>NC_135961.1:54694684-55894684 GCF_053455715.1 Rhinoraja longicauda | reverse complement strand
TATTTCAAAGAAGAGCAGGCCTGATACCACAGTATCTTGTATTAATCTCTTAATATCACTAAAATGGATTATCTCGTTGTGTATCCTTTCCAAGAACTTGCAGAGTTCAGGTTGACTGCCACATTTCCTATGTTGCAACGCTGGCTATACTTCACAAGAAAAGAACTTGGCTCCAACAGTGGTTTAGCATGCTTGCTGTGAAGTCATGGAAGACATTTTTTTGCACATTTGGTCGAGGTTGTGGGAAGCTGGAATACAAAGGGTAACTCCATCGCCCACCTACATTCTGACAGCCTCCCTTACTAGGTAGACACAAAACGTTGGAGTAACTCCGCGGGTCAGGCAGCATCTCTGGAGAGAAGGAATGGGAGATATTTTGGGTCTAGACTCTTCTTCAGAATGATCACCAGCATCTGCAGTTTCTTTTTCCTGCACATCTTACCTCCCTTACTAGTGTTGATGAGGTTGCCTTCAACTAGCACCTAGCACCATCGTTGAATGTATGTTAAGACCTAAAATGCTTTCTTTCAGATTATGCACCAAACAAGCCCACTGAGATGGATGTACACGAATTCATAACCTGACCTGTAAGAGAATTTGGGCCCAAGAAGTCATGATGCAACTCTATAGGACTTTGGTTAGACCTCATTTGGAACTAGTTAGGAAAAGGGGACGTACAACGAGATTTGGTCCTAGTGCATCAGTCACTGAAAGGAAGCATGCAGGTACAGCAGGCAGTGAAGAAAGCCAATGGAATGTTGGCCTTCATAACAAGAGGAGTTGAGTATAGGAGCAAAGAGGTCCTTCTGCAGTTGTACAGGGCTCTAGTGAGACCGCACCTGGAGTACTGTGTGCAGTTTTGGTCTCCAAATTTGAGGAAGGATATTCTTGCTATCGAGGGCGTGCAGCGTAGGTTTACTAGGTTAATTCCCGGAATGGCGGGACTGTCATATGTTGAAAGACTGGAGCGACTAGGCTTGTATACACTGGAATTTAGAAGGATGAGAGATCTTATCGAAACGTATAAGATTATTAAGGGGTTGGACACATTAGAGGCAGGAAACATGTTGCCAATGCTGGGGGAGTCCAGAACAAGGGGCCACAGTTTAAGAATAAGGGGTAGGCCATTTAGAACTGAGATGAGGAAAAACCTTTTCAGTCAGAGTTGTGAATCTGTGGAATTCTCTGCCTCAGAAGGCAGTGGAGGCCAATTCTCTGAATGCATTCAAGAGAGAGCTAGATAGAGCTCTTAAGGATAGTGGAGTCAGGGGGTATGGGGAGAAGGCAGGAACGGGGTACTGATTGAGAATAATCAGCCATGATCACATTGAATGGCGGTACTGGCTCGAAGGACCGAATGGCCTCCTCCTGCACCTACTGTCTATTGTCTATTGTGTGCAGTTGTGGTCACCCCATTACAGGAAAGGATATGGAGGCTTTGGAGAGAGTGCAGAAGTTTACCAGAACACTGCCTGGATTAGAGGGTTTCAGCTAGAGGGAGAGGTTGGATAGACAGATTTCAAAGTCGAAGGCATAGCTTTAAGGTGAAACGGGGAAAGTTTAGAAGAGATGTGCAGGGCAGGTTTTTTTACACAGAGGTTGGTGGGTGTCTGGAACACATTGCCAGGGGTGCTAGTGAAGGCAGATACGATAGTGGCATTTAAGAGGCTTTTAGATAGGCAAAAGATACAGAGTGCTGGAGTAGGTCAGGCAGCATCGCCGGGGGAACATGGATAGGTGACATTTCGGGTCAGGGTCCTTCTTCAGGAAGGCACATGGATATGCAGAGAATTGAGGGATCTCGATCATATACAGGCAGAGTGCAGGAAAAACTGCAGATGCTGATTTAAATCGAAGGTAGACACACAATGCTGTGGTAACTCAGACCCATTCCTTCTCTCCAGAGATGCTATCTGACCCGCTGAGTTACTCCAGCATTTTGTGTCTAGATACATGCAGAGATTAGTGTAGCTTGGTGGCATCATGTTTGGCACAGACATTGTGGGCTGAAGGGCCTGTTCCTGTGCCGTTCTATGTTCTATATGGGAGTAGAAAAAGTACAATGCAGGTGATTCTCTGGCCTAATCTTATAGAATAGAATGGAATCAGATGAGTAGCTGAACAATGGTGGGGAGGCACTGGAGATGGATGCTGTGGTCAGCTGCTTCAAGACTAATGACAGGCTTAGACAGATGAGGAGGAACATCCTAGTGAGTTGTATTTCAAACAGTTAAAAGCATTAGGAGTAAATGGAAAGACAAGTGAGAAAAGAGAGATCAAACATAGTGCAGTACTTTGTATAGATAGGAGGTCAAGCATAGTTTCCTTTAAAAGAAAAAAAAATTGAGGGCAGGAAACAGTTAGCAATGTTAGAAACAAAGAACGGCAGATTCTGGTTAATACACAAAAGACACAAAGTGCTGGAGTAACTCAGCAGGTCAGGCAGCATCCCTGAAGAACACGGATAGGTGAAGTTTTGGGTTGAGACTCTTCCTCAGACTGAAGTAGAGTCTTGACCTGAAACGTCACCTATCCATATTTTCCATGGGAGTGAAAATAAACAAAAGGGTAAGTTTTGATACATTTTTAAAAAAAAGCCTGGTTAGATGCCATCTGGAGGGGAGTGTATCGTTTCAGACATTACACATTGACACAGCAGAATCCTGCCTATGTTCTGGAATCTACGGTTCTGGAAGTGAGGATTCCACTGCTCAAACTGCTGTATCATACCGTACATGGAAGCAACTTTATTCCCGATGTTTTGGATTCTTAACTTAACCATAGAAGATAGAGGGTAGTGGTTGAAGTTAGTGGTGGCAGCCACTGGTGCCGGCAGGGATCTGTCCTGGGACCTATGTTATTTGAGAATCAATAACTTGGACAAAAATGGAGATGGATTGGTTAGTAAATATGCAGATGACACAAAGATTGGTGGAGTTCTGGACAGTAAAGAGGCTGTTAAAATATACAGCAGGATAGGGATTAGTTGCAAATATTGGCAGTGAAATGGAAGACGGAGTTAAATTCAGCCACGTGCAAGGTATTGCGTTTGGTAAGTCAAATGTAAGGTGAAAGTATTCAGTTCATAGCAAGAGCCTGAGCAGTATCTATGTACAAAGAGATCTTGGGGTCCAGGTCCATATCCCTCTAAAAGTAGCAACACAAGTAGATAGAATGATGAAGAAGACGTATGGTATGCTTGCCATCATCGGGGCATTGAGTATACATGTCAGAAAGTCATGTTGCACCTTTGGTTAGACCACATTTGGACTGTTGTGTGCAGTTCTGGTCACCCCAATTGCAGGAAGGCTTTGTGGTGGCTTTGGAGAGAGTGTAGAAGAGGTCTTACTAGGATGCTGCTTGGATTAGAGGGTATTAGTTATAAGAAGAGGTTGGACAAACTTGGTTTTCTCTAGAAGACCGAAGACTGAGGGGAGACCTGATCAAATTATGTAAAATTAAGAGACATAGGTAGGGTGGACAGTCAGAGTCTTTTCCGAGTGTGAAAATGTCAAATACCAGAGGGTATAGCTTTAAAGTGAGAAGGGGAATGTGCAGGGTAAGTTCTTTAAATACAGAGACTGGTGGGCGCCTGAAATGTGCTACCATCGACGCATTAAAGAGGCTTTTAACTAGGCACATGAATATGTGGGGAGTTAAGGATATGGTTCATCTGCAGGCAATTGGGATTAATTTAATTAACATCGTGTTTGACGCAGACATTGTGGGACAAAGGGCCTGTTCAGTTCAGTGCTGTACTGTTCTACATTCCATATGCACTAATTCATACAAAAAACATTAAGGCATGAGGAATTCTCCCTAGAATATTTCCTAACAGCATCATGACTTGGAATTTTTCCATAAATTGAGAATCTAGGAACTCAGCTCCTCAAACCTGTGCTACTATTTAATGCTGATACTTGAATGATCTTTGTTATCTGTCTAGATAGAGCTCTTAAGGATTGCAGTCAGGGGGTATGGGGAGAAGGCAGGAACGGGGTACTGATTGAGAATGATCAGCCATGATCACATTGAATGGTGGGTGCAGGCAGTGAAGAAAGCCAATGGAATGTTGGCCTTCATAACAAGAGGAGTTGAGTATAGGAGCAAAGAGGTCCTTCTGCAGTTGTACAGGGCCCCAGTGAGACCGCACCTGGAGTACTGTGTGCAGTTTTGGTCTCCAAATTTGAGGAAGGATATTCTTGCTATTGAGGGCGTGCAGCGTAGGTTTACTAGGTTAATTCCCGGAATGGCGGGACTGTCATATGTTGAAAGATTGGAGCGACTAGGCTTGTATACTGGGCTTATTCTGGCTGGATGTCTGTGACCAATGGAGTTCCGCTGGGAACTGTGGTGGGACTCCTGTAGTGGGGGATATATAAGCGACACGGGCGAGACCGGAAAGCGACTGCCTTACAGCGCAAGAGACCCAGGTTCGATCCTGACAACGGGTACATTCTCCCCGTGATCTGCATCGGTTTTCTTAGAGATCTTCGATGTCCTCCCACACTCCAAAGGCATACAGGTTCGTGGGTTAATTGGCTTGGTATAAATGTAAAATTGTCCCTACTATGTGAAGGGTAGTCTTAATATGTGGGGTCGGTGCGGACTCAGTGGAACAAAGGGCCAGTCTCCGTGATGTATCTCTAAACTGAACTTAAATATATGTAGGTGGGTTGGTTGGTACGTTTGTAGACACAATTGGTGAAGCTGCAGTCAGTGAGGAAGGTTGTCAAAGGGATAAGAGATTGGCTACAGGAGTGGCAGATGGAGTTTAGTCCAAGCATGTGTGAGGCATTGCACTTTGGGAGGTTGAATGGAAGGGGAAAAGCATACAGTTAATGGCAAAACCCCTCATAGTATTGATGCTCAGAGGGATCTTAGGGTCCAAGTCCATAGTTCCCTGAAAGTGGTAACACAGATAGTGGTAAAGATGGCTTACAGTATGCTTATCTTCATAGGTCAGGGCATTGAATATAAAGTTCTGTTTGACTCATAACAGGAAGGATGTAGAGGCTTTGAGAAGGCACAGGTTTACCAGAATGTTGCTGGTTTAGAGTGTATCAATTAGGAGGAGATGTTGGACAAACTTGTATAGTTTTTTCTGGAATTTCAACGGTTGAGGGGAGACCTGACGGAATATATAAACTTATGAGAGGCAGAGATCGGGTAGATGGTCAGAATTATTTCCCCAGGATGGAAATGTCAGACCATAATGCATAGCTTTAAGTCAGAGGGGCAAAGTTTAAAGAAGATGTGTGGCATTTTGTTTTTAACTACAGAGAATGGTGGATGTCCTGCCATGGTGGTGGTGGTGATGATATAGTGCTGTTCAAGAGGCTTTTAGATATGCAGGGAATGAAGGGATATAGAATAAGTGCCAGCTAAGAAAATTAGTTTAACAGCATCATGTTTGGCACAAACATAGTGGCCAAAGGGCCTGTTCCTGTGCTGTACTGATCGATGAATAAAAAAGGTGAATGTAGTCTTTTTCCCAGGGTAGACAAATCAAAAACATAAGGGCATAGGTTTAAGGTGATAGGGGAACAATTTAATAGAGACTTAAGGGAAACTATTTAACTCAGTGTGTAGTCGGTAAATGGAACAAGCTGCAAGTGGTTGAGGTAGGCACAATAACAACATTTTAAAGACTTTTAGACAGATACATGGATAGGAAAGGTTCAGAGATATGGGACACACACAGGTAAATGGGACTAACATAGATGAGGTATCTTGGTCGGTAGGGACAAAGTTGGGCCATAGGTGGCAAAGGACATACTCTTGTTATTCAAGTGTTTTAACACCTACCCAGCCCAATCATTTACCTGCAACCCCATTAGCTTTATTTTTGTTTAAAAGTCTCTCATGCAAAATCTTACTAAATTCATCCATACACATTTTAAACTATTTTAATCATTGAGTTCCTCAATAAAGTTAACTTAAGTTTATTAAATGTGAATAACCCCTTTATAAATATGCACTGTAATCAATTTAAATTTCTCAAAGTGGTCAACTGTTTTTCTTTATAGACTCTAGGAACTTTCATGCTACAAATTTTAGACTTTCGTGTACAATTTTCTTTCACTCACTTTTCTCAAATACTCGAGTTATATTTCTGATTTTCCAGTTTCAAGGACCAATTTTTTTAACTATGAGCACTTTAGAAGATCATGGCTACTATGCCTATGCACCACCCTCATAATTTTGGTGGCAAACATCAGGTCCTGGATTTTGGTTGGCATTTTGAGTTCTTTTTTTCAATTCCTATTTTAACTTTTGCAAGTTCAATCCTTGATTTATCGGTAGTCTTAGAATGTCAAGCTCTTTTTTGAACTAAAGTGGTCCCTATGCCCCATTTGAAACCTTAGATACTAAAGCAAGACATGGGAGTAATCTCAATGATATCCAGAGTACTAGAATAGAGGCAGAGAGATCTCTCAGCCATATATGGTAGCCAACACTCGTGCACCAAAAACAAGGGCATCTTTTTCATCATGTATCACCACTCAGACACCAGACAAGTAAATTTTCATTGAGTGCATCTCAGGCACTTGAGCAGAAACAGATGACATATTCTCTGCCATACAAATGATTTAAGATTCCATTGCATTGGATAGAAATTCAAATAGTGAGAATTATAAATGGGGAATCTGTCTCATGTATAATGTACACTAACCCAAAAGGTATTCAGAAATTTCAACTTCACTTTTAATAAATAGCTTTTGTCAGAAAGACAATGTATCTAATTAAAAGGGTAAAGCATCACGCTTAAGATATCCCATTATGTTTTATTAATAAAACTTAAAACCAGTCAATTTTCATTTAGACCTGCAGATGAAGCTCAAAACCACTATGTGACAACATAATTGTTTTTATATACACTGTAATCTTAATACAGACCTTTATCTATTGAAAACTTTCAATTATCCAACAAAGTCAATTTGGAGCAACATAAATAACAGAAAAGTAGGAATCGATGCTTTAAAAATAAAATTGAATCGAAAGGTAAATTGAATCGGCAAAATTCAAATTCCTGACAGACTACACAGAACCATAGTACAGCAGCTCAGTGTTATTGGTCTGCTTAAAAACCTCAGCTGTTCATCTCAAATTCATCTTCAACATTTCAAAATTTATGATGAAGCATGTACAATAATGGAATCAGGAAAGCTACAAATATATTTTTAAAATAAAATCGAGTCTCAAATAATAAATTGCGTATTCTCACACGAATGTCACACTGTCTTATGAACTGCATTTGTAGGTCTGTTCAAGAGCATAATTTATAGAAATGCTGTACAGAAAGGCCACTGAAAGCTGCTTTATACATAGCTTTAAGTTAAATTAAGGCTTCACTTCCCACAGGTATCATGTCGATTGAGAATGATTTTACTAAAAAAAAACGCTCAATGAAGTTAGCTACCAAAGTCTAAAGCATGATACATACAGGTAATACAGGAAACTCAGGAGCAGAAGAAGAAAGACGTTACCCATCCCAAGTTTTACTTATCTTCCACAAAAACAATGGCACCCATACAATTACCATTCTTCACGTGTGAATTTAAGATGGAGAGTGCAAGAAGGCCATTAATTAGGGGAACGTTACAGCCAAATAGAAATTTGCACTATCCGATGAAAACATCTCTCTCTTCTGCAATGGGGAGAACTTGGGGCTGTTGGCTGAGTTGGTGTAGGTTGGGAGTCAACAGATAGGAACTAGCAGCAATTCTTGCTGACATTTTCCTGGCCTTCTCTTGTACCTATAGTGTTTCTGCTGACCTAAGCTAACTGAGCACACAGGAAGAAGTCAGAGGGGAATCTCTGATATGTAGGGCTCAGTACAGGAAGCTTGAAGAGTAGATTGTGTGCATTGTAGGAAACTCGAGTATTCAGTCTATGTAAAATGGTTGTTTTATTTTTTTCATTCCAATGCTGAATCTTATAAAAGTTGCAGAGCAGAAAGATGAACTGAGTGGAGAGGCTGATAAGTGATGCACACATTCTGTCCCACCCCATCCACAGATGCTTCTTCAGGGCTGACGTTCAAATGCCTTTCTTTTGCAAGATTCGGTTCCTTTCAAGTTAGTCAAAAACTTTGCTTTGATTTTGTTTTCCATTCTCTTCTGCAATCCTGATAACATATAACTTTTCATTAAAATGTGTCCTGGGAAGGAAAGTGAGGGAAATAGGGCAAGAGGCAGTAAGACACACAGTGGTTCATATAGATGTGGCTTTGTGAAATCCTTCTTCCCAATCAGTAACAATACATCTGGCACAGGCAAACCCGACATCAGCTCCAGCTCCAGCAATTGCCTGTGGAATCTAAAATCTGTGCGTTTAATCTCAAAAACCACTGTACTGAAACAACAACCTCCAATAGAGACCACCTGGTCCAGATCAAAATTCTTTCCAGCATCGCATCCGCTGAGTCATTGCAGGCTTTGTAAACAATCCCTTTATTTCATGGGGCATTCCTCCTTTCACTGGGAGCATTATGGCTCAGAAATGCTTGGGCATCTCGCACTGTTCACAGCGAATCAGGGCCGGATGGTTGAGGAAGGTACAGGTGCTACAGTTCCATTGAGCACCTTCATCCTCCTCTTGATCTGGCACTGGCTTTGATGGTTTAACGGCAGATTTCTGCTCTGTTAGAAACAAAAAGTTAGAGGGCATTGAAAATAATGCATCCTCCCAACTTCCTCAAACACCCAGTTGAATTTATTGGTAAGTTAACTGAAGAGAACTATTTGAGAATCCAATTATCATTTTATCTTACCTACTCTCTCCTACCCATTAATCATCACTTCACGCCCTAGCTTTTCGCTGACTTTACTGCTTTTAGTGGTTCGAGTCATGCTGTTTTATCCTGCAAAACCTGTGATTGGTTTTAAAAATATAAAAGTATTTCCACTCCTTCTTATGGAAAAGAAATTAAAACATCCTGAAACACTTTCTTAAGGAGGAAGATTTTAAAGACTGTCCTAAAAGAGTGATGGCAAGTAGCGTTGTTTGGGAAAGGAACTCCACATGAGGCAAGGCCACTGAATGTGGAGATACCAGCAGGGGGGCAAAATGAGGATGGTGGGGGAAGCAAACAAAATAATTTCAGGAGTAGACAGGCAGTAGGGGTAACTTGTAGAGTCATTTAATTGAACAGATAGATATGACAACAAACCCAGAAAAATAGTTTTAAATTGGTGCAATAAAGGAAATATGAGAACCAAAATAAATTGAACAGAACAAATGTGTTGTTCAAGGAGGACTTGGTTCTGGACAGCAGAGTATTGGACAAGTAGAAGTTTATGAAGTATTGAAATTGGGAGGCGATCGTGATCCCTCTGGGAGCTTTGGACTATATGAACCTGAAGATAAATAAAAGATGTGAAAGTTCCAGTAGGCTGCGATGAACACTGCTACATGGGGTAAAATAGACACCTGTTACAAACAGGGAGGATACAAGATTGGAAATTAATCTCAAGGTTGAAATGGATGGAGAGAAAGTCAACAATCTGGTTCAAATTGAGACAATGACAAAGAAGGGTGTGGAATCATTTCTCAGAGCTGTGCCAGACATCACTGATGACAACTATGTATTTTAAATGTTTATTGTAAGGAAATGACATCTCCTCCAAGACACCGTGTTAGGCAAGGAGTCGAGGCTGACACATTGAAAACAGTCAAGAAAGATGTTGGAGAAGTGCAGCTGGAGTTATCAGCATTCATGTACAAGAGGCTTCAGGTGACCTGAAGGGCACTAAACTCTCACAATACAGCTCCTTAGTTATCCAGAGACATCAGTCAGCAACAAGTGCTTGCAGGTTCACTGTACTCTTTCTCACATAAGGTGGGTTGTTTCTGAACCTTGTCAATAGGTAACACTAGAAATCTATTTTAACTCTGAACTAGCTATCCTTTAAGTCAGCTTGTGCATTCCTTTGATTAATAAACTCACGGAGGATTGTGCAAGATACCAATGAAGGGTGGTAATGGGAATCTTACATTAATCTGCAATTATATCTTCTCATGGACTGACACCACTTATCCATTGCTCGATAGAATTGTAAAGGATGACTGTTGGGACTTTGATGGCTAAATAGTGCCAACAGAAACACTTACACCCCTTAAACCGATTTTCTCATTAAATGTCTATTCAACTCTTTCTAAATAGTATAATGACACTTGACTAAAGTGAACATCACTTACTTAAGTAACATATAAAATAATAATACATCACACAGCTAAATTACAGCTGACTAAATTTTCTCCTAGTATAAGCAACATTCAGTCGTAATATACAATCAGTAGCTTACCTTTCGGTTTGGGTGGCACAGGGCCTCGAAATCCCATATTGTCATAAAAATTGTGTATAGCACTGGGGTTAAAGTGTGGTCCTAAGAGGAGAATTTACAGTTTGATAATGTAATATAACATTCATTGGGCACATTACTTTTCACATAAGGATTCAACATGGCCAAAAAATAATAATATGCATTTATATTTCCTTGCTTATGATACTAGGTGATGCAGCTAATGAAAGATGGTGTTAATTCCAATGAAAGAGGCTAATCAGCACACTCTTCTAAGTTTCTGCTCATAAAATTTCCATTCCTGTCACCCAACTAATTCAGTGTTATAAATTGTTCATCATCATCGCCATCTCCCATTATTCAGTATGTCACCAATGACTTCAGTATCCAGTCCAATCCAGTATTCAGTATCCAGTGCTCCAAATTTTCACGAACTTGTCATTTGTAATGTAATGAACTCCTCATTTCTCAGATTTGTGTTCACACTCCCGCTCAAATCTTTCAAACAGGTTTCAACCCCTTCCATATGAAAAACAATCTCAGTGCTAATCAATGTCAAAAAATGCTCTTCTCTGTGACCTTGACTTTGGTATATTAACTTCCCTGACTCCTCGAGCTTTGGCTGTTACACACAGTACTCCAAATCAATGGAATTTGTCTTGGTATCTGTACAACGATCCAGTTATAGCCAGGGCAACTCCAGCAATGCACCTCTTATCCCAATTTAACTACCATAACTTGCAGTCTCACAAGGATTCCAGTTCCAGTTCCACCCTTGGGCTTCCAGTTAATTTACCATCTGACCCAATTCAAAATAATCTGCAGTGCTAGGGTCACGCCCCACTGATAATATACAGTGTTATCAATCAAACTCTCAAAACAACTCCACTGTTTCTGTGCTGTTGGACTGATTTTTAGTCTTGAGGTTGTGATGGCCTTTTGCTAAAGTTTGGAAGAGACAGAACAACTCCAATTACAAACCAATATACAGGCACTTCACTGTATTTCTGGAATAACACGCTAAAATTTACTGCTGACAGTATAGTTGGATACATGTCTAATTTAGGCGTTTTAAAATTATATGCTACTTATCAAGCATGGAACCCACACATAAAACGTGATGTGCCTGTATTTCTACATCTGGCTGCAACCATCAGCATGTGTTGAAACTTTAGACTTTAGAGATTCCCATTTTTATAGCAACATTCTGTTTGATCTCAACCTAAGCTTTTTATTCAATATGTTTTCCATTACCCAGACCTCCCCTCCCAGTTTGGACGCAATCCGGACTACAGATTCCAACATGCTCCCCCATTACAATGCTCACCTCTGCCATGTGCTACTGTATGCCACAGTCATTTTACGTGAAATACTTCCAATGCTCATGGTCACCTATATTTCCACCACGGGACAGGACCTTCAGCTAATCCAAACCTACTGCAGTATTCTAGCCCTCAGCAAGAGTTGCCCACAAATCAATGAACATCCCCTTCAAAATCCTTGCTTAAATCCCTCAATTGTTTCTGTTCCAATCTTAATAATACTCTCACCTATCGTTGAGCACCTGACACCTCATGATTCATGCTGGTTCTGATGCAGCCCAACCACTTCTTTCTCCGAAAGAGATGAGAAAATGTTGTGGTACAAAGAGAAGTTGGGGTGGGTCCCAGTACATGCAACACATGCCTGCATGATTGCTATTGCGTTCGTGAACTCAGATTCTTCACACAGTGTGGCAAGCTCTATTTAAGTCATTGATGATTCTGTAATGATGCAGCCCAACTAATTACGTTTTCACAATCAATAGTTTAAAGCAAATCCATTCCAACTTGTTTAATTCATAAAGCTGTCAGTGATCCTTTAAAACTGTTTATAGAACAGTATTAGTGTAACACAGTTTGATTGCTAATAAATTGATGATAACATCATACCTTTTGCATGAAATAGGTCAATCTCTTTGGTTATGCAGTCTATATCAATCTGCAGCTGTCGGTTGCTGCTTCGTAACTGCTGCATTTCTTCTAACTGAAAGAGCAAAATGGATATTGGTTATCATTACAGCAATTTCAAGGAAACAGCACTATTAAATTAAAAATTCCTTATAACAGGCTTAAATTAAGGTACTGGATATTTAATTTGTATAAGAAAACAATTGTGTTTTGCTAATGACAATTCATAAAGTTCTGGAGGAAATCAGCGTGACAGGCAGCATCTGTAGAGGGCAATGATCAGACGACTAAATTGTCATTAGTTCTTTGAGTGTTCACATTGACACAGTTATCAAACTAATTAAAATTTCTGACTGGACAAATTATTGTTTAGCACACAAATTATTATTTTTATAGAACAATTATCCATTTTCAACATTGAACATGCTTATATTTAGCAGTAACATTGAATTTGTGGCCTTTACCGTGTGGACTAAACACATTTTGGACATTCACATTAAAGAAAAAATACATGCATTGCACAAAATCCTTCACTGCTTCAGGTAATCTAAAAATACCTGAAAGCTGATAACATGCTTTCTTAGTAAAATGTGGTCCGTAAAGGATTTTGCTAATTTGCACACACACGCTTCTGTGAACCACAACAGGGAATAAACTGATTGAAAAACAATTGATTGCAGATGCTAGCACCTTGTGCAAAAAAACAAAGTGCTGGAGAACCTCTGCAGACCAACTATGGAGGGAGATGGTTAAACAGTGTTTCGGGTTGGGACTCTTCTTCACATGATCTGCTAACCCATCACGATGGATTGCAAATAATCAACAAATATATAGGGAACACTTCCCTATTATTATCTATAAAGGATTTAGAACCTGAAAAATTAACCGTTTCTTTTTTCCCCCCAGATGCTGAGTGTTTCCATTTGTTTTTAATTCAAATTTCTACCATCAGCAATTTGTTGAATTTTCACTTATTATTCTTTTAAATAAAACCAAAGGACACTTTATGTCTTCTATTTAAATATGTAGCACACACATTCTTCGGGAAACATTGGGATTATCAACCCAGATTGCTATGCTCAAATTTCTTGAGTGGGATCTATCGAATCCGAACAGAGACGTAAATGAAAAGAAAATCAACCAAGAGCACTGAATCATACCGATGGGATCTGGGAAGCTGAATTTGATCTTTTCATCCGCCGCTGGGTAAGGTCACTTTCCATCTTATTGACTTCACTCTTCAGTTTGTCTAACTTTTTCTTCTCTAGCTCAAGTTCTCGATGCAATCGATCCATTCTGGCCTTCTGATGCACTAACAAAGCTGGAAGGCACATTAACAAATCAACGTGCAGATCACTTAGAAGGAAAGTTATACTCCAAAAAATAAACTTCAGAAAAATAATTCACTTTTTTTAAAACATGGACACACCTTTTGTTTTAAATGCTTGACTTTCTGAAGGCTTACATCATCATACACCCAAACTTTGCTACTTAGTAAACAATACAAGTACATAAAAGTAGAAGCACTTTTAAAAATTAAAAAAAAAATTCTGTTCAAATGCTTTCCATGCCAGATAAGTCTTTACAGCTGCAATAAAGCATTGGTGCTACTGAACAATGCCATCAATTGAAAAAGAGATTTCAGTTATTTGTTTTGCCTTTTGCTCGTAAACTGCTGACATTAACATCAGTCCTATTATTGCAACCCCAGCCAATTCTAAGCCACAACTCTTTTACAGCAATTATGTTGCACCCCTCAGTTGTCAATGCTCTCAAACTGAGAATTTCAATCCTCAAATACATTCTTAATTCTAACTTGGAAATATGCCGACTTTCATTTCTTCTGGTTTTCTCAGTTAAAATTGCTTCTATATTACTTTCACATTCTCTAACTGTTTTTCTAATACAGTTTAATATTTTGAAACTGCTTTCTTCACACTGTTTATATTAGCCAAGCCTCCTGCTTCTAATCCAACTGATTTGTTGATACTGCTCTTCTTCTCTGGACTCTAACCATGCTGTTATTCAGTTCTGTGCCATATTAGTTCAAATCCTCCCCCACTGAATTTCATTTGTGAGCAGGGAGTAAAGTAGTATTGCTACAAGATGAAATGGGAGCTGGAGATAGAGTTACAGTGCTACAATACAACACGAGAGCAAGGAAGCAGCATACCACTGCTGAAATACTGATAGCAAGTAAAATGTACAACAGTGATGCAGTACCGTATGTGAAACAAGCAGGAGCAAGAATGGTTCAATGAATTGCATGGTGCTCCCTCGTTCTCACAAGTGCTGAATTATTACATCACAGCAAAGACAATTCTAACGCTGCTCTGCCTGTGTGTGTTTAGAGTTTGGTTATAGCATTCTAATAAAACACTTTCTGTACTGCAAGTAGACACTGCATTCCTCTGGCTTTGGCCTCTTGCATGTTCTCAACTGGCAGTTGCAATTTCACGATTTCCATTCCACACTTCTGGAATATCTTCCCATAACCGTATCTATTTTCCTAACATTCATCCCTTACATTGACGTTTTGGTCACGCCAAATGGTTCTTTGGAACATTCTCGCTTCAACCAGACAGTGAAGCATTTTCTCTCGTTAAAGATTACTGAAGCTATCCTCAACGGGGAATAAAGCACAAGGTACAATACTGCAGCAGAGTACAGTATTATTGTAATACCACATGACATAGAGTAGTATTAAGAGTGTAACATGATGGAAATATAGTATATAATATTGCCTGAACACAGCACAGAATAACAATTACTTACAAAGCTTCAGTAACAAATAGCATTTGAAAGCAACAGCAGGAAATAGTTATAGTGAGAAAACTCAGAAGGGATTTGTGAAAATACTACAAAACAAGGAGATATAGTTCTGGTACAGTTGTACCATTACAAAAGGGAGTAGAGTAGCAGTACTGCAAGATGATCCAACAGCAGGCAGTATTGGAGGCATGCAGTCCCAATTGCTGGAAGGCAGCAGTAATTCTGCAATACAAGTGCAGACAGCAATTCAGCTGTCCTATAATCTAGGCAACAGTTTTATAGTGGGAATGTTACAATATTGTATTGGAATATGCCATAGATATCCAACCATTCCGAGATCAAGTTCATATAATTATTGATGGCTTCATTTGTATGTAACTGGTGTTATTCTGGATTCAATGTGGAGCCACCATGCCACTTTGCCTTTAGAATTTTTTTTTCGAACCCCACAGTTCAAAGTAGTTGAATTTTATGCAAATGACCTCTAATGACTCCTTAGAGGTAATTTGCATAAAATTCAACTACTTTGAACTGTGGGGTTCGAAAAAAAAAAATTCAGCAATTTCATCTAGAATTAGTGCCACTTATTTTTCTTATGAAACAGAATTCTTATCAATAATATAGGAATCAAATAATTTTCTGCTCATTTCAGTACCTGTAAAGAATCCATTGCCAATGCAAGGTTAATGATGTCAGCATTCAATCTAGTTTTTAAAATTATATGGAAATTAAGACGTATGTAGTATGAAAGTTATAAATTCCTAAGCAAATGACATTTTTGAAACATTTTATACCTTCTGTATAGGCAGCGTCATCAGATCCTGCACTCATTCTTCGTGCTTCATGAATCCGATCATCGAGAGTTGATGTAGGGTCAGCCCCTATCTGCAAATGCTGGACAGGTTCAGGCTCTGCATAATGATCGGGGAGGCTTAAGAGATTGGAAGGTTCAAACGTTGGGGATGTAACCCCAGGTGAAATAGCAGGTGGCTTGTTTGGTGAAACTGTGATCTTAAAAGTGTACTTGGTATTGGGTTGGGTAACCACAACTCGAGGAGAAGTGGCAGCATTGCAATTGCCCGCACTCCGACTTTTGGGTGGATGATGGCGGATGTAGGCAGGCTGAATGAAAGAGGCCTGCTGTGTGCCCATACTGACTTGTCCTGCACCACTTCGGGATGAGGATGTTGACCCTGGATTTGCTGATATATACACAGTGGGCGGATTTCGCAGGCCTGATTCGTCAGCAGCCGAATTTGCCGAGATATAGACTTTTGGTTGGTTGCGTCCAACTATTTCATCGCACGATGGAGGACTGGCGGAAATGTAGACTTTGGGCTGACCCCTGCTTCCAGGGTGGGTGCTGATGGAAGGTAAAGGTGCTGTGCGAGAGCTGGAGGAACGCATCGTCGAATTATTCCTCTGTGGTGATTCAAGTTTGATTTCAATTTGGTTTTTTCGTGGCCCCGTTGAGATATTCTGTATGTTATACTGACTGTAAATTGAAGGTGCACTATTGGATGACTGATATGGGGGCAGTTGAGAACTTGTAGGGGAGCTGATAGGCATGTACACATGAGAGGTCTGATGGCTTTGCTGGCCTGGACAAGCAGACTGCTGGGATGAGGTATGTGCTGAACCACACTGTGAAGCTATAGGGCTGTAAAAGCCTGGCACTTGCTCCACCTGTTGATGGGAGTGCTGAGGACTCTGGAAGGCTGTCTGCTGTTGATTGTGGCCAAACTGTGAACCACTGGTATGTTGCGTAGATATCCATCCAGGCTGCTGTGACATCTGACGTCCTGCACTGTTTGGTGCTGTCACATAAGGCCTAATGTAGATAGCATTACCTTGAGGGCTATTAAGTACAGGTGGGGGCACACCACGTATGTGCAAGGATTTAGGAGCATTATGGCCAGTCTGAATGTTAGGCGCCAGAGTGACTGTAATGGGCTTGAACCTGGGCATTTGTTGAGCTGTGCCTGATATTCCTTTGGAGCCCAATGGCTGAAGAAGTCCAAGTTGCTGGGGCGAAGAAGAGCTGCGACTCACATCCATTGTTCCGAACATATTAAAACCTCCAGCCAATTGAGTTGGTGTTATTTGTGCCTCTTCTGTGGGTTCATAGCTGGTTACAGCAGTCTGGAGTGCCCCATCACTAACATTATGAGTTAGTGTTTTGCTTCCATTTAATTGACTTCCATCCTTCCAGCGCTGATATACATTCTGGGACTGGACATCCAGATTGAGTTCAGACATGTGATTGTGAAGTCCAGAAATACTAGAATCATCCAAAAAGTTCAGATCTCCTTCTCCATAAAGATATTTGGTGCTCTCTTGTGTTAAAAACTTACAGCAAGCATCCAAATTATTACCGTTCTAGAAAAAACAGCAAGAGAACGTTAGGAATAAATTAATTTGCCCCACATTGATCCCACAATAAAACAAAAAAATGTTTGGAAACATTCAGGTAGTGACCAGAGAAAAACCAAATAGTTTTTCAAATCAATGACCTCTGACCTGAAAATTTACCCATTGCTCTCTCCTCATAAGTTGCCTGATTAGCTGAGTGCTTTGCATTTAACGTTATTTTGTATTTTTAGCATCCATGGTGTTTTGTTTTTGACTCACATTGATATTCTCTCTCTGATGGTGAATTTATGTTTAGAATGCAAAAGAAAATATAGACCAAATGAAAACAATACAAGTACTTATTAGCAAGGAATATGTATTTTGTGAAAAAAAAGATAATGAAAGAGAGAATTAAAGACAAGAGAGAGAAAGGAATGGATGGAAGTCGTTGATTGGTTAGCTTCGGTGCACTGAGAATACCTTACCCTTTTAAACAGTGTAATAAGCTACATAAAGTGCATCAGGACAATGAATCCTATGAAAAGATAGCCAATAGCTCTGTCACTTCAGAATTCAGTTCTGATTAAGCAATTCTTCAGAAATTGCTGATTTCTGAAGAATCAGTGCAAAATAGAAATTACGCATGACTATCAGGACCTTTTAAATATACACCGTTACCATGATGAAGAAGGGGTTTAACATTTACAAAAAGATCAATGGACTTGTTCCCACATCAGAGAACAACAATCAAAGTTCAGGACAGTGGAATCAATTTACTCCAATATTACTGCACCTACCTGCAGTATACAGTGGGAGACAACACACTCAGGTACTTCAGGGAACTTTTGCCGCAGGTCCTGCAGAACCTGAACATTAATATGTTGGTTTCCCTGGGCCATTCGTATTCTGCCTTACAATGATGCAAGTCTCAATCACAGCAAAACTCTTGTCTCCCATCAGGCATTTTCTAAAAGTTATGGGTTGAAATAATTAATTTCTGAATTTGTAAATATGCTAACTTAAAACCACAGAAAAATCGATGCGCACTTCTACAGATTTCACAGAATTTGTAGTTAATAGTGTATATCCCAATGAATCCTTGTTGGAATCAAACTCCACATTATATGTAATTTTACTCATTCTTTACATAAAATATGCCAGAAATTTGATACTGCTTCCCCAAAACACTGCTGAAATTAGAGGTCAAATAAACATTTCAACATGAAACTGGCAGAGTTTTGATAGATAAGGGTTATCAATGGAAATGGAAACTTGGCAAGAAGTTTCAAAATTATCCAAGTGAATGGAGAAACAGATTCATGGGGCTGAATGGCCCGCAACACAAATCAATAGAAAACTGAGAGATAAGTACATTTCCAGATCTCAAACCCATGAACATCATAAATTGTCCCTAGTGTGTGTAGGATAGTGTTAATAGTGTTAGTGTGCGGGGATCGCTGGGCGGCGCGGATTTGGTGGGCCGAAAAGGCCTGTTTCCGCGCTGTATATATATGATATGATATGATATGTGTAAAAGAAAGGCATGTTGGGTTCCACGTTACTGTGGGAAATAGAATAAAAACACTCCTCCATCAATTAACATTTGTGCCACACAAGTGAAGTTGGTTTAACTACTTCCTCTTGATGTTCAAAGGCCACCTGCCGTTACACAACATCCTGATGTGGAAATAGCGATGAGCAGTTCTTTGTGGTTGCCTAGTCTAAACCTTGGAATCGTCTACCCGATAGCACTGTCAAGAATGATTGCTACGCTGCACAACAGCAATAAATGCTGGCCTTGCTGGCAATGCCCAGATCACAAAAATAAAAATAAAACACAGAAGGGGAAAACTAATTCTTGGAAAACATTTAAAAAAGGTCACCCTCTAGCAAGAGAGGACTGGCAAATAGAGTATAAAGAAACTGAAAGGTCACACAAAGGGAGTAAAAAAAAGTTTCCAGAAGTGGTTTCTAGGATGCACTATGCTAGGCAAAGACAAAAACAGTGGATCAAGAGTCGAAATCACGTACTGAGGAAGCACAAAGGAAATCCAGGTGTAAGAATGGAGAGAAGTGGGGGTGGTGTGGGGGCATGTCATGGATTAAGTACTTCTGGGGATGACTATCAAAGACATCGATCAGGCCTCTCCACGCTGAAAACAGGAACACCATTTTGCTGTGCTGCTTCCCAGGTGCCAAAACCCTGAGAGAACAAAGAGGGACCTGGAGTGGGAGGGGGGCAAGAACAAAGAGGGACCATTGGGGGACTCTTTGCATACTTTGTGTATGGTATGCAAAACATAAAACATCACTGTGACATGTCACGTATAACAAAGTATCAATCAGTCATTCAATTCCTTGACCATTTATTTGGGTCTCATCAGAAGGTTGAATCATGTCTTTTTCATTTGGTAACTACCCAAATATTTATTATTCTACCCCATTTGTTCAATTTTGGAGTGTGGTAAACTGTGGAGTAAAGTGAAGTTGTTCAAAAATGATATAAAAATGTAAAATGATATAAAAAATGCAGTTTTTCCTACTGCTTTGTCACTCGAAGGAGTGGGGCATGGGAATATGAATGGTTGTGGATTAGAGCATAGTGAAGAAGGAACAATATGGTGATGGTCTTAGTTCCCTTGATGTTTGTCAGAAGGCAGGATACAGAAAAGCATAGGCTTGCCAGAACTAATGGTTGCATAGCCAGAAGGCTGAGGAGTTTCCAGGTCTGCAACGTTTGCAGAAATAGCTGCAACACTCTCTTAAGCATCTTGTAACTGCTTTCTGGACAATAAATAAATGCTGTTTTCCTTCAATAAACTAATATCACAGCTGCATAAATAAATACACTGTAGTCTATGTCTCTGCTTCCCTGGAAAAAAAGAACACTTGGCTGCTTTCATTGCTTGAGAAATGGTGAAGAGCAGGGCTTGCAGCCAGCATTGACTATGCCTGGCTCCATCCCCATTAAACAAATGCTGTTACATCAGAAAAATATTTATCCGAGACGAGACTCTGAAAGCATTTTCTTTGGATAAAGCCCTGGTAAACAGTTAATACACATTATTCATGGGGATTCAGCACCAAGTGTAATTTTCAGAGACAGCAAGGATAGGTAACTGGGACATTTTGGTCAACCAATTCAAAGATCTTAAGTACTTTATTTTATATTTCCATCCTAAACTGCCCTGTACATGTGGAAGTAATGGAAGTTTTTTATGCAAATCTGTGAACCTGTAATAATTATTTGTCGTTTATACGGTATAGGAGCATATGTTTTAGGAGATATGATATAATTGCATCATGACAAATTGACAGCAATTTGGCAAACATAATCAATGTGGACACAAATAAAAAAACGAGTAAGTTCACAGTTGCACCTAGGCACACTATTTTTAAATATATCTTGTATCTTAAATATTTTAAATATATCTTTATATCTACATCAAGTCAATATACAAAAACATGAATCAATTCACAAAGTATCAGGGTTTTTTCCCCACTCAGTAAATGTTAATTGTTCCACTCACCCACTGCAGCAGGAGAAACTAATTTTATGAAAACAAATGACTACTTCCAAAGAGTAAACGTGAAGATTGTCTGTTTCTGTGATTCTCTCTCTCAGCTTGACTCACTGTCTGATTTAAAAGTAAAAAAAAGAAGTATTTAAAGTTAAAAACTTATACCAATTCATTATCTGGTTTTAATTCCAAATTATTTGTAAAAGTAGATTCAAATATAGTTATACATTTCTTCAAGGGGAATACATTCTTGGTAATGCATAATGTATGAAACCAGGCATATGTTCATGAATGCAGGAAACGAGGCACAGGAGTAGGCCATCTGGCTCTCAAGACTGATCCGTCATTCAAAATGATCATCACTGATCCATGTGGCTTCAACTCTTCTGTGCCGGTTCCCCATCGCCTTCAATTTCCAAGCTTTTAAAAATGTATCCACCTCCATCTCAAATACTTCTAATGATCTAGTCTCTACAATTCTCTGAGTAAAGAATTCCAGAGATTCACCATCCTCCGCAAAAAGAAATTTCGACACACTTTATATGACAAATGTTATATAATTGGTCTCTTATCTTATAACTACATCCCATTATTTGAAATTCACCCCCCTAATAAAATCATTTCAATATCCATTGAAAGCCCCCCAGGCCTTTGGGTCAAAATAAGATCATCCCTCATTCTTCTAGACTCCAATGAATTAAGACCAAAACTGTTTTGCCTCTTTGGAAAGTACAAACCTCATCCAAGGAATTAGCCTGGTGAATCTCCTTTGGACTGCCTCCAATGCTACAGTATTCTTTTTTAGCCAAGGGATAAAAACACATGTACCATATGGTAAGCTAACTGCTGGTGAAACATTCTCCAGAATTCTCTCTGCATCCATTCCAATTGATAGGAAAAAAAACATTAAAGATCTGAGTGTGTGCATTTTCAAGAAGGTGAGCATTTCCAGCAAAAAAGTACATTCATTGAAAACGTTCAAAAGACTGATGAACAAAAATATTGTAAAAACAGAGCGTAGAAACAAAGAATGCTGGCTTATACCAAAGATAGACACAAATTGCTGGAGTAATTCAGTGGGTCAGCAGGATCCCTGGAGAAAAGGATGGCTGATGTTTCAGGTAGGAACCCTTCTTCAGACTGAAAGTAGAGGGCTGTGGTGGAGGTTGAGGTGGGGGGGGGTGAAGACCAGGAGAGAAAGAGCCAGAACTAATCAAGGTCGGATATAAATGACCGAAGAAGGCAAAGGGGAAGGGGAGTAAGTAGAAATTGCTTAAAAAATTAGAGAATTCAAAGTTCATACCGTTGGGTTGTAAGCTACCCAAACTAAATACGAGGTGTGGTTCCTCCAATTTGCATGTGGCCTCACTCTGGCAATGGAGACGTCCCAGGACAGAAAGGCCAGTATGGTAGTGGGAAGGGAGTTGAAATGGTTACCAACTGGGAGATCCGTAAACCTAGGCAGACTGAGCATATGTGTTCAGCGAAATAGTCACAGGTGTTTGGTCTCAATCAGGAACACTGCATGCAGTAGATGAGGTTAGAGGAGGTACATGTGAACCTCTGTCAAACCTGAAAGGACTGTTGGGGTCCCTGGATGGAGTCGAGAGAGGAGGTATAAGCATGTGCTGCATCTCTGCAGTTGCTGGGGAATGTACCCGGGGAGGAGGTTTGGGTAGGAAGTAATGAATGAACCAAGGAGTTGCGTAGTCCCTGCGGAAGTCGGACTGTCGGAAAGAGCTGGAGATGGGAAGATGTGATTAGTGGTGGGATCCCTTTAGAGGTGACGGAAATGTTGTAGGATGTGTTGGACGCGGAGGCTGGTGGGGTGAAAGGCGAGAGCCAAGGGAACTCTGTCCATGTTGCTTCCGTGGGGAGCGGGAGCGAGAGTAGAACTACGGGACACAGAGGAAACATCTGTGAGTGTTATCTACAACAGAAGGGGGAATCCATGATTTCTGAAGAATGAGGGCATCTCGTATGTCCTAGTATGGAACACCTCATATTGGGAGCAAATGCAGTGGAGAAGAATTGAGAGTACGGAATAGCATCTTTGTAAGAGGTGAAGTGGGAACAAGTGTAGTCCAGATAGCTGTGGGAGTCGGTAGGTTTGTAACAGATGTCCATTAACAGTCTGTCTTCTGTGATGGAGACAGAGAGATAGTCCAGGCGAATTTGAGGGCAGGGTGAAAGTCTATCTAAAAATGTTGCAAAGTTTAACCATGTTATATTATTTTGTATTACGGTTACTGAGTAATAAAACTGGCCCTATAAAACATTAAATCGCCAACTACATTCAAACCTTTTGGTTCAAATTGAATTTACAATTGAGATTCTATATCCTCCATTAGAATTTAATCCCACTTCAGAAGTATCAACAGGTGCTGACAAAAAGATATCAGCCATATCTTTGTGCCTTTCAACCATGACATCAAGATTGATTGATTTCTCTGCACAGATGCTGCCTGACGTCCTGCATTTTCTGTTGCTTTACTTATAATGACACAGGAGCCAGTTACTCCATAAGGTCCTTGTTGATTGATGGGAGTCATTCTATTGGTCCCATTACCATTTCACCAAGCAGGTTAATCTTTCTCAGACATGTTCACCAATCCTCTGATTCTTTTTGCCATTAAACTGCACAAAAGGGTAATTAGCAGCCGCTAATTAACCGACCAGCTACTTTGAGAAGTGGGAGGCAACAAGATCACCAAAGGAAATCCATCCAGTCACAGAGGAAACATGCAAACTCTGCAATGACAGCATCCAAAGTTAGGATCAAATTCCATTTTCTGGAGTTGTGTTGCATCAGAACTTCATTTTCAAGTATTTGTCTTTCATGTTTTCAGCATTTGCTTTTTTCTCCCCCAAGCATCAGCTGGTTCCCCTGACTCACTGTTCCGGATTGATTGTTCATCTGTTTCTCAACCTGTTAAATTCTGCTTAACATCCGTTTTACTTTTAACCAACTAACAAAATAGGAGTTGCCAGGAATTAGGTGTTGTGCAACAGAGATTATGTGCAGTATAAGACTTTTAATGTAGAATGAGTGGAACTTTCATGACAGTCACAATTTGGTAACTCACATTTCACTGTACCTTAATTGGTACATATGACAATAAACTGACCTTGAAACCGTGAAACCTTGAACAAGAATACACATATACACCGTAGCAACCTCAAATGCCAGGACTTGGACAATAGTCTTGCTCTTTAAAATTGTGAACCATTTTAAGAGCAAGTCAGCATTTTGTTTCTGTATTGTGAGCAACATACAAGTGATATGCAGGTAACAACATCCTGGTGAATCTCGTTTGCACTCTTTCCAGCTTAAGACATCCTTGCTGGGCAACCAGAACTGCACACAGTTTTCCAAGCATGATCCCACCAAAAACCTGTACAGCTGCATCACGATGTCTCAACATTCGTCCAATACCCTTCCCAATGAAGGCAAGCATACCAAACACTTTCTTCACCACACCATCCACTTGTACTCCAAGATCCCTCTGTTCTGCAACACTCTCCAGAACTCTTACCATTTACTGGTCTGGTGACCTGTACCGACCGGGACATTATGATAGTCTTGCCCTGGTTTGTCATACCAAAGTGACAATCCTCACACTTGTCAAGAGTTAAATTCCATTTGCCATTCTTTGGCCTACTTTCCCAACTGATCTAGATCTTGTTGCAAACAAGACCATGCAGCACACCGTTGGTCACAGACCTCCAATTAGAAAACCAATGCTTTGACTCCTTCCTCCAAACCAATTTTGAATCCAATTGGCTAGCTCACCTTGGATTCCATGTAATCTAATTTACCAGATAAGCCTATCAGGCGGAACCTGCCTAATCAATCCTCGGTGACCTCTTCAAAAAAACTCATAAGCCAAACAGATTTGTGAGACACGATTTCCCAAGCACAAAGCCACGTCGACCATCACTAATCAGTCCATGCCTATCCAAATGTTGGTAGATCCTATCCCTAAGAATCCCCTCCAACACTTATCCACCACTGACATCAGGCTGTGATTCCCTGGCTGGCCCTTGCTGCTGCCTTAAATAACAACACAACATTAGCTGCTCTCCATTCTTCTGGAATTTCACCTGCAGCTAATGATGATGCAAGTATTCGCAACAAAGGCCTCTGCAATTTTCTTCCTCACTTCCAACAAGGATGTACGAATGTTGAGACAGCAAGCAGCAGCAAGCAGCAGCAAGCAGCAGCAAGCAGCAGCAAGCAGCAGCAAGCAGCAGCAAGCAGCAGCAAGCAGCAGCAAGCAGCAGCAAGCAGCAGCAAGCTGCAGCAAGCTGTGTTGCTTGGGAAGTAGTGTGTGGGGATTGTGTGGGGATAGTAAGGAGTAAGACCTGTGTGATCTCCCGGACTAGTTTCGATCGCCTAGCTTGGGGTCGGAGAGGAATTTCCCGGATTTTTTCCCAAATTGGCCTGGGTTTTTTATCCGGTTTTTCGCCTCTCCCAGGAGATCACTCAGTTCTTTTGGGTGGGCGGTTGGAGCGGTTGGAGTAGCGGCCGGGCGGTAGGTTTAGTAACCGAGCGCGGGGCTTTGTTTGGAGAGTATGACTGCCAGGGCAGTTTTTTGTTCTGGGTGTCGGATGTGGGGAATCTGGGAGTCTGATAGTCTTCCAGACAGGTGTGACGAGATGGGGCTCCTAAGGGACCGTATTAGGAACCTGGAGCGGCAGATTGATGACCTCCGTCTGATCAGGGAGAGTGAGGAGGTTATAGATAGGAGTTACAGAGAGGTGGTCACTCCTAGACCACGGGAGGTAGACAAGTGGGTCACTGTTAGGGGGGGCAAGGAACAGAGGCAGGGACTAGGGAGTACCCCGGTGGCTGTACCCCTTGGAAATAAGTACTCCTGTTTAAGTACTGTTGGGGGGGACAGCCTACCTGGGGGCAACGACGGTGCCCGGGCCTCTGGCAAGGAGTCCGGCCCTGTTGCTCAGAAGGGTAGGGAAAGGAAGAGGAGAGCAGTAGTAATAGGGGACTCTATACTGAGGGGGTCAGATAGGCGTTTCTGTGGACGCAGTCGGGAGACCCAGATGGTGGTTTGCCTCCCTGGTGCCGGTGTCCGGGATGTGTCTGAGCGTGTCCAGGATATCCTGAAAGGGGAGGGAGAGGAGCCAGAGGTCGTGGTACATATAGGTACCATCAATATAGGTAGGATAAGGGAAGAGGTCCTGAAAGGAGAATTCAGGGGGCTAGGAAGAGAGTTAAAAAAAAGGACTTCCAAAGTAATAATCTCAGGCTTACTGCCTGTGCCACGCGATAGTGAGAATAGGAATGGAGTGAGGTGGAGGATAAATACGTGGCTGAGGAACTGGTGCAGGGAGCAGGGTTTCAAGTTTCTGGATCATTGGGACCTCTTCTGGGGGAAGTATGACCTGTACAAAAAGGACGGGTTGCATCTGAACCCGAGGGGAACCAATATCCTGGCGGGGAGATTTGCTAAAATAACTGCGGAGACTTTAAACTAGTACGGTTGGGGGGAGGGACTCAAACACAGATAGCTAATAGGCAGTGTGTGAGGCAGGAGGCAGAAAAGGGAAACACTCAGACCCAACATGTAGGAGAGAAAGAAGGGAAAAGAAATAAACTGAGAATAAGAAATGATGGGTCCCTTAAATGTGTATATTTTAATGCTAGGAGCATTGTAAGAAAGGTGGATGAGCTTAGAGCCTGGATTGACATCTGGAAGTATGATGTTGTGGCGATCAGTGAAACATGGTTGCAGGAGGGTTGCGATTGGCAATTAAATATTCCAGGATTTCATTGTTTCAGATGTGATAGAATCGGAGGGGCAAGAGGTGGGGGTGTTGCATTGCTTGTCAGGGAGGATATCACAGCAGTGCTTTGGCAGGACAGACTAGAAGGCTCGATTAAGGAGGCTGTTTGGGTGGAACTCAGAAATGAGAAAGGTTTAGCAACACTTATAGGGGTGTATTATAGACCGCCAAATAGGGAACGAGAATTGGAAGAGCAAATATGTAAGGAGATAGCAGATATTAGTAGTAAGCACAGAGTGGTGATTGTGGGTGATTTCAATTTTCCGTATATAGACTGGGAATCACATTCTGTTAAAGGGCTGGATGGTTTGGAGTTTGTAAAATGTGTGCAGGATAGTTTTTTGCAGCAATACGTAGAGGTGCCTACCAGAGAAGGGGCAGTGTTGGACCTCCTGTTAGGAAATGAGATGGGTCAGGTGACGGAGGTATGTGTTGAGGAGCACTTTGGGTCTAGTGATCATAATGCCATTAGTTTCAATATCATTATGGAGAAGGTCAAATCTGGACCAAGGGTTGAGATTTTGGATTGGAGAAAGGCTAATTTTGAGGAGATGAGAAAGGATTTAAAAGGAGTGAAATGGAAATTGTTGTTTTATGAAAAGGATATAATAGAGAAATGGAGGATATTTAAAGGTGAAATTTTGAGAGTACAGTCTTTATGTCCCTGTTCGGTGGAAAGGAAAGAATAATAATTTGAAAGAGCCGTGGTTTTCCAGGGAAATTGGACACTTGGTTCGGAAAAAGAGGGAGATATACAATAAATATAAGCGGCAGGGAGTAAATGAGGTTCTTGAGGAATATAAAGAATGTAAAAGGAATCTTAAAAAGGAAATTAGAAAAGCGAAAAAAAGATATGAGGCTGCTTTGGCAAGTAATGTAAAAGTAAACCCCAAGGGGTTCTACAGATATGTCAATAGCAAAAGGATAGTGAGGGATAAAATTGGTCCATTAGAGAGTCAGAGTGGACAGCTATGTGCTGAGCCGGAAGAAATGGGGGAGATATTAAACAATTTCTTTTCTTCGGTATTTACCGAGGTGAAGGATATTGAATTATGTGAGGTAAGCGAAACAAGTAGAGTAGTGATGGAAATTAGGAGGATTAAAGAAGAGGAGGTACGGACACTTTTGAAGAATATAAAAGTGGATAAGTCTCCAGGTCCTGATAGGATATTCCCTAGGACATTGAGGGAAGTTAGTGCAGAAATAGCAGGGGCTATGACGGAAATATTTCAAACGTCATTAGAAACAGGGATGGTGCCGGAAGATTGGCGCATTGCGCATGTTGTGCCTTTGTTTAAAAAAGGTTCTAAAAGTAAACCTAGCAATTATAGACCTATTAGTTTGACGTCTGTGGTGGGAAAATTAATGGAAAAGATACTTAGGGACAATATATATAATTATTTGGATAATCAAGGCCTGATTAGAAACAGTCAACATGGATTTGTGCCTGGAAGGTCATGTTTGACTAATCTTCTTGAATTTTTTGAAGAGGTTACCAGGGAAATTAATAAGGGCAGGGCTGTGGATGTTGTCTATATGGACTTCAGTAAGGCATTTGACAAGGTTCCACATGGAAGGTTGATTAAGAAGGTTAAATCGTTGGGTATTAATAGTGAGGTTGCAAGATGGATTCAACAATGGCTGAATGGGAGATACCAGAGGGTAACGGTTGACAATTGTATGTCAGGTTGGAGGCCAGTGTCTAGTGGAGTGCCCCAAGGATCTGTGTTGGGTCCACTGTTGTTTGTCATTTACATTAATGATCTGGATGATGGTGTGGCAAATTGGATTAGTAAATATGCAGATGATACTAAGATAGGTGGAGTAGTTGATAGTGAGGTAGATTTTCAAAGTCTACAGAGAGACTTGGGCCTTTTGGAAGGGTGGGCTGAAAGATGGCAGATGGAGTTTAATGCTGATAAGTGTGAGGTGCTGCATTTTGGTAGGACAAATCAAAATAGGACGTACAGGGTAAATGGTAGGGAATTGAGGAATGCAGTGGAACAGAGGGATCTGGGAATAACTGTGCATTGTTCCCTGAAGGTGGAATCTCATGTGGATAGGGTGGTGAAGAAGGCGTTTGGTATGCTTGCCTTTATAAATCAGAGCATCGAGTATAGAAGTTGGGATGTAATGTTGAAATTGTACAGGACATTGGTGAGGCCGAATCTGGAGTATGGTGTGCAGTTCTGGTCGCCAAATTATAGGAAGGATGTCGACAAAATGGAGAGGGTACAGAGGAGATTTACTAGAATGTTGCCTGGGTTTCAGCACTTAGGCTACAGAGAGAGGTTGAACAGGTTGGGTCTTTATTCTTTGGAGCGTAGAAGGTTGAGGGGGGACTTGATAGAGGTTTTTAATATTTTGAGAGGGACGGACAGAGTTGACGTGGGTAGGCTTTTCCCTTTGAGAGTGGGGAGGATTCCAACAAGGGGACATAGCTTCAGAATTGAGGGACAAAGGTTTAGGGGTAACATGAGGGGGAACTTCTTTACTCAGAGGGTTGTGGCTGTATGGAATGGGCTTCCGGTGGAAGTGGTGGAGGCTGGCTCGATTTTATTATTTAAGAGTAAATTGGATAGGTATATGGATAAGAGGGGATTAGAGGGTTATGGTCTGAGTGCAGGTAGATGAGACTAGGTCAGGGAAAATGGTCGGCGTGGACTGGTAGGGCCGGACAGGCCTGTTTCCATGCTGTAGTTGTTATATGTTATAATGCAGCTGTACAGGTTGTTGGTGGGATCACTCTTCGAGATATATTCACTTTAATTTAACTTAAAACCTTCTCTTTGGCAATTCATACATGATTTAAGAACCCTGCTCTATATTCATTACTTTTATAACATTTCAAATATTTATTCAATTCCTGACTGAAAGTTATTTTAAAGTAGTTTAATCTCGTTTTCAGCTGCATAATTCCAGCTGAAAAACTTCTAGCCTTTTTATTCCGATGCCCAAGGGCCCGAATACTCTAAATATATGAGCGTTTACATTGTCTATGTTCATTCAATTCAGAAAATAGATTCTTACGATTAATAACGAAAGCGACCAATCAAAAGAAACTCCAAAGGAAATGAAGTGTGAGCAAACATAAACCAGTAATTCAAATTCTTCTTTAGCAGGTTTAGAATGGTGCAAAGGGCTATGGGTTTCAAATGTAAGGTTAAAAACAAGAAAAGCTATGCTCCTGGGAGATAAAAAGGTAGAGGAGCAATGTGATTGAGTCATATAATAACATGACCACTTTAGATAAGGCAAAAAAGGTGGAAGGTGCTGTCATTAGTGGATGATTCAAAGATCACAGATTGAAAATTTAAAAAACAAAAATACATGGGACATAAGAGGGAAAACAGCCGGGTACGCAAGTTCTGAAATTCACTATGATAGAACAGAACCAGTTTGCTTTTTCAGTCGGTAGCAGAAAAAGCAATAGAGAAAAAATAATTTGCAGGGCTAACGGGGGGAAAAAAGGGAGAATTAACAGGATTATTCTGCTTGAGGCATTAAACCAAATGGCAGCCTCCTGTGTCATTACAAACCTACAATTCTATAAAAACCTGAGCTTAGTCACAATCAACTATTTTACAGTGAAAAAGTTTTAAAATGGCTGTTTTGTAGTTTTGTGCTAATTGAAACCGAGCTAAAAACAAATGTTCTATTTTACTCTTTCACTCTGATTGACTCAAACATTTTTATATAAATGACTGTCACAACCTCAGAATTCCCCAGCGCCTTTAATGTGTAGTCACTACTATATTGCAATAAATGTGTCAGCCAATTTTGCCCACAGCAAGGTACCAACAAGTCAGGAATATTATTTTCACTAGGAGATGGGCAAGGTACTAAATGAGTATTTCTCCTCTGTATTTACTAAGGAGAAAGACAGTAGGACCAAGGAAATTGGAGCAGTTACTGTAAGTGTCTTGAGAGCAGTCAGGGTTACCATCGAAGAAGTACTAAAGGTACTGTTGTGTTTGAAGGTAAATAAATCTCCAGGGCCTGATCAGATATATCTGAGGATATTGCGGGGAACGAAAGTGGAATTTGCGGGAGCCCTGGTTGAAATCTACGAGTTTTCCTTAAACACAGGAGAGGTGCTGGAAGACTGGAGGATGGCAAATGTTGTGCCTCTTTTCAGGAAGGGCTGCAGGGAAAATGCTGGGAACTATAGGCCGGTGAGCTTAACATCTGTAGTTGGTAAGTTACTGGAGAGTATTCTGAGGGATAGATTATACAGGCATTTGGATGGGCAAGGGCTGTTTAGGGATAGTCAGCATGGTTTTGTATGTCGAAGGTCGTATCTCACAAATCTGATTGTTTGAAGACGTGACCAAAAAGGTTGATGAGGGCAGAGCTGTAGATATCGTGTACATGGACTTCAGTGAGGCATTCGAAAAGGTTCCGCATGGTATGCTGCTCTAGAAGGTTAGATCGCATGGGATCCAGGGAGAGATAGCTGAATGGATAGCAAATTGGCTCCATGGAAGGAAGCAGAGGACGATGGTGGAAAGTTACTTCTCAGACTGGAGGCATGTGACTAGTGGTGTGCCTCAGGGTTCGGTGTTGGGCCCATTACTGTTTGTCATCTACATCAAAGATTTTGATGAGAACATACAGGGCAAGATTTGCAAGTTTGCTGATGATACAAAAGTTAGTGGTTTTGCAGATAATGAAGATGGTTGTGAAATATTGCAGCAGGATCTGGATCGATTGACCAGGTGGGCGGAAGAATGGTTGATGGAATTTAATACAGAAAAGTGTGAGGTGTTGCATTTTGGGACGTCGAACAAGGGCAGGACTTACACAGTAAATGGTAGGCCTCTGGGTAGTGTTGTAGAGCAGAGGGATCTAGGAGTACAGGTGCATTGTTCGAGTCGCAGGTAGATAAGGTGGTCAAAAAGGCTTTTGGCACTTCGGCCTTCATCAGTCAGAGTGTTGAGTATAGAAGTTGGGAGGTCATGTTGCAGTTGTATAAGATATTGGTGAGACTGCATTTAGAATATTGTGGGCACCATGTTATAGGAAATATATTGTCACGCTTGAAAGGGTTTAGAAAAGATTTCCACGGATAATGCCAGGACTAGAGGGTGTGAGATATAGGGAGAGGTTGAGTAGGCTGGGTCTCTATTCCATGGAGCGCAGGAGGATGAGGGGAGATTTTATAGAGGTATACAAAATCATGAGAGGAATAGATTGGGTAGATGCACAGAGTCTTTTACCCAGAGTAGGGGAATCAAGGACCAGAGGACATAGGTTCAAGGTGAAGGGGAAAAGATTTAATAGGAATCCGAGGGGTAACTTTTTCACACAAAGGATGGTGGATGTATGGAACAAGCTGCCAGAGGAGGTAGTTGACTGGGACTATCCCATCGTTTAAGAAACAGTTAGACAGGTACATGGATAGGACAGGTTTGGAGGAATATGAACCAAGCGCAGGCAAGTGGGACTAGTGCAGCTGGGACATTGTCGGCGGAGATCGAGCATCGGATAATTTGATGACAAATTGTAAAACAGCTCTGTATTTGGTGAAGCTTGATTTGAAATCATTTGGGTAATAAAAGCCCACATAAGTACTGATATAAAACAAAGATGAGACTTCTTGAATGAGAAAAGTCCCAGCTGTGGAATGAAAAAATTCTGCACTACCCAGGCTTTTGAGAGGCTGAGGTCTTGAGTAGAAGTATTGAAGCAGCACAAGAACAATGCCATGTTTAATCCCATCACTTTAAAATCTGTAATTTACGTGAGGTAACTTGCATTGAGCCTGTGAACAGGAGGCTGAAAGGAAACACTAATTTTACACTTCCCATACCATTTCATGTTAAATGACCATGAATAGATCATAATCACTGTCAACTGCAAATATATATATGTGTGTGTGCGTGTGCCTCGCAGTTGAGTGATTATGATATATATACATACATATATACACACACTCATACATACACGCATTTAATTAATCTACTCTGAAACCATGATCTGAGGTATGAGATGCAAGTACAAGAAGCTGTATCATCATTAAGAATGTGTGTTTGTATAAAGCAACCAACTCAAATTGTATGGTTTAAATATTAGGTCAAATTAATCATCTTTACAAAGAAGGCATTACTTTCTGGATGTCAGGAGTATTTCTGAATGAGTGAGTGACCCCTTTACTTTCTTTCGCAAAAAAAAACCACTGAAGGGCCCAGCTGACCATAATCCCTACCCCCAGCGCCATAGTTCCTCAAACTCAGAAACAGCTTCTTCTCATCTGTTATCAGGCCTCTGAACTGTCCTTGCATAAGCTAGGATACAGTCCAATTCTCATCCTCCTCTTTGGGGACATTGGACTTTGTCTCTGGAATTATTGCGTTATAATGCTGAGAAAAACATTCTGCACTCTATATCTTTCCCTTCATTCTGCCTATTGTACTTGAGTTTAGCTTGATTGTATTTATGTATAATATCTGATTTGATTGGATAGCATGCAAATTAAAGCTTTTCACTGTACCTCGGTACACATGACGATAATAAACCTAAACCTAGTTCCAGTACCTAGCTCGCCATCAGGCCCTTTGCTGGTGCAAAGGTCCAGCATCTATTGTGTCATCAGGTCCATCTCTGATGGCCAGACTCCAGACATTTCTCTCATCATCAACCCAACACCAGATTACCATGAGCTAGTATCTTATTGGCTGTTTTTCCTCACAACACACTATTTGTGCCTTCAGGATATCCTTCACAGGGGCCTCAAAGGAAGCAATCAGTAATAGCAGAGTTGGTTTTCACAAATGCACCAAAGAATTTTGGGGAGGGGTGATGGGGTTTAATATTTCCTGTGCATAGGTCACCATCATAAGTCCACAAGTCTTTGGGGAACTGAAAAAAAATCCAATGGCCTGTTTCAATAACATTATATATTTTACACTAACTGTGAAGCTTCTTTAAGAATAATGCATACATTTATCAGTTTTATGCTATGTTTTTCCACACTCAAGATCACACTTAATAATCCATTGACTTTTGGCTGGCAGGAACATGACCACAATCCAGGCAGATAGTCTAGTATAGTACCTGCACAATCCGGTATGTTTTCTTTTGAATGAAACATAAACTGGTATTCCATCTCCTTTCTCATAGAGGTCCCATGGTACAACTTTAAAAAATGCACCTCGCAGCTCTCTCTGGAATGGTGGCGATCTCTCAATCACTAAGTCAGATAATCTGATCATTACTAAAAGGATGCCAGTGGGAACTTGGTGTGGATAAATCAGCTGCTGCATTGCTCTGCTTTACAATAGTAACTTAACTTTAATTAAAAGAGAAAATCAAAAGTACTGCAGATGCAGAACATCCAAAACAAAAACAGAAAATACTAGAAAGACCCAGGTCAGGCAATATCAGTGGAAAGTTGAAATGAGTGTGTGTATGATGCCCAAGCAAAATATGAGAAAGGAATGTCTTCTTTGGAAAGATGAATAATTTGACCCAATATTTAAAACATAAAATACGAGTTGGTTGCTTTATACAAATGTATTCAGCATTTTCTGTTTTAATTAGCATTTAATAGGCGGCATTGTAGGTTGGAACATGGCAAAGTTGAGAAAGGTACTATATAAAACCGCTCTTTCTTCTTTACTTACCTCAGATTGGTTCATTCTTCTTATGTGACTGACTCCTCCACCTCCCAACTGCATTGCCCAGATCCACAAGATTGTCTGCACAGATGACCAATGTATAAAATTAATTGAAAGTCACATACCCGTATAAAAAAAATTCACATGACCTTCCCGTCTCAATTTAACTTCACTATAATGCCTTCAAAACTATTTTCTGGTTATTCATTGAAGGTTTCCTCTCCAATTCTTTAAAAAGTTACCTGTTTTTATGGGCCTTCTGAGAAGAACACTCCCTACATGTTGAATAAGACATTCACACAGGGACAGAAAAAGCACTCCCTTAAATTGTTAACACTAGGCCCTTCCTAGAATGGAGAATGCTTCAATATAAGAGGTTCAAAAGAAGGTAACAAGAAATTCAATTATAGTGTCAAAAGAAACAGTGGCACAAATGTTATTTAAAAGAGAATTAAATCCACACCAGAATGAAAAATAGATGCCTTTCATAATGTACAACACCACCACACAAGAGTCACACTGCTAAATAAGTTAGTGTTCTATCACACACTGTTTACCAAACACTTACCAACAATTAATCAGGCCCTAAGCACTCTCACAGGACCTCTTCAAGCAGTGTACTTTTCATTTGCCCAGAGCTTTCCAATTCTATAATCTAATATTTGAGCTTATACAAAATGTTACCATAGATGTTATTGATTCTAAATATGATATGTGGCTATTCTAGTTTCATCAATTTTTGACAAGGGCTTTCTAAAGAATCTCTTGCTTCTACATTCATCCTTCTATAAATGGGTTTTAAAAACCTTCATGTCACCTCCTGCTCTTTAAGAATTTTATTTGACCCTTCAATGACATTCACTTTTAAAGGCCACTAGATTACTGGGACAGTTAACATAAAAATAAGATCTGACCAGAAGAAAATTTAAACAATGGGAAATTAACTCTGCAGAATCAGGATCTTGCTTTAATCAAAAAATGATTTAGAATGCAAACATCAGATAAACGGACGTGCATAAACCATTATATAAAAAGACAAGAAAAACACAATGAAGAAAAATTAATTGATGTGGGGAAATTAAGAAAACATTGGGGCTCATTCATAGAAAAAGATTAGTGAGGTTAGGGAAAGAGCACCACAAAATGAAGGAAGCAGTCCTCCTCCACATTACTGAATAATCACTTTCTCTGATTTTCATTAGACATTAGATGCAGATCAGAAGTGGGCCTACAATCATTAGGTGATTGGAGCAGTGGTTTAATCACTCAAAGTGCAATAGGACCAACACAGTGACCTGCTGGTTTTCATCTGCTGGATTATGTCCTGAGGAAGACGCTAATCATAATTTCCTCAACTAAAGAAAGGACATTTTTCCTAGTTTCAGTGTTGACAAACTATTGGAACCGTGTGGAATAAATTAAGCACATGCATTAAAAACAACCAATGAACATAGATATCCAAAGTAGATCATATTTGATCAACCTTTAACGTTATTTGTAGTAGGAGGATACATGAAGGAAATATAGTGAATGTCAAGTCAAGTCAAGTCAATTTTATTTGTATAGCACATTTAAAAACAACCCACGTTGACCAAAGTGCTGTACATCTGATTAGGTTCCAATGGGAAAAAAATGAAACATACAGTAGCACGCAAACAGTTCACAGCGCCTCCTCAATGAGCCTCAAACGCTAGGGAGTAGAAATAGGTTTTGAGCCTGGACTTAAAGGAGTCGATGGAGGGGGCAGTTCTGATGGGGAGAGGGATGCTGTTCCACAGTCTAGGAGCTGCAACCGCAAAAGCGCGGTCACCCCTGAGCTTAAGCCTAGACTGCGGGATAGTGAGTAGCCCCAAGTCGGCCGACCTGAGGGACCTGGAGTTAGAGAGGGGGGTTAGAAGATTTTTGATGTAGGGGGGGAGTGTCCATTTAGGGCTTTATACGTGAATAGGAGGAGCTTGAAGTTGATTCTGTACCGTACAGGGAGCCAGTGGAGAGAGGCCAGAATCGGGGTGATGTGGTCCCTTTTACGGGTACCCGTCAGGAGTCTCGCTGCGGCGTTTTGGACCAGTTGCAGGCGGGACAGGGAAGATTGGCTGATCCCAGTGTATAGGGAGTTGTGGTTTATAAAGAATTACAAAAGGAGATGCAAAATATGTGGCTTTTCAAAAAAGCTTTTGGTGCATTGGACATGATCAGATGAAAATAGTATGGGTATTTGCCACTGGAATTAAAGGGAACGATGAAACAGTCAAAGGGCAAGTTGGTTAAGGAAGATATGATGAGTGGCACACCAGAGTCTGTACTGGAACTTTTATTATTATGTACAATAAAAAATTTGATTTAGGAACAAAGGCAGCAGTGAAATCAGTCAATTAAAATAAACCTGGGGAGTACAGCAAACTGCTGCAGAGGACTATGCCAGATTCAAGAGGGGCGAAACAGATGCAATTGAATGTAGAAAAATATCAACTGAGGCAGATGCAATTGAATGTAGAAAAATATATTCTGAAAAAAGGAAAAAGGAAAATCAGTACGATTTTAAATTGGTTAAAGATTGAAACTGATCTAGCTGCCTGCCACTGTATGTTTCTTTTTTTATTTCCTAATCAGATGTGCAGCACTTTGGTCAACGTGGGTTGTTTTTAAATGTGCTATACAAATAAAATTGACTTGACTTGACTTGACCAGTACCAGCCAACACAGTTAGAGAAACAGCAAAGGCAATCTTGGTATTGTGTCCAAATGTAAAGAAGCTTGTATGAAATTTCCATATTTGGTGCAGTAGAGTTTTTACCAGGACTATTAAGAAAAGAGAAAAACTTTAAAACATAGGCTCAACAGGATGTTACCAGTGGTTTACAACTGAAAGATCTGAAGGGATTATATTTATTTATTCATTTTTCAGCCCAGCATTTACTACCTATCTCTGATTTTCTCAAGTAGTTGGGCAGGGAAAGTTTACGTGATGGGATCAGTAAATCAATAGAATCCTCTGGTTTTTAACCCTCCAATCAAGGGGTGGTATTTTCTCCCTGTCAACTCAATCAAAACAAGATTTTGCATATATAAATTTAATAGTTCAGCTGGTAGAGCAGGTAGACCTTACACAATTAGTCTTTCATAGAGTCAGTTATACAGAATGGAAACAGGCCTTTAGCCGAACTCCCTGTGCCAACTAAGATGTCTATCTGAGCTAGTCCTATTTGCTTGTGTTTGGCCCATAATCCTCCAAACCGTTTATTTTCATGAACCTGCCTAAATGTATTTTAAATACTGTGATTATACCATCCTCGACAGCTTTTTCAACATAACCATCACCCTCTGCCAATAAAGGTTAGAAACAACTGTGTTAAATTAAAAAACAACCAAAGAAAAAATTATGAGGAAGAAAGCTTTTGTGTGGATGTTGAACTCCCTGTAACAAACTGTGGTCAAAGCAGAGCCAAATAAGTACGCTAAATATTCACTAGATAATTGCTGCACTTTGTAAAAAGCATGGAGAGTTCTCGGATTTGGCTGGGTGGCTTACATGGATAGTTCAATATCAGCACACTTGACAGACAATGCTTTGAGCAACACTGAACAATCTCCATTGCACTGAATTTTTATTTTACACAAAAATTAGACAAAAATCCAGGTCTTGAATAGTCTGGAGCATACTGAAGGTACAAAATACATGCAAATTCAAGATTTTCCTCTCAACATGTTCTATCATCCTTCTTTGTCAATTTAAGCTTTTTGTCAGCAGAGTCTGGGATTAAAATATGCCAGATATTACATGTCAAATCTTAACCTGGGCTCACCAGCAAAGGGTTCAAACATAATAACAAGGTTCTTAGACCAGTACAAGACTGAAAACTTACTGCATAGTTGAAGAGAGTCCATATTTTGGATGAAATGTTGAACCAATATCTATCTGGTCTTTCAGGCAACAACTGTACAACAAATCAGAGACTATTTCAAAGATTCACTGAACAAGTTAATTATTTATCCCTCATCCATCTGGGATAAAACAATATGATTACTGGACATTGTTTCTGTTGTTTTTTTAAAGATAATCCATGCTAAATGGCTGTGCGGCATTACCGCAGAATTGTTCGATGGGCTGTAAACTGCTCACAGATATTCTGAAATAAGTACAAGTCTTTCTTTGAAGACCACCAAATGTCTGAGAAAAAAATAACAAAATTAATATACAGTGGAATGGGCTCTATCTAATAAGACTCAAAGATATAAACTGGCACCATTCATCGTGTATAGCCATCTTCAATATCATCGAGTTGAAAACTTATCTAGTCAACCCCAATTGTAAAGGGCATTAACACAAAACAAACTATTGCACTCTCCATTGTCGCTCTGACACAGTTGTTTGCAGCATTGCTATTTTTTCCACTTGAGTTCTTCAGTATCTACAGAAGCTGGCAAAAGAAACAAAAGGAAAGGGGAGAATTTGGCTTGTGATCTGCACTAGCTGAAAACTGGAAGCAAATTTGATCCAAACTTCCAGAAATATTGGGGAAAAAATTGGGCATATGGAAAGAGCATCGTTAGTGGTGGTAATGAGGTGAGGGGTGCTGAGTTTGTCTTATTAAATAGCTCTATATTCTCTCTATGAATCTATATTTGTTTTAGGTCAAAGAGTAATCAGTCGTTGCTTTCAGAGTTCAATCAGCGCAGCCAAGAGAAATTAAGGATTAGAGTTTGTTCAGGGTGCATTGCTGGAGTTGACCAGCGTCCTGCAATCTATTCAGGGAGCATCAAACTATTAAGACATGAATTTACAGGCTGATCTGAAATCAACTAGTCAAGAATCCCAATCATACAGTGACATATCTTTCTCTCCTGTCTTCCATACTCATCAAGATGCGTAGTCTAAAGTACTAGTGATCTGACCAGTTCAGACGGAGGGTTACTGATGCCGTCTTAGAGAGACAGAATAGACAGAGAGACAGACTACCATTCTGAGTCATGTCAATATTAATCTAATTTATGCACTTCGCATCCGACTACCCTGAAGGAATAATCCAACAACTCATTTTGGCAACTGGCATATTCATTAACTCTTCATGGGCAAACAGCAACTCAGTTGCAAACTAAGCACGTTGATCATACTGATAGTGAATAAACTCCCATTGTCACTATGGAGAAACAAGAAACTAGATTCCAGCAACTGCAAAGTGCTTGCGGAATTCAGCAGGGCATGCAGTATCTGTGGGGGCAATGGACTGGCAATGTTTTGGATCAGTCTGAAGAAAGGATCTGACCTGAAAGGCTGCTTGTCATTCCCTCCACATTTGTTGCCTGATCCACTGGGTTCCTCCAACACTTTGTTTTTTACCCGCTGTCGCTACTTTAGGTCCACATTCCCCAATAGTAAGGTGTCTGGACTGACTCTAACAGAGGCAAATGTTGAATACTCAGGCCACCTTTGCCCATGTTAACAGTTTCTTGCGACGAAGCAGTCAAGCTACACATCCACACAGAAAAGGACATTAAACCTAGTACATAAAACCAAAAATTAAAGAGCAGCCTGACCAACACTCACAGAGCAAAATCTACGCAATAAAACTTACAGAGAAAAAGTGCTTCAGGCCACATAGATAAGATGCTTGGGAAAGGTCACTCTGACCACAATAAGTTACTCCAAGGAACGAAAGTAGACTGGCCGCACTGACAGGAGCCCAGGCCACACACTACAAGGACCTGGGACCCAGGTCCAAATGATGTTCAGTAAATGGGCCCCTGGACGTGGCAACGATGCCGAGCTTCCCCCCTCCCGAGAAAAGGATACACTTTGGGGGGGCGGGAGAGAGCAGTGGAAGCCCCAGAGCCCCGGGGAGCGGGGCGGGGTGGGAATGGACTGGCAGGCGGCGGTGTTGGAAGCCCGCAGCCCCGGGAGGGCCTGTGACAGCCGGGGGCTGGGGCTGGGGCTGATCCGCAGGTCCCGGGCCCCGCCGCTGCCGTCGCCGACGCTGCTCCCGGTAGCTGGGGCGCCGCGTTAACAGGCGAAGGAGCGATCAAACGCCGCCACTTCTTTTTCTCCTTCTTACCTTCAGCGCTGCCGCTGTCGTTGTCGCCGGCGCCGCCGCTCCTCCCTCGCTGCAAGCGGCTCCACCCAGCCAGCCGGATGGCTCTCAGTGGCGGCCGTCGCCGAGCCAAGCGAAACCAAAATACCAGCACAACATGGCGGGGGCGGGGGGGGAAACTGGCTGACTGCAAAGCTCGCGAGCGCCGGCCCAGCCTCGCGAGAGCGGCCCCGTCTCGCGGCACCCGGGCCCGTGCCCGCGCCAGGGGCGGGAAAGCAGATGCGAGGGAGACTAGTGTCTCCCGTCACCCCACCCCCTGCTAGTGTCACCCCACACCCACCTAGTGTTTCCCATCCCCACCCCCTGCTAGTGTCTCCCGTCCCCCCACCCCCCTGCTAGTGTCACCCGTCACCCCACCCCCCTGCTAGTGTCACCCGTCCCCCCACCCCCTGCTAGTGTCACCCCACACCCACCTAGTGTTTCCCATCCCCACCCCCTGCTAGTGTCTCCCGTCCCCCCACCCCCCTGCTAGTGTCACCCGTCCCCCCACCCCCCTGCTAGTGTCACCCGTCCCCCCACCCCCTGCTAGTGTCACCCGTCCCCCCACCCCCTGCTAGTGTCACCCGTCCCCCCACCCCCTGCTAGTGTCACCCGTCCCCCCACCCCCTGCTAGTGTCACCCCACACCCACCTAGTGTTTCCCATCCCCACCCCCTGCTAGTGTCTCCCGTCCCCCCACCCCCCTGCTAGTGTCACCCGTCCCCCCACCCCCTGCTAGTGTCACCCCACACCCACCTAGTGTTTCCCATCCCCACCCCCTGCTAGTGTCTCCCGTCCCCCCACCCTCCTGCTAGTGTCTCCCGGGTGGAACGTGCAGTTGGCTGCACGCAGTGGCAAGCAGGGTGCTGGTGGCTGCACTCAGCGGCGGCAAGGAGAGTGCTGGTGCCTGCACCAATTGGGAAGCAGGGTGTTGGTGCCTGCACTCGTTTGGAAGCAGGGTGCTGGTGCCTGCACCCTGTGGCAAGCAGGGTGCTGGTGCCTGCACCCTGTGGCAAGCAGGGTGCTGGTGCCCGCACTCATTGGCAAGCAGGGTGCTGGTGGCTGCGCGCAGTGGCAAGGAGAGTGCTGGTGCCTGCACCAATTGGGAAGCAGGGTGCTGGTGCCTGCACTCATTGGCAAACAGGGTGCTAGTGGCTGCAAGCAGGGTGCTGATGGGTGCACCATGTGGCAAGCAGGGTGCTGGTGCCTACACTCATTGGCAAGCAGGGTGCTAGTGGCTACAATCAGTGGGAAGCAGTGTGCTGGTGGATGCATCCAGTGGCAAGCACGGTGCCATGTGCCACCTCGTTGCTTGATTCATATCCTTGCATTTATAGCTGACCGTAGAAGATAGACACAAAATGTTGTAGTAACTCAGCGGGTCAAGCAGCATCTCTGGAGAAAAGAGGTCGAGACCCTTCTTCAGACCTCATTTATATATATTATTTGCAGATATATATCTACTATTCCTTTTTTTAAATATATATAGATAGATATGGAATAGCAGACAATGGTTTACAAACTAAAGTACTGGAGTAAAAATAAAAATATATATACTTGGGCAAGGGTATGAATTTAAATCCAACTCATGCCTTACGAACCGAGTGCAAATACAGCAAGGAAACTATACAGTCTATAAATGGCTGATTGGACCTGCGTCTGTTTACTCTGAATGTTGATACAAAGACCTTGAGGTGATGCAAACTTTTTTTTTGTCGCCGTCTGAGCATTGAGTTTGAACGGTTTATTTTATTGTCACGTGTACAGTTAAAAGCTATTTTGTATCCAGTCAGTGGAGAGACCATACATGATTAAAATCTAGCCGTCCACAGTGTACAAATACAGGATAAAGGCAATAACGTTTAGTGCAAGATAAAGTCCGATTACAGATAGTCCGAGGGTCGCCAATGAGGTAGATGGTAGCTAAACTGGGGACACAAGGAATTGCAGATGTTGGAATCTTGAGTAAACACTCATCGGGTCAGGTAGCATCTCGAGGACATGGAAAGGTCGGGATGCTTCTGCAGACTCTGGGGAAGGATCCCTACCCAAAACATCACCTATCTATGTCCTCCAGGAATGCTGCCTGACCCGCTGAGTTACTCTGGTACTTTGTGTTTTACCCAACAGTTGTGTAGAGGCACTAGAGCAGCTATTTGTGAATTTTAATTTTCCCCTCTGATATTGGGGTTGCCACCAGTCCGGGCATGCAAAGGGAAACAGGCTGTTCCCAAACAAGATTGAGGAGGCAACGCCTTGTTTTCTTTCTTTCTATCCATCAACGAGTGGTTCGTACTTCACAGTCGAATAAGAGGCCTGAATGCTGGTGACTCCAATACAAACCAGAGACCTACCTTGCAGTGGCTGTCTTGGTGGGAAAGGCTGGGCAGAGACAAGGCCCGCCCAGACCGTGCTCCTTCAACGGCAATGTTGTGATAGCAACAGCTTGAGGGTAACCATTACAGAGGTATGGGAGAACGGGGGTTGGTGAGGGGGAAAATCACCAAAAGTGACAAGAAGCGAAAGATTGGAAGGAGGGAAAAGGGGACTGAAGGAAAATATGGTCGCAGGGAGAATGTGCTAATTCCACATGAACAGCACCGGAGGTGAGGATTGAACTTAGGTCGCTGGAGGTATGAGGTAGGGAGCTTACTGCCGTGCTGCGATGTTCCATCCTTGCTGAGGAACTATATACCGTCCACAGTGCCAGAGTGGAATGCTTATTTTCTTACATAATTGCTCCGATATGGGCAATGACCTGGAACAATCCCAAGCTCTTATCCAAATGACACAAGATTTTACATGTCAGAAGCGAGTCTGTCGACTCACTGCTGAGCAGCAGCCAGAAGCCTCTCCCGTGAGACAGAACAAGTCCCAGTGAAGACACATCTCACACTGCCCGCCTACAATGGGCAGGATACAGAGGAAGCTTCAGCCGAGTGTGTTGCAATAATGATGTTAGCAGTTTTAAAAACAAGTCTTGTTTGAAGTGCCGGCAGGCAGACTGGTGTTATATGAACAAACGTGATGGGAATGTTTACTTGAACACAGGAAGCATTTCAGCCCATCAGGTTGGTGCTGGTTCCCGGCAGAGCTGTCACATCAGTTTCTTGCTTTTATTATTTTCCCAATAGCACTGTTACTTCTCCCTCATGTAGGGAGAATCTTTGATGCTTTTTTGCTGCATACCAACACTAAGGTTTGCAGTAATTCTACCAGTTTTTCTTTGAGATGTGGGAAGAAACCAGAGCACTGTGCAGAAACTGTATGTAGACGGGAAGGTAGACACAAAATGCTGGAGTAACTCAGCGGGACAGGCGGCATCTCCTGAGAGAAGGAATGGGTGACATTTCGGGTCGGGACCCTTCCTCAGACTGATCTCAGGGGAGTGGAATGGACAGAGATAGAATGCAGTCAGAGACAGTAAGACTGGTGGGAGAACTGGGAAGGGGGAGGGGATGGAGAGAGAGGGGAAAGCAAGGGCTATTTGAAGTGAGAGAAGTCAATGTTCATACCGCTGGGATGTAAGCTACCCAAGAAAACTGAGGTGCTGTTCCTCCAATTTGTGCAGGGCCTCACTCTGGCAATGGAGGAGGCCCAGGACAGAACGGTCAGATTGGGAATGGGAGGGGGAGTCAAAGTGCTGAGCAACCGGGAGATCAGTTAGGTTAAAGCGGACTGAGCGGAGGTGTTCAGCAAAACGATCGCCGAGCCTGCGCTTGGTCTCACCGATGTACAGAAGTTGAAACCTGGAACGGATACAGTAGATGAGGTTGGAGGAGGTGCAGGTGAACCTCTGCCTCACCTGAAAAGACTGTCAGGATCCTTGGATGGAGTCGAGCGGAGAGGTAAAGGGACAGGTGTTGCGGTTGCAGGGGAAAGTACCTGGGGAGGGGGTGGTTTGGGTGGGAAGGGTCGAGTTGACCAGAGAGTTGCGAAGGGAACGGTTTCTGCAGAAAACAAAGGGGTGGAGATGGGAAGATGTGGCCAGTAGTGGGATCCCGTTGGAGGTAGCGAAAATGTTGGAGGATTTATATGCTGTATGTGATGGCTGATGGGGTGGAAGGTGAGGACAAGGGGGACTCTGTCCTTGTAGCGAACGGGGGGAGGGGGAGCAAGAGCGCAGCTGCGGGATATCGAGGAGACCCAAGTGAGAGCTTCTATAATGGAAGAGGGGAATCCCCATTTCCCAGAGAATACACAAACTCCATAAAGAGTGTACAGAAGGTCAGAATCAAATCCAGGTCATTGGGAATGTGAGGCAGCAACACCGACCGCTATGCTACCATGATGCCTAGAAAGAAAATTGGAAGAAAATATGGGAGGTGGTTTAAAGGTAATTGTGGGAATCGGGCTTATTTGTCATTAATTTATCTTCAGAAATGGAGATGGTGAAGTTGAGAATAGAAAAGGTTAGAAATGTTAAGCTCAGAGAAGGATAGGTTGTTAAAACAACTGGATTTTTAATTAATGGAGGTGAAATCACTAGAACAAGTGGAAAATGTTCTATCACAGACTGTTAATCTTGGTATAGTTGTTGCTGTTCTTGCGATCATGGTAGCATTAGGTTAGATCGTCTGGCTTGATCATAATGGTAGAGCAAGGGGTGTGAGGACAATGGATCGCATTGGTGGAATACATTTCTGTTGCTCCTGTAGATTGTCATCAGAGCTGGTTGCACAGTTTTGACCTGCTACATCTGCTCCCAGTCTTCATTTAGCACAATTGAGGAAGATGCAGCATTAAAAGTAGATAAGTGAGGACGAGATCAGTCAGGTTTTTCCCTCGCGTTTTTGCCACAACTGACATCTGCATCTTTTGGAATTCATGTTCAGTGAAAGTGCTTCTTAGCCACTCTTGGTGATGGACATTAAAATCCGCAACCCTCAGTATAATTTCTGCCTTTGTCACTTTCAGTGCTTCTTTCGAATGTTGTTTGGCATGGAGGATTCATTAGCTGAGCACTGTCATCAGATGGTGGTAATCAGGAAAGGATTTTCTCTACTCTGCTTGACCTGATGTTATGAAACGTCATTGAGGCCAGAGTTGGTGATGAGCGTTGCAGGGCTCTTCCCTTTGTCTTTACATTGGCGAGACTAAGCAAAGACAAGGCAACTGTTTCGCTGAGCACCTGCGCTCTATGTCAAGGTGGGCTGGCTCTCCCTCGCTAGTCATTTTAACTCCTCTTCCCATTCCCATGCCAACATTTCTGGCCTTGTCGTCCTTCATTGCCAGAGTGAGGCCACATTCAAACTGGATAAACTGCACCTCATATTCCACCTGGGTGGCTTATATTTCCCAATTTCATACAACACCACACTAACCCTTTTTCTTCCCTGGGCAACCCCTCATTTCTCCAACTACCACCGTTCCAATCACCCTACTCATTTGCCCTCCTTCGTAGGGACTCATCTCCTGTCCCCAAGCCTCTCATTTCCCATCTTTTTCCTCAACCCGTCTCCTTCCACCTATATCCCTCCCTCTGCCTTTACATTTCATTTCTCTTCTCTCTATTTGACACCCTTTGTCGACTATGCTCAATGCTTTGTCTCCTTTTCACCTCTAGCATTTGTCACTTACAACACCAATCGGCCAACCAAAACTCACCTGTATCCACCTTTCACTTGCCAGGCTTTGTGCTGCCTCCGACTCTCTTTTCCAACACTCTTCCCCCCCTCCTCCCCCCCCCCCTCCCCCCCACTCTCAGTCTGAAGAAGAGTCCTGACCTGAAACATCATTTGTCCATTTCCTCCACAGATGTTGCCTGACACACTGATTTCTTCCAGCACTTTGTATTTTTCTCAAGGTTCCAGCATCTGCACCTCCTTGTGTCTCTATTCCCTCGTTCTGACAGGTGGAACAACATGTTGTCCATGATGAATGATTCTACTACTTGATTAGTATGAGGACCGGCTCTGCAAATTTAGATGTTTGTGAGAAGAGTTTGCAAAGTCTCTGCCTTATACAAAAAAAATCATAGTCTGTTCTCCTTGTTGAATATCGGTATTATTATACAACTGAGAGGGAAAGATAGATCAGCCATGATTGAGTGGGGGAGTAGACTTGATGGGGCGAATGGCATAATTCTACTCCTACAACTTATGAACTGGATGCTTTGCTCGTCCATTTCAGAGGCACTGAAGAGTTAATCATTTTGCTATGTTCCAGAGTCAGCCTGGGTAAGGACAGCAGATTTCCTCTGTTGTTTGGGCATTATTGAACTACGTGGGAGTTTATAAAAATCCGTGCAAGTTTCTTTGTCACCAAGACTAAGACCGTTAGTTTCTAATTAATACCAGATTACTTCATTGATTACATTTAATTCTACAATGGTCATGGTGAGATTTGAACTCTTACCTCTGGATTGTTTGTCCAGGTATCCGAATTATGTGATCGGTAACTCAGCTATTGTGCCACCGCTGAACTTGCAGTACCATACCAATATTATTTTTATTTCTGGCTTCCAGCATCTGTTTTTATGTTGTGGTGACAAATATGCGACAGTCACTAATAAAATCAATATGAAATTCATGAGAAAGATGCGAAAAGGCAGAACTCAAAACCACGAGAAAAAAAATGAAGGCGTTTGACATTTGAGTCCTCAGTGGGAAAATAGATTAGTGAACACTGGTGAGAAGAATGGTAGTACATGGGACTAGCTAAGGCAAGGTTGTGAAGACATCATTGTGCAACAGTCGGACCACGTGATCTCTCTCGGTGCTGTAAAGTCCCGTGTATTAAATGGAAGCAACTAATACGACACAGTGACTTAGTACACAGATACAGTTTCCACTGACATTTATGATAATCTTGAATATACTGTGTGAAGAAGTGTTGGAAGCAAATTCAGAAGGGGGACCTGGCGTGTGGGGAGTGGGGGGGGACCGAGAACTAAGGGTGATCCTGCGTGGGGAGGGGGCAAGAAGGAGTGAATACTTTTTGTAACTTTGTCGGTGCCTTTGTGGAGACTCTTTTGCGTACTTCGTATACAAAAACAAAGACTTTCACTGTACCTAGGTACAATAAAGTATCATCATCATCAGAAATATCAGAAAAGAATATTCTTGCCTGGAACAAAAAAAGCAGGACTATGGAGGAAGAACAAAAAGACAAAGTGGCTTCCTATTTTAAAGAGCAAGAATGGGTTAACAAGTAAACATCTTTATGTCCAATTCAGCAAAACCATTCTTCCTGACTATGCCAGCACCCATTGTTCACCCCCAAATACCTTGAAGTGAGGAGACAGTCAAGAGTTAAGCACATTGATGAGGTCCTTATGAATAAATAAGGAAAAATTATTATCATCAATGAAATAGTCAGTAACCATCAGACACAAATTTTAGGTGATAACAGTCCCCTCCATAATGTTTGGGACAAAACCCATCATTTATTTATTTGCTTCTGTACTCCACAATTTGAGATTTGTAATAGAAAAAAAATCACATGTGGTTAAAGTGCACATTCTCAGATATTATTAAAGGGTATTATTATACATTTTGGTTTCACCATGTAGAAATTATAGCTGTGTTTATACATAGTCCCCCGTTGGGGACCATTTCAGGGCACCATAATGTTTGGGACACATGGCTTCACAGGTGTTTGTAATTGCTCAGGTGTGTTTAAATGCCTTCTTACTGCAGGTATAAGAGAGCTCTCAGCACCTAGTCTTTCCTCCAGTCTTTCCATCACCTTTGGAAGCTTTTATTGCTGTTTATTCAACATGAGGACCAAAGTTGTGCCAATGAAAGTCAAAGAAACCATTATGTGACTGAGAAACAAGAATAAAACTGTTGGAGACATCAGCCAAACCTTAGGCTTACTAAAATCAACTGTTTGGAACATCATTAAGAAGAAAGAGAGCACTGGTGAGCTTATTAATCGCAAAGGGACTGGCAGGCCAAGGAAGACCTCCACAGCTGATGACAGAATTCTCTCTATAATAAAGAATAATCCCCAAACACCTGTCTGACAGACCAGAAACACTCTTCAGCAGTCAGGTGTGGATTTGTCAATGACCACTGTCCGCAGAAGACTTCATGAACAGAAATACAGAGGCTACACTGCAAGATGTAAACAACTGGTTAGCTGCAAAGATAGGATGGCCAGGTTACAGTTTGCCAAGAAGCACTTAAAAGAGCAACCACAGTTCTGGAAAAAGGTCTTGTGGGCAGATGAGACAAAGATTAACTTATATCAGAGTGATGGCAAAAGCAAAGTATGGAGGAAAGAAGGAACTTCCCAAGATCCAAAGCATACCACCTCATCTGTGAAACACGGTGGTGGGGGTGTTATGGCCTGGGCATGTATGGCTGCTGAAGGTACTGGCTCACTTATCTTCATTGATACAACTGCTGATGCTAATAGCATAAGGAATTCTGAAGTGTATAGACACATCCTATCTGCTCAAGTTCAAACAAATGCCTCAAAACTAATTGGCCAGCGGTTCATTCTACAGCAAGACAATGATCCCAAACACTGCTAAAGCAACAAAGGAGTTTTTCAAAGTTAAAAAATGGTCAATTCTTGAGTGGCCCAGTCAATCACCCGATCTGAACCCAATTGAGCATGCCTTTTATATGCTGAAGAGAAAACTGAAGCAGACTTGAAGCAGTCATTGCATGCAAAGGGTATGCAACAAAATACCCATGAACATGACTATTTTCATTTGCATGACATTGCTGTATACCAAACATTATGGTGCCCTGAAATGGGAGGACTATGTATAAACACTGATGTAATTTCTACATGGTGAAACCAAAATGTATACAAATGGCCTTTATTAAAATCTGACAATGTGCACTTTAACCACATGTGATTTTTTTTCTATTACAAATCTCAAATTGTGGAGTACAGAGGTAAATAAATAAATGATGGGTCTTTGTCCCAAACATTATGGAGGGCACTGTACAAAAGAACGAAGAAGAAAATGAGGCATCAATTTTTAAATAGTAAGTTGATGTCATCTGTAATCCACCGACTGAAAGATGTTGGCTGCACGTTCAGCAGTAACACTGAAAAGGGAATTGAATAAGTACTTGAAGTGGAAAAAAATTACGGAGCTGTGGAGAAAAAACATAGCAGCACAGTGTGAGTTGTGAATTGTTCCACCAGAGGCCAGTGAAGGTACCATGAGCTCAGTGGTCTGTACTGTTTTGTTACAGTAATTTCTGCTGAATAACTTCCACCTGTAGATTGGGCCTGCAAGTCTGTGCGTTTCTCGGCTTGGTCAGAAGATGTTGTAACTCAGATTTCCCAAATTCTGGTTCAATTTCTTTCATGTCAAGCTGAATAACCTTGCACCCCCACATTAGTCAACGGCAGTAAATAAATCATCAAACTCCTTTAATCTATGCCAAAAAAACAAATGGAAATCCATTGACTTTCAGCCACAAAGAAACTGAACTTTGCAACAACTAGGTTTAAATTGTATTAATATTTACACTTATTATGATATACAAACTACTGTATGAATTAATTAATGGTTTCATGCTCTAGGTCAAACAGCTGCAGCTGTATAAAACATGGGTCAGGCTGCCCTTTGAGTGTATAGTTCTAGTTGCCACACTACAGGAAGGATGCGTACATATCAGAAAGGGTGCAGAAGATATTCACCAGGATGTTGCCTGGAATGGAGGACCATACGTACAAGGAGAGATCAGATAGGCTGGGCTTATTCTCACTGGAACGTAAGGCTGAGGGTTGCCCCTGTAGAGATTTATAAAACTATGAGGGGCACAGTTAGGGTATCAAGTTTGGATATTTGAAAAATATCAAGAATTTAGTTTGTAGATACAAAAAGCTGGAGTAACTCAGTGGGATAAGCAGCATCTCTGGAGAGAAGGAATGGGTGACGTTTCGGATCGAGACCCTTCTTCAGACAATTTAGTTCCCTCATTTTACTGTTGATAAGCTCACAATTTAGCAAAAATTTCAGGAAGTTGTACAATTGTTTTTCAGAGTTAGAATCTAAGGAATTGGTTGTCTTCATTTCGTCTGAATCGGGGATTGGGGGGTGGGGGGCTTGACATTGTTTCATGATTGTTTCCTGACCTGAATAGCGCCTATCCATGTCCTCTGGAGATGCTGCCTGACTTGTTGAGATACTCCAGCACTTTGTGTTCTGGCAAGATTCCTGCATCTACAGTTTCTTGCAACTTGTTATGAGGAGAAGGCAGGAGAATGGGGTTAGGAGGGAGAGATATATCAGCCATGATTGAATGGCAGAGTCGATGAGCCGAATGGCCTAATTCTACTCCTATTCCTTTTGACCTTATGTCCATGAATACCTGCTGCCCTGATGATTCTCAGGATTTTGATCATATTCTTTCTCGACCTGCTCCCGGATGTCTGTCCACTTGATACAACCAGGTTTGTTCCTTTTTACAGAGACCTCTGTAGGCAAGTAATGCACTAAACTATCTACCTTTCACTGGCTTATGCTACCATTTTCAGGCTTGTTTTGTTTTTCAATTTGATAGTGGTTAATCTTACCTTCTTGAAAACACATCTTCAAAAATAAAGTTACTGTTTCAAGTCTATATGATACAAGGTTGTTTAGTTCTGTGAAGTGTTGCAAGTCAGTTAGACCCAAGGAACTGCAGATGCTGGAACGTTGAACAAAAAATAAAGTGCTTGAGTAACTCAGCAGTCAGGCAGCATCTCTAGAGAACATCGATACATGATGTTTCAGGTCAGAAACCTACTTCAGACTGAATGTAGGGGTGGGGGGTGGAAACAGCTGGAAGAGAGATTGATGTGGGACAAAACCAAGCAAGTGGAGAAAGGGGTGAGGGGGGATGATTAGGAGAGGGATGGACAAAGACCTGAGATAAAAAGGAGACAAAGGCTCGGAGAGAAGAGGCATGAATTGTAAGGCCAGAGGAAGGGATGCAAGTGAAAGGTTAACCTGCAGAGCTCAACTGGAGATATACGCCTGTGTTTTACATAATAAGACAATGCACAATACAAAAGAACTCTGCCAGGAATGGGCAAGTGTTCAGGTCTCACAACCTGTTGACTTACTTGTGGCCAGTCCAGTTATCATTGCACATAACACTGCTCAGTGAAAGCACAGGCTTCAAACTGTTTTTGTTGCAAAGAACCAGATAACAGTGGAATGCAGAAGGAAGCCAGTTAGTGGTCGCTGGGTCTTTTGAAGAGCAATCCAGTTGGTCCAAATAATTTTTCCTCTTATTCGTGCAATTTCATTCAGAAGGCCACTGCTGTGTCGGTACCCTCTATCAGGCAGTGTATTAAAATGCTAGCCACTCCCTGCGTAATAGATGGTAAGTATTCTAAGATTTGGTACATAATCAAATGCTTTTTGCAAGTCCACAAACACCATCAACTAGGACTGCACTTGTCCATCCTGTTACCTCAGAGAACTGAACCTAATTAAACTAGTTTGCCATTAACAAGCTTATGCTGATTTAATTATACTTGCTTGTCCAAGACAGTATTAGTTTTCCTCCACACAGTTGTTTCTGAAAAGCTTTCCTGTCACTTAGATGCAATTGATTGAACTATAATTGCCCAGTTAATACTTATCAACCTCTTCCCACAGACAATTGTAACAGAAGATAGAGTACAGGAAGAAACAGATTTTTAAGCAGAAATACCTGTGTGATTGCTTGGGTACTAGACACAAACTTGGTAGTGGGAGTTCAGCTTAGTCAGTTATATTACTGACTATGTTGAAGGGATGGGATCCATCCAAGTTTGCTGATGATAGAAAGTCTGGTGGGAAACCAAAATATATGGAGGAAGCAAAGAGCTTGCAAAGGAATACAGACGGGTTAAATTGGGCAAGATGGAATATTAATATGGGAAAATTTGAGGTTATTCACTCTGGTAGGAAGAATAGGGAAAAACCCCTATTTAAAATGGTGACAAACTCGTTTTTGTTAACATACAGACAACTGGAAATAGAAAGGCAATATGAGTTGGTCTTTGTTACAAGAGGGATGGAGTACAAAGTTCTCCTGCGGTGGTGCAGGATTTTGATGAGACAGTTTCAGTTTCTGCCTCTAAAGTAGGATGTACTTCCCCTGATTCACTAAATCAATTGCTAAGTAGAGGACAATTTTTGAGAAGACTGATGAAGAATGGCCTTTACTCGGTGCAATTTAGAATAACAGAATTCCACTTCCATTGAGGCATGCACATTTCTAAGAGAAATTGACAGGCTACTCCGAGGGGTCGATTCCTCTAGCTGGAAAATCTAGAACGAGGGAGTATTCTCCGGAGAGGTCAGGCATTTGGGATTGTGATGATATATTTTTACATTGCAGGTGGTAAGTCATTGCGATTTTCTCCATTAGCTATTGGACTTAGAGCTATGTGAAGCAGGGAATGTGCACAACAGCAGCTATGGTATTGAAAAGTAGAGTAGCCTGCAGGGGTCATTGCCCCACTGCTTAGGTTCTTGTTGTGATATATTCTTATTTGCAATTCTCTTGTCCTTTGAGACAACATCTGTATCTGTTTTGTAGCTTCTATCCTTAAATTCCCTTCTGACCTTGGATGTATCCCAGCTAGCCCAGGATGACATCCACTTTAATACTTAGTTTTTCAAATCCTTTCTTTTTTGTGTCTTGTCCACATTGTAGCAATCTTTTCATTTACAATAGCTTTGGCAAAGTGCTCTTTGTGGGTGGGTGATACTTTGAATTGCAATCATGCTTCTGCCACAACCAATCGATCTCCATTTTTAACCCATCATTCCCGCTGTTTTTCTAACCTTTCAAGTTATTATGCCTCCAACAGACTTTCAGATTTTCTTTTATGTTGACCGCAAATCTATTCTTGTACTCACATTTTTGTCCTCATTTCCTTTTTCACTTGTGTTTTCCATGTTCAGTTTGATTTCCTGCTTTGTTCACAAAGACGATATGCTTGCTATCTTCAGCAGAAATGTCCGATATTTTATTTACAAGAGTCACTGCCCTGGTGATCAGGTTGGAAAGGTACTGAGGATGTCATGGGTGTCAAGCAAGTAAATCCAGCATATATACAATGGTGCAAAGGTAAGGTTATTACTAGCTGTATTACAGTGGACAGGTGAGTTGGAGCACAGTACAGTAATGCAAAACTGACAAATGGGCTCGAATCCATTGGAGTCTGCAGATTAGAAAATTGCAGGCCATCACGGCATGTTGATCAGCAAGATTAGCAGGTGTCAGGTGAATCACAGTAGTGCATCTATATACTAAAATGCTCATTTGTTTGTTTGTTTGTTCCTGAACTACAGCCAAAACGGTACATGATAGCGCGACAATTTTAGGCCCACCTTACTCACCGTCGTCCCTTTGGTGCTAATGGAAGAAATGTAATTAAATCGGTGTTATATTTTAAAAGTTATTCACATTTTAAAGTTTAAATCTATCTCCTAGGGAGGGGGGGAGGGAGCGGGGTGGAGGGAGCGGGGTGGAGGGAGGGGGGAAGGGTGGGAGGAGGGAGGATAAGGGGGATCGAGTAGGGGGAGGGAAAAGGGGGGAGGGAGAGGGGAGGGGGTGGGGTGGGTGGAGGGAGGGGGGACGGAGAGAGGGGGGAGGAGGGAGGGAGAGGGGAGGAGAAGAGAGGGGAGGGGGAAGGGGGAGGAGAGGGTGCTGCACCAATGCAGGAGAGATTTGGGCCCAAAGGGTCAATTTGGCCTAGTAGACATATAAAAGCCAAGTAACCTTCAAAGGATACAATGATAAAACCGAAGTTGAGAGATTTATATTTTCTACAAAACTTTTACCCATTTAAAAACAAACACTGACATTAGAAACCATATGGCACACTATATAGTTAAGTTCAATGCAAGTCATAATATTGGTTCTCTGCTTATAAATTTTATCCCTCAGGAAATGAACTCCAGCACTTTATTTTCATGTGTTTTTTAACCTGCATCAAATTATTTGTACATCAACATCCTTTGATATCTTTTCTCTAGCCCCATTCAGACATTTCTTTCCCCAAGTATGTGGTATCAATCTTCCCACCAATATATAGCACTTCATACATACGCACATTGGACTTAATTTGTCAATTATACACTGCAAGCATATATTATATAATTGTGATTTGCACAATATTTCTTAAGTGTTATCTGTCCCCGGAACTTCTTGTTGTCCACAAATTTTGGAAGTGTATTTTCAAGTCCAAATTACATACAGCAGTGGTTCCAGCTCAAATTGTTCCAGAATATCACTCCTCACATTTTCCCAGATAGTGGAGCAGCTGTTAACCCCTTCTCTTGTTGCTGTTCTATATTTAGGATATTATTTAATCTGCTATGTGTCATCCGACTCCAAACACTGTGATCTTTGGCGTGCAGATTATGCACAATCTTGTACAAAGTCTTTCAAACCATTATATCCATTATCTTAACCATGTCGCTTTTTTTCAAGTATCTCAACATGTTGGTTAAGCATGTCCCTTTTGAAATCCATGCTTACTACAACATTTTTGGCCTGGAGACAATCCTGTAAAAATCACCGATCCTATTTATAGATTCATAATGGTCCACGTGGTCGTTATTTTGTCCAGATTTGGATTACTCCCATGATAGCAATTCCATTTTACTGCCCTTTGCCTGGTAAATTATTTTTTCCTATCCCAAAGGGACACAAGATTTCAAAGGGAAGACCAACATTTGTACCTCCTCAGAAAATGAAGCAGTCAGTCTGTGACTGCAACAAGACCCTTGCAACATTCAGGGATGGGCTGATTAGTAGCATAAATGTTACTGTGCTAGGGCAATTTCCAACAAGGCTGTGTGTAACCACCTACCTTTGCAGTTCATTGGCATTACCATTGCCAAATCTCCCACCATCAACGAGTCACCACTGTTCAGAAACTTAATAGGTCCAGCCACAAATACCATGGCTATAAGAAAATGTCGGAGGCAGGTTATCCTGTTCTGAATGATTCAACTTCTGCCATCTCAGAGCCTTTCTACCAATTCAGTACTGTTTAGTTTAACATCTACAAGTACATCTACAAGTATGATGGAATACACATCACTTGTGGGATGTGTGTTACTCCTACAACAATCAAGGTGGTTGACACCATTGGAGAAACGGAACGCAATTGTACCATCCTAAACATTTACTTCCAGTATTGCATAGTGGCTACAGTGGAAACCTTAAACAAAATGTTCTTACATTACTCACCTAGGGTTTGCTAGTAGCAGCCCCAAATGCACAATTTCTAACATCAAGGTAACCAAAGGCAGCAGGTGTGTGGAAACATCACCTGCAAGTTCCCTTCCAAGTTGCACACCATCCTGACTTAGACATATATCTCAGTTCCTGCGTCTAACACTTCAAACTCCCTGCTCAATGGTTTTCACAAAATGTCGACAGCACCTCAAGGTAGCTCAACCCCACTTTCTCTAGGGCATTAGGAATATATATAATATATGCTAGTTATGCCAGTGATTCCCATGTTTTAAAATTGAATAAAATGACAGATCTGTGTCCACTATAACAGAACTTAATATAGAGGAGCAGGTTTGTGCCCATCAGTGCTGTACTGTGTTATAAAACATCAGACTAGTTTCCACTAGTATGTGGTGTTGTATAATATATGACCCATGTCCACCAGTACAGCACACTGAGACCGACATTTGGGTATGAAACTGGATCTGGACTCGTGTACAGATCAAACTTGGCTTAACATAGCTTCTAGCTATTTTATAATAGGCCCCAGTGCAGAACGGGCAAATTAACCTATCCTATCTAGTTCCCTTTTGAAATCTCTAAATAATTATTTTCCACCACAATTAAAATTCCAGATCATAACTAGTTAAAATTGTCCCTTTGTCAAGGTCCCGCATGGTAGGCTGACTGGTAGGATAGATCGCATGGGATCCAGGGAGAGCAAATTAATTGGATACATAATTGGCTTGATGGTAGAAAGTAGAGGCTAATGGTGGCAGCTTTATTTTCAGACTGGAGACCTGTGACTAGTGGTACCCCTCAGGGATGGCTGCTGGGCCAATTGCTGTTTGTCATCCATATCACGATATAGATGAAATGTAGAAGGCATGATTAGTCTGTATGCAGATAATAAGAATTACAGTGGGATATTAATCAGTTGGATAAGTGGACCAAGGAATGGCAATTGGCGTTCAAATCAAACAAGTGCAAGGAGCTCCATTTTATGAAGTCAAGCCAATCTTCTGAAAGTGAGCGGACCTTTGCAAGTAATATTTGAATTGTGGCCTAATTTGTGCTTTAAACAAATTCAACTTAATCTCCCGCTTTTGTATTCAGCGTGTCATTTTATGAAGCCCTCTGTATGCCTTTACTAACCATTCTCAACCTGCCCTGTCATTTTCAAAAATTCTTATAGGTCTGTACATCTACTTTAGGGTGTAGGGTTTACCCTATACTACTTTTGAGTATAGGGTTTCTTTACTCCCTTTAGAACTGACATTTTGTCTATTCCTTCTATTTCTGTAATTGTGCATCGCTTTATGGGTTCAGTTTTGATTTTAATTTTAGTACCACCATTATACTGTCTCTAATTAGAAGAGATTCCCAACCCACGTCTTTTTTCTTTCTAAATGCCTTGCATCTTTCAGTACTTAACTGCCAGTCCATTTCTTTAAATAGCCACGTTTCAGTTATCTACATCTGGCTGCTTACTTTGAATTATTGCTTCCAGTTCCTGTTTTGTTTTGGAATCTGCACATGTTGTTCCACACGCTATTTAATGTTTTAATTAATTCTTTCACAAAATTCAGTTTTAACTAATTTCATGGTAATTATATATAACAATGTTTTTTGGCATTATCTTCAGTCTCATCCCTAGTTCTTATCGTTTATGACTCAAGTTATTTCCTTCAGATTTTCACCAGTCACTCCGTCCCTGTACATCCCTACTCTGAACAAGTCTTAACCACAACACTATTTATCCTTTCTGTTAGAATACTGATTTATTTCCAGTTACAAGGAACTTGATGATACACATCTTTTCTGGTGTACGACCAATGGTTACTAGGAAGACAGGTTCAGGTGGTGTAGATACTTCTAACTTTAAAGATACAACAATATAGTAAATATAACAACTCTTGCTTGCATTAGTCTTTTAGTCATGTATTCCACTTCCGATTATGAAATCCAACTCCCAAAAAGGTTAGTTGAAATCATCAATGTAATCTCTGTTCCACGTCGTTTGGATTGTTTAGGTTGATTATTGTCACATGTACCGAGTTACAGTGAAAAGCTGTTTTGCATATTATCCAAACAGATCAGATATACCATTCATAAATCCAATCAAGTCAAACTCAAGTACAATAGATAGAGCAAAGGGAAAGCAACAGAGTGCAGAATATAGTTCTCAGTATTGTAGTGCTTCAGTTCCAGAGACAAAGTCCAATGTCCACAATGGGGCAAAGGTGAATCTGAAGGACCGTGCAGAAAGAAGCCTGTTAACATTGGGGAAGAAGCTGTTACAGAGTCTGGTGGTACCTCCTGCTGGACAGAAGCAGGGAGGAGGAGGAATGACCAGGGTGGGACAAGTCTTTGATTTAGTTGGCTCCTTTTCTGAGGCAGCATGAAGTGTCAATGGAATGGTAGGAAGTCTGGTCTGTGTGATGGACTGGGTTATATCGACAACTCTCTGTAATTTCTTGTGGTCTTGTGTGGAGCTGTTCTCAAACCAAACTGTGATCTAACCCGACAGTATGCTTTCTATGATGCATCTATAGCTATCTGTGGGAGTCATTGAAGACATGCCGAATTACCTCAGTTTCTTCTAGAAGTTGAAGTGTTGGTGTTCTTTTTTCACTGTCGCATCAATGTGGCTGGTCGATAAGATTGTTAGTAATATTAACGACAAGGAACTTGAAGTTCCCAATCATTTCCACCCATTAATGCTATTGGTGCATGTATCCACTAAGCATCTTCATAATCATCATAATCATACTTTATTAGCCAAATATGTTTTGCAACATACGAGGAATTTCATTTGCCATACAGTCATACCAATACAAAGCAACAGAGCACACAATATACATTTTAACATGAACATGAACATGACTCCTCCACAGTGACTCCTCCACATTCCTCACTGTGATGGAAGTAGCAAAAAAGTTCAATCTCATCCCTTCTTTGTCCTCCTGCTGTCGAGGGCCTCGAGCCTTTCGTTGACAGGACGATCTTGACTCTCGTAGCCGGCAGTCAGGCCCTCCGTATCGGGGCGATCAAGCTTCTGCATCAGGGGGGGAATCTCAGCTCCCCCGTGCCGAGTTAGGGGTTGGTCGAACCTTCTGTGTTCTTTGGAGCTTCCCGACATTGGACTCTACCTGAGACTGCGAGCTCCTCGATGTTAAAGTCTGCAGGCCGCGGTTGGAGCATCGATCCCAGGCAAGGGATCGGCTCCGATGATAAGTCCACGCCCCACGGTGGGACTCAAAGTCAGTCCCGAGCAAGGCTTCCAGCTCCATGATATTAGGCCGCAGAGCGACCGGGGATACGATCTGGAAAACAATCGCATCTCCGGCAAGGTAAGAGATTGAAAAAAGGTTTCCCCCGACCCCCGGCCTACATAAAACAAACCAGAGAATATTAACACAAACTTTTAAAACACACTAAATGTATAGCAAAAAAAGACGAAAAAGACAAACTGTCGGCGAGGCTGCCATCGCGGCGCCACCTGGTGGTAATCATGAAGTCGATAATGAACTCCTTCGTCTTGCGGACATTGAGAGAGAGGTTATTGTCCTGAAACACAATGTTACTAAGTTCTCTATCTCCTTTCTGTACTCTATCTCGTAATTGTTCGTGATTCAGTCCATCACAGGGGTGTCATCTGCAAACGATTATATGGAGTTAAAGCTGAATTTGACCATACAGTCATAGGTATAGAGAGTACACTGAGTACACATCCTTGTGGTGCATCGTGTTGAGTATTATTGTGGAGGAGCTGTTGTTATCAATCCTTACTGATTGCAGTCTGAGGGTCCAGTGGCAGATTCGTTGTTCCAGGAATTTGGAGATGCTTTTGGTTGACATTATGGTATTAAAGGTGGAGTTATAGTGGATAAATAGGATTCCTTGTTGTCTAGGCATTTCAAAAATGAATTTAATGTCAGGGAGATGACGTCTGCTGTTGACCTGTTGTGACGACAAACAAACTGTAGTGGATCAAGGCTGGCTGGGAGACTGGAGTTAATATGCACCATCACCAGTCTCTCAATGTGCTTCATGCTGCTGGGTGTCAGAGTCAATGGACGGTAGCAATTAAGGCACGCTACCTTACTTTACTTTTGCACTAGGATGATAGTGGACTTCTTGAAGCAGGTGGGGTCGTCAGAAGATTAGTGAGAGGTTAAAGATGTCTGTGAACATCTCAAGATGCCTCAGATTCTTACGCCTGCCACTGGTACAGGCACACCCATGATTGGCAGGGCAGGTGGCATTCCTCCACCAACCTTCTGCTCAGAGCAGGCATAGAATGCATCGAGCTCATCAGGAAGGGACCCATTATTGCCTGTGATACTGTCCACCTTTGCTTTGTAGCCCATTATAGTGTGCAAGCTTTGCCACAATCTATGGGTAACCGTGTGATTGCCTCAGGGCTCCAATGTGGTCTGAAATTCCTTCTTGGCATCCCTAATGGCTTTGCAAAGGTTGTAGATACATTTCTTATACCGCTTGGGATTGCTTCACTTGAATGCTGCAGACTTGGAATTCACTTGGGAGTGGACCTCATGAAGTCTGTAACAATATTCATCTAGGTTAACTGCAGAGTTCTTGAATATGAACCAGTCCACCGACTCAAAGCAGTCGCAAAGGATCTCATTTGTTTCCTTGGACCAGCACTGTACGGCTTTCTGTACCGGATTCCCACGCTTCATGTTCTGCTTATAAACAGGGAGTTTTATAAGAGTTCTGCTTATAAGCATAGCCATGTGATCAAATCGGGATGTGGTTCCTGTAATCTCTGATTAACTGCATTAATCAGAGCTACTGTTTTGAAACTTGATCCCTATTTTCAGATACTTCCTTACCAAACCTCCTTTATCTATAATTGGTCACAACTTAAGCCACTTCTTCCTCTCCCTTTTGAAGTTAATTTTACCATTGCCGCAGGATATCTCTTAACTGTATTCCCATGAGTGAATACTCTCCTTGACAGAAATATCATCAATTCACCAAATTGAATTCTCAATTCAATCCTGCTCTCCTCCCCCACCCATACCATCCATCCACCATCAAGGATCTTCACCATCAGCACCATGCCCTCTTCTCACTGCTACCATTGGGTAGAAGGTACAGAAGACTGAAGTCGTGCCACTACCAGGTTCAGGAACAGTATTTTCTTACAAATGTTAGGTTCTTGAATCGACCTGCACAACCCCCATCTTCCATCAGCAATGGACCACCACGGACCACCTCTTGCTATAACATGACTTTTATTTCCTCATCTTGTTTTGTACTAATGTCCTTTTTCTTTAAACAGTCTTTTTTCTTTAAACTGTTGCAGAATGTGTAATTTTAATTTAAAATTTATGTTTTTGTGTGTTGTCTGAATCTCTGTCTCTGATGCTGCTGCAAGGCAGCTCTTCTCCAAGAAGCCTTTCTTGCTTAAGTCCATACTCCGCCACCTCCAGTTTAAATTCCATTTGGAATATTTTGGAGGACCAAGAACTAAGAACCAAGCAACGGTGCGATATACGATAGAATTTTATTTATCCCAGAAGGGAAATTGATCTGCCAAGTCATAAAAACAGAAAATACATGAAACATGAAATTAAAGTGATGAGTGGAAAGGATTGGGGATGTGCAAAGATTGTGGGGGGGGGAGTCAGTCTGTCTACCCCACGAAAGAAGGGGGAGGAGTTGTACAGTTTGATCGCCACAGGGAAGAAGGATCTCCTGTGGAGATCTGTTCTGTCCTGCATCTTGGTGGAACCAGTCTGTTGCTGAAGGTACTCCTCAGGTTGACCAGTGTGTCATGGAGGGGGTGAGTTGCATTGTCCAGGATGGTCCAAGATGTTCATTGTACCTGTACCTCACCATACTTGTGCATATGACAATAAACAATTTGACTTGGGTTGCCTCTTGACTCCACAGTTAACTTTCTGGCTGGGTTCTCTGCTGCCTATTTAAAATCCCCTCAAGTCGTATGTTTGTTGTATCTTTAAAGTAAGTCAAGTATCTGCAATCTGTCTAGGGATCAAACTGTCTTCCCAGCAACCATTAGACAGACTCTTTTTCATGTACTTTCCCTCTGGAGGAAATTATACAGAATTTTCTGTTGGGAATGCCACAAATTCACGTACCTGCTCAATGGCGTTGACCTGCAGTGACTCATGGCAGACCAGAATCATTTGACTGTCCAATTCCAGCAGTCTTGCTTCCTCTACATGAGTCACTCATTTCAGCTGTTGATCAACGTCTCTTTGCTCACCTGGACAATTGTGCTGGCAGCGGCAGCATGATCTCTTCGCAAATGGCACAGGTGCTACCGACTCCTTAATGGACAAGTTTGCAGAGCAGTTGTTGTCTCGCTGATAATTAGATGTTTCGCTTCTGTTCACTCCACAGTAACAACAGTGGACAATCCAGTAAAGGTGTCCTATTGATTGTGACCCTTTGTTTATTTTGCACAACTTCAATCACAAACCACCATTGTAGGAAATAGTTTAAGGTTAAATCAATCCTTGATTCTAAACTTAATTTGATGACCTCTGGATTGTTCAGCTCTCATAGATATGTGACCTTTCCATGCTTGCATACAGATCTCTGGTGATAGATGGCTTAGCCCACTTAGGAATTTCAACTGTTGTTGGTATTATCCTGATAGCATAAATTCTGAGAATTGAAGACATCCAATGACTGCTGCTGCTGGCAGCTATGTAGGATACGTAACTAGTATTATATATAGATCAAGGGTTTGAGAAACATTGAGAATCCAGCGTGGGTCAAGGACTAAAGTTCAGTCACCATGAGAATCAATTAAAAGCCGGAAGATTAACCAAGTGAAATTCTGAGAGGGGCCAGAATTTCCCTTAATTGAGAGCCAAGGAGTTGGTGAATACCACTGGAACACAAGGCAATATGGTTCAAGCAATGTGGGCACAATGACCTGTAGATGCTGGTTGCCAAAAATAGAAACAAAGTGCTGGAGTAATTCAACAAGTCAGGCAGCACCCGTTGAGTTACTCCAGCACTTTCTGTCAGTTATGGTTCAAAGCAATATTTATAATTGTACTAAGAAATACAATGATATTGCAAAAAAAGTTCTAACCACCCCTAGAATAAAAAAGCAACCACGACAGTCTAAGAAAAGAAAAAAAAAATCATAGTGTTACAAACATAGCCTGTTTCAAATGTGGAGCTTCCAGATTGCTCAGAATGAGAGACGAGAGAAAAAAAGCTACTCAAAAGATATTTGATTAAGAGATAGGAATCATTTTCAGTTAAAAGTCATGAAAGGTTCTGTCAGGATGAGCTGAACCTGAACCAATAAAACGAATGAAAGAATTTTACAGTCATACATTTCTCCTCAATTTAAAATCCAGCACAGTGTGATGCAGTTACTGTTGTTTGCTGAATGCCTCAATCCAAATTATATGTAGGAATAAAAATGCACAACTTTCCTATGAACTAAGCCTAAAAGCATGTGATCAGTAGAAGTAGAAAAAAAATGATACTAACACCAGCGTCATTATAACGTCAGGCCAAAAGTTCACGTTGAGGCTGAGTGAAGTAGAGCCATCTCTTACAATACCTGGTACTCAGAATGATCGGTGTGATAGTGTAACATGAGCTATATTCTGTATCCACGTTGTTTCGTATCTGCCCAGGATGTGTTTGATGGGACAATGTACCCTGTACTCAACAAGTGCTGTAACTTCCCTGGATTCACTCAATGACAGTGATATGATGCGCACATAATTCTAAGTTATATGTTTGTTGTACCTCTGGGATCTCACTTGGAATACCTTATATGCTTGCGACCTGCATACGATACAAAAATCTCAAGTCCTGACGCAGGATGGAAAAAACCCCCTATTTATAGCAAGACTGAAAACGTCAGGTTTTCTACCCTTTAAGAAAGAATGAACAGTTTGGAACTCCAGAAATCAAGGGCACAGTTTTAAGGAGAGATGGGAAATGGGAAAAGAGAGCAGAGGGGCATTTTTTTCACGCAGACTATTTAGACAAGTACATTGGGAAGAAAGGTTGAGAGGATATGGGCCAAACGCAGGCAAATGGGACTAGCTCGATTAAGCAATTTGGTCGGCATGAAGAGTTGGGCCTATTTCTGTGCTATCGGACCCGATGACTCTTCATCCTTGTAAAGACATGGCTGAAGTGTGATTTCATAGTTTTCATTAAAATTATGAAAGGTTTGGGAAGATACAGAGTATGCAGAAGAATAAAACTGAGGCCACCAGGACGGTCATGCTGAAATAACCTTTGTTACCCAGAATATAACGAGCGTATAAAATTTGCTACACCAGGAATTAATAAAAATGACAGATGTATTTAAGGGGAAGCTGAACAAACATACAAGTGTTGAAAATGAAAGGTTATGCTGTTAATTTGGATTTGAAATGTTAGGAAAAGGGTTTAGTGGAGGCTGAACACTAGGTGGATCATTTGGCCCAAATGGTTTGTTTATGTTTTGTACATTCTATGTACTATTAATTTGCCTTAATAGAAAATGCTTTTGTTACTAACTTTATGGAAGAAGGAAAATATAATAAATAATCTTTCATTTTGTCAATCTTAAAGCTGTACAGTGCATTGAAATAGTTTATTTTCTGGCAAATCACAAATGTGAAAACAGTCCCGTGAAGACTACAAAATGCCCCAGTCCAAATGTATTTCCTTGGATGTCATCTTCCATTTGAAGATCCAAAAGTTTAGGAAAATGAGCTAGTGACTAACTTGATTAGTATCTTTCTCAGAATGTTAAAATGCAAAATTATCTTCGTTACATTATTAAATGTAACTGAATAAATCCTTCAATATATATTTTAAAATGCAGATATAGTAGTTAAAAATTGTCTTACCTGCTGGTACAGCAGTTGGTAAAGAAACTTAAAACAAAATAAAATCATGCAATAGCATGAAAAGTGTAAGGCACATACATCTGCCTGGCAAAGACTGACTGCAATTGTGAATGTATTAATCTAATCTCCAGAACAGATCCACAACTGCAGCTTCTCCTGACCAAATTGCAGTTCTTTGTGAAATGTTCAATATAAAGGTTGCACAGAAGCCCCCATTAAAGTAGCTAGATGTAATCATCCATAAATGTTTTTCAACCATGTTTCGTCATCTTCGTCACGTACATGGTCAGTTCCTTCCACTTCAGATGGAGTCACATACTCTGCAGATGGACCTCTGCCTCGAGTCTTCAGGCCAAATTTCCGTTTCAATAAATGGAACTGATTCTTGACATAGTTATAAAAGTCATACTCATACCGCATTCGTTGGAACAACACTTTAAGAGCTTCCTGTGATGGTTTTTGTTTCTTCACAGTTATTGTCCCATTTCCAAGTTTTCTGTACTCTGTGATGGAAGCATAAATATTTTCAGCTGTTCTAAGAAAAAGACAACTCACATTTATGAAAATCATTGCAATAAATATCGCATTTTTATACTGGAATTGTTACGTTAAATTCTTTCTAGGCCAATTGAATGATTTCCAGATTTCAAAATTTTATTTCTTGAAATAAGCAAATGTACCTCACAGCACTTGTGGAAGAATTTCCAAAGTTGCATTTGTGTACACTTTGATGATAATGTCACATAATGCATAACACAGCATTGTACAACGTGACCAACATATACATATAATAGGTATAAATAAGATTTACTGAAGAGGAAGTGATGATATAACAGCTAAAAGGAGGAGGGAAAGAGTGGCAGGGAGGGGTATAGAGTAATGTAGGTAGAGAAAATGGTTGCATTTGTATAATTAATTAAATTTTTTAAAATATTCCAAAACACCTCAAGAGCAAAATAAAAACATTGTAAAACTAAAGAGGGAGACATTGATGGAAAGAATGAACGTTTGGCCAAGTACATTTGAGGAATATCTTAAAGGAAGAGAAAGAATGGTGAAAAAATTCCATTGTCAGAGGCCCAGATGCCTGAAGGCATGGCAAGATGAAGTATAAGAGAAATGATTTCAGAGGATGCAGACTTACAAGGAGTTAAAGTTGGAGAAGGTTCTTGTTTTTGGGTGCCAATAAGTCTGTGGACAGGCAATAAGATAGGGTTGAAGTGAGTGAACAGATTTGGATGAAGGATAGAGAATGGGGAGTCTATAAGGACAAAGGTGGAACTGTAGCTGTCAGGATGACATTGATAAGTAGGTAAGATGGGCAGAGAAATGGCAGATGGAATTTAATCTTGATGAGGATAAGGTGAACCATTTTGGAAGGACTATCATTTGTATATGCATTTGAATAGAAATGCCGATTAGGGATAGTTAGCGTGGTTTTGTACATGGGGATATCATGTCTCACATATCTGATCGAGTTTTTTGAAATAATCAAAAAGGTTGTCAAGGACAAGCCTTTGATAAGGTTCTGCAAGGTAGGCTGCTTTGGAAGGTTAGATTGGATGGGATCTGGAGAAAGCTAACTGATTGGATAGAGATTTGGCTTTGAGGAAGGAAGGTGATGGTGGAAAGTTGTTTTCGGTCTGGAGGCCTCTGTCTCGTGGTTTTGCTCAGGGATTGGTGCTCGGGCCGTTGCTGTTTGGGGTTAATATCAATGATTTGGCTGAGAATGTAGAAGGCATGATTAGAAGGTTTGCAGATGATACTAAAGTGGGCAATCTTGTGGATAATGAAGATGGTTATCATGAAAATACAGCACGATCAGCTGGGCAAGTGGACTGAGGAATGGTTAATGGAGTTTAATACTGATAAGTGTGAGACATTGCATTTTGGGAAGTCAAACCATAGCAAGACCTTCACTTTTTATAACAGGGCCCTAGGGAGTGTTGTGGAGTAGAAGGATCCAGGGGTGTAGGTACATAGTTCCCTGAAGGTGGCGGCACAGGTAAAGATGGCTTTTAGTAAATTGGCTTTCATCAGTCAGGGTATTGAGTCCAGAAGTTGGGATGTTATATTACAGTTGTAAAAAAAGTCTTGGTGAAGCCGCATTTGGAGTATTGTGGTCAGCTGTGGTCACCTTGCTATAGGAAAGATGTTGTTTAGCTGGAAAGAGTGCAGAGAAGATTCACAAGGATATTACCATATTGCTTGAGGGTCTGAGCTATCGGGAGAGGTTGGGCAGGCTAGCACTTCATTCCTTGGAGTGCAGGAGGGCAAGCAGTGATCTTATAGAAATGTATAAAATAACGAGGGGAATAGACAAAGTGAATGTGGAGTCTTATACCCAGAGTAAGGGAAAAAAAGTTTAAAGTGAGAGGGGAAAGATTTAATAGGAACCTGAGGGCAAGTATTTCCACACACAGATGGTGGTGGGTATATGGGACGACCTGCCAGAGGAGGTAGTTGAGGCAGGTACTATAACAATACTTTAAAAATACATTTGTACATATAGAGATAGAAAAGATTTAAAGGGATATGGGCCAAAAGCAGGTAGATGGCACGAGTGTAGATGGGGCAACTTGGTCGACATGGACAAACAGGGCCTGTTCCACGCTGTATGATCATTATTAGTAAGGGGAGGACATACACAATGAATAGTTGTGCTCTCAGGAGGACTGAGGAACAACTGAACCTTCGTGTACAAATCCAAGGATCTCTGAAGGTGGTAGCATAGGAAGATAAGTTGGTGAAGGCAGCATGCATGATACTTGCCTTTAAGAGCAGGGAGGTTATGGTGCAACTTAATAAAATATAGGTCAGGTCATAGCTGTAATACTGTGAGCAGTTCTGGTTGCCACACTCTAAGGAGGACATGTGTAGGAAGGAACTGCAAATGCTGGTATAAACCGATGTTAGACACAAAAAGCTGGAGTAACTCAGCAGGTCAGACAGCATCTCTAGAGAAAAGGAATAGGTGATGTTTCGGCTTGAAACCCTTCTTCAGACAGTGTAGTCACTCCAGCTTTTTGTGTCCATGGAAGGAGGACATGATTGTGTTGGAGCATGTGCAGAGAATAGTCACCAGGATGCTCCCTGGAATAGAGCATTTCAACTCTGAGGAAAGGCTGGATGAGCTGGGTTTGTTTTTCTTGGAGTGGAAGAGGCTGAGAGGGGACCTGCGAACCAGAATATAAGGGGTAAAATGAGCGTAGATAGGAAATTATCTCTTGCATGGCAGTTTTATCGAAAACTAGGCATAGGTTCAAGGAAGGTTCAGGCAAGAGGTTTAGAGGGAGGAATAACAACATTTACTAAGTCATAGAAGGCCATTGACCAATATAGATAGATCTTCAATTGTTGGCATGGACACAGTGGCTGAAGGGCCTGTTTTTAGCCTGTATGACTAACAAGACCCAATAGAGATAGAAGAAACATGAGACCAACACAAATGTCTTTAACTGTCCAGTTGAAGTTTTCAGATTCTTAAGTGGTTCACAAACCAAGTTATGAATTTGACCATCTTTTCAGCTGATAGGTATAAAGTTGATCTTTGCTATAGCACATTACCTACCGCCCCCTCAGATATAATTTGGCGGCCATGCATTCTACTGTGTAAGCAACTTTCTAATCTTTGGCTCTCTTGTGAAGATGCTCTTTAGTTCTTATGACCAATATTCCCTTTGTTATCAGATAAGATTTGTCTGATGTGTGCTGAGCAACTTCATTCAAGAGCTATCTAATAATCCGATGGAATCTTGTGAATGACAGAATACAAGACTCTTTGGCACACCTGTGACAATTCGAACTTTTCAACTAAAGTTGTCAACTGTAATCTAATTTCTCTGCCCTTTAATATTTCCTTCATTTATTCACCTTTTCAAACGTATCCAAATTCCCTTTAAAATATTATAGATGTCTAAACGGAGATGCAAGAAACTGCAGATGCTGGAATCTTAAGCAAAAACACAATGCTGGAGGAACTCAGTGCTTCAGACAGCTTCTGCGGAGGGAATGGATAAACGGCATTTTGGGTTGGGACCCTTCCTCAGACTGATTGGAGTGGGGGGAGAAAGCTGGAAAAGAGGTAGGGGTGGGGCACAGCCTGGCAAGTGATAGGTGGATACAGGTGAAGGGGGTGTGATTGGCAGATGGGTGGAATAAGTATAGCACGTATAGCGAGTTGGCCACACCACAAGTAAAAGATAAGCGGACAGAAAGGAAACGGGTGGCCACTAGCCAGCGTAGCAGTAGGCAGGTAATGCAGGAGTCCCCTGCGGTCATCTCCCTCCTAAACAGATATGCCATTTTGGATACTGTTGGGGGAGATGCCTCATCAGGGGAAGGCAGCAGCAGCCAAGTTCATGGCACCGTGGGTGGCTCTGCGCAAAAGAGGGGAGGAAAAAGAGTGGAAGGGCTATAGTGATAGGGGATTCAATTGTAAGGGGAATAGATAGGCGTTTCTGCGGCCGCAAACGAGACTCCAGGATGGTATGTTGCCTCCCTGGTGCAAGGGTCAGGGATATCTCTGAGTGGCTGCAGGACATTCTGAAGGGGGAGGGTGAGCAGCCAGTTGTCGTGGTGCACGTTGGCACCAACGATTTAGGTAAAAAACGGGATGAGGTCCTACAAGGTGAATTTAGAGAGCTAGGAGATAAACTAAAAAGTAGGACCTCAAAGGTAATAATCTCTGGATTACTACCAGTGCCACGTGCTAGTCAGAGTAGGAATAGGAGGATATTTCATATGAATACGTGGCTTGAAAAATGGTGCAAGGGGGAGGGATTCAAATTTTTAGGACATTGGAACCAGTTCTGGGAGAGGTGGGACCAGTACAAACAGGACGGTCTGCACCTGAGCTGGAATGGAACCAATGTCCTAGGGGGAATGTTTGCTAGTGCTGTCGGGGAGGATTTAAACTAATGTGGCAGGGGGATGGGAGCTGGAGCAGAGAGACAGAGGGTTGTAAAATGAGGGTAGAAGCAACAGGTAGCAAGGTGAAAAGTAAAAGTGGCAGGCAGACAAATCCAGGGCAATAATCAAAAAGGGCCACTTTTCAACATAATCGTACAAGGGGTAAGAGAGTTGTAAAAACAAGCCTGAAGGCTTTGTGTCTCAATGCAAGGAGTATACGTAATAAGGTGGATGAATTAAATGTGGAGATAGTTATTAATGATTATGATATAGTTGGGATTACGGAGACATGGCTCCAGGGTGACCAAGGCTGGGAGCTCAACATCCAGGGATATTCTATATTCAGGCGGGATAGACAGAAAGGAAAAGGAGGTGGGGTAGCGTTACTGGTTAGAGAGGAGATTAAAGCAGTGGAAAGGAAGGACATTAGCTTGGAGGAAGTGGAATCGATATGGGTAGAGCTACGAAACACTAAGGGGCAGAAAACGCTAGTGGGAGTTGTGTACAGGCCACCTAACAGCAGTAGGGAGGTTGGGGATGGCATCAAGCAGGAAATTAGAAATGCATGCACTAAAGGCGCTGCAGTTATAATGGGTGACTTCAATCTACATATAGATTGGGTGAACCAAACTGGCAGGGGTGCTGAGGAAGAGGATTTCTTGGAATGTTTGAGAGATGGTTTTCTAAACCAACATGTCGAGGAACCAACGAGAGAACAGGCCATTCTAGACTGGTATTGAGTAATGAGGAAGGGTTAGTTAGCAGTCTTGTTGTGCGAGGCCCCTTGGGCAAGAGTGATCATAATATGGTAGAGTTCTTCATTAGGATGGAGAGTGACAAAGTCGATACAGAAACAAGTGTTCTGAACTTAAAGAAAGGTAACTTTGAGGGTATGAGGCGTGAATTGTCCAAGATAGACTGGCGATTGATGCTGAAGGGGTTGACGGTGGACATGCAATGGAAGGCATTTAAAGGTCGCATGGATGAACTACAACAAGTGTTCATCCCAGTTTGGCAAAAGAACAAACCAGGAAAGGTAGTGCATCCGTGGCTAACAAGGGAAATCAAGGATAGTATTAAAACAAAAGATGAAGCATACAGATTAGCCAGAAAAAGTAGCATACCAGAGGACTGGGAGAAATTCAGAGTCCAGCAGAGGAGGACAAAGGGCTTAATTAGGAAAGGGAAAATAGATTATGAGGGAAAACTGGCAAGGAACATAAAAACAGACTGCAAAAGCTTTTATAGATATGTCAAGAGAAAAAGATTAGTTAAGGCAAATGTAGGTCCCTTGCAGTCGGAAACAGGTGAATTGATCATAGGGAACAAGGAGATGGCAGACCAATTGAACAAATACTTTGGTTCTGTCTTCACTAAGGAAGACATAAACCGTCTGCCGGAAATAGCGGGGGACCGGGGGTCTAAAGAGATGGAGGAACTGAGGGAAATCCAGGTTAGTCGGGAAGTGGTGTTAGGTAAATTAAATGGATTAAAGGCAGATAAATCCCCAGGGCCAGATAGGCTGCATCCCAGAGTGCTTAAGGAAGTAGCCTCAGAAATAGTGGATGCATTAGTGATAATTTTTCAAAACTCTTTAGATTCTGGAGTCGTTCCTGAGGACTGGAGGGTAGCTAATGTAATCCCACTTTTTAAAAAGGGAGGGAGAGAGAAAACGGGGAATTATAGACCAGTTAGCCTAACATCGGTAGTGGGGGAAATGCTAGAGTCAGTTATTAAAGATGTGATAGCATTACATTTGGAAAGTGGTGAAATCATCGGACAAAGTCAGCATGGATTTACCAAAGGCAAATCATGTCTGACGAATCTTATAGAATTTTTCGAGGATGTAACTAGTAGAGTGGATAAGGGAGAACCAGTCGATGTGTTATATCTGGACTTTCAGAAGGCCTTCGACAAGGTCCCACATAGGAGATTGGTGTACAAACTTAAAGCACACGGTATTGAGGGTTCAGTGTTGAGGTGGATAGAAAATTGGTTGGCGGACAGGAAGCAAAGAGTAGGAATAAACGGGTCCTTTTCGGAATGGCAGGCAGTGACTAGTGGGGTACCGCAAGGCTCAGTGCTGGGACCCCAGTTATTTACAGTGTATATTAATGATTTGGACGAGGGAATTGAATGCAACATCTCTAAGTTTGCGGATGACACAAAGCTGGGTGGCAGTGTTAGCTGCGAGGAGGATGCTAGGAGGCTGCAGAGTGACTTGGATAGATTAGGCGAGTGGGCAAATGCATGGCAGATGCAATATAATGTGGATAAATGTGAGGTTATCCACTTTGGCGGCAAGAACAGGAAAGCAGAGTATTACCTGAATGGTGACCGATTGGGAGAAGGGGAGATGCAACGTGACCTGGGTGTCATGGTGCACCAGTCATTGAAAGCAAGCATGCAGGTGCAGCAGGCAGTGAAGAAAACGAATGGTATGTTGGCATTCATAGCAAGAGGATTTGAGTTTAGGAGCAGGGAGGTTCTGCTGCAGTTGTACAGGGCCTTGGTGAGACCGCACCTGGAGTATTGTGTGCAGTTTTGGTCTCCTAACCTGAGGAAAGACGTTCTTGCCTTAGAGGGAGTACAGAGAAGGTTCACCAGATTGATCCCTGGGATGGCGGGACTTACATATGAGGAAAGACTAGATAGACTGGGCTTGTACTCGCTGGAATTTAGAAGACTGAGGGGGGATCTTATAGAAACATATAAAATTCTTAAGGGGTTGGAGAGGCTAGATGCGGGAAGATTGTTCCCGATGTTGGGGGAGTCCAGAACCAGGGGTCACAGCTTAAGGATAAGGGGGAAGTCTTTTAGGACCGAGATGAGAAAACATTTCTTCAATCAGAGAGTGGTGAGTCTGTGGAATTCTCTGCCACAGAAGGTAGTTGAGGCCAGTTCATTGGCTATATAGTAGGATAGTGTTAATGTGCGGGGATCGCTGGGCGGCACGGACTTGGTGGGCCGAAAAGGCCTGTTTCCGGCTGTATATATATGATGATGATGATATGATATATTTAAGAGGGAGTTAGATGTGGCCCTTTTTGCTAAAGGGATCAGGGGGTATGGAGAGAAGGCAGGTACAGGCTACTGAGCTGAATGATCAGCCATGATCATATTGAATGGCGGTGCAGGCTCGAAGGGCCGAATGGCCTACTCCTGCACCTATTTTCTATGTTTCTATGTTTCTAAGGCTGGAGGTGAAAAAGAACATATGAGGTAAGAGGAGTGAAATGTAAAGTCAGAGGGAGGGATATGGGTGGAAGAGGAGAAAGGGGGGGAGGGGAAAATCAAAAGGAAATGTGGGACTTGGGGATGGGAGATGAATCTTATGATGTTGGGTATGGGAGCTGGGTGACTGGGGTGGTGGAACAAATGTAGTGGAGGGGGCAGGGGAAAGAAAGGGGAATTGTTTGAAATTGGGCAATTCTACGTTCATATAATTGGGTTGGAAGCTACCGAAGCAGAATATGAGATGCTGTTCTTCCAGCTTGCATGTGGCCTCACTCTGGCAATGGAGGAGGCCAAGGACAGCATGGGAATGGGAATTGGAGTTAAAATGGGCGCTCCAACTAGCAGAGTGCAAGTGTTTGGTGAAAGTTGCCTGGTCTACGCTTGGTCTCACCGATGTAAAGAAGAACACATCAGGAACACCGAATGCAGTAGACGAAGTTGTAAGATGAGCACGTGAACCTCTGTCTCACCTGGAAGAACCACTGCAGTACCTGGATGGAGGTGAGAGAAGAGGTGAGGGGATAGGTGTTACATCTCTTGTAGGGAATGTGCCTGGGGAGGGGCTGCATTTGGGTGTGAAGGGATGAATGAACCAAGGAGTTGTGGTTTTTATGGAAAACAGAAACAGTGGGGATGGGAAGATATTTGACTTGATGTGATCACATTAATGTGGCGGGAATGTTAGAAAATGATGTGTTGGAAGCAGAAACTGATGGGGTGAAAGGTGAGGACCATGGAAACTTTGAATTTGCTCCATCCGAGGGGGTGGGGGAACAAGAGCAGAACTGCGGGATATGGAGAAGACACGTGGATGTCTTATTCAGGATGTCCGAGTGGAAAGCCTTACCTTGGGAACAGATGTGACAGTGACAGAGAAATTGAGAGTGAGGAGTGACTTCCTTGCAAGAGGCAGGGTGGGAGCTTGTGTGGTAAAGATGTGTTATTCGTTATGGAGGCAGAGATCGAGAAAGGCGAGAAAGGTGTCAAAGATAGTCCGTGAATTTGAGGGCAGGGTGAAGTTAATAATAAATTTGATGAAATCAATGAGTTCTGTACGGGTGCAGGAGGCAGCCAGTGCAGTTGTTGATGTAGCAGAAAAAGAGTTGGGGTATGTTTGTAACAAGACTGTTCAACGTAACCAATAAAGAGACAGGCTTAGCTGGGGGCACATGCGAGTGTCATGACTACAGCTTTGAATTGAAAAAAAGTGAGAGCTGTCAAAAGAAAGGTTGTTACAACATGGACAAATTCTGCCAGGCAGGAGTGTTAGTTGAGGGAAATTGATTGGGTCTCTGTTCAAGGAAGAATTGGAGGGTCCGTGGTCTTCCTGGTGGGGAATGTAGGTTAAAGGGAGGAGATGGGGGCCTTAAAATTGAAAGCTATAGAAGTGGCAAAGACATGTGAGGTGTCTTACATGAATGTCGGATGAGACTAGAAAATGGGGGACAAGATAAAAATAGAGTTTTTTGGAGATGAGCCTACTCTTTTCCCCTCCTTCATAAGCTCATTTACCATCTCCAATCCCACATTTTCCTTTTATTCCCCCTCCCCTTCCCATCCCTTCCCATCTGTATCACTCCCCCGAGTTTTCATTTCACTCCTCTTCTTTACTTAGCTGACAACCTTTTCATTTCCCTTTCATATCTAGCCGTTGTCACTTACAACACATATCTGCCAATCACCCCCCATCCCCCCCCCACTAATATCAAGCTATCACTTGGCAGGTTTTGTCTTTTCCATCTTCCCCCACACAATTTCACGGAGTCTGAAGAAGGATCCCGACCTGAAATTTCATCTGTCCATTCCCTCCACAGATTTTGCACGACTTACTGCGTGACACCAGCACTTTGTTTTTGATAAACATTTAAATAGTCTCTTTCCGTTTTCATATTCCAAATGTTTGCTGCATCAAATAAACCTAATTTCATTAATAAGGAAACACAGCTATGACTGATCAATCATCTACCGTTTATCTTGAAATCTTTCACAATTGAGAAGTGAACAGACTGTGTTCCGTCACAGCACTCGTTCCTGTGGACTCCTTTCCAATCCTTTACTGTTCATATTCTGTGCACTTATTTGCAATCATTTGCTGTTTGTGATCACTTCCATGATCAGTGCACTTATCTGGAATCTATGAATTCCAATCCAAAGCAAAGAAGGCATGAAAAATAAATGGCTTATTCACTTGAAGAATTCATTACTCGGATTGTATTTTTCCGCGGGGGTTCCTAAAGTAGATAGCACAACCTTTAACAGTGTTGGCCTGACTGTTAAACCTGGATCTCTGATATTTTGTCATTGCATGTGGACGTACAGTTATAATAGATAAAATTGTGCCTACTGAAAACATGTTTCTTCTGCTATCAGGTGACTGCAATGGCAATCTTTCTGTTCATCTTCCCTTAAATCAAGTGACAGTGATAGCAGTCCGCTTGATTGTTGAAACTAGTAACACTGCTGCTGCTTTTTACTGCTGATGTGAGAAAAACTGCCCGGACTCTGAAACTTATTCCATGCAGTGAGGCAAGCTTATTATGTGAGGCAACAATTTTACTATCCTCAATGAGCAACAATGCTCCAATTTGCATGGGGAACATACCAATACAATGCTTGCTAAATGGCACAGATCACTGTATTTGCAGTGTGTTGGAATCTGCAGTGTTTGAAATCGCTGGACAAAATCACATCATAAGCAGTGCAGTAACTACACTGATCACAATTTCCTGCTTATATTTCAACTTAGTTGTTCTGCTAAATCCTTTCAAGAAAAAGTCACTATTGTAATGTATGATTTGCAAGATTCCACGAGTTGTGGACCAGTAAGAGACAGGATTCACAGGAGCCTCTATTTGTAAATAACAATTTCCTAGCCAAAAAATGGAAAAACATGCAGATGGTATTTAGAAGTTCCCACTATTGCATGGAAACAAACCCTACCACGATTCTTTGATTCAGAAGGTAGTGGGTTTAAACACCATTCCAGGTCTTAAAAACTATGGCCCTAAGTGCAAAGCTGAAGTGTTGCATTATGAAATGCTGTACAGCTAGTGTTGGTCAATAGTCATCCTTCAAATAAAACCATTAAACTGGTTCATTTGGTCTTTAATCTCATTTTGTAAACTGGTTGATGTATTCACCCACATAACAATATTAGCTGCATTAATATGCAACTCAATATTAATGCAAATTCCTTTCTTCATAAGGTGCAGATAAGAGAGGCCATTTGGCTCATCTGCTTCATCATTGGAGAAAGGTTCAAGACCATTGCAAGTCAATATTTAAGTACAGTTTGAATGATTCCTGAACTTCTGTTTCCACTTCAACCATAGAGGGCTTTCAGGAATTGTATGTGGAAAGTGTTTCTCAACAGTAATCCTGATATTATATCATATCATATCATATATATACAGCCGGAAACAGGCCTTTTCGGCCCTCCAAGTCCGTGCCGCCCAGCGATCCCCGTACATTAACACTATCCTACACCCACTAGGGACAATTTTTACATTTACCCAGCCAATTAACCTACATACCTGTACGTCTTTGGAGTGTGGGAGGAAACCGAAGATCTCGGAGAAAACCCACGCAGGTCACGGGGAGAACGTACAAACTCCTTACAGTGCAGCACCATTGTCTTTTAACAGTTTGCACCTGTGCCCTTCTGCTTTGCATTTGTAATTTAACCTGTAACAATGCTCAGGATTAATCTTTTCCATGTCAGTTAGTGTCTTCTATACCTCAATAATTTGCCTACTTTCAAAGGCTGAAGGGTCCAGTTTTTCCAACCTTTGCTTATAACTCAGTCCTTTGACACCAGGGATCAGCCTCGTGGCCCTTCTCTGCATCGCTTCCATGGCTTGGAGGTTTCCCTTGTGCCTTGATAAAGCGGAAATAAGATAATCACAAAAACAATTAAAGGGCTGGTTACAGTGTGGAATCCTCTGCCCTAGAGATCTGTTAAAGCAGAGTTCACAAATCCCTTAAAGGGAACTAAATAGTTGATTGTTCTGAAAAGTGGAAAGAAGAGGCACAGCGAGTAGGAGAATATAGTAAATCCAGATGGAATAAGGATACAGCAACCTATGCAGATGTTGATGGGTTTAATGCCCACTGATGTCCTTGCAATGAGGACTAGCTGAGGCAAGAACATTAATACATTTAAGGGAAAGACATTATAAAGAAAGAGATAAATGAATGGTGTATGACTTTTCTTTTTTGCAGCAATGACTAGCCTGACAATATCGCTCACATCTGAAGGCCAGCCAGACCACCCAATTCCTTGCCATTATTATTCTGTCTAAGTTTCAACATTGGAGTGCAGCAGTGAAGTATTTATTTCCAGCATTTGTTCTGGGAAATCTGAGCACCAAATAAATACCAGTTTACACCTGGCACAGATTCGGAGACTCCATTCATTTTAATGGGAAGCATCAACTCTGAAGGAAATGGCCATCAGATAATAGGTGAGCTAAATTAAAATAAATCAATAGTTTATTTAAATGTATTTTCTAATGTTTTTTTAAGTTGTAATTCTTTAAAAAAACTTTTGATAATAATTTAACATTTTTTATTATTTGGCACGGACAGGCATTTTTTTTCCCATCAGGGCTTTGTGATTGCCAGGGATATCTACAAACATTTCAAATTATGTCCTGCTTGACTGAAAAAGTATTTATAGGAACAGGCTTTGCATTTACAGCGGTAATTCTCTGAACTTAACTTGAGTGCAGCCAGTTTTGGTTACCACTGCAGGTAAGTGATATGTGGCAAGCTCGTGCATCTTGCTGCCCACTGAGGCGGGTTGGACCAAACCAAAGCATCCACGGGCTGCATGTTGTGCACTATTAGAATCAAAGACGTTGATGATTTAAATGAACCTGCCAGTGGAAGTGGGCAGGGCCTTAGCTCAGGATCAGCATTAAGTCTAAGTGGGCCAAGTACTTGGACATTCCTTGTAACTATGTTATCCTCTGCTGTTAATTCTTGAACTAGCAATAATGTTTTGAATAAAAGATTAAACTAAATGTTAAGTAAAATGTAATGCTCATCTTACTGACAAAACATTTAAGTCGTGCATCTGTTGGCCAGCTGTTGCAAAACAAATAATAAAAGCAGGAGAGAACAGAAAATTGGATGGTGTCACTATCAGAGACTCGTAATCTTTCAGAGAGAAGCCACACAAATAGCACAAACTTGGAAAGGTTCTAACATAACTTAAAATACCACAAGAGTTGTATACGTTCCCATAAGAGTCAATGAACAACCAGGGTGTAATGTTATATTATCACCAGGCCATTTATCCAAAGATTTCAATTTTTAATAAGAACAGTTTGAGTATTTGACTTCAGTAAACCTGAATTAAAACTGACTTGAGAAACAATGACCATGAAACCATTTCTTATGAAAACACACGTGCAACCCTAGTGACCATTAAAATAAACACACCATCCTTCACTAGTCTGACCTGCAGGCAAGTCCAATTTCACAATAACAATGACTCTTCAACGGAAATAGAAAATGCTGGAAACACTCAGATGAGACAGCAAGAGGAGAGGTGAACTGCATGAGAAGTGGAAATCCATAACTTTTTATTAGAACTGCCTCACTTCTAATGAAAGGTTAACAATCTGAAATATTAATTATGCTCCTCCCTCAACAGTTATCACCTAACCTCCCAAGTACAAAAAGGATTTTCTATTTTTATTTCTGATTACCAGCATCTACCATATTTTGCTTTTGAAGCCAAGTCTTAGGTGTGCACCACGGAGACCCATGTAATGACTATTGGTAACTAAATGCTGGGAAGACCATGACTGATGATGATCAGTCATCATCTACCGGATGACAGAAGACCATCATCTTTGGTCCATTTCATATCTGTATATCCCCATCCTCCAGCTCCATTTTTCTCATCAACAAGACACAAATAAATCAGATTGATTGCAACCTCATGTCATTTTTGAACCTGAGAAGAGCTATGGACCACAAATCAGTGTCACTGTTAAAGCTACCTATTTCCATTTTGGTGTCATGAAATTCCACCTCCGCTCAATTCCTGATGAAATTCATCCATATCTTTGTTACATCAAGGCTTGACCGTGAGCGCTCTGCCTCCACTCTCTATTCATCTGAAGGCACCCGAAGCTTTGCTGTCCAAGATCTCACTTGCACCAAATTCCATCAGCCATCACTCTGTTCTTGTTGATCCACATTGATTGCCAGCATTACCTCAGGTTTAAGATTCTCAATCTTGATTACAAATCCCTCCAAGGTTTTTACACTCCAAATCTCGGATTTCCACCAGATATCCATTTAAGGGCATGAAGATAAGGACTGTAAATTGGACAGTTACTGGGTGGGAAACAGTAATGGATATGTGTGGAATTAAGGCAGAGCGCAAGAGAATGGAGTTGCAGTGGTGTTGCCGGGGAGAAGGGCAGGGCAGAGAAGTTAGACAAAGTTTGAGAGAGGGTTAGTGTAGATGATATGTGTGTACTCCTTTAATTGATAGTGACGATGTCCATGTTAACCATTCCCTCACCGGTTGGTATAATTGTAGCTTCCCCACCCCTAGCAGGGGCTCCAGTGATCGTGACAGACCATGTGCAGCTAGGGCAGTGATATGTGTACATTAAAGTAGTTAAAGATACAATGGTGTCCGGGAATCATCTCTACATGGTGTCAGAAGTGGTTCTTCCTGCGTCTTCAGTTTGTCGGGTTTTGTTTTCTTAGTTCCAGTTCCCCCTCCCTGTGCCGTGATGGCCTCTGCCTGTCGCAAACCTGACATCTTGGTCTTTGATGCAGACATCACTCATCACTGGAGTGTGTTCCGACGTGACTTTGAGCATTATGCCACAATCGCTCACCCTGCCGTGGCCCCTGCGGTCAAAGCCTCCCTTTTACTGAACCTGGCTGGTCCCGAAGCGCTTGAGCGGTCGGAGTCATTCATCTATGGACAAGGCGAGAGTGTCCAGGACCCGGTATGTCTGCTTGCTAAATTTACGGCTATGTGTGACCTCCCCACGAACCACATCTTAGAGCGTTTTAAACTGTTCTCCCGACGCCAAAACCCTGGGGAATCTGTTGACAATTTCGTGGCCGCGCTGCGCCGAATGGCTCGCCGATGCGACCTGCACGTCCTCACCCCTGAGACTCTAACCCGCGACATCTTGGTCTTTGGTCTACGGGATGGTAAGCTGCGCTCAGAGCTGCTACGTAAGCCTGATCTGACATTCCATGAGGCGTTGTATGCCTCTCGTTTAGCTGAGGCTGTCTCCTCTGCTGTACAGCCACCGGACCCTGTGGTCCACGCAGCTAGCTTCACCTCTGCTCCTCGGCGACAGAGGGCAAGCCCGACGCCGAGCTCTAGGCCGCGCCAACGCTGTCCGAACTGCAACTTTACTTCGCATCGTTTTAATGTCTGCCCGGCGATGGGGAAAACCTGCAATCTCTGCAATAAGCCCAACCACTTTTCGGCGGCCTGCCGTTCCCGTGGGAACCCTGCACAGCCACGGCAGAAACCCTCTCGCTACTTGACACGTGATGATACCGCGTCTGGTTCTCATCTCCAGCATGATGAACTCCCCCTGTCTGACTCTGGCTCTTCCCAGAGCGAAATGAGTGTGTTTTCCCTGCGAGGTGCACCTGCTCTGATAACAGACCCAACCGTCCGAGTCACGGTGAATGGCATGGCCTTCTCTGCTAAGGTGGACACGGGGGCTGCTGCCAATGTTATGTCAACAAGCCTATTCAAGAAGATAAGAGATAATGAGCTCGTTTCTACAGACAGTGCTGTTTTGCGTGCATATGGGGGCGGTGTACTTGTTCCTGTGGGGAAGGCCACTCTCCACTGCAAGGTGCTGAAGACCTCTCGGCCCCTTTCTTTCTTTCTGCCAGACGGTAAATGTGTCCCCCTGCTCGGCGTGGAGGCCTGCCAGGACCTCGGATTGGTGAGATTCCACAGCGATGTCCACATGGTGGAGGCACCCCTAAACCCGCTGGCCGAGTACCCGGACCGTTTTGACTCGAAGCTGGGGAAGTTGCCCTGCAGCTACAAGATTGCCCTCAACCCCGACATCACGCCGGTTGTCCGTCCCCCGCATCGGGTATCCTTCGCCATGAGAGACAAGGTCGAGTCCACTCTTCTGGAGATGGTGGCCACGGGCATCTTGAAGCCAGTAACGGTCCCCACCCAGTGGGTCTCCACTATGGTCGTCGCTGCGAAGAAGGATAAGAGTGAACTACGGATCTGCATCAACCCTAAGGACTTGAACTTGGCTATCAAGCGCCCGCATTATCCTATGCGGACAGTGGAGGATGTTGCTGCACAGGTCGGCCCTGCCACTGTGTTCTCGGTTCTCGATGCCAAGAGCTCATTCTGGCAGATACCTCTGGACGAGCGATCCTCGCACCTGACGACCTTCAGCACCCCCTTCGGCAGGTACCGCTTCCTCCGCATGCCGTTTGGGATCAACTCTGCCAGCGAAGTGTTCCAAAGGACCATGGAACAACTGTTTGCTGGGCTCCCGTGTGCCATCATTGTCGACGACATTCTGGTTTACGGGAAGAATGTCGCTGAGCACGACCACCACCTTCGCCAGGTGCTACAGCGGGCCCGAGATGTCAACCTGAAGCTCAACCCGAAGAAATGCCGGTTCCGGGTCCCTGAGGTCACCTACGTGGGACACGTCTTCACAGCATCAGGGCTGAAGCCCGACCCGCAAAAGACAGCCGCAATATCCGAGATGCCTGCACCTGCTGACGTGCCTGGCCTACAGCGCTTCTTGGGCATGGCCAACTACCTGGGAAAGTTCATCCCCGACCTGAGTGAACTGAGCGCCCCTCTGAGGGACCTGGTGAAAAAGGACGCTGCCTGGGCCTGGTTCCCGCAACACCAGAAAGCATTCGACACCCTCAAATCTAAGCTGATCAGCATGCCTACGTTGAAGTACTTTGACCTCCAGCGCCCCATCGTTCTCACATGTGATGCATCGAAGTTTGGCCTAGGGGCCGCCTGCCTGCAGGTCCACGACGGGGTGCAACTGCCGGTGTCCTATGCATCCCGCACGATGACGACCGCGGAACAACGCTATGCCCAGATTGAGAAGGAGCTGCTGGCAGTTGTTTTTGCCTGCTCCAAATTCAAGGACTATATCCTGGGCACTTGCTTCACTGTTGAAACGGACCACCAGCCTCTGGTTACCATCCTCAATAAGCCGATACACGTGGCCTCCTCCCGGCTCCAGCGCATGATGCTCCAGCTACAACGTTTTACTTTCACCGTGGTTTATCGAAAGGGCAAGGACATGTTTGTTGCTGATACGCTGTCTCGGGCGCCCCTCCCATCCACAACCCGACATCCATACGAGGCGTCCGATCTGATAGTCCTAAACGTCAATTTCGTGCCCTCCAGTCAGTTGAAGTCCCTGGCCAAGCACACGGCAGCTGACGCTTCGCTACAACAGCTGGCCGCGATCATCAAACGGGGCTGGCCAGGCCGCCGTTCTTCCCTGCCGGCCGCAGCTGTGCCTTACTTCCTGGTTCGTGACGAGTTGGTGCTGCGTGAGGGTGTGATTGTGAAGGGGCACAAGGTGGTGGTGCCCGCAGCACTACAAGAACAATATTTCGAAACTGCTCATCGTGGCCATCCCGGGGCCGAAGCGACCCTTTCCATCGCTCAGAGTCAGTTCTTCTGGCCTGACATGCCTCGCTATTTCCGAGATAGAGTCTCCGCGTGCCCTACCTGCAACAGCCTCGCTCCACAGCAACAGCGGCAGCCGCTCCTGCAGCAGCCAGCCCCTAACCTGCCCTGGTCCGCGCTGGCAACCGACATCTTCGAATGGCACGGAAAGCACTTTCTGGTGCTAGTTGACTCTTACTCCAGCTGGTTTGAAGTTGACCAGCTCCACTCCCTATCTTCCTCCGCGGTCATCGAGAAGCTACGCCGCCACTTTGCCACCTTCGGGTCCCCAGCCAGCATGCAATCGGACAACGGCAGCCAGTTCACCAGCGCCGAGTTCCGTGCTTTTGCTGAACGGTGGAATTTTCGGCACTACACCAGCAGCCCGGAATACCCGCAGAGCAACGGCCTGGCCGAGCGCGCGGTCCGCAGCGCTAAAGGACTGTTGGAACGTTGCCGCCTGTCCCGCTCCGACATTTACCTGGCCCTGCTGAACCTCCGCAACATCCCCCGCGATCATGCCCTGGGTTCCCCGGCTCAGCGTCTCATGTCCCGTGTCACGCGGCCCACGGTCCCGGTGTCTCAACAGTCCCTGTCTCCCTCTGCCCTTAAACCTGCCTTAGTCCGGAAACGCATTGCCCGCAGACACGGTATTCAGAAGCGCTCCCACGACGAGTCCTGCCGTGTCCTCCGCCCTCTTCTTCCCGGCCAGGTCGTCCGTATGAGGTCCATTTCTGGCCGCTCCAGACTGGCCGTGGTCGTCGGTTCTGCTGGCTCCCCCCGTTCGTACCTGGTCAACCATGACGGCAAGGTGTACCGCCGGTCCCGCCAGCATCTCCGGCTCGTGAACGAGCCCATCCCTCCCCCGGCGGCTCCGTATGCCCCTCCACTGCCACTTTCGCGGCCCAGTGACTTGCCCGCTCCTCTGGCCCCCCCCCCCCCCCCCCTGGTCCTTCTCCTGTCCGTCTTCCGGCTGCGGTCCCGTTTTCTCCGGCTTCCTCGCCCTCCTCCTCCTCCTCGCCGCCCCCCCCGCTGCCTTCATCGCCCAGGGGTTCTCCCGTCCGTAGCCCACCCCGTGCCCCGGCACCGTCCCCGCTTGTTCCCGTCGGGGAAGGAGGTGATGGCGAGGTTCGGACCCGGTCTGGTCGCCTGGTCAGGCCGCCTGTCCGTTACGGCGATTACGTGTGATTCCGTATTCCTGTGCCTTACTGTCTGCATTTACCCTAGCGCATGAGACGTGGTCGCCCTGTCACTCACTGTTTGTTTTGTAGAGGAAGGATGTAGATGATATGTGTGTACTCCTTTAATTGATAGTGACGATGTCCATGTTAACCACTCCCTCACCGGTTGGTATAATTGTAGCTTCCCCACCCCTAGCAGGGGCTCCAGTGATCGTGACAGACCATGTGCAGCTAGGGCAGTGATATGTGTACATTAAAGTAGTTAAAGATACAATGGTGTCCGGGAATCATCTCTACAGTTAGTGGTTAATTCTTCTCAGTTGTGTGAGCTTAAAAATATCAGGACTACGAGTTCAAAGAGGCCACAAGGACTAGCAGAGGTGAGGATTTTTTAAAAACATTTTTTTGCCCATTGGCTACAATTTATTGCCCATCCCTAAACACCCTTGAGAAGTTGGCGATGAGCCACTTAAACGGTCAGTCACTTGAGTAAAGTGAAGTACCTTCCGAGAGGGCAGCGGATCTCTGAAATTCTGTAGTATTGGAGGTTGGATCATTAGATATATTTAAGTTGGTGATAGGTAAATATTTGCAAGATCGAGGAATTGAGGACACCACTATTTTCATGATGATATGCGCCAGTACGCCGTACCAACGCTTCCAAAAAGCTAAAAACTGCATTTTCAAATGTTTTTCAAATAAAAAAGTTAATGGGATAAAAAAGTTAAAAAAATAAAATTGATTAATTAAATTTGGCAGTAAACAGCTCAAGCAGCTTACAGGACAATGATCAGCCACTGACACCAACAACAAGGAACAATATGCATACTGGCACCACTTTATCTATGAAAAAAAGCACTGGTTATGGGAACTGGCATAGAAGAGTTGAGGCTAGCAGAGATCAGCCAATGGATCATGTTGAATGGCAGATCAAGTGTGAGGGGCATGGTGGCTGACTCCTGCCCCTATTTTCTTGCATCTGATAGCTAGAACAATCACATAAACAAATTTGCCAATTATTTTCAGTTGTGAGATGGGCATTACAGGCAAGGCCAGCAACACTGTCCAAACCTTGGTGCCTTTGAGGAAGATATCTTGTTGTCTGCCTGATCTGCTATCTGATGCTGCCTGATCCACTGAGTTACTCTAGAACTTTGTGTCTATCTTTGGTATAAACCAGCATCTGTAGTTCCTTCCTACACATCTTGTTGAACTACTGTGTAGGAAGGAACTACAGATGCTGGTTTACACCAAAGATAGTCACAAAATGCTGGAGTAACTCAGCAGGATAGGCAGCATCTCTGGAGAGAAGAAATGGGTGACTTTTCCAGTCGAGACTAGAAACGTCACCTATCATTCCCTCCAGAGATGCTGCCTGTCCCACTGAGTTACTCCAGCGTTTTGTGTCTTCCTTTGTTGAACTACTACTTTCTTTCTGATGAAGCTACTGGACAGGAAGTTCCAGAAAATGCACCTAGCACAGGAAGTTTTTCGACATTAAGGGAAGCGTATCATTTAGGATGAGTGAAAGGAAGTGGCAATGAGGAAATTTATCAGCTATTATACAACTGAAGAGCAGAGCATGACCAACTGGGCTACTCTTGCTTCTATGTTCCTATAAAATGATTATTTTAAAAACAAATCTCAAAAACCTTGAACTGCCCACCCACTGCTCATTGAGCTTCCCTTGATTTCATTCCAGATAGGCGGAAGAAGGACCCTTCTAACCTTTCAAATTTGAGCTATGATTTCTTTAATATTTACTCAAAATTGTTAAGCTTTACCAATAAACTACTTGTGGCTGGATTGAAAGGCCTTCCGGGAAATTGCGCGTAAAATAAAATGACATAGATCCAACTATCCAGTCTGTGACTTTATCTGGATCCAAGACAACATTTCTGCTCTCCGTATATTTGATCCCATGCCACCAAGTAAGTGTCCTGAAATTACAAGCCAGCAATCTTCAATAGCATTTAACGCAACTCCTTTTAAAGCTGCAACTCTCCTCTCCAGAGATGCTGCCTGACCTGCTGAGTTACTCCAGCATTTTGTGATACCTTCAAATCCACCACCATTCTATTATAACACCAGCTCCAAAATGCTGGAGGTGAGGACAAAGTTATTTCTAATTTTTAACTACAATCAACTCTTTCAGACTTTTGGTTGGTATTCACTGTCCCCGAAATACGAAGCTTTTCAACTTTGTACTTTCATTACATCCCAATGTACAGCAACACACCCAAAAACCTGAAGTCCCATTGGATCGGCTCACTTTTTATCCTTGTTATGTGCAGGCTTGCTCTCTGTGTACCCGTGAGGTTGACCATGTATCACTCGGAGTGTGGGTTGGCAGTGCGGCAAGAGCCAAGGTCAAAGGAAGCTAAAGCATATCAGCACTCCGGACCCCAGCTAAGAGCCCGAACTCTGGTTGCAGACCTGGTTAACAGAGCAGCACAAGCTTAAATCCACCAGGATCTGGTTCCAATGCTCGCTTTAAACTTACCGATTCAGTGAAAAAAATTATACGTGTAACATGTTAAAAAAAAAAAGAGAGGTAAAGGTGTGTTTGGATAATAGAAGTAACATTTAATAGTCTGGAAATGTCCTCAGGGTGCAGGATTATCAGAGTTTTGATGTAATAAATTCTTTCAGCATATTATTTTATACATAACCTCATTCCCCAGGGTCTTGTCACTCTTCAATGAATGCTTTCTAATGCATTTTACATTTTTTTGGCGTTACTTATATTTCTCTCTATCTCCACTGTAAATATCATTTCTGAAAGAAAGCCTTTGCTACTGCGTAGGCTCAGCAACTTAATACATACATTAGTACTGTACCAATGCCACAGTGTCAAACAGAAACTTTACTGTAGTTAACGTGAAGCATGACACGACTTGTTCTTAACTTCAAAAAAAGGGGAAAAATAAACATTCTATCTGTGGCATACTCTATAAACTATAGTACGGGTTTATAAAAAGTACTTGTTAAGTTTTAGCAAGAGACAACATAAACTTACATTCTTTCCAGAACTATTAACACATTTTCTCCTCAGGCACAAATACCAGCTTCTTGATACTTCCAAACCTGGAACTATTGCCTCTGATATAATATTTAGATATGATTTACGATGGCACAAGAACTGCCTCATGCAAGTCAATGTACAATGATTCATGAGATATCTGGCAAACTGGAAGCCCTTCTTTCACATATAACTCACTTAAAAGGGCCGTCATACACAAGACATACTGACTTACAATTATGCAGATAAATAGGCCCTTCGGCCCACCGGGTCCGCACCGACCAACGATCCCCACATATTAACACTATCCTACATACACAAGGGACAATTTTTACATTTACCAAGCCAATTTACCTACATACCTGCACCTATTCGTCTTTGGAATGTGGGAGGAAACCGAAGATCTCGGAGAAAACCCACGCAGGTCACTGGGAGAACGTACAAACTCCGCATAGACAGCACCCGTAGTCGGGTTCGAACCCGGGTCTCCGGCGCTGCAAGCGCTGTAAGGCAACAACTCTACCACTGCACCACTGTAAGGCAACAACTCTACCACTGCCCTTACATGGGGTGGTCAAAACTGATCTTTTGATTCTGTATACGGAGACATTTAATCATGATGAATGAAGGCACATACTGTTTTTTCCTTCAATAGCTTAATCCCCAGATCAGGTTGGGCTATTGTGGTCAATTCCTGCATTATAAAACTTTTGAATTATCAGGCAATTTAATTCAACTAATTCTGAAAAGGATGTTGTTGTAGAGACATTCTCGCATGTCAAATTCAGACCATCCTATTAAAATATTGGACTTCCTTTTCCAAGAACACCACTTCTCCAACTCAATATTTGCTCTCCTGCAAGAGCAAGTTTTAATTACTTCGTCGAGGAGCTGCTTCATCATCTGGTGTCAGCTTTCGTCTGATTTATGCTCCTGTGAAGAGCCACGCAACATTAAAGAAATGCTTAAGATTTACGGTGCCAAAAGTGTGATGAAAATGTAGATTATCACCAACAAAAATATTATCCTGAGCGGGAGAGAGAACACAGGTTGTCTTTTGCTCAAACTTTTTTTTAACTCTACAATTAGCTTCAATTTGTGTCGGCTGGGAATGTATCACATAAATGAACTTGCCATTTATTCTTCATTTTCATTTGAGGGCTCTGGGTGTCCATGTTCAGCTTGCAGAATCTTGCAACTCAAATCAACTACTTACTTGGCTCATCATTTCTCATTGTTGAAAACTGATATTTTAAAATACGATATGCATTCTCCTCAATATAACCATATAACCACATTAGGCAGGAAATGGTTTTGGGTAGACTGATGGGACTGAAGGCTGATAAATCCCCAGGGCCTGATGGTCTGCATCCCAGAGTACTTAAGGAGGTGGCTCTAGAAATAGTGGAAGCATTGGAGATCATTTTTCAATGTTCTATAGATTCAGGATCAGTTCCTGTGGATTGGAGAATAGCAAATGTTATCCCACTTTTTAAGAAAGGAGGGAGAGAGAAAACAGGTAATTATAGACCAGTTAGTCTGACATCAGTGGTGGGGAAGATGCTGGAGTCAATTATAAAAGACGAAATTGCTGAGCATTTGGATAGCAGTAACGGGATCATTCCGAGTCAGCATGGATTTACGAAGGGGAAATCATGCTTGACAAATCTACTGGAATTTTTTGAGGATGTAACTAGGAAAATTGACAAGGGAGAGTCAGTGGATGTGGTGTACCTCGACTTTCAGAAAGCCTTCGACAAGGTCCCACATAGGAGATTAGTGGGCAAAATTAGGGCACATGGTATTGGGGGTAGGGTACTGACATGGATAGAAAATTGGTTGACAGACAGAAAGCAAAGAGTGGGGATAAATGGGTCCCTTTCGGAATGGCAGGCAGTGACCAGTGGGGTACCGCAAGGTTCGGTGCTGGGACCCCAGCTATTTACGATATACATTAATGACTTAGACGAAGGGATTAAAAGTACCATTAGCAAATTTGCAGATGATACTAAGTTGGGGGGTAGTGTGAATTGTGAGGAAGATGCAATAAGGCTGCAGGGTGACTTGGACAGGTTGTGTGAGTGGGCGGATACATGGCAGATGCAGTTTAATGTAGATAAGTGTGAGGTTATTCACTTTGGAAGTAAGAATAGAAAGGCAGATTATTATCTGAATGGTGTCAAGTTAGGAGGAGGGGGAGTTCAACGAGATCTGGGTGTCCTAGTGCATCAGTCAATGAAAGGAAGCATGCAGGTTCAGCAGGCAGTGAAGAAAGCCAATGGAATGTTGGCCTTCGTAACAAGAGGAGTTGAGTATAGGAGCAAAGAGGTCCTTCTACAGTTGTACCGGGCCCTGGTGAGACCGCACCTGGAGTACTGTGTGCAGTTTTGGTCTCCAAATTTGAGGAAGGATATTCTTGCTATGGAGGGCGTGCAGCGTAGGTTCACTAGGTTAATTCCCGGAATGGCGGGACTGTCGTATGTTGAAAGGCTGGAGCGATTGGGCTTGTATACACTGGAATTTAGAAGGATGAGGGGGGGGTCTTATTGAAACATATAAGATAATTAGGGGATTGGACACATTAGAGGCAGATAACATGTTCCCAATGTTGGGGGAGTCCAGAACAAGGGGCCACAGTTTGAGAATAAGGGGTAGGCCATTTAGAACGGAGATGAGGAAGAACTTTTTCAGTCAGAGGGTGGTGAAGGTGTGGAATTCTCTGCCTCAGAAGGCAGTGGAGGCCAGTTCGTTGGATGCTTTCAAGAGAGAGCTGGATAGCGCTCTTAAGGATAGCGGAGTGAGGGGGTATGGGGAGAAGGCAGGAACGGGGTACTGATTGAGAGTGATCAGCCATGATCGCATTGAATGGCGGTGCTGGCACGAAGGGCTGAATGGCCTACTCCTGCACCTATTGTCTATTGTCTATTGTCTATAACAATCACAGCACGGAAACAGGCCCGTTCGGCCCTACCAGTCCACGCCGACCACTTTCTCTGACCTAGTCTCATCTACCTGCTCTCTATAAAAACCCCACAAATTATTCCCACATTTTCCAGGCAGAGTGAAAATTGATAAAGAGCTAGTAGTGTGTAGGTTTGCAAAATTTGCACAGAACTAATTCCACATTAAATATACATCTGTGTAGAAACATTCAAGTATAATGAGGTTCGTTAGATTAAAAACAGTGACAAGATTACCTGTACTGTGATAAAGAGTACTGGCATCTTTAAAGTAATGAGGTAAGAATCGTTCTAGTAAAAGAAGGACGTCTTCAAGCTCTTCTAGAATTCCTACAAGTAGGTAATTCTGATTCATGTTCTCTTTAGCTCTCTGCAGAGCCCATTCCCCTGGGTCCCTATAAAAGGAAGTAATGACAATGAATTAAAGCATAAAGAGAACAGTGCATTAATACCTAGATTGAATATTAGTTTGAAAATTGAGTCACTGTAATTAACAAAACAAAAAAAGTACAAACAGGCTACACTGCCCATGTCTCCATCATGGTGATTTTTTTTTTGCAGGTTAAAAAGTTATGTATATTCCTGGAAATCCACAGGTTGATGTTTTCTATAATGGATTGGAAATTTTAGATTGCAAGATTAGGTCAGATGGAAATCATAGTAAAAAAGACGGAAACAGGCCCTTCAGCCAATCAAGCTGCCCATAATGCACACATATGAAAGGTCTGGGTAGAGTGGATGTGGAGAGGATGTTTCTACGACCAGAGGACATAGCCTTAGAATAAAACGGACGTGCCTTTAGGAAGGAGATGAGGAGGAATTTCTTTAGTCAGATGGTGGTGAATCGTTGGAATTCATTGCCACAGAAGACTGTGGAGGCTGTCAATAGATATATTTTAAGGCAGAGGTTGATATATTCCTGATTAGTATGGGTGTCAGGCGTTATGGGAGAAGGCAGGAGAATAGGGCTGAGAGGGAAAGATAGATCAGTCATTATTGAATGATGGAGTAGATTGATGAGTCAAATGGCCTAATTATACTCCTATCACTAATGAACATGAACATTTACACAAATTTTACATTCATGCTATGACATTCTTCCCTACACAATCTGCGAAGGCAAAGTAACCTACAATCCACACATCCTTAAGACATGGGTGGAAACTGGAGCACATGGAGGAAAAGCTTGCAATCAGAGGGAGAACATGCAACACCACAAAGACAGCATGTGTTTTGCTCAAACACTAATAATGTGCTCACTCCCCCACTACATATTCAACAACAGGATTTAAGTGAGATAGACACAAAGTGCTGGAGTAACAGTGGGTTAAGCAGCATCTCTGGAGAAAAAGGATGGGTGATGTTCTGGGTCGGAATCCTTTTTCTTCAGAGTTGCTACCTGAGCCGCTCAGTTACTCCAGCACTTTGTGTCCATCTTCGGAATCTGCAGTTCCTTCCTACACAGGATTTAGATGAGTCTCCTTTTTTCCACCACGAGCTTTATTTAAGACACTGATAATTAGTTGAGAAGTGGTTCGTACTATCAATCTTCAACCTGCCTCTGTTGATTATACAGCCAAGTACTGCTGTCATGGTCAACCCTCAATTCATGGTCAGAATTAATCTGATTTATTCTAGTCGAGCATCTCCATTCAAGTCACCGGCTCTCTTCAAACCTTTCTTCATAGCTCAATCCCTTAAACACAAGGGATTAGTACTCCCTCCACAGCTTGGGGAGCTTTCATGCGTCTCATGACAGGAAGTGTTCAAGGGATGCCAGGCCAGAGCATAAAATGGCAGCCACAGAACTGAATGCCACTGACTGAAAAAGCAGCCCAGCATGGTTTTCATCACTAATCCTCTTATATGACAGTGTACACGAGTATAAAGTCCATCATCAATCCTTAGCCTACCACCTTCTCATTTAGCCTTTGTGATACTATTTCTTCTTTTTCTATGCTTTTTTGTTTTGTTTATAAGCAAAGATGACTATCTCCCACAGTCCAGCTCACTTACCTGGTTCTATCTGTAACCCAAGCGACACTGATATTATTGGAATATGGGACGGATATTAGGCCAATTACTCCCTTGAATCTGTTCCATCATTTAATGATAGCATGGCTAACTCTATATCCTGCTTTTTTTATGCTCCCACTTCTATCAATTGCTTTGTTTGACAAATATCCATCAGATCTCAGAGTTAAAATAAACAACTGTCATTTGCATCAAACTTATTGCTGAACAGAAGTATTTCATATCTTAAAAAATATTAAGATTAAAAAGACTACTTGTCCACCTCTGTCTCCTGCTCTTCACCCACTCTTCTTATCAAAATTTCAGATCAAAATTTTGTGTTTAACTCCGTGAACTTCATCTTAAATTCACCATAATTTATAGGGAACTTTATAAATTTTCTTCAGAAAATGTAAATAACATTTATAGATAGTAGTCAACTATAACCAACTATCTTAATCACTTCAAAAAGCTTAATCAGTATTTCTTCTTGTACCTTCAGTACCCTCCATTCACACTTCATTCATTTCAACTTGCCAATATCAATCAATCAGTATAATTCTTTGGGATCCCTGCCTCAATCTATTGTGACCCATTTATTCAACCATCAATGTTAATCAATCTAAGCGGTGGGAAGGTATGTTATTTTAAAAAAAATACTGAATTTATCTCACCTGCATTTGGGATGCTGCCCACAAAAATATGGGATAATGTAGAATACCCTTGGGTTGTTGCATTCAGCATAATTTTCTAAAATGCAATCATTGATATCCTGCAGGGAAAGGATAAAAGGTTACAAATGAAGCAATGCGGAATCGTTGAATAACACACATCGCAGGTCAATGCTATTAAGTGTCTTGCCTCAGTGGTGTTTCTGGGGGGGGGGGGTTGTTATCAAATTGACCCATTTCCTAGCACTTTCCCAATGTTTTGCAAATTCTTCCCATCAATCTGTTTTGAATTGTTTTCATAACCCCTTCAGGCATTGCATTCTAAATCATAGTGACATGCAAGGCTAAAACTATTTATTTGCGTCACCTCTGATTTTTCAGCAAGTATCTTCAAATTGAGAGTGGGTAGTAATTCTCCTCTGACCAGAAAGTTTCCCTTAATTACCAAAAGCATTCACAATGCCTTACTTTTCCTCTTACAACTCCAGCTTCTCCGAAGCTTCGACATCCTTTCTGAAGACCAGAACTGACCACAGCATTCGAATTGAGGCCAATGTACACTTTGGCTACAACAGCAACTTTTAAATAACAAAACTGGTTTCTTTACTGACATCATATATAAATGTAATTTTTTTAAAGTAAATATCTATATTGACTTAAATGTCTGAAAGATTTTCATTGAGTTTTATACATTTTGAATCCTTTTTAAAAATAATTATTGGATATATAAAATACACAGTAATATAGTACTATAATATAGTATATTACTATATTAAAAATACATTATTATATTACACAGTAATATAGTAATATAGAATGAGTACTTGTATCTTATCTTACTGCCTTGAAAGCATTCAAATCACGATTAGAAGTGAAATATATATATTTTTTAAATTATTTGTTCAAATGATGTTGGCATCGTTGGCATGATAATCAGCAATATATTCCCCATACTTGAACAGAGTGCCTTTTGACTACACTGTCAACTAATGCACTGCAGGTCGGGTGGTGCATGACTTTACTCACATCAATGAAAATTGATTGTACATAAACAAAGTCAATTTATTCAGTAAACAGTCTATTTAAAGAGTGAAGGAAATGGAAATAACAAACTACAGCAGTTTTTCCTCAGTAAAAGAGGTTATTTCATCAGAAAAATGCAGTGTAATTATGTGCATGAATCTGCAATATGTCATTAACAGACAGGGAGTACTCGACAGGGAGTGGTATTATCACGGTATGCAGTTATATCCCAATTCTCTTCTGAACACAAGAGATAGGAGCAGGAGTAGGCCATCCAGTCCTTCAAACCTATTGCACCTTTCAACAAGAGCTAATCTTCTACCTCAGTGTCAAATTCAAGCACAATCACCATATCCCTTGTTTCCTTAATTCCCAGAAATATATCCATTTCCATTTTGAATGATATAATGAGTGAATCCCTATGTCAAGTCAAGTCAAGTTTATTTGTCACATACACATACAAGATGTGCAGTGAAATGAAAGGTCACCCACAGTCCAGCAATAGAGCAATAAAAATAAACAATTTCACACACAATTACAACCAACACAAAAAAAAAAAAAAAAAAAAAAAAAGAAACATCCGTCACAGTGAGTCTCCTCCAGTCATCTCCTCACTGTGATGGAAGGCCAGAATGTATTTTCTCTTCCCCTGCCGTCTTCTCCCACGGTCAGGCTGTTGAAGTTGCCACGTAAATTAATCCTAATCACACAAAACAATATCCAAAATGGCTTTTTCCATTGTTGGTTCCTTTAACATATTGATCTAGAAAAGTATGTTTTTCTAGATCTCGAAAAGTATATACTCCATTAAATCACCATCCTTTTTATTAGGCCAGACTTGATTGTTCAATTTATATATAAACCCAATGTCACCCACGTCACCATTATACGGGTCTCCAATTTCTGTCACACCCTATATTACAACCACAATTTGATGATCTATATTAGTTTCTTTTTGTAAAGTTTAACCTAAATGGTTAAGTCCAGGTACATTTTGAGAACTTAAACCTCAAGAGAGGTATCAGCCATGATTATAAATTGCTGAACATATGTGATTCAGTAGACTAGAATAAGAACAAAGGGCACATTGTGTCAGAGACTGGCTGAGGAAGGGTCTTGGCCTGAAACGTCCATGTTCTCCAGGAATGCTGCCTGACCCACTGAGTTACTCTAGCACTTTGTGTCTTTTTTTGGTAAACCAGCATCTGCAGTTCATTGTTTCCACATTAGAACAAAGGGCCTTGTATTAGGATATGGGCATACAAACAGATGCAGGCCATTCAACTACGCGAGACAGCCATCATATCATCTCATGACTTCTCTGCATTCAAACACTTTTATCAACAGATCCTTTGCACGCACAGCCCTTTCAGGAGAGAGTTCTTCAGATTATCTGAAGGGTGTCAGATGAGGAAAAGGGGAGGTGCAACAAGACCTGGGTGTGCTTGTAAATCAGTCACTGAAAGTGAGTATGCAGGTAATATGGGCAAAGCATGTGTCATCAAATAAAATTGAAACTTTTTTTTTTGTTAAAATAGCTCCACCCTCCTCCCCGCACAGAAAATGTGCTAGAAAAATCCACAACTCTTTGAGAAAAAATAACTTAGAAATATTCAGATATGGGGAGTGAACCCAAGTTGGTAACCACTGTAGGCAAGATAAGCTGAATGGCTTCCTGTTTCACCAAACCAGTTTATTAGCTGAAAAAAGTTACAAAGTGCTGAAATCATTCAGTGGGTTGGACAGCATCTCTGGGGGGTCATAGATAATTGACTTCACCTGTCCATGTTCTCCAGAGATGCTGCCTGACCCGCTAAGTTACTTCAGCACTTTGTGCTTTTTTTTGTAAACTAGCATTTGCAGTTCCTTGTATATCCTGTTTATTAGGTGTGTTGCTATTACAGTCTCCAACCTATGTGCAGAATTAAACACTGGCGATGAATGAGACATGCTTCAAGTTCAAATCTCACACTAGAATCATTGGCGCAGTTGTAGAGTTACTGCCAGAGACCCGGGTGTAATCCTGACCATGGATGCTAACTGTCCGGAGTTTGTACGTTCTGCCCGTGATCGTGTAGGTTTTCTCCGAGACCTTCGGTTTCCTCCCACACTCCAAAGATGTACGTGTTTGTAGGTTAATTGGTTTGGTATGAATGGAAAATTGTCCCTAGTGTGTATAGGGTGGCGATAATGTGAGGGGATCGCTGGTCGGTACGAACAGTGGGCTGAAGGGCCCGTTTCCGCGCTGTATCTCTAAACTAAACTAGGATTTTGAGTTCATGCATCATGGCTCGCACTCCAGTACTGCATAATGCATTTTTCAGATGAGACAAAGCATCTACACTCTCAGGTGTTTGTAAAAGATTCTATGGTACCATTCCAAGAACAGCTGACTTTCCCCAATTGTCCTGCCCAATAATTTCTCCTACAAACTTAGTATAATAGATATAGTTGGGCCCAAATTTCTGCGGGCCTCTCCTGGGGCAAACCTCCCCCAACTGACGATCATGCAGGCCCGGGCATCCCTCTCCAACTCACGTAGCCCTTTGCCGGGTGGGGAGTGTCTCCCGGGGCCGTGGGCGGGCGAGGGGGGACAGGGAAGGGGAGAGGGTAGCACTCACCTCGGCCCCATGCCGCCAGCACTGCAGCCAGAACGCAGTGTGGACCCAAAGCATCTCCTCCATTGGTCCAGCACCCTCCCTTCCCTCCACCCCCCACCCCACCTCCCACTCGCCCCCTCCCCTCTCCACCACTCCCTCCCTCCCCTTCCCCCCCTACCCCTCCACTCCCCACACCACTCCCCCCTCCCCTTCCCCACCCCCACTCCCTCCTCCTCCTCCCCACCTCCCCTCAGGCCCAGCAACCCTACCGATCCGTGCACCCCATAGCGAGCGGGGAACGACCCCGGGGCCATGACCGGGGCTGCAACCCAACCGATCCGTGGACCTGTTGGCGGCGAAAGCCACTTACCTGTGCCCCGTGCGTGCAGCGCTGATCGGTGGCGAGCGGCGGGAACGGCAAACATGAGCTGGTCCGTGGGCGGGCGGGCTGTGGGCGAAGCGCGGGAAGAACGGTTGCAGCGCCCTTCCCCCACCCACGTGGGGCGCACACCAATTGGGCATCGCTCTTGATCGAATCCCTTTTTTAAAAAATGAGCGGCGTTCCCCCCACGTGGGACCCAGACCAATCAGACGTCGAGTTGGATAGAAGGAAAATTTAAAATATTTTTTTTAAATGGGCGGCGCTCCCCGCACGTGGGACGTCACTCTGGTGGGTCCCGCCCCCGGCCGTCATCGTGAGCCTCCCTCCCTCATTGGCAGTCATTGTGACGTCACACGCTGAACGTGGCAAGAAATCGTTTTTAAGGGAATTATAAACTTTAAAAATATAAGACCAATTTGAATGAAACTTGGTTGAAAGGGTCACCAAGACAAAGGTGAGTAAGGTGGTCCTAAAATTGTAGCACTATCGTGTGTTGGGGGCACAAAAACACAGCTAATAACAAACATCTCCTAACATATGGCGGTGCTGGCTCGAAGGGCCAAATGGCCTCCTTCCTGCACTTATTTTATATATATACACATCGACAAATAACAAACACACAGAGAGTTTTAGTAATATATATAGATTGTTATCTTATGACCATTGATGAAACTTCACCATGCGTCAGTAAGCTGTCACACTTCCTACTGTGACTGCACGTTGAAAGTGCCTTGTTGGTTGGAATGCCCCTTGGGAGATCCTGAGGCTGTGAAGGTTACTGTAGTCGTAGAGCTTTCAGTCTCTTCAAAAAGTTGGCAATGATTTTTGCTGTTTTAGATGCCTCCACACAAAATATGAATTGGCAATAATTTTTGCTGTTTTACATAATTTGACACATAATACAAATCTATCAACTTGGTAAGCTGCAACAGAACTAAAGCAAGAAAATCCTGTGATAGAAACAAATTTACCAGGTATCGTTCTTCATCTTTCATCCCTGGTGTTCGAATTTGATGATTTTGTTCAGATCGCCAATCCCCAAATCGTCGAAAGAAATAGTTTGACACAAACCGATTAATTGGATCTCTGATTATGTTGATATGTACAGGCTGCTCCAATCCAAATCTAAAATATGCATCATAATTGATAGAATTAACCCAAGCCTTACAAGTCTTAAATGTCATCAAAAATCAGAACAAACACTTAATTGCAAAACAGTAACATCCATTGTAATTTCTTGTGAACCACTGTGCATAAATTTAATACATTGATGTAACAACCAAATCCCGAAGCTATCTGCTGACAATCAAAAATGTATTCTATGATCGGTGCTAGTTTCTTATCAAAACTTTCAATGAAAGAACAATAGTAGTGCCTTATGCACCCATTAGAAAGACTATTTTCACTAGAATCAAGCTACAAATATTCCTCAGTATATCATCTTGAACCTAGAAGATGTGATTGAATAAAGAATATCGTGCATTATCTTACACAATGCTCTAAAGACATAATGATCAGCAGCTCAGCAACCGAAATACTGTGACTTGTGCAATGTCGTTATTTTTGGAATCAAAGCACAGTAGGATGTTATTTGGCCCACTATGCCCAGATTAAACCTTCCATTCTGTTGCCACATGTTTTGCATTGTCAAAATATTTATCCAAATTCCTTTTGAAAATGATATCTAAATCAACTTCTACCTTGCTTTCACGCCATGTGTTCTAGATCTTGCGCATTTTTGGCAAGTACCTGAAAAATTTGTTTTAGATTTGTATGTATGTCCAACAAATAGAGGATGATTGATGAAACGTGCTTCTTGTTGACGGTAACACAGCTGCAGAAAAAGTCTCTCTCAATAGACTTTTAAGACATCTTGTATATTCAATTTCTTTGAAATGTCACCTAAGTGCCACATGATAACAAATACTGCTACAGCACTAAATCGTCAACATTATACTTTTTTTAATGAACAATTATGGAGGATAGAATTTCAAGTCGGAATTTCCTGCCTCAATTTCATAAACATGCAGACTTATGAAAATGAAACTGTTTCATTCCGTTAGCTTAGTGGGAGCATGTTCATTTCTAAGTCAGTAGGTCATGGATTTGAGCTCCACTACAAAGACTGGAACACAAAATTCCGCCTGCTCAGAGGCCACATCATCATTCTGGTGAGAAGTCTCCTGCCTTCTCAAAGGATCCTGGCAGCATTATTTAAAGAAGGACAGTATGTTATTATGCGTTTCATTGTAACTTACAATGAAACCACAGCGCAGTTATATAACAATAAGGAGCCAAGTGATACGTGTTGCTGAATCTCAACAGAAGTGTTGTTAATTTACCTTCACCTCAGGCCAGAAAGTGACTGGATTTACTGAATTGATTGCCTTTTGTTGAATTGGCAGCTGGAATCTTCCAGGCGTTGCCTCAGCAACTGGCCTCTGCAAGTCACCCAGAGTGCACTGAGATTTTTCAGCAAAGCACACCTGTCGAACTGAGTGGTGAAAGGCTTCTGGTTGAGTGAGAGCCCTGGGAAGCAATAGGCTCTCGAGTTCAGCCTTGGTCTCAGGTCGGAGGAAAGGGTGGATATTATCAAATTAAATTCTACTCTAAGAATTCGTCATGATTGACATTCTTGAAAAAGTTGACTTTTGCTTTCTAGTTAACATGCATCAATCAGCAAAAATATATATTTTTCCTGATGAGGCTTCTTACAAAAATGCTTTATGGTTATTTGCTCCTGATATAATTGTCCTTATACGGTCCTTGCACCCTAGTGAAAGGGCTCCTTTTGTAACAAAACAAAAACTCCTTCATAACTACAGGTCTCATTACCAGCATTATCAATAAAAACTCAGCACCCTTTCCATCTCCTTTAAATAGCTTGCAAAACCCAGGTAAATGACAAAAGATAAAATTAAACAGTTACATATATTATTCACGTTTCATCTAAAAAATGATGTTTCCATCCTGCTATCAGAGAGGGGGAAAAAAAGTATTAAAAAGAATCCTAACATACTTCTCATTCTTGATTCTATCGCTTTCCACTTTATTGTCCATCTTCCCACTCTTCCTTTCTCCAACCAATGAAGAAACAGGCTCCAATCCAATGTCACCCTTACACGTCACTGACTTCTGTTGGACTCTCTGTGGCTATCTTGTTCACTTCATTTGTTACACTCCTTTTCTAACCTGTATCCATTATTTCTCCTCTTTTTATCCTGAGCACCTTGTTGCATTAAAAGCCAGGTTCTCCACTTCTTTATAACCTACTTGTCCAGAAAAATGTTGGGCGTAGAGTGGATAATATTTCTGTACAGAGCCTTGGATTCATCATATGGAGTACAGTGACTAATCTCCATACTGCATATAAAAAGATAGAAAAGGGTACCAAAAAAGCATTACAATATCAAAAAGGACTAGTGTTTCAAAGATTGAATAGACTGGGGCTCTTTTTTATTGAAAAGGAATGAACCAAAAGGGATCTTGTAAAGTGTGAAACTCTTGTGAAAGTATTGACATGGAGAACATGTTTGCACTGGTTGTGGAATTCGAAATTAAGAGCTAGTCAATAGAAAATGCAATAGGAAATTAAGCTGAAATTTCACACAGAGGAGCTCAAGTCTGACACTTCATAACACAAAGTGCTAAAACAATAAGCAGTGACGTATTTCATGGAAATCTGAAGTGTCTCAGGCCGATACTGTCAACTTCTAAAAACAGATCTTGAATGCACAAGCTTCTGACTCAGAGGAAAGAAAACTACCAACTAGCCAAAACTGACGCTTTCGTGATACCAGAGGATTAACTATTTGTTAGTTCAAATCATTTGTGGAATTTTGTTCAGTAAAGTCCAGTATTATTAAGAATTTTTAAAATAAAAATGCCAAACATAGAAAACAGTTGGCTTGTTTTTTTACCTTGTAAAGTTGAGGAAATGGACATGTCGTGTGAACAAGTATGGTTGTTCTCCAATGCTGATGTTATTTACTAATTCCATCTGCAAAATTAAAAGGCAGTCGTTATGATACTATTTAGCTCCTAACCAAGTGCTCGCAACTTTCCCGCAGCTTTTCAATAATAATTTCATCAATAGCTTTCAGGATTGTGAGAAACACATTGGGAATACTGTTGCAGGTGCAAGGAACTCATCCTTTGGCACTTTCCTTGCTTCTCCGAACCCACTTGCCCAAATGACCAATCATTCCTTAGCCCTCAACTTTGTGTTCTGAATTCCTCAATTGTATTCCTAATAATTTGCTGACCACACAATTTCCTTTTCCTGGTACCCATTACATATGTATTGTTAATTCCTCTCTCCGATCCCTCTATCTTTAACATCGTGAAAAATTGCGCGAGCATTTCCTGCCCACACCAATTCAAGTAAATTTCAATCTAGAAATTACCATCCAAACAGGCGACTTTTAACAATCAGCAATTTGATGGAACATACAAAAAGTACGGTTGATAGAGCATGATTGATGAACAACATTTCCTGCTCAGCTAAGTCCAGTTTGGATTTTATTGGGACCACTTAACTCCAGATCTCATTGCAGCTTTGGTCCAAATACTTGCTAAATTCCAGAGGTGAGGTGAGAGGAACTGTTCCAGACATCACAAAAGGCTGCAAAACTGAAATCAATGAGCTTCAAGAGGAAAGTACTCCAATGGTTGGGAGTCGTATCTTGCTTAAAGGTAGATGCTGATGGTTGTGTAAGATCAATCATTCTAGTCCCAGGACATTGCTGTTGGAGCTCCTCAAGGCTGAGTATTAGGCCCAAGCCAGTAATTTCATTAATCACCATTCTTCTATATTAAAGTCAAAAGTGGGGTTGTTCACTGAAGGCACAGTGGTTAATTCTATTCACAACTTCCCAGAAACTGAAGTAGTTCACAGCTGTTTGCCCTGGACGACAATCAGGCATGATCTGATAGGTGGCACGCCACTAAAAAGCCAGACTACAATCAACTCCACCCAACAGGAAAGAATCCAAAGACCTATTGGTGACATTTAATGTTAATAAATTGATATGCTCTAATTATCAATATTCTGAAGGGGTCACTGTCAAAATGCACTGCAGGTACTTACCCAGGCTGCAGCAATAGCACCTCCTAAAATTGATGAACCTACTAATAATGCAGGCTAAGGGCAGCACACTCACTGGATCCTCAACTCTTAGGAGTTGCCTCCACTTTGCCAATTATCCCGAGCAGGAAATGTGTCAGTGCTCCATCATCTCTGGTTCTAAATACTAAAATTTGCCTTTCAATAAGTTTGTGAGATTAGAAGAGCTGCAGTAGTTTGGGAAGATGGCTCATCACCATCTTCTCAAGTACAATAAATGCTGTGCTTGCCGGTAGTATCTACCGCTACTGAAAAACCGGAGTACATTAAAAAAAATCATGCATCTACTCAGAAGATCAACCTGCAAACCATCTCCAACCTTATTTTCATTTCCAAAATGTTTCTCCACATTGCAGCTTCCTAAATTTATCTTCATCTTATCGAGAACTCCTTGTTTAAACCAATTCTCACTGCCCCCACCCAACCCATCCAGGTTCCCAATTGAGGCACAAGACTGAAACTGTTCTGACCAAATGGCTTTTATAATTATGATGATAAACCTAATCCATCCCTTCTTCTCAATCGATTTGCATGCTTGACATGGTTAATCACACTGTGTTCCTAAATTGCTCCATGGGTGTCCAGCTGGATTGGACCCAGGTTGTCTGGTTCCAATCGTTCCTTTCCAACAGATGCAGTTGTTTTTTAAGAATCATCAGTGATAATTTCTCTCATTCCTTCATTGTTATCTCTACCATTTTCCAATGATTAGCCCTGGCCCTTTCTTTCTTCTGATATACATGTAGCCCCACGACAATCTTTGAAAACAGAGCATCAGTTTCCACATGGACCTGGTGTTGCTGAGCCATTACTCTCAGATTGCTTATCAAATTGAAACTGGAAGTTGAAACTTCCTCCTTTCAACACTGGGATTGCCAAAGCCAATTTTGAGCTCCCCCTCACCTTCATTTAATTGTTCTGTCACTTGTAGCTATGTTGTCAGCTACCGATGGCCTAAACACAGAATTCCTTCAAACTTTGCTGCTTTCTCTCTTTTTCCCACATTCCTGGAATTTGGTGTAATTTACAGTAAGAAATACTGACAGTTCAGCTGGAACTGTTAGTATTTCTCAGCATGTTCAGGCATGTTCAGAAATGCTTTTTGTTTAATGGTTCACATATTTTCCTTTTGTTTCTGCTATTCTTAATCATAAGCAATTAATTACTAATAAACGTAAAATACGAGCTCAAGCATTTCACATTCTTTAAAAATAGTCAAGATGAAAAACAGATCTAATTCAATGAATCAAATGGCCAAATATTTTGCACATTTTGCTTTGGTGACCTAAAATAAGCTTTCCTACTGGTTCCAAAACTCATCTCACCTCGCATGATTTTTTAGATGCTTGCCTCAAAGGCAAAAAACATTCCTTGAGATGGCTATTATTAAAAGCTCCTCGCTTAAAAGCAGACAACCCACCAGTTACCAATCGCAGATACCCAGCTGAAGCATGTGGAGAACATGGGATCTTTTGTAATGCTCTTCAGTGTTAAGCGGACATTAAAAAATAATGGCAAGTAATTGAAACAAGAGATAAGCATGGGATCACTGCATAATGCCTGAGGAACTGTACCTCATTTATACACATTATATACTATGAGGAATCGGCACGGTGGCGCAGCGGTAGAGTTGCTGCCCCTACAGGGAATGCAGCGCTGGAGAACCGGGTTCGATCCCGACTACAGGTGCTGTCTGTACGGAGTTTGCACATTCTCCCCGTGACCTGCGTGGGTTTTCTCCGAGATTTTCGGTTTCCTCCCACACTCCAAAGACGTACAGGTATGTAGGTAAATTGGCTTGGTAAAATGTAAAAATTGTCCCTAGTCTGTATAGGATAGTGTTAATATGCGGGGATCTCTGGTCGGAGCGGACCCGGTGGGCCGAAGGGCCTATTTCCGCACTGCATCTCTAAACTAAATGATGTTGGATCTTAGCAACATCATGCTCCTGTACAAACTGGTGCTCTATTTACATAGATTGTCATGGGGCAATATGTATACTGCCAGTGAAAAGTGCCAAATAGATTCAGAAATTCCATTCGTAAGTAGTTCTGGAATTTGGTGCCACTTACCGTAAGAAATACTGGCATTTCATCTGGAACTGCTAGCATTTCTCAGCACATTCAGACATTTTCTAAAATGTTTTTTGTTTAATAGTTCATACATTTTCCTTTCAAGTCTCTCGTGGTACATAATGATAATTATTTTACATGAGGCCTAAGTCTTGCATTTCACATCCATTAAAAATATTGAAAATGAAAAATCGATCCAATTGAGTAAATGGCCAATATCTTGCACATTTTGATTTGGTGACATTAATAAGCTTCACCACTATTCCTTGGTTGTAAAGATTGCAACATATTGAAGCTGGTTCATATTGAAATACAAAAATCGGTAACTTTTATACGCAAAGTTGAAATCATAGCTTCATTTACAAACAAAAATGTTTGCACACTCGCCATGGGACGTTTTCCACAATGAATACCTGGAAACTCTCTGGATTTGATCATCATTGAAGCTTCCAAATAAATGTAAACTGCTATAGCATTACCACCCCAAGGGCATCAGGGGCAGTTAAATGCAAATGTTTCCAGACTCTCTGTAAGCAAGAATCAGCAGCTCCAAACAACAGCTGGTTTATCAGCAGGTTTTAAATAATTTTAAACAGAACAATATGCATCGTGTCATTCAGGCAAGAGATCTACTGAATTATCTTGCTGGCCTATATGATAATAGCCTGCGTTTAGCTGCAGTGGGAAAAAAACAAAGGCCAACATCATACATGGGACCGTGCTACTGCTGGTCAGAATGCAGGTGGAGCAGTGTTCAGTTCTCATCACCTTGTCACACACCCTCTGACAAATAGGCCCCAAGAGTTGCAAACTGATAATCAGCCTGAATATCATGGTCAAATGAGTTTTCTTCAAAAGATAGAAACTTGGGAAGTGTGTAGCTCACCTGCTCATTTTTATTTAGCCTGGTTTTGTTGTGAATGTCTGAATTTATGAGGGTGAAATGGTTCTTCTCTGCGAGAACCCTCAATAGCTGCACCACCGTCCGGCTTCCGCATTTTCCAACTCTGTTGTAAACCAGCTGGCTGGGGAATGGCATCACCTGAGCAAATGAAAAAAGGTAGATGTCTAAATAGCTGTTGCAGAGTTGTCCCCACTGTGATGATATTGCAGTCAGTTTGGGGCTCTGCAGACTGCAGTTGTTTCAGGAAGATTTTCCAGACATACACACACACACATACATAAAGAGACAATCATCTATCTCGTGCACCAGTGTACAATGCAACATGGGCTAATGAACGACATGAGTGGTGGAATTACTGGGTGATACTTATCCTTTCCATTAATATCCCAGAAGTTCCTGAGCACCTAGTGCAACCAGATGTTGTCATTGTGGGATGCGGAAAATTAAAAATCTGAAATATTCTTAGTTGCCTCTGTCCTTTCACCCAGCTTTTTTGTAACTGCACTGGCAGAGCTCAAAAGCATAATTTGTTGGCCTATCATCACTATTTCTCCCAATGCTTCACCAAAAAATCAAAGCAGAAACCATGATGTCTCCCAGCATCGCATGTAACACACATATCATTCAAATTGTAAAAAAAGAACTGCAGATGATATGATCTTGAATTACTGGAGGAAGTCTTCATGTGAGTGCCTCTGGCGAAGATATGGGGTTCAAATCCTGCCCAAGTCAGTCTCAGCTACTGGCAACTCTGGGCTCAAATTCTGAGACATTCCAAGTGTATGTGTAGTGGGAGCCCACAGTTACATTCTACCACACAGGACCAGCAACTATTTCAACAAGGAAAATGTTTGATTGTGGTCACTATATGGAAAAACATTAGAGGAAAGCTAGACTTTGGAATCAATGATATAATTTCAAAATGTGAGGATGAACCAAGTTAAGAACGCAGTCAATGTCAAGGAAGACAACAATGACTTGAGATGACATCAATAAACTTACAGAATAGATCAATAATTCAACAATAATAAGGAATACGTTTGGGAGGAAGAAGATGGAGATCATTTACTATGGAAGGTACAAGTTGAGCTAAAGTAGGTGGACAAAGGAATCTCAAGTTCAAATATTTCATGTCCGAAAACTCTGCAAGCAAAGCAAGCATTAAGGTTTACTGACAAGGGGATCAAATTGAAAAATAAAGTTCTGCTAAACCTGTATTGAACCTTGATTTGACCTAATTTGTACAAATGCAAGGGTAATGTATAATACACCAATCTCTTTTCTCTTGAGAAAAAGCTGCTTTGTGGTAACCCGAGATATTTAAAATTATGAAATGTTCTTATGAAGTGGATGCAGTATTTCCAGCTGTGGGGAAAAAACATAACTAGAGGGCATCAGTGCAAGAAATCCAACACAGAATCCAGGAGAAACATTTGATTCAAAGAATGGTGTTCATGTAGAACTTGCTACCTTAAGGAACGATCGAAGCAAATATTATGAAAGTATTCATGTGCAGGCAACAATTAAGAAGGGAACAAAGATCACAGCAATTGGGGTGGGAGAATCCATACAAAGGTACAGACTAATTGGGCCAAAAGATTCATTTCTGCATTGCATAACCAATGACATGAATACCTTAGTGCATGGGCTGAAAAAAATCAGTCCATTTGCCACTCAACCTGTACAAAGTGGTGCCCTGCTAAACATCAGGTGAGGGCTAGACACAAATCAGACTTTTGACAACCTCTACTCCCCCAGTTACCGACAATACACAGCCCTCACTACCATTGCACTTGCAGAATTGAAGATAGTTGCAGAAGTTCTGAAGAAGGTTACAAAAAAGGTAGGCTCTTTTCCATAGTGCTTACTCTGAGGGTAAGAAATGTAATTTCCCCATTCCCCCAACCCCCTGCCACTAAATGCTCACGAGACTGCTTTCAAAAGTCAGACAGTGTTTGAAGCTTTACACAAGCAAGATTACCAAAACTGACGCTATTAATACCACAGATCACTGTGTCACTTTTTGAGGATTGAATATTTGATGTTGACACAAGAGAGCCACAGTTCCATGACTAACCTAATGTGTATGTCAAGCCAACCTGCTTATCAAACACTGTGTCTCTGTTCTGATCCAGGCACCAAGTTTGCATACCTGCTGTTTCCAGAACCACTATGGTGCATTCATACTAAGGACTAAATGAACGTCTTTATTTGAGCTGAGAACCAGTGCATATACAGAAAATGTTACTGTTAATGTAAAAACATGTCTGTTGAAAAACAGCAGCTCACTGAGGCAGTATTATGTGCACAACCAGATACTACTGTACAGTCTTCGACTTACCTGAGGCTGAAAGAAACCAAACTAGCGTTTTTCTTTGGCTGGTACTCAGAAATTTGTTTCTTCCGAATCACATTTTGTTTATTTGTTGTGATAATAAAGAAATCCCAATGACAGCATTTCCATCAGCCTCTATGTACAAGATGTGTTTTAAGAAACAAATTTTCATTTATAACTGGAAAGTGCTGACAAGGAATGAATATTAATCATTTACGTTTCCTTATTCATGTCCTTTCTGTTACCCTTGCTGCCCCATTTGATTGAGAGGCTGCCCTTTACTTTTTTTGATATATGGTATATCTACTTTTCATAAAATTAGTTTTCATAATTTTTTTAAGAATCCTTGAGTGTACAGTACCAGAATCCTAGAGTAGGCACAATCCTTCAAGCTGAACCAGAGGTATACAGCATTCCATACCACTCTACCTCTTACAACCATCTGTTTCTTCAGTTAAATATTTACTCAACCCTCTCTTTAATGCGTCTACAGCCAGACTCTTCCACATATATTTGCTCAAAAAGTGCAGTAGACTTCAGTAAAGCCTCCCATGAGCCCATTCCCCAACATAAACATTCCTCAATTTCTCTCGGTTTTCTATAGAACGGCAATATATGCATAGCACCGAGGGACTGCTGCACTGTTGGAAGTGCAGTCTTTTGAATGAGTTATTCAACTGAGGCTTCTGTTTGTTCTCTTGTGTGGTCATAAAAGTTCTATTATGCTATTTTGACGAGGAGCTGGGAATTCGCTGTGGTATCTTGGTTCAAACAATACCATAAACAAATCATTTTATCTTTAGCTTATATGCTGTGTGTTACGTACAACTGTTCATCGCACCATCTATATTATAGCAATGACTAAGATTCAAGCTCATTTTTTTGAGATTTAACTTTTTGCAATGCCAAGAGGTTGAGATGGAGAAACTTGCATTTACATAGACCATTTCTTCCCTGCAAGGACAAGCAAATAACCTGCACAAAATTTCTCTTTGCAAGCAATCTGAGCCCTTGGCTCTTTGGTGATGTACCTGAAAAAAATATTTATGTATCGATATTAAGGTAAACAGTCATAGATAAGAATCTACATGGGAGCATGGACAATCAAGTGGCGTATATTATGCTCAAAATGTCAGATATTTTGATAATGTACCGTACGAAATACATCATGCAAAATTAGGATGTCGTATGAAAGGGAAGACAGCAAAATATATATTTTTTCAAAATATCCATCAATGCAACATCGCCCAGCCAAATTTTCCATGAATATTGCCTGTGATGTGAGTTGAAGATTGTGAATAAGCATAATGAAGAATATCAAGGAAAGACACAAAATGCTGGAGTATAAGAAAATAACTGCAGATGCTGGTACAAATCGAAGGTATTTATTCACAAAATGCTGGAGTAACTCAGCAGGTCAGGCAGCATCTTGGGAGAGAAGGAATGGGTGACTTTTCGGGTCGAGACCCTTCTTCAGACTGAAGAAGGGTCTCGACCCGAAATCCTTCTCTCCCGAGATGCTGCCTGACCTGCTGAGTTACTCCAGCATTTTGTGAATAAATGCTGGAGTAACTCAGAGTATCCCTGGAGAACATGGATAAATGATGTTTTGGGACCGGATCCTTCTTCAGACTGATTGGAGGTGTGACAAGAAAAAAAGTGAGAAAAGTGGAGGAGCAGGACAAAACATGGCAGGTCAAAGGTAAACACGCGAGGGGGGGTTGATAAGCAGATGGTTGGACAAAGGCCAGAAATACAAATGCAAAAGGTGTGAAATAAAAGGGTTAGAATGTTGTGGATGCAAAGCTAGAGGATTGACGAGGTGCTTTTTGTTTTACACAGAGGGTGGTGGGTGTCTGGAAAACACGCTTCCAGGGGTGGCGGTGCAGTCAGACACAATAGGAGCATTCAAGAGGCTTCGAGATAGGCACATGGATATGCAGGGATTGGAGAGATATGGATCACCTGTGGACAGAGGAGGTTAGTTTCTCTTAGCATCATGTTCGGACTGCCTGTTGTAAGCTGAAGGACCCGTTCCCGTGCTGCTCTAATATTGCTTAATGCAGTGGACACGGTGGAAGAGGGAAGTTATTCTTTCAGAGTATGAAGCCTCTCTTCTGGCTTGATAGGTGGTAAATAGATGGACAGGAGTTATCCTGTTTTTATTTAATGGATTGGGACTATCTGTAAAGTTTTCCAAAATGCTGGCTGAATGATAGTGTCTTAGTTGTATTGGAAGAGCTTGCTAGAGATGTGGCTGGTTTCATAGAGCTACTTTAGCAGTGCAGCCAGGATATCGTCAGTGTTTGTAAGCTTTCCTGCATCAAGTGCACTAGTCCATTCAGATGTGGAGTTAATCAATTTGGCTTTTATTGATATCTCAGGTGGCAGATAGTAAGAGGCCAATGAGATAGATCACCCATTCAGTATTTCTGGCTGAAGATGTACACACATTTCAAGTGTGCAGGGCACTACCATCATTGAAAATAAGGGACATTCAGGAAACTCTGAACCATCCCTGGTGATACAGAAGGAAATCTCCCACGTCAACCAGATTCTGCACCTTTACTCAACATAGGGGTGTATTGTTTCTCTGCTAAGAGAAAGCAGGACATAATCAGTGCATTTACTCGCCCATATCTCACATGGGGAACTATTAGAGATAGAAATCAAATAAGTGGGGAAGAGGTTTCTCATTTAAATTAGCCAGAAGGCATTGGCCCAAAAATCCGTTTCTCATTAAAGTAATGACTTATTTTAAGACCAGAGAAGGAATGACATTAGCGAATGGCACCAAAATTTGCAGACACATCAAGCTGTGAGGGCAAATAGAGGAAGACAGATAGTTGAGTGGCTATTAGATGGGAAGTGCAGTTGAAAGCTGATATGCAAGGTGACAAACATAATGAAGTATATTGTAAATTCCCTTCACAAAAGTAAAACAGAAATTGATGGTCAGAGATACAGTCTCTGAAGTCTGAAGTCTCATACCAGTCTGAAGAAGGGTCTCGACCCGAAACGTCACCCATTCCTTCTCTCCAAGATACTGCCTGACCTGCTGAGTTACTTCAGCATTTTGTGATACGTCAGAGATACAGTGTATTGGTGAGTGTAAAGGTAGAGAAGGACATTACAAAAGCTTCACATATGTATTAATTGAATGGAAAGCACCCCTAATCTTTCCTCAGCATTCAGCTATTGGTACCTAGGGTCAAGGATTGATGTTTAATTGAGTTCTGGATAATTTCCTGACATTTCAATTAAGGTGATTGATCCACAAGGTTGGAAAATGCAGCAAATGGAATGCTTTGGAGTGTGATGAAGTATTAGCTGACGTACTACAAATAATTACCACACAATGGAACAATACAAGGCCATTTAGCCTCTTGAGCATTTTCCACCATTTCATGGTTTACCAGAATACTGCCTGGATTAGAAGGTGTTAACTATAAAGAGAGATTGGACAGACTTTCGTTGTTTTTGTTCTGGGCTGCCAGACGTTGAGGCATAGATCGGGTAGACACACATAACTTTTTTCCCATAGTGGAAATATCAAAAGACTCGAGAGCATAGCTTTAAGGTGAAAGCGGCAAAATGGAAATGTGCTAAGCTAGTGTATTATTATTAAGCGTAGAGGGAGGAGCCTGCCTGGAACACACTGCCATCGTTGGTCATGGGGCAGAGAAAATAGCCATGTTTAAAAGGCTTTTAGATTGGCACATGGATTCACAGGGAGGGGGGAGAGGATGGCTAGATTCATGGGGAGGCAGATGAGATGAGTTTTTATTGGCATCATGTTCAGCACAGATATTGTGGGATGAAGAGCCTGTTTCGAAGTTGTACTTTTTTATGCTCTAAGTTCTATTAGAACCTAGCTGATCAATAACTCATTTCTATACACCCACCATTATTCCATATCCCCGATTCAAATATCTATCAATTTCATATTATAAATCAGAAGAAACATAAATAGGTGCAGGAGAAGGCCATTCGGCCCATTCAATATGATCACGGCTGATCATCTAAAATCAGTACCCTGTTCCTGCTTTTTCCCCATATCCCTTGATTCCTTTAGCCCAAAGAACTAAATCTAATTCTCCCTTGAAAACATTCAGTGAATTGGCCTCCAGTGCCTTCTGTGGCAGATAATTCCACAGATTCACAACTCTCTGGGTGAAGAAGATTTTCCTCATCTCAGTCCTAAATGGCCTACCCCTTATTCTTAAACTGTGACCCATTGTCCTGAACTCTCCCAACATCAGGAACATTTTTCCTGCATCTAGCCTGTCCAATCCTTAAAGCATTTTGTAAGTTTCTATAAGATCCCCTCTCATCCTTCTAAATTCCAGTGAATACAAGCCCAGGGGACCCATTCTATCATCATATGTCAGTTCCGCCATCCTGAGAGTTAACCTGGTGAACCTATACTGCACTCCCTCAACAGCAATAACGTCCTTCCTCAAATTGAGAGACCAAAATTGCACACAATACTCCAGGTGCGGTCTCATCTTGCTCTAAAACTCAAATCCTCTCGCAATGAAGGCCAACATGTCATTAGCTTTCTTCACAGCCTGCTGAACCTGCAAGCTTACTTTCAGTGACTGATGTACAAGCACATCCAGGTCTCATTGACCTCCCCATTTCCTCATCTGACACCATTCAGATAATAATCTGCCTTCCTGTTCTTGCCACCAAAGTGGATAACCTCACATTTATCCACATTATACTACATCTGCACTGCATCTGCCCACTCACACAACCTATCTAAGTCACCCTGCAGCTTCGTAGCATCCTCATCGCAGCTCACACTGCCACCCAGCTTTGTGTCATCCACAAACTTGGAGATGTCACATTTAATTCCCTCATCTAAATCGTTAATATATATTGCAAATAACTGGGGTCCCAGCACCGAGCCTTGTGGTACCCCACTAGTCACTGCCTGCCATTCTGAAAAGGACCCATTAATTCCTACTCTTTGCTTCCTGTCTGCCAACCAGTTCTCTATCCATGTCAATACCCTACCCCAATACCATGTGCTCTAATTTTGCACACCAATCTCTTGTGTGAGACCTTGTCAAAGGCTTGTTGAAAGTCCAGATACACCACATCCACTGGCTCTCCTTTATCCATTCTACTTGTTACATCCTCAAAAAATTCCAGAAGATTAGTCAAGCATGATTTCCCCATCATAAATCCATGCTGACTTTGATCGATCCCGCCACTGCTTTCCACATGCGCTGCTATAACATCTTTGATAATCGTCTCAAGCATCTTCCCCACTACCGATGTACGGCTAACTGGTCTACAATTCCCGTTTTTCTCTCTCTCTCTCCTTTCTTAAAAGGTGGGGTTACATTGCCTACCCTCCAGTCCACAGGAACTGATCCAGAGTCAAGAGAACATTGGAAAATGATCACAAATGCATCCACGATTTCTAGGGCCACCTCCTTGAGTACTCTGGGATGCAGACCCAACAGTTTACCTAACAACATTTCCTGACTAATGTGGATTCCCTTCAGTTCCTCCCTCCCACTAGATCCTCGGTCCCCTAGTATTTCTGGGAGATTGTTTGTGTCTTCCTCAGTGAAGACAGAACCAAAGTAACTGTTCTGCCATTTCCTTGTTTCCCATTATAAATTCACCTGTCTCTGATTGTAAGGGACCTACATTCGTCTTCACTAATTTTTTCCTTTGTACATATCTTAAGAAGCTTTAAGAGTCAGTTGTTATATTCCCCGCAAGCTTACTTTCATGGTCTTTTTTTCCCCTTTTAATTAACCCCTTTGTCCTCCTCTGTTGAGTTCTAAATTTCTCCCAGTCCTCCAGTTTGCTGCTTCCTCTGGCCAATTTATATGCCTTTTCCTTGGATTTAACACTATCCTTGATTTCCCTCGTAAGCCACGGTTGAGCCGCCTTCCCCGTTTTATTTTTTCGCTAGACTGGGATGAGCAATTTTTGGAGTTCATCCATACGGTCATTAAATCTTTGCCATTGCATCTCCATCGTTAAGTATGATTTGCCTGCCTGTCCTAGCCAATTTCGGTCTCATACCTTCAAAATCTCCTTTCTTGAAATTCAGGACCCTAGTCTCTGAATTAACCATGTCACTTTCCATCCTAATGCAGAATTCCACCATATTATGGTCACTGTTGCCCAAGGGGCTTTGCATGACGAGATCGCTAACTAATCCTTCCTCATTACACAATACTCAGTCTAGGATGGCCTGTCTTCCAGTTGGTTCTTCTACATATTGGTTTAAAAAACCATCCCGTATACATTCCAGGAAATCCTCCTCCTCAGGGCTGCTACCAATTTGGTTGGCCGAATCTATATGTAAATTAAAGTCACCCATGATAACCGCTGTACCTTTGTTACATGCATCCTTAATTTCCTGCTTGATGCTATTCTCAACCTCCCTATTGTTGCTTGTTGGTCCGTATACAACTCCAACAAGCGTTTTCTGCACTTGGCTATTTCGCAGTTCTACCCATACCGATTCTACTACATCCAAGCTAATGTCTCTCCTTGCTATTGCATTAATCTCCTCTTTAACCAGCAATGCCACCCCACCTGCTCTTCCTTTCTATCTATCCTTCCTGAATATTGAATACCCCTGCATGTTTAGCTCCCAGCCTTAGTCACCCTGGGGCCATGTCTCTGTAATTTCCAATTACATCATATTCCTTAACTACTAACTGCACATTCAATTCACCCACCTTATTACGAATGCTCCTCGCATCAAGGCACAAAGCTTTCAGCTTTGTTTTTCTTATCTCCCTTCTACCTTTTGCTTCTGTCCTCATTTTATGCCCCTCTGTCTCCTTCCATTGGTTCCCATCCCCCTGCCCTGTTAGTTTAAACGTGACACTCTCTTTCCCGTTAACTGCACACATACGCTTCCATGTTGTTGACTCCATCTCCCCACTGTTTAGTTTAAACCCACTCGTGCAGCACTAGCAAACCTGCCTGCTTGCAAGTAACTCGCCTAATTGCAAGTGCCATATAGTAGAAACTTTCATCTCCTTTTGCACACGTGCTTCCTAACTTCACTCCTGAAAGATCCTGTTCCCACTTTTCACATAATACACCAGTAGAAATTATGGTCTGTATCTGTGAAGAAAAAAATGCCAGCAAAACTTGTGACAGATACAGGTAAAATCAGCAACTCGCATTTTTGCTTGAATTTTCCACAAAGAACTGAAGCTGTGATGATCAATATCCTGAAAGTGTTCAAGAAATCTATCATAATTCTGATATCAGCAGCTTTTTGCTATTTAGAGGAAACTAAAATCACTGCTATTGCCACATGCTTTTCTAGTATTTCCTTTTTAAAGAATTTCGCAATTTCCCATCTGCTACTAAGTTATCTGCAGCCAAAACCCAGTGAAATCAAGATTCCGCTGAATTCTCGTCTTAAATGATAATGCCTTCATTCTGTTTGTAAGTTTCTGCTACCCTTTACAGTATCATTTGTCATCAGTAAAGTGATTTCATTCTTAATTAATTTGCCTTGAGAGCAGCCTAGGCAGAAGCTTGCCAGTATTCAGGACAAGAACAGACAAATTAATTATCACCCAATCTATCAAACTTTCACCATTGTGACACTGTAGAGTGCTTTTCCTTCAAAAATTCAGTGCAGTTACTTGCCTTAGCTACTCAGATAGCAGTTTCTTAAACCCACAACCTATAGCATCAGTAAATTAAGAGCAGCAGGCATTGGGAAGACAACCACTTGCAGGTTCTACTCAATCACGCCATTCTGACGTGGAATTTTCTAAATTCTAGAACTTCTGACCAACACTACTGAGGGAGGACTGTCACCAGGGGAAATTCAGTAGAGCATGGCATCTAAGTGATGTGACCATGGATAGTTTAAATGCTCTCATTCTTCCCAAGGGTCAAAATGATTCCAGCATGTACTTCAGCTCAAGGACTGAACCGAGAGATTTGAGACCAATGGGGGCTCAACAATATACCAACAAAAATTACAATAAACCCTTATAGATTCATTATAGTCTAGATAAATACTGATCTGCAATGATTTAGACTATATGTTTTTTTTAAAGCCAAAGGTTATTTTTTAAAAAGCACCCAATTTATAGATATCAACAATAAACTTTTACTGACTTCAGTTTACGTGAATCGATGTGTTGCATCTCCTTTTTCTTCTGAGCAAATTCAATGCTTAACATGCATTTTGCTTAAGATCATTGGGGTAACTGTACACGTGGATTACACAAGATGTTGCCACTAGGATATTGTTTACAATGTACATATATTTCTCAAAAACTTGGTGTCGTCAATTTGTAGATTATACCAAGCGGATCTGCAAGCTAATCAAAAACAGATGGATTGGAACAGACTAAAGTCAGATAAGGAGTGGCAGAAATTATCTTACAATGCACAAATTGAAATACAACTGCTGCACAACATCACTGTGGTAGTTTAGAACTCAGACAAATCTGGTACTGTACCTCAAGTAATGATCAATTTTTTTTAACATAACAACCATACTTATTAACTACACTACTTCATTGGTGACAATTGAAAAGATCCCACTCAAGGCTAAAGCCTGGGCCTTTTGGGATATTTAAAGGAATAACTTTGCTACAAACTCAGTGACAGATAATGCAATAAAAATTTCACCATGATTTATCAGCAATTTTTTTTGTGTCTTTTAATGTGAATGTTGCTCCAAACATCTTTCATTAGTCTTTATTCTCTGAAAATGGTATCAGCCATTAGAAAACCAGGAAATAAGCAGAATAGAATTAGTGTTGCATCCAACTGAATACTGGAGAAGTCTAGGAAACATAGGTATGAGCAGAGAAATCAAAATGCAACCATGTGCTACAGGAATGCAGGCCAAATTAGCAGGGGAACCTTCCAAGATAGGTAGATATGTTTATTGTCATATACACCAGCTGCGATGAAATCCCTTATTCACATGAAGTGCAGAGTAAACAGTATAGAGTAATGATAAATACAATGTTGAATACTATGGCGCATGCAGTGACAAAGCAGTTACTTTTTGATGATGATCAAGCACCTTTTAAGGTGCTGTGGGGTGGCTGCCACAAATTAACAAATTTAATTCAATACAAAACTTGGTGAGATTTGAACTCATCTGACGTCACTTCAGTACCACATCAAGGATAGTGGGAATAGTTGGGACACCCAACACCAGAAAAGATGACTCCATTGCATCGGAAATAAGCACTTTCAAATCAATAGTGCTAAATGTTCTATGCCAGATTCAGTGTCAGCGAGGGAGTTGAAGGACTCGTTATCAGGGGTGTTTTGTTTAATTATTGCAAATTGGCACAAATGTCACAGCATGACCTGGCACTGATTGACCCGGTGTTTACAGTGGCAAGTGGAAAAAGCAATGGCCTAATGTAATCTCTCAATTTCAAATCACTGATGTTAAAATGAGCATAAACCAGTGACAACAAGGCAGATCGCAGGGTGGTTTCACCCACCAATTCCAGTGGGAGTCAAGTCTTCTTTATGTCTGCCAGATTCAACATCAGCTACAGGATGTGGGTCTCAATTGCACGGCCAGCATTTAATATACTTCTGTAATTTTATTTCAGGGTGGTAGTGCATTGGGAAGTGGTGCTAAAGAAACCTTGTTAAGTTGTGGTCATGGGCCATGCAAATGCAACCATGGTGGAGGGAATATTTAGAACGGTGCATAGATAGCAAACAAATGGGCTGCATTTTCCTGAATGGTGTCGTGTGTATGTGGTATTGAGCTGCACTCTTTAATCCAAGGAAAATGAAGAATATGCCATCACAATATTCACTTGTACCCTTTAGATCCAGGAAAGGCATTAGGAAATCAGGAGGGGGAATCACAATGTAGAACGTAACAAAAATGTCAGAAGACTGCATGGCAGATGTAGTTTAATGTGGGCAGTTTAATGAGGTTATCCACTTTGGTGGTAAGAATAGGAAGGCAGATTATTATCTGAATGGTGTCAAGTCAGGAAAAGGGGACGTACAACGAGATCTGGGTGTCCTAGTGCATCAGTCACTAAAAGGAAGCATGCAGGTACAGCAGGCAGTGAAGAAAGCCAATGGAATGTTGGCCTTCATAACAAGAGGAGTTGAGTATAGGAGCAAAGAGGTCCTTCTGCAGTTGTACAGGGCCCTAGTGAGACCGCACCTGGAGTATTGTGTGCAGTTTTGGTCTCCAAATTTGAGGAAGGATATTCTTGCTATTGAGGGCGTGCAGCGTAGGTTTACTAGGTTAATTCCCGGAATGGCGGGACTGTCGTATGTTGGAAGACTGGAGCGACTAGGCTTGTATACACTGGAATTTAGAAGGATGAGAGGGGATCTTATTGAAATATATAAGATTATTAAGGGATTGGACGCGCTAGAGGCAGGAAACATGTTCCCAATGTTGGGGGAGTCCAGAACCAGGGGGCACAGATTAAGAATAAGGGGTAGGCCATTTAGAACAGAGATGAGGAAAAACCTTTTTCAGTCAGAGAGTTGTAAATCTGTGGAATTCCCTGCCTCGAAGGCAGTGGAGGCCAATTCTCTGAATGTATTCAAGAGAGAGCTAGATTGAGCTCTTAAGGATAGCGGAGTCAGGGGGTACGGGGAGAAGGCAGGAACGGGGTACTGATTGAGAATGATCAGCCATGATCACATTGAATGGTGGTGCTGGCTCGAAGGGCCGAATGGCCTACTCCTGCACCTATTGTCTAAGAAGGGTCCCGACCCAAAACACAACCTATCCATTTTTCCCAGAGATTCTGCCTGACCTGCTGAGTGATTCCAACATTTTGTGTCTCAATGTAGAATGTCAAGTTTCTGACCTGTTGTGTAGCTACAGTATTTATGTGGCTTGTACTTTTAAGTGTTTAAACGAAGATGGTGTTTGGATGTTGATGGTTGAGAAGTAGGTGATGCTACTGTATTTGAATACAGATCTGGTGGTTAGACTCTTAGATCAGACATACTCATTATTTGTCATTTGTGCTGTACAAATTGTATGCCAATTGATTGTGCAAACTTGAATGTTATTTGAGTCTTGCTGCACATGGGCTGCATCATTATCTGAGGAACCGGAGCACGTTTTTATCAGCGGGAATCCCTACTTCTCGCATCACAATGAAAGATGATCAATGATTACACAGTTAAAGATGGTTAGGCCTGGGATACTACCCTGAGAACTCCCACTACACTCGCTCTCTGAAATCTCAAACCATTTCCCTATGAGCTGGAAAATTACATCCATGAGCAAGCGGCGCCTAACGGCAGCGGCTGACTAGCAGTCTGTCCGTCTTTTTTTTGTTGAGTGTCGGTGTTGGGATGATTTTTATATATTTTTTTTTGGTTGTGTATGTGTGGGAGGGGGTGGTGGTGTGTGGGGGAGGGTGTGGGTGGGTGGGTGTGGGGAACTTTTCTCTTCCTCATGGCGCGGGGTGCGGCTCGTCTGCGGGGCCTAACATCCCCCGGTGCGGCTCGGCCGCTGTACTTTACATCCCGGTGCGGCTTGGCCGCTGGACTTACATCGCCCGGTGCAGCTCGGCTGCGGGGCTTAACACCGCCCGGTGCAACTCGGCTGCGGGGCTTAACACCGCCCGGTGCAACTCGGCTGCGGGACTTTACATCGCCCGGTGCAGCTCGGCTGCGGGGCTTAACACCGCCCGGTGCAACTCGGCTGCGGGGCTTAACACCGCCCGGTGCAACTCGGCTGCGGGACTTAACACCGCCCGGTGCAGCTCGGCTGCGGGGCTTAACACCGCCCGGTGCAGCTCGGCTGCGGGGCTTAACACCGCCCGGTGCAACTCGGCTGCGGGACTTAACACCGCCCGGTGCGGCTCGGCTGCGGGACTTTTCACGGCTGGTGCGGCTCGGCTGCGGGACTTAACACCGCCCGGTGCGGCTCGGCTGCGGGACTTTTCACCGCTGGTGCGGCTCGGCTACGGGACTTAGCTGCGCAAGGCTTGGTCGCGGGCCTTTCATCGCCCGGTTCGGCCGCGAGACGTTTCAGCGCCCGGTGCGGGGACTGTGCGGGTCGGTCGGGGACGAGCTGTCTGTCCGTGGGCGTGGGGAAGAGAGGGGAAGTTTTGTTGCCTCCATCACAGTGAGGGGGTGTTTGGAGTCACTGTGATGGACGTTTGTGTTGGGGTTATGTGTCTTGTGTTCTTTTTTTTTTTCTATGACTGCTATGTAGTTTCGTTCGGTACTTCGGTACCGAACGACAAATAAAGCTCTGTTATACTAGAAAGCTTTCTATATTGTTCTCCAACAATACTTTTTACCTTTTTATGTAAGGGTTTCCTCCGAACAATGAAATAGTGCGAGTGCATCTTAATTTGGATAGCAGTTAAGATAAAACAAAGCAACGCGAATACTGAAGAGTAGTGTAAAGCTCCTGTTAGATTTGTTCCTGAGTATATTACCCAGAACAAATCGCAATATTCGCAACTGGTACAGCAACTGCCTCACAGCACCAGAGACTAGGGTTCAATCCTGACCTCAGGTTCTGTCTTTGTGCAGTTTGCACGTTCCCCATGATCGGGTGGGTTTCCTCCTACATGCTAAAACATGTGGGTTTGTAGGATAATTGGCTTCTATAAATTGCCCCTAATGTATAGGGAGTGTATGCGAAAGTGGGATAACATTGAACTAGTATGAACGGGTGAATGATGGCTGTCGTTGACTCGGCGGGCCGAAGGGCCTGTTTCTATGCTGCCTCTCTAAACTAAATGGGGGATCACCACTGTTCCACACTGCTCTTTAGTATCACATTGTTTTGCTTTAACTTATTACTTTTTGCCAGTGTACAAACTGATTATAGTATTTGCTTATATCACAGTATTGTTAAAAACTAAGATGTTGACATTCAAATGTTTTGTGTTGCCCCGAGAACATGGAACGCACGATATTGATGCAAGACCTACCAACTCAAGCAAAAAACATACTTTTGGAGGACCTTAGTGGGTCTGGCAGCATTTCTGGAAGGAAATGGACAAATGACATTTCGGAGATAGACACAAAATACTGGAGTAACTCAGCGAGTCAAGCAGCATCTCTTTGGAAAATGGATAGGTGACGTTTTGGGTCGGGATCTTCAGACAATGTTTCGTGTTGGTTTCCTTCTTCAGACTCACTGCCCTGGTAGGCCCATTATTTCTGCCTGCTTCACCAAACTCATCGCCTTATACCTCAGTTCTATCCGGTTCCTCCCTCCCTCCCAGTCCTTTTCCAATTACATCAGGAATGCATTCCAACACTTCCAATCACTTGGCCCCTATTGTCCTCGACGTCCAGTCCCTTTACATCTTCATTCCCCTTTGGAAAGGCCTGAGGGCCCTCCACGTTATCCTGGGACAGAGACCTAACCAGTTCCCCTAACTCTCACTTTTTCCTCTGTCTGGCAGTTGTTGGCCTCGTCCTCAACAATTTCACTATTGATTCCTCTCGCGTTCTAAAAATTCCTCCAGGAAATGGGTATTGCTCAAGATTCCAACCGTTACAGTCTCTCGTATCTCTACCTATCAACTCACTATGATCAGGTCAGGGTCCATGATATGCGAGTGCAATAAAATACATTTACTATAATTAGCACAATAAATGTTTTCCCATCATTTTCAGCAATGACTTAGCTCAATTAAATATAATATTGCTGCTGCAAAAGATGTGAATATTTCAATACAAGCATTTGTGAATGAAGAACAGAAAATGTTGGAAATATTCCATAGGCTAGGCAATATTTTTGGAGAGGGAAACAATTTCAGGTTGATCAATGCAACTGGAAAAAGTTAGAAAGGAAACAAGTTTTAAATTGCAGAGAAAGGGTGAAGGGGCAGAGAGAACAAAGGGAAGGCCTATGATGAGATCAATTCATGAGCAGTTTAAAGGCACAAGCAATACTGTCTGATCAGATCTCTGGCATTGGCAACGGTTTCCCTCTGGATTAGTTGGGAGAATATTTGCCATTTGCCCTAAATGGAACAGCAGAATACTCTTTTCTTATAATTTGAATTTACCTTAAGGGCTTGATGATGATACCCATCCAGAAAAGAGGAGCTGCCTGCAAAAACAAAACAAAAATAATAATTAATCTGCTACAAAGAACAAATGAAACACAAACACCCTTTTAAAAAAGGTATGTAGGTTAATTGGCTGGGTAAATGTAAAAATTGTCCCTAGTGGGTGTAGGATAGTGTTAATGTACGGGGATCGCTGGGCGGCACGGACTCGGAGGGCCGAAAAGGCCTGTTTCCGGCTGTATATATATGATATGATATGATATGATAAAATGATCAGAACACATTGTGAGAATTCTGAAAAGGAATCACAATTTACGAAGAGTGCAGATTTTGTTGAAAACCAAAAGCAGTTCTTTGATTATACTTGTTCTTGAGAACAGATCTACTGAATTTATTCCCACAGTAACGGTGAATGCCAAGTAATGACAGTCTCCCCAATTATATGTTATTTCGCTTAAGAAGCACGTGCTAGCTTTGTGCTTTCCCGTTAAGGCCACAGCCACTTCATCAAATGGACAAGCTAAATTCCTTCCTGTATTTCATCCAAACTTCAGGACTTTTTAAAGTGTTTTGGGCTCAAAGTGTGGAATTTGGTTTGACCTTTTGGCAAAAAATAAAATCCACTGGTCTCATAACTGACATCAAGTCACGGGAATATAATGGCCATGAACTTGACACAATTTAAATAGGTTAAATCCATCATTACATCACTTGGAAGGCTTGTAAACTTTAAAAGCTGGCATGAGCTTTGATGTATTAAATTGTTCCCATATGCTAAGAGAATTTTGACCTGATGCTTTTCCGGATCGTCTTCCTCACTTTGGAAAATAACACAATGAAATGTTGATTTTAGTTTAGCTTAGAGATACAGCACTGAAACAGGTCCTTCCTCCCACCGAGTCCTTGCCGACCATCAAACCCCGCAGGCTAATGCTGTCCTACAAACACAAGGGACAATTTACAACTATACCAAGCCAATAAGCCTACAAACCTGTATGTCTGGAATGTGGGAGGAACCTGGAGGTCCAAGAGAAAATCCACGAAGGCACAGGGAGAATGTACAAACTCCTCACAGACAGCACCCGTAGTCAGGATTGGACTCGGGTCTCTGGCGCTGTGAGGCAGCAACTCTTCCGCTGGGCCACCATGCCGCCCACTATTGAGGGGTACTTCAGGTTTCAAATATGGATCACACAATAATCCACTTCAAATCTTATGGGACTCCTTTTTTTTAATCAATTTAGAAACTCGCGGTCTGAGACACGACACTTGCAACTGACCTTGACGAAAGTGTCCACAAAGACATGGCAATCTCTGTGGCAAAAACACCACATTTAATGACGACTGGAACTAGTACTGGGATCCCTGGCTTATAGTGCTGTGATGTCATCTGACTCAGATGCTAATCAGAATAGAAACTGCTGAAAAAACTCAGCGGGTTCAGCAGCAACAGTAAAGTGAGAAACCTTGTTAAATGATTCAGGTCAAAGACTATTCAGCGTTGACTGAAAATTTAACTCTACTTCCCTTTCTGTGGGTGCTGCCTGACCTGCTGAGTGTTTCCAGCATTTTCTGCTTTTACGAGAGTTTTCCATTTGCAGTTTTTATTTATTTCCATGAAGAACTCACATAGAAAGCAAACAAAAATAATAATTCTTATATATATGTTTTATAACACTTTATATATTCAAGTACTAAGGAAAAACTGAAATATAACACATGATTAAGTTAGAAACTGATACTATAAAAAGTTTAAAGAGGTCTTAAAATCCCATATATTTGAAATGTCTGTGTGAAGAACAGAGCACACAAACATAATATTAGTTATTCTCAGTTAAAGCAGTTGCTGTACAGTAATTTTGGCTTGGTGTCCCATTAAAGTCACTGACAGATTTTTATGCTGTTTTACTATAGGACACATTAGTAAATAACTTAAATTCAGGTCAATCCGTGATTTTCCTTATTCTGCAGTACAAAATTGACTGAGTGATAGCAACCTTGAGATTTCAGTGTTACTCTATATGCATAGCGATCCTGAAATTGCTGTTCAGCATAACAGCATAAGTAGTTTTATTATCATTCATACTTCAAAATCTGAACTAAAGCCTCATCGGAATGAAAGAAAGAAAAACAGAAACACAGATTCAGAATGGCAGTCAATGCAGTTATTCAGCACCTTGGTAACTAGCCAACATTCACATTGTAATAGTTTTAATCCTGTGATATTTTCAACTTGTATAAACAGTGTGGTTTCTACCGTAATAAATTCTTCGAATAACGCCACCGACTGTCAGATTTTAGCCTGTCTTAGGGGTACATTGTTATGAAGAAAAAAATAGGATGTATTTTGTGGTTTGATTACATGGATTTTAAAATTTCAACTTTCACATTCACCTGAGATAAAAGACATTCAATATCATCTGAAAAAAAGCAATTTGGACAATCCACTGGAATACCATCTGAAATTTTACACTGAGGTGTCTGGAGTGGGACCTGTACCCACTACCTTGTGCTTCAGAGGGAAACAGCCAGAGAAAAGATGATTGTGGGAACTAGAATACCCGACAAAATTCTGTTCACATGCACATCATTACTGGAGCTCGCATCTGCTTTGCAGTGATTTTATTTTTTTAAATCATGTTGCAAGTATATCTTATGATCAATTCCCATCTCGGTTAGATGTTTTCAAAGTTGAATAGCAAATAAAAACAGGAAATTGTGTGCACCATTGCTTTTGGTCCAAGTATATATATATTTTTTAATCAGGACTGGGAGTTCAATATGACAGGATATGAAAGATTTAGAAGATAATTGGAAACGGGGAGGTGAAGCGACTACAATTTACAGAAAGGACTGTTTACAGCTATCAACAAACTTTCCATGTAGATGCCAAAGGTTAAATTACACTAATGTTGGTCTACAGGGAAGATGGACGACAAAATAAGTCAGGAAAATTAGTTAACAGTTCCAGAAAATGCTTAAAAAATATGGAGCCTTTCGACTATCTGAAAATTAACTGCCCAGAGGAGGGTAGGTAAGCAATATTAAGGAATGGAATCCTTAAAATACACAGATGATTTTTATCTAACCCTTTCTGAAAAATTCCAACAAGACAGAGTTCATTATTGGATCCAGGAAAAGGAAATTAAAAGTGATAATACAAGTTCAAATAGCGAAACAACGTGTTAATAATAACCGAAATACAGCATGTTTTTACACAATAATCAAGGACAAGTATGATCAAGGTGGAGAAATTGATTTTTTTTAAGGCCAGAGAACAGAACTTTGGAAAATAGAGTGGACTATATCAGAGGGTGGCAATTGCAAGCATTTGAACCGTTGAACTGAGTCCAGAAGAAAGAGTTCTGCCAAAAAAACAAGATCAAACTAAACACCATTGAGACGTAGGCAATGAATAAAGGCAAGGGAAAAAACCTAGGGCAAGAAAATACAGGGCACCAAGTGCAAAATCAACAGGGCTGCCCAAAGAAAGAATATGGAGGGATTCAGAAAATTAACAAAACAAGTGCACAAAACAAAATTGTAAAATGTAGCACATGCAAATAAAAAAGTAAAGCTGGTTTGAGAATAAGGATAAAATCACAATCATTACTTGCAATGCTTAAATAGTTACCAGGGTGGTAAAGTAAGGATCAGATTTGAAAGTATATTGTCATATTTAAAATAAAATTAGACTATAAAACACATGGGACAAACAGAAAACGTGCTAATTTTTTTAAAAATCTAGAGATAGTGGAGGTACTATCACATATTCATTAGATGCAGCAATAGAGGCTTGGTAGATAAAGTGCACATACGCTTTGGACCAGTTAGCTCATCAGTGATAGGAAGACAGCTAAGAAATGGAAATGCGGATGGAAACTAGTAACAACGAAAAGTTAGCGTGGATTTTAAAAGAGAAAGTCTTACTTGCCCAAACTCATTGCATTAACTGAGGTAGAGTAAGCATGGATAATGTTGCTGGGATAGTTTATCTGGATTTTCAAAAGACCTTAAATAAGATACCGCTAGGTATAATGAGCGCATGCCAATTCAGAAGAAATACACGAGAATGAATAAATAGCTGGCTTCAAGCCAAATGCAGAAATCAGAAAATCAAAGTAAACGTAATCTGTTTGGAATGGTAGACAGAGAGTCACAAAGATTGAGACTACGCCAAACTTACAATTTATATTAACTACTTTAACTTTGGAACCAAAACTGATTTTTAAACCTGCAAATACCCCAATGCTGTTATGTCTTGACCATATTATTGCAACACACTGCTGGATATGCTAACTTGTTTAATCCTTCAATGGCTTGAGGAACTTTAAACTTCTGAAGCACAACATTCTGTTCGTTCATAACACGTATGCTCAACGAACTACTCTGGCTCCCACTCAAGCAATTATTCCATTTAACATTGCTTTCAAATCTATTTACAGTCCGGCCTAATCTATGTAACTTCCTCCAGTGCTACAAGCCAGCAAAGTGCCTGCATTTGCCCAAATGTATTTCTTAATCATCCTTAAGTTTGATTATTATGGCAACTGCCCTATGTTTATATATTCAGTTGTGCTGCTGCAAAAACGAATTTTATTGTTCGATCTGGGACATTTGACAATAAAACATTCTTGACTCTCTTGACCTTTCAAGACCCTAAGTTCTTCGATAATCTCCATACTGCTCTCTTCTCTTGAGATGTTCCTGAAAGCCTACCAAGCTTCCGCACTGCCATCTTGTTATGTGGATCAGTGCTGACTTTTGATTGTTATCTTTCCTCCTGATACAGGTTCATAATGCAGGTTCCTGGTGCAATATGCAAGGATTGTTTCAGGCTTGGTTGCAGCAAAAAAAGTAGGAATAAATTTGTCATTCTCAGGTTGGCAGCTTGTAAATTATGGAATGCCACTGAATCAGTGCTTGGATTCAATCTACAGCAGTCATTTAGTTGAGGGCGTGAAATAAAATGCATCCAAATTCACTTAAAAGTAATTTGGAAAATCTTCAAGTATGATGGAAAGAAAGATCAAAATAATATGGAAAAGCAAATTGAATGGATAAAATGTTTCCAGATGGAGTACAATATGGAAAATGCAATAATATTTACTCTGGTAAAAATAGAAAATGGATGTATTTTCTCTCTGATGAAAGTATCAACCTATAACATACACCCTCTTTCTCTCTCCACAGATGGTGCTTGGCCTGCAGGGCATTTCCAATGTTTTCTATTTTTATTTCAGACTTTCAACACCTGCAATATTTTGCTTTCCTACTGCCTGAGAATGTCCAGTTGCTGAGTTTGTTTAAGACTGAGGTCAATTGATTTCTGGACACTATGACAATCAAAGGATACGGTGATATGATTGGCAAGTGAAGGCAAGAGAGAACGTCAGCCACAATCTTACCAAATGACAAAGCATGCTGGGGGGGGGTGGTCGACCAGTTTATTCCTGCTCCTATTTATGTTCATGGTTATAGCAACTATAATTAAGGTCGTATGCCAGTGTATAGCTATATATGTTTTATTTATAAACATATTTCAAGTATCTCTGCTGGGAAACTGAGAGGGTATATGACTAGGAAGGAACTACAGATGCTGGTTTAAACCAAAGTGCATCACTTGTGGAATCTACAAGACCCTTGAAGGCAAATAAGTGAATGTTAATGGTACCCTGCAGAGGCACCTTGTTACAGATTAGCTTCTGATTGAAATGCTGCTACCCTAGTTCTACCCTAAGCATTTGAGAACAGAACGTACAGGCTTGATCGCGAACAACCGTGCAATAGTGCAGAAGGTGAACCATAACATTTTGCCCTCCAGGCTGCACACAGCTGTTTAAAAAAAAGCTTATTGATCTTGGAAATGTTGAGAAAATTTTAAGACTTAACTGCCGCTGTTGGCAACCATTAGAATCCAGTTCAAAAAACATATTTACTGTATTTGGATTCTCCCCAAAATCTGGAAGCGTTAAATATTCAATGACTGAATTTAACTCAATGTTACACACTGCCAAGCTTTCATCGCTGATGTTAATGCCCCAGACTACTGGGCATTCAATGGCTCATCTCCGACACAGAAAAAGATTGATATTACAGACTGAAGCAGGAATTACAACTTCAGGTGCCGTGTACAAATATTTACTTTTTGTACTCCCTTTTCTAAAGCGTTGGCCGGGGAGAGCCCCAGGAAAAATGGTGGCGAGAAAAAGCCTCCTGTAGTAGCAGAAAAGGGTTTGAGTTCGTGCATTGATGGATGCTACAGAATTTTGCAAACCAACTGAAAGCTATCCTTTGCACATTTCGCTATCTGCATAGACTTCCTATTCCCTCCCTTTCTAACCCACAAACCCAAGACACAGTAGAAACAAGGAACTTTTCTGGTTTACAAAAAAGGACAGGAGTAATTCAACAGGTCGGGCAGCATCTCTAGAGAACATGTATAGGTGACGTCGGGGATGCCTTCTTCCGACACAGACAAGGGAAGGTGCTCAAAGGACTTCCCTACCTTTATTCTGCACCACTACCTTTACAATATTGTGTAGGAAGGAGCTGCAGATGTTGGTTTACACCGGAAATAGGCACAAAATGCTGGAATAACTCAGATGGTCAGGCAGCATCTCTGAAGAAAAGGAACAGGATTGTAATTAGGTAGACTGTTGCCTGGGGCATTCCACTGCCCTCAATGGCCAATGCCCAACACCATTGAGGTGGCTTCTGGACAATAGTCCCACACAGGGATTTATACCTATTAAAACCAGGCAACACTTGCAAATGGCTCACTGCAAATCATATGTTAATTAGTTATCAGTCATTTAATTAATTAGGAAACAACTGCAGGTGCTGGAAATCTGAAATAAAACCACAAAATACTGTAAACACTTAACAAGTCAGACAGACTCTGTGAAGTCTAAAATAATTCTAACCACTAGTATCACATTGATTTGATATTACATGGTTATCACAATGAATCGCAGAGTTATTAAGTTGGTTCAACCAGAAGATATCATGTCGACTAATTCTGACACCAGTTACGTTGATTTTGTACTGTGTTACTTACCACCTTAAATTACCATTCCTGACATTGATTCAAGTTCCAACTGCATAGAAACAAAATAGTAACAGAGCACACAATCTCTTTGCATCAGAAAGGCTGAATCAGCACATTGGGTCACGTAATTACCCCACTCCCTTTCTCTTCACGCAGCCATGCGACATCCATCTTCTCACGTACACAATCAATTACCGTTTTAATGCAACCATTACATCAAAATCCATGTAAACAGTAACCATAACATTTCACTGCGCTGAAAAATCTGCACCCCTTCCTGTTCTTTTAGCAATTATCTTGAATCTATTTCTTGTGGTTACTGACCTTCATGCCAGTTCAAATAACTTCTCTCTGTCTACTCGATTGAGCCATCGTTTGTGCAATAATTGTGGTTTTAATCATAGTGTGGACTATGTGCTTCACAACTCCAGTGACCCAGATCCAATCCTGCCCTGTAATGCAATCTCGGTGGCACAAACAGAGAACTGGGTTTGATCCTGACCACAAGTGCTTATCTGTATCGAGTTTGCACGTTCTCCCTGTGACCTGCATGGGTTTCTCGTGGAAACTCCTGTTTCCTCCCACACTCCAAAGATGTATTTTTGTAGGCTACTTTGCTTGGTATAAATGTAAATTTGCCCTAGTGTGTGTGTAGGATAGTGTTAGTGTGCAGGGATCGCTATCAGCGTGGACTCGGTGGGCTGAAGGGCCTGTTTCGCGCTCTATCTCTAAATTAATTTAAACTAAAATTAGCAAAGATGGTTTGGATGGATGGCTAAGTACCCATTGCAAGTTGTGCTCAGGTAGGTAGTGGAAAGTGGGGAAGTTCAGGAGAATAGGTCGAGTATAAATGGTTGCTTGATGGTCAGCGCACGTGCTGCATGGGTCCAATGGAAATTAATTCTTCCATGAAGACCTCATTATCTGTAGTATAAATTGATTAATGACCTTTACAAATGGTTTAATAAACAAATCGCTAGGGTCTTGCAACAGGCCGGGTAGCTCTGAGGAACAATCGGTCCGAAGGGCCCGACCCTTCGGGCCCTTGATCTATGTCATCCAGAGTGGCTGCCAGACCAGCGGAGTTACTCTAACAGTTTATCGTTTTTCTGCTAATCAACATCTGCAGTTGCTTGTGTCTTCAGGAACATTCACAGTCTGGATTTTAATTTTTTTTGATGGGTCCACCCACACCTCCCATCTGTTTAAGGCATGCGGATCACTAATAAACAACAAGGCCAAGAATTCAGAAGCAATTCAGAATTCAGAAGCGAATTCAGAAGCAATTCAGAATTCAGAAGCAAATTCAGAAGCAATTGTGACAAGTCTCAACAACGGGTGGAGACTGGAGTGATGGAGGAACAAAATTATTCCTTCAGCATTTTTATTTACATTTTGAAACAACTTGGAACTTCTTTTTAATCTTTTTTAAATTGTTAAACATTTGAAGATGTAATCTTCTTTCACAAAAGATAGCGGCGGGCAAGTAGCAGCTGAGATGTGCTGAAGAGAAAGCTAGACACACATGGGAGAGAGGAGCAGATGACCTTGGCAATAGGCTGAAAAGAACTATGTGGCTGATTGTTCACGTGGCCATTTCAGTCAACATAGATCTGTTGACTCAAATAGCCATTGCACTGTGGAGACAACATGTAGTGATGCTCGTTGCTCGGGTTCAATGGGAAGCTAAAAGCTGTTTATCTTCTGACAAAATAGGGGCATTGTCATAGAATGTGTGAGAAGTGTTGTAAAAAGATCCCTGCAATTGCAGCACTAATTACCCAAAGCATAAGGTCATAAGTGATAGGAACAGATTTAGGCCATTCGGCCCATCAGGTCTACTCCACCATTCAATCATGGCTGATCTATCCCTCCCTCTTAACCCCATTTTCCTGCCTTCTCCCCAAAGCCCCTGACACCCGCACTAATCAAGAATCTATCTATCTCCACCTTAAAAATATCAATTGAAGCAGTAAAAAAATAATCCATTAAACGTTTCAGGTAAAAGCAACCTATTGCTCCACTGATTTATTCACAAAATGCTGGAGTAACTCAGCAGGTCAGGCAGCATCTCGGGAGAGAAGGAATGGGTGACGTTTCGGGTCGAGACCCTTCTTCAGACTGAAGAAGGGTCTCGACCCGAAACGTCACCCATTCCTTCTCTCCCGAGATGCTGCCTGACCTGCTGAGTTACTCCAGCATTTTGTGAATAAATCGATTTGTACCAACATCTGCAGTTATTTTCTCCACTGGTTCAGCAAGTTCTTACAAGATTTCCTTGAAGTACAACTTTAATCTACTTCATACAGTCACTCAACACCAGCTAAAATAAGGAACTGAGTATTTGCGGCAATGTGGCGCAGTGGTAAAGTTACTACCTTACAGCGCCAGAGACCCGAGTTCGATCCTGCTTTAGTAAAAATCGTAATTGTCCCGAGTGTGTAGGATAATGCTAGTGAATGGGGAACGATGGTCGGCACAGACTCGATGGGCCGAACACCCTGCTTCTGTGTTGTATCTCTAAAACTAAAACTGGTAAATTGATTGGTTAAGTATAGATTCATATCGCACAAAAACAAGCTTATAAGCCCCCCATGTTACTGCGGACCATCAAATTCCATCTATCTGTTGATATCCAAATGGTTGACTTCTTTTCCTCCAGGTAGCTCTTTGGTTGGCAAATGATGAATTGGTAAGGGAATTGCCTTCACAAAGGCAATCTTTTAGCATCTCAATAATCAGGAAAAGCATCAATTACTGTTAAAAGGACTCTGAGGTGCATGAAAGGAAAGGAGACAGCCAGTCTCAACAAAGTCAAGGACTACAAATTCTGGGTACAATTAAAAGTTGCCTCGTTTAAGAAAAATGATCCACTGGTGTTGAGTAATATGACAAGTTCATCACCTTACATTACCAAACAAAAACAAGGAGCAACAGTGATCAAGTCGATGTATTTACAGGTATTGAGAGATCAATTCTCATTCGTCTGAACCATTTATCTCATTGCTTTTTTGACATGTATGATTCAGCTTATGAAATATCACAACCAAGTGGTGCACAGAGTTGTGCTTTGTCAACCCTGACAAATGGATAGGGGCTGAAATAAGCCCATGGTTGGGTATCTAGTCCATCAGTATGGGAGTTAGTTCAGGTAGTTTGGAGAATTGCATATGTGGGTAAGCAACGGCAATATATTGGGTCTACCATGTTAAATTGGCCACTGCCAAGGAAGGCCAAAGCAGAGGGAACAATCCAAAGTTTTTTAAGTTAGGGCTAAGAGACCAAATGTTAGGACTTTATGGCAAGGTTAAAAAAAGATCAGTTTTAACAGTAGAGTTATGCATCTATTTCAAAGCGGTGCAGTCCATCTCTCCCAAGATATACCAAAAGCTCAAAAGTACATAAAGTCCGGGAGTAACTCAGCAGGTTGGGCAGCATCTCTGGAGAACACGATTAGGTGACGTTCGGATCGGGACCAAATGCTGCTGGCCCATTACCTAATTGTTCAACGACTAGCACGAGTTACGCAGTGCCTCGATTTTAAACTTTCCAGTCCTGTTTCTGTTGTGATATTGCAAGGACTACTTTGTTGTATCACAAGGACTACTTTGTTTGCCCGCGTAGTAACATGTATATAAGAGAATGAGGTGATTTGGTGGTCACTCTAGTTCCAGGTGGCTGTGGAATAAACAGCCTGGATTTAAGCTCCAGCTTTCAAACCTTTTTAAACACGTGTACTTGTGGTCCTTCGTGAGTCATAACAAAGGCATAACAGATACCGGACCACGAAGTACAACAGTTTCAAACCTCCAAGTCACACCCCACTCCATCCATGACATCGATCCAGGTCCCACAATACTCCTAGGTTTTATTCATCTTTAAATTAAGTTGCTCCATCACTGGGTGCTGCTTTCAGCTCTCAAGGTTCTCCATCTTTAGAATTCCCTTTCTAAATACCTGACTCGCAACCTTGTTCTTTCTCAAAAGATTCATTACTTCACTACTCAAGCTATTGGTCATCAGCCTGATGGGTTTTTAACTGTTAAGCGTTATTTATTTAAATCAGTAATGTTCTCGTGAAGCTGTTGAATTTTTATTCTGTCAAGCGACTCTATACAAAAGGAGAAGTATCATTGTTGATAGCCTCTACCTTTACTGCTCCTCACATGGGAACATTCTTGGTATCTATGCTGTCAAAGTCCTTCATTAGTTAAAAAAACTTTCAGTCATCCTTCTACCTTTTATTTACAAGGAAGAGACCCAACTCTTTTCATTGCTTTCCTGATAAATACAGTTTGGGTATCATTGCCAATTTGTACATTTCCAGCGCCTATTCATCCTCTTAATACGATCAGACTGCACACAATTTTCCAAGTGTGGTCTAACCAACATTTGGTCCATGTTTACCACAAGTACTTTAATCTAGTTAGTGAAACTCCAATGTTCCTCGCTTTTAGCAGTTAGAGTACATACTCCCAGATCCCTTCATTCGTCAATTTCTTATTATTTTCTAAATAATGACCTAATTTTCCTTAACAAAATATAATAACTCAAACATACGGAAAATTATTTTCTAATATTTGCTCAGTCTTATTTTGTCATTTAATACCAGTCTCTTTGAGTTAACCATCTTTCCAATCTGATCTTGTCAACAAATTTCAAAACTATAATTCAATAACCTAAATATTTGACAGGTATTTTTAAGTTCAAATTTAGATCCCCTGTCAGCACAACGGGAAACAGACAGTATTTAGCTAAAATGAGAGTTAAAAGGTTTTTTGCACTGGGAGCTGTCGGTAGAAGGAAATTACAATGAGAAAGAGGGATGGCATAAAATAGTATTTTATTCTAAAGAGGAAAATTTAAAAGGGGAGCAAGAACAAAATACTTTTGGTGAACTGACAAAAATAGGACAAATATTCACTGTGTTGCGAGAATAACCTCAATCCTTAATAATCTAGAAATTACAGAATGGCTGAAATTTTTTCCGCAGCATCCTTTTGAAAGGCCATCAACCTGACCTCTCGAGAATTGCTGCACGACCTTACTGTGTCTTGCTGTCATTTACTTTTTCAGATTTTTCTATTGTCTCTAATTCCCCTTCATCCCCAGGGCCATGAGCTGCTATGAACCGGTCCTGCTGAGCCGGATAGTCACAACGCATAGTGTTCCGGCACAGATCAACTTGCACTTTATCCTGTCTAAAACTGTTACAATTGTTTCATTGGGTTGCTGTTGTCTAAATTAATTAAATTATTGCATCGTATGGGAGGCGCATTCCCAATCTCGTTGTACCCCTGGGTACAATGACAATAAAGATATATTGTATTGTATTGTATTGTACCCTTCAAAATGACCCTCCACTTTCCTCCCCCTTTATGTCCATGCCCACTTATTATAATGCCGAACAATTTGTCCCCACAGCCATTGTTCATCTTCATCAATCGTCCGCCAAGCATCCGGTATTGTAAACAATGAGAGGCGAGGAGTTCACGCTATCTCGAGTCAGCTCCTTCTCCCAGCCCTGGAATGAAGGTTGCCAGCGTTTCAGCAGCGCTGAGTCTCTTGACCAAAGCTGACCGCTAGATTACTGGCATTGCTCTTTGATTCCTTCACCACCTCCTGGTTCGTTCTTCTTGGGCAGCTGACGACTCAACAGTATGAATATTGATTTCTCTAACTTCAAGTAATCCATGCTTCCCCTCTCTCTCTCTGTCCCTCCCCAACCAGCTTCACTGTCCTCCTGATTCATTTTACTGATTGTATGCCTTGTTGTCATCTTCCCCTCAGTTAACAATGAACCACTCTACATTTTCTTGCTCATTGTCTGCTTTGTTGTTTTCATATCTTACCCTTCCATATCTCCAGTCTCCCTCTCCCCTGTCTCTCAGTCTGAAAAAGGGTCTCAAACCTAAACATCACCCATTCTTGCTCTTCAGATTCGCAGCGTGACTCCAACATCTTGTATCTATCTATGTTCTATATATCCTCAAGTGGCAAGCCGGGCACCTTGCCCACCATCACCTGCACCGTGACCACCGTGACACCCACAAATCTCTGCTGCCTTTCACACCCCCTCCTTGAGGTGCTGGAGAAGGAGGAAAGGGGAGAAGGAGGAAAGGGGAGGAGGAGGAAAGGGGAGGAGGAGGAAAGGGGAGATGGAGGAAAGGGGAGAAGGAGGAAAGGGGAGAAGGAGGAAAGGGGAGATGGAGGAAAGGGGAGATGGAGGAAAGGGGGGATGGAGGAAAGGGGGGATGGAGGAAAGGGGGGATGGAGGAAAGGGGGGATGGAGGAAAGGGGAGATGGAGGAAAGGGGAGATGGAGGAAAGGGGGGATGGAGGAAAGGGGAGATGGAGGAAAGGGGAGAAGGAGGAAAGGGGAGAATGAGGAAAGGGGAGAATGAGGAAAGGGGAGAATGAGGAAAGGGGAGAAGAAGAAAAAGAGAAGGGGAGAAGGGGAAAAATAGGAGAGGGGAAGGAGAAAGAGGAGGAAGGGAGAAGGAGAAAAGAAGGAGGGGGAGAAGGACAGAAGGAGGAGGGGGAGAAGGAGAAATGGGAGTAGGAGGGGGAGGCGAAGGGAGAGACGGACTGAGGGGCGACTGTAGTGCCACTGACAGGAGCCCGCTCGGCCGAGTGAACCCGGAGATCGGGCGATGATGAGTGGGTGGGTAGGCGGTCGATCGACAGCGCGCCCCGGCCCCCGTACCCGCGGTTCCCCGCCACCTACCCAGGTACTTGCGGAGCTCCAGCAGCAGGGCGGGCGCGCCGCCGTTGAGCTGGTAGCAAAGCGAGGCGAGGCTCAGCAGGAGCACCGAGGCCAGGCACAGGCCGTAGTCCCGCAGCGAACACTTGAGCAGCTTCCTCAGCACCACCATCATCAGCCGCCTCGCCCGCACCGACCCTCCTCCCATCGGGCTGCCGCTCCGCCGCCGACTGCCCGCTCGCAGATCATCGGCAACGGCCACCGCAGCACAGCGCCCAGGCAGGCTCAGACTGACAGGCGGGGGTGCTCCCGCCCCGCCCCGACCCGACCTCCTCCGCTCACAACGCCCCCTGCAGTGCCGGCTGTAGCACCGCACCTCAACCAGACCTCCGCTCACATCGCCCCCTGCTGTGCCGGCTGTAGCACCGCACCTCAACCAGACCTCCGCTCACATCGCCCCCTGCTGCACCGCACCTTAACGTTCCGGCTCCGGGCTGGACCTCCGCCCGCTGCGCCCCCTACAACCCCTGCTGTATCACCGCACGTCAAGAATCAATAGTCAAGAGGTTTTTTTCAAAGGCCTTTTATTGTCACGTATACCAATTGAGGTACAGTGATATTTTCGTATTACCACACAGCCATACTAAAAAAAAAGCAACAAGACACACAACTACATAAAAGTTAACATAAACACCTACCACAGGGGATTCCACACTCCTCACTGTGATGTAAGGCAATAAAATCTAATATTTTATGGCGAGTCCGAAACTTGTTGGATGTAGACGAAGTTTATTGCAGCCGCAATACACGAATACAGAGTTAAACAACAAGGTACAGGACAACCAATACAAACTTACTGTCTTCCTTGAAGACTTCGCCGAACTGACTAAAACGGGCGCCAAACGCGCACATGACATCGCTGGCCAATCAGCGATGTCGTTCCCTGGACCAATCCCCATGGTCGCGTTCCCACGTGACCTCGCTGGCCAATCCGAGGGTTCGACGACCTGGACCATTCTCTATGGTCGCTACATGACCCCCCCCAGAACCCGAGGTGCGGAACCTAGCTGGGAGCCGGATTTCGCGACCATAACGAGTACGGAGAGGGACAGCCTGAACCACAGGAGCCGGAGGTTCCGGACTTGGTGGAACAGCCGGAACGAGAGGTTCTGGAGGAACTACCGGCACGGGGGGTCCTGGAGGAACTGCCAAAACGGGGGGTCCTGGAGGAACTGTCGGAACGGGGGTTTCTGGACTGGGCGGAACTAACGGAGGTCGGCCTCTCCTAGGGGTTTGACCGACCAGGACTGGTTGATCCGGGTCCAAATGGGCAGGTTTGAGCCGGGACACCGAGACGAGTTCACTCTTGCCGCCCATGTCTAAGGTGAAAGTAGCCGTTCCCTTACGTAAAACCCGGAACGGCCCTTGATAGACCCTCTGCAACGGGGCGCGATGGGCATCTTTACGCAGAAAAACAAACTCACAGTCCTTCAGGGAAGACGGTTCATGTACCATGGGACACCCATGACGTGAAGTCGGCACTGGAGCCAGGGAGCCCACCCGTTCCCGGAGGGATGCTAACGCTGATGGGACTGTAGGGAGCAGGGCTGAAGGGTCCGGAAACAGATCTCCGGGTACTCGAAGTGTCGAGCCATATACTAGCTCTGCGGACGACGCACCGAGATCTGGCTTAGGAGCAGTCCGGATGCCCAAAAGAACCCAAGGGAGTTGGTCTACCCAGTCCGGGCCTTCAAGCCTTGCACTGAGGGACGCCTTAAGTTGGCGGTGGAACCTTTCTACGAGTCCATTTGCCTGGGGGTGATATGCAGTTGTGGGTTGTAACTTGGACCCGTACAGTTCCGCCAGCGCGGCCCAGAGGGACGAAGTGAACTGTGGCCCTCTGTCAGTTGTAATAACTGCCGGGACCCCGAAACGAGCTACCCAATGAAGGGCCAAAGTCCTAGCACAAGACGCTGACGAGATATCAAACAATGGGAAAGCCTCTGGCCACCGGGTGAACCGATCCACCACCGTGAGGAGGTGGGTGTAGCCCCGGGAGGAAGGCAAAGGCCCGACCAAATCCACGTGGATGTGGAAAAAACGAAAAGCCGGGACCCCGAAATCCTGTACGGGGGGCTGGACGTGGCGCTGGACTTTAGCGGTCTGACAGGGCACGCAGGAACGTGCCCACCCCGCTACCTGTTTCCGCAGGCCATGCCAGACAAACCTCGCTGCTACCAAGGCAGAGGTGGAGCGGATGGACGGGTGCGCCAGCCCATGAATGGCATCGAAAACCCGGCGCTGAAGGGAGGGCGGTACTACCGGCCTGGGACGAGGAAGAGAAACATCGCACCAGACTTTCGTGCCCTCCGACCCACAAGCTACCTGGGCCAACTTCAATCCCGAAGTGGTGGACTGGTAAGCCGAAACGGTATCCGCTAGGAGCTGTGCCTCCGCGAGCTCCTGGGGATCCACTTCGCAGTCCACCGCCGAAATAGGGGGAAAAGCAGGTCTAGACAGGGCGTCAGCAACGGCATTAAGCTTACCCGCGATATGACGGACATCTGTGGTAAATTCGGAGATAGCAGTCAGGTGCCGCTGCTGGCGGGCCGACCATGGGTCAGACAATTTCAAAAAAGCAAATGTTAATGGCTTGTGGTCCGTAAATGCCACAAATGGGCGGCCCTCGAGGAAATACCTGAAATGACGGACAGCTAAATAGAGAGCCAGAAGCTCTCGGTCAAATGCGCTATATTTCAGCTCGGCCGAATTTAGTTGCCGGCTGAAAAACGCTAAAGGCTGCCAACGGCCACCGACCTGCTGCTCCAGAACCCCACCCACCGCCACGTCAGAGGCGTCAACCGTCAGGGCCGTGGGGGCGGAGGGGCTCGGATGGACCAACATGGTGGCGTCTGCCAAGGCTGCCTTAGCTGCCGTAAAAGCCGACTCTGCGGCCGGGGACCACAACAACTCTACCGGATTCCCTGCAAGGCATTGGAAAAGCGGGCGCAGGACTCGCGCCGCTGCCGGAACGAATCTATGGTAGAAATTAACCATGCCTACGAACTCCTGCAGCCCTTTTACTGTGGTGGGCCTGGGAAAAGCCCGGATAGCTTCCACCTTCTCGGGCAAAGGGGCGGCGCCGGCAGGAGTAATTCTGTGCCCTAGAAAATCGAGGGCAGGCAGGCCGAATTGACATTTGGAGGGTTGGATAATGAGCCCGTGGTCTTGGAGCCGCTGGAACACGGTCCGCAAATGGGCCTGGTGTTCCTGCACTGAGGGGCTGGCTACCAGGATGTCGTCTAAATAAATAAACAAAAAGGGTAAACCCCGGCCCACGCGGTCCATCAGTCGCTGGAAAGCCTGTGCCGCGTTCTTTAAACCGAAAGGCATACGCAACCATTCAAACAACCCGAACGGAGTAATAGTTGCAGTTTTTTGTATGTCCTCCGGTCGCACCGGAATCTGATGGTATCCTCGCACCAAATCGATTTTGGAAAACACCACCGCTCCTTCCAGCCCAGATGAAAAGTCCTGTAGGTGCGGTATGGGGTAGCGATCAGCCGTGGTGACAGCATTGAGACGCCGATAATCGCCACATGGCCTCCACCCCCCAGATGCCTTGGAGACCATGTGTAACGGCGAGGCCCACGGGCTGTCAGACTGACGGACAATTCCCATTTCCTCCATCTTCCTGAACTCCGCCCTTGCCACCACCAGTTTGTCTGGCGGTAGTCTCCTGGCCCGAGCGAAAACGGGAGGGCCTTCGGTGCGGATGTGATGGACCACACCGTGCTTAGCCGAAGGTGCGTCAAAACGTTGGACGAGCAGCTCTGGGAACTCTGCCAGAATCGCAGCATACGAGTCGGGGGCTGCGACGACGGCCTGGACAGTAGGGCTGGGCGAGGAGGCGATTGTCGGAGAGACGTGCTCATCTTCGGCAGAGGGTCGGAGGTCGTTACCGCGGACATCAGGAACCAGTGAAAAAGCCCAGAGAAAATCTGCGCCCAGGATCGCTTGTTTGACGTCGGCTATGATGAATGGCCATTCGTACGTGCGGAGGCCTAACACAAGGGACATCTTCCGTGTACCGAAAGTGCGAATTGGGCTGCCATTAACCGCGATGAGGGTGGGACCTGTCTTACCCGATCTGGTTTCGAGGTCGGTCGGCGGCACTATGCTGACGATGGCTCCCGTGTCTACCAAAAATTCTGTGTCCGTGAATCGATCATGGACATAGAGGCGCCGGTTCTGGCCAATCGTAACTGCCCCTATGTACGATCGGCCGAGGCATTTCCCGCGAAGGTACAAGGCAAACGACAGTTGCGGGATTCGTTACCCCATCGTAGGTGATAATAGCACCAGCCGCGCTTGTGCGGATCTTTTTGGCGGGCTTTCGGAGAATTGGCGGGAGACGTGGCGCCATCTTGCCGTCGCTGTGGCGTGGCCACCGATGTCGAGACTTTGTTGATTGAACCACTTGCCTTGTTTTTTGCCGCTATGAGCGCGTCCGCTTTCGCTGCATATGCTTCGGGGTCCTTAAAAGAACAATCCGTAAGCAGCAGTCGGACATCCTCGGGAAGTTTCTCGCGGAATGCCTGTTCAAACATCGGGCAATCCGTATGCTCACCGGCTAGCATCATCATTTCGGCCATGAGGACGGAAGGCAGTTGGTCTCCAAGATCCGGTAGGTGCAGAAGTTTTGCCGCACCACCATGCTTATTCAACCCGAAGGTTCGTAGTAATACCTTCTTCATGGCCTCGTATTTGTCTTCCGCAGGTGAATTTCAGATGAACCGCATCACGCGCTTGGTTGTGTCCGGCGATAGCGCGCTGACGAGGTAGAAGTACTTCGTGGACTCGTCCGACACCTTCTTTATATGGAATTGAGCCTCGGCGTGGATAAACCAAGCTTGCGGTGCGTACGTCCAAAATAACGGAAGATGAACGCCTGCCGCGCTTGACTCCGGTGTGCCCTGCTCAGCCATCGTCAACGAGGCGTCGGGTTCCTGCTCAGTCGGTGATCGTCCAGATCACGTTGGGGTCACCAATATGGCGAGTCCGAAACTTGTTGGTTGTAGACGAAGTTTATTGCAGCCGCAATACACGAATACAGAGTTAAACAACAAGGTACAGGACAACCAATACAAACTTACTGTCTTCCTTGAAGACTTCGCCGAACTGACTAAAACGGGCGCCAAACGCGCACATGACATCGCTGGCCAATCAGCGATGTCGTTCCCTGGACCAATCCCCATGGTCGCGTTCCCACGTGAACTCGCTGGCCAATCCGAGGGTTCGACGACCTGGACCATTCTCTATGGTCGCTACAATTTCCTCATTTTATTGGCATATGTCTCAGATAGAACAATTAAATCCTTACTTGCAGCAGCAAAACAGAACATGTAGTACACTAGTCAACAATATAATAAATGAGAAAAAAGTTCAGTGTGTGTATTTATACATGTATACACATATTTCTATAGATACACACACATTAGCAGGACTTCCACCGGCAGCGCCCCCTGCAGTGGCACCCCGCATCGGCAGGTTTTCCTCCCGCTGCGCCCCCTGCAGCCTCGGATCCCTCACCACAGCCGAGCAGTGTTTCCACCCACAGCGACCTCTGCAGCTTCGGGCACTCGGCAGCGCCTTCCGCGGACAGTGCCCTCTTGTTGCTCCGGATCCTTCAACTCGCCTCGCCTCCCCACTGCACCCTTGCAGCTGGGTGTCTGGCAGCGGGAGAGGTCCCAGTGGAAGTCTCCGTGCATTCGTTCACCTATCATCCGAATGCTTGGTGTGCTGACTGACGTTGCTTCATAGTTCAACATCACCTTAACTTTAAACAATTAGCATCCTTTTAACCTTGCTTCTCTACCCTTACAATTCCCTCCAACTTGCAAGCCTTCTAGATATCTGCATCCTAACCCAGTCCCAATCTCAATTTTTGACTATGTAGGACGGAACTAGGATATGTTATGTAGGAAGGCAATTTACACTGAAGATAGATACATAATGCTGGAATAACTCAGTGGGTTATGCAGCATCTCTGGAGAAAAGGAACAGGCAACGTTTTGGGTCGTGACCCTTCTTCAGACTGTATCAGCCTCCCCATATGCTGCTCGACCCACTGAATTCTTCCAGCAGGAATTTTCTGTTCCAGATTCCAGCATCTTCGGTCCTGTCTTCCATGTTCCCTTCCTGTCTTCAGTGGTAATTAATATCCTGCATGTGTTCACTCACTCCCTCAAATCTGTTGCCATTACCTCTCCTCAAATGTAATTAGCCACTTTGTTCTCGAAAATTACTTGTCCATCTAAATTCTTTGAATGTGTTGTTGCTCCCAAATTTGTAACTGCACAGTAGAATTGCAGCCTTATAGCACCAGAGACCCGGATTCGATCTTGACTATGGGTGCTGAAGAGTTTGCATGTTCTCCCTGTGACCACGTGGGTTTTCTCCAGGTGCTCCGGTTTCCATCCACGTTCCAATGACATGCAGGTTTGTAGGTTAATTGGTTCTAGTGTGTAGGATAGAATTAGTGTATGATCCTTGGTCAGAGCGGATTCGGTGTTCTTAAGGGCCTGTTTCCATGCTGTATCTTTAAAACTAAAACTAAAAGAATCAAGTGCTCTGGCCTCTTTTGTCATGCCATGACTTTTATTGACTTCAAGCACAAGCACCACTACTCAAACATTTCTTATCTCCCTGCAGCAACATGGTGTTCAAGTGGAAAATGGTGCTGATCATATCCAGTTCCATTCCACCAGCATCTCCATTGTCCATCAAAAAGAACCATGGGTGAGAATTCTTTGTTAGACATTGGGAAGACTACTTTACTCAGGATCCTAGACTCTGTTTTCTCCATTCCTCTCCCTGACAGGTGTTTGATGCATTGAATGAATGAATGAATGAATAAGTTTAATGGCCAAATATGTACACATACAAGGAATGTGCCTTGGTGCTCCGCTCACAAATGACAATTGGTGTCACATTTATCCCCGAGAACCATTTTGCCGCATATATGGATGCCATTACCAAGACCAGCAGTTTCCACCTCTGTCGTATGGCCATTCCACCTCAGATCACCTGCAACTGAAATCTTGATCCATGCCTTTGTGCATTCTGACTGATCTCCTCAGTCTACCATTGTCCCAAGTCCATTTCTTCCGTCCTCCACCCTTGTTTTCAAATCTCTTCAGAGTCTGCTGATTCCGTCCATCTACTTTGCTACAAGTCTATAATCCTCTGACTTTTGTTCTTCTCAAATTCTTATTTCTTAATTATCTCAAAATCCCATTGCTCTCAACTCTTAAATTCCTTCCATAAACCCTTCTAGGATAATTCTTCAAAAACACCTTTGTGACTAAGTTATAGATTGTGTTCGTATCACATTTTGTTGGATAATGCACTCCCAAAGCATCGTTCTTCATTGCCACAGATGGCTGTGGAAGCCAAGTCTTTGGGTATTTTTTATAGTGGAGATTGGTTGGTTTTCAATTAGTTAGGGGGTCAAAGGTTACAGGGTTACCGGGCAAAGGCAGGAGAATGGGATTGAGAGGGATAATAGATCAGCCATGATCGAATTGCAGAGCTGACTCAATGGGCCGAATTGCCTAATTCTGCTCCTATATCTTACAGGAGTAGATACCAGCAAAGATCAGCCATGATCACATTGAGCAGGACTGGTGGTCTCTTTCTGCTCCTGTTTTTAGGACAGTACAGCACAGGAACAGACCCTTCACCCTCAATGTCTATGTCGAATATGATGCCAAGACCAATTCTTATCTACCTGTACATCATCCACATCCCTCCATATTCATGCACCTATCCCAAAAGTCTCTTAAATGCTATGATTATATTTGCATGTTCTAAAATCGGGGGTTAAACCCTCAAAAGTAAGAGCTTAGTCATCGAGTGCAGAGATGAGGAGAACATTCTGTCATTCAGAGGGCAGTGGTTCCTTGGAACTCTGGGTAACAAGAGGACTGTGGCAGCTCAGCATCAAAGACAGATATTTGATAAAATTTCGACGATTACAAATAAACTTGACTTGACGACTTGACTTAATCAGGAATATAGGGTTAGTGCGAGAAAGTGGTGCTGAGACAAAGGCACAATGGCCCAAATCTAGTTCTCATGTCTCTCCTTCAAGATAGTCATTAAAACTTACCTCTCTGACCAAACATTCCACCATAATTTCTCCCTGAGCAGCTCAAATTCACTTTAATAACACATTTGTGAAGCACCATTGCATGTCTGTGACCATGTTAATCGAACCTTGTAAACAAAAATATTTACAACATTGTTCGATTTGACCTCAAATGGGAGTTATTAAGAAAATTTGCAGTTTTGCCCAACTGTTACTTTATTCTGCTAAATGAAACAAGTTAAGAATATTTACACATACAATACATACCCTCAAGTTACATAAGGTACAACTTCTGATAGACTACATTTTACAAGATTTTGCTACTGGGATGTTATAGTTACATTGTTAAGGAAAAGAAACATACAATAAGTTACTTAAATATTCTCAAATACAAAAAGTGCATCAGTTTAATTTTGTGCTGCTTTTCAGTATTTTAATTTTGCTGGCAACATTTAACATGAGACTCGGACGCTGACCAGAGTGCGTCTCGATAATCTGACCCAGTTCTAAGTAGCATCAAACCCCGATGGAGAATTAGAAGATTATACAAAATGAAGCTGCAAATATCACAAAACAGCTTGTAATATTAAAAAGCCAAGCGATGGAAATTAGAAGGGATTATTGAGTATCCAGAAACAAAAACAGAAAATGACGAGAAACATTCAGCGAGTCGCATAGTAAAAGTGGAGGGAGAAACAATTGATGTTTTGGATCAAAGACCCTTCATCAAAAATAAGCTTAATGTTTGAGACAAAGACCCATCATTTATTTATTTGCCTCCATACTCCACAATTTGAGATCTGTAATAGAAAAAAATCATATGTGGGTAAAGTTCACATTCTCAGATTTTATTGAAGGCCATTTTTATACATTTTGGTTTCACCATGTAGAAATTACAGCTGTGTTTATACATAGTCCCCCCCATTTCAGGGCACCATAATGTTTGGGACACATGGAATCACAGGTGTTTGTAATTGCTCAGGTGCGTTTAATTGCCTCCTTAATGCAGGTATAAGAGAGCTCTCAGCACATAGTCTTTCCTCCAGTCTTTCCATCATCTTTGGAAACTTTTATTGCTGTTTATCAACACGAGGACCAAAATTGTGCCAATGAAAGTCAAGGAAGCCATTATGAGACTGAGAAACAAGAATAAAACTGTTAGAGACATCAGCCAAACCTTAGGCTTACCAAAATCAACTGTTTGGAACATCATTAAGGAGAAAGAGAGCATTGGTGAGCTTACTAATCGCAAAGGGACTGGCAGGCCAAGGAAGACCTCCACAGCTGATGACAGAATAATTCTCTCTAGAATAAAGAAAAATCCTCAAACACCTGTCCGACAGATCAGAAACACTCTTCAGGAGTCAGGTGTGGATTTGCCAATGACCACTGTCCGCAGAAAACTTCATGAACAGAAATACAGAGGATACACTGCAAGATGCAAACCACTGGTTAGCCGCAAAAATAGGATGGCCAGGTTACAGTTTGCCAAGAAGTACTTAAAAGAACAACCAGTTCTGGAAAAAGGTCTTGTGGACAGATGAGATGAAGATTAACTTATATCAGAGTGATGGCAAGTGTAAAGTATGGAGGAGGGAAGGAACTGCCCAAGATCCAAAGCATACTGCCTCATCTGTGATGGTGGTGGGGGTGTTATGGCCTGGACATGTATGGCTGCTGAAGGTACTGGCTCACATATCTTTATTGATGATACAACTGCTGATGGCAGTAGCATAATTAATTCTGAAGTATATAGACACGTCCTATCTGCTCAAGTTCAAACAAATGCTCCCAAACTCATTGGCTGGCAGTTCATTCTACAGCAAGACAATTATCCCAAACATACTGCTAAAGCAACAAAGGAGTTTTTCAAAGCTAAAAAAATGGTCAATTCTTGAGTGGCCTGGTCAATTCTTGAGTGGCCACATCAATCACCCGATCCAAACTCAATTGAGCATGCCTTTTATATGCTGAAGAGAAAACTGAAGGGGACTAGCCCACAATACAAGCATAAGCTAAAGATGGCTGCAATACAGGCCTGGCAGAGCATCACCAGAGAAGACACCCAGCAACTGGTGATGTCCATGAATCGCAGACTTCAAGCAGTCATTGCAAGCAAAGGATATGCAACAAAATACGAAACATGACTACTTTCATTTACATGACATTGCTGTGTCCCAAACATTATGGTGCCCTGAAATGAGGGCACTATGTAATTTCTACATGAAACCAAAATGTATAAAAATGGCCTTAATTAAAATCTGACAATGTGCACTTTAACCACACGTGATTTTTTCTATTGCAAATCCCAAATTGTGGAGTTCAGAGGCAAATAAATAAATGATGGGTCCCAAACATTATGGAGGGCACTGCATGTTTAAGGTCAGAAAAGAGAGTTTGAGATTCACTCAGAGACCCTCCATCTGAACAGATTTGTCAATCTGACACATTGACTCAGTTTCTCTCTCCACAGATGCTGCCTGGCTCACTGAGTGTTTCCAGCATTCTCCACTTTAATTTCCTGTTTCCAGCATCTACACTTTTTTGATGAAAGAACCAGAGTTAGTTGTACAGAAGTCCAAGAACTGGCATGAGGGTTACTTTGCTACTTTAAATACTTAGGATCCGGAATTCTGGATGGACTGGGGAACACTGTAGACTTGAGTGGGAAAGGGAAGGAATGGAATTTATGGGATCTGGGGCAGAATACATTTCTGGTGGAACATGCAGTGACTAAAGAAGACTTTAATCAATGGAGCATCCAATGTTTTCCATCATGTTCTGAGCAAGTAATTCAATTGAGGGAATTCCTTGCATAACCCAATGAGAACTCTAGTTCGTTACACCTTCATGAGGCTAACTCAACTTGCCAGGATCTTGGAGCTGAAGTCAAGAAGTAAATTCCTTCTTTGGGGCCCAGGAACAAGGGCAGTGCATGATTCCTGGAATCTTGGAGGAATACTGTGAGTTGTAAAATGGGAGTTCCAATTTAATAACTTACAAATGACACCTGATGAGCTCAACGTCTTGTATGCCTGATGCCTCGGTCTTGTATATACAAATCCCAATTCCATTTCCACTTTAGAGGATTTCTGTTTCACGGATAACAAGTGACACATGGCAGAGAGATGCAACATAATTCAGACAAGTCCAAAGTCACCAAGATCTCCCGCTAATTTGCTAGCACAATAAAATAATACAGGGATGTGTTTTAGGTATTGGAGTCATGGCACATTTTCACTTCAGGTCACAATGATGCGTTATTTGTCAAGAGTGGAAAAGCGAATAGTATTGGATAATTGCCTGAGGAGTTAATGGAATCAAGCTGCAATGAGTGTAGTCTTAGAATGAATAGCGAGAAGGATCTTCAATATGATGGTGGCCCAGAATGGACACTGAGAACATTCACACTCTAAGAAGGAACCACAAGCGAGTAGTTGGAAGGATCTTTATACACTGTGAGTATGAGCCTACGATGGGAGGCGAGAGGGCTGTCCACACATTGACAATGGACTCGATCAACAGTTCTATGGATGTGCTGTACCCACAAATGTTCGGTGATCATTTAATACATCGCTGGTTGATTTTGCAGTGTGCACATGAATGATGGTTGAGAGGAAAAAACACTGACAATGATCTCCATGGAAGCCCTCCCTATCGAAGAGGCAGGAGAGCTTCTCACCGTCACCCCACTCTTACCCTAGGCAACTTGACGATGGTTATTTCAACTCCACCCTGCTTCTTACGTCACCCTTTTCACACGTTCAAGAACCTGTCACTGGTGGAGAGTCAAAGGAATGGAAGACACCTGGTGTCCATCTTTGTTCACACCTGCCCACCTTACTTCCCTCAGGTTTCAAACTAATGCCTCGGAGTACTGCATCAGATGCTGATGATGTGATGATATACATGCCGGTCCTATGAAGATCAGCTCCGCAAAGACTTGGTCGTTTCTACGACTGTCGACTTTCTGCTCATCTTGTCGAAGGAACTTGGAATCTAAATGTCACGTGAACAGAAAGAAAAGTTGCGATTTTTGACGGCTGACTTAGCCCAGCAAGAACATGTACAGTCTAATTAACTATGAGTTTATTTAATGATTTGTTCATTTCCCTTTAGAGTCCAGGAGAGGGAAGAGTGTAGGACAGGAGATAGATAGATGCAATTTGTTCTCATTATAACAATTTAATTATTTTCTTTAGAAACAAATGGAAAATCAAACAACTACATACATCATCGACAATCCCAGCACACATCTTCCCGCCATTGGAAATTTACTTTGCAAGTCATTTCTTTGGAAATGTCTCCTGTCAAAACAATTGCGACTTACTGCTTTTTGATCAATTAAATCTTCTGCAGAGCTTTTACCTCAGCCAATGGAATTTATGATGCCCAAAGTTTTAAAACAAAATTAATGATCTCTTAAACTTGCCAGTCTCACAACAAGGACTTGGGGTTCATTTGTTGTAAATGGAGCACTTCTGAAACTGAGCCATTGTTATAATTGGGAAATCATGGCTGCCAGCACTGCAGTACAATAATAGCAATCCGCTATAATTATGTTGGCTTCGGGCGAGATATTGTGCAGCTTGATCTGACTCTTCATCGCACGAAATCCTATACATGCAACATAGAGGGTCTTCCTTTGAGAAAGTTGGATAACATAGAACTAGTGTGAATGAGGGGTGCCTATCAAATAACTTCCTCGTGTAGGATGGAACTGCGGATGCTGGTTTAAACTGAAGATAGACACAAAAAGCTGAAGTAACTTCCTTGCCTGTGTTTCCTGCCCCTCCACTCTCCCAGCTTTCTTTCCTGCCCCTCGATAATCAGTCTGAAGAATGGTTGCGACCCAAAACGTCGCCTATGCGTGTTATTCAGGGATGCTGCTTGACCCGCTGAGTTAGTCCAGCATTAATGTGTCTATCTTTGCGAATGGGTGATATATGGTCAGCGTGGAATCGGTGGGCCGATGAGTCCGCTTCCATGCAGTATCTTTCAACTAAACATCACTCAGACAACAATATTTCAGATTGATTTATTCACAAAATGCTGGAGTAACTCAGCAGGTCAGGCAGCATCTCGGGAGAGAAGGAATGGGTGACGTTTCGGGTCGAGACCCTTCTTCAAACTGATGTCAGGGGGGCGGGACAAAGGAAGGGTATAGGTGGAGACAGGAAGATAGAGGGAGATCTGGGAAGGAGGAGGGGAAGGGAGGGACAGAGGAACTATCTAAAGTTGGAGAAGTCGATGTTCATACCACTGGGCTGCAAACTGCCCAGGCGAAATATGAGGTGCTGTTCCTCCAATTTCCGGTGGGCCTCACTATGGCACTGGAGGAGGCCAATGACAGAAAGGTCAGACTGGGAATGGGAGGGGGAGTTGAAGTGCTCGGCCACCGGTAGATCAGTTTGGTTAATGCGGACCGAGCGCAGGTGTTCAGCGAAGCGATCGCCGAGCCTGCGCTTGGTTTCGCCGATGTAAATAAGTTGACATCTAGAGCAGCGGATGCAATAGATGAGGTTGGAGGAGGTGCAGGTGAACCTTTGTCTCACCTGTAAAGACTGTTTGGGTCCTTGGATGGAGTAGAGGGGGGAGGTAAAGGGACAGGTGTTGCATCTCGTGCGGTTGCAGGGGAAAGTGCCCGGGGTTGGGGTGGATATTGCGTTGGAGAGTCAGTCTAGATTGTGTGTAACGGACTCTGAAGTAAGATATGACCCGATGGCCTTTATTGTGAGAGATGAAAATGGTACCAATAAACCGATACTGCCACTTCACACCAATCAAGGCAATCCCAGACTATTCCCAGTAATGCCATCTATCAAGTTGCCCCTTTGCTTTTTCTGGTTGCTTCCAGCTGTCTCAGTGATATTTTGACCCCATAGGTTAACTGTGAGCACTCAGTCTCCACAGTAGGTTCTCAGCAAACTTTCCTATCCTGCAATCGCAAACCACCATCTCAATGGAGGACACCAAGATGAGTCTCCTCTATCTGTGAGATTGAGTTTCTTTACATATTCCATCATACCTTTGTAAGGGCTAACATTACGAATGCAGCTATGTGGGTTTTATTGCAGGAGTGTAAAAGCTCCAGCTCGGATTATTCCTGGGGCATCCTGTTGTCAGCATGGAAGTGCGGTTTATGGCTGATCCATCTTCTGATATCAGCAACTGGCCTCAAAGCTTTGAAGTGTTAAGAAGAACATCTTGCCATATGGACTGCCCTTTGTTCCCAAGAAAGATGAGGTCACGATGGACACGGAGGTCCCGAAGGACACATAAAGATTTATAGGACATTGTAAACTTGCCATATAAGGCAGCGATGGAAAAATACTGGCACATGTATTTAGGGTATAAAAGGTGTGTAAATGTAAGCTTTCGGGGAGAGAGACTACACTAGCTTCCTGAGCGTTTCTGAATGCTCCGGTATCTAGGCTCTCTCCCACCTGGGTGAGTAGAATAAAGAGGTTAAACGATTTTGGTTGTCTGACTATTCTTTAATAGGTCACAAACTACAACACCTTGGAAACGAAACTAGAGTGAACTTTCAAACCATTTACAGCAGAAACGGCTCAGAGGCGCAGTGGTAGAGTTGCTGCCTTTCAGCGCCAGAGACCCAGGTTCGATCCTGACTACGGATACCGTCCGTACGGAATTTGTACGTTCTCCCTGTGCGTGGGTTTTCTCCGGGTGCTCCGGTTTCTTCCCACACTCCAAAGACATACAGTTGGTAGGTTAATTGGCTTCAGTAAAAATTGTGAAATTATCCCTTGTACGTAGGATGGTTTTAGTGTAAGGAGTGATCACTGGTCAGGGTGGACTCAGTGGGCTTGTTTCCCTGCTGTATCTCTGAGGTCTAAAGGCACATTTATTTACATACATATTAACTGAGTGCTTCTGTTGTGAACTTCTGTGAAAAATAAATGCACCGCATCTGAACTGTAATGGCTACCTCCATATAAATGGACATCTTAACAGGCTTATGCTTTTAATTTGTTGATAGAAGGAAGAAAATATGTTGTTTTTTAGTCAATGATTTTGATTATGCATATTGGGCCAAAATGATCAATTACAATGTAGTTTTGTGGCACACGGTAGAGGATTAAAGGGAAGGCAGGAGGATAAGAGTGAGTGAGGTGGGCATGTGAGGTGAAAGGTGCAAATATGTTCTACGACACTTGTTTGATTGGTTATGATTATTACTTCCAATACTCACTGCCATTCGATGCTGCTTGCGAAGCTGCAACACTCTTACAAGATCCAGAGCAACGGCCACCTGCTCTGCCGAGTGCTGCAAGACCTCTGAATATCTCTGTATCAGTGCCATCGGAATCCCACAGCGACCATGCTGAAAGGTGAGAAAAAGCACAGTCATTTTAGGTCAGGACCAGAACATGTTTTAAACTAAAACTGAGCCGGTTGACTATTTTGTTTCTTTTTGTTAGCTTGTTCCTGGGTAGTCAAACCAAAAACTTCACTTGATTGAAATAAAGACACAAAGTGTTGGAGTAATTGAACGGATTGAGAACAGAGATAGGCGACATTTCCGGTCGACACCATTCTTCAGACCCGAAATGTTGCTTAAACCATGTTCTCCAGAGATGCTGCCTGACCCACTGAGTCACCCCAACACTTGTGTCTTTTTTGGTTAAAAAAATCCACAATTTTTAAAAAAGCTAACTTATCACAAGAGTGATTTTCCCTTCACTCCCTTCACTCCAAAGCATTTTTGACTCTCAAATTGCCAATTGGGTCCTTTTGGGTGTGCAAGGTTGTACTGGCAGTGCCCCGGATGTTGGAACAGTGTGGTTGCACTAGGTGTAGGAAGGAACTTCAGATGCTGGTTTACACCGAAGATTATCTCAAAATGCTGGAGTAACTCAGCAGGTCAGGCAGAATCTCTGGAGAAAAGGAATAGGTGACGTTTTGGGTCGAGACCCTTCTTCAGTTCCTGAACTCTCAATCTGAAGAAGGTTCTCGACCCGAAACATCACATATTCCCCTTCTCCAGAGACGTTGCCTGACCCGCTGAGCTACTCCAGCATTTTGTGTCTATCTTTGATTTGCACCAGGGCCAAGGTCACAACCCACAGGGAAGCAACGACAAATCACAAGTGGGTTAGTCATTGTGGACCAACAGATACAACACATTATCCGTGTGAAGCATCTACAACCACCAGCTTCACCACCTGATTCACAATACTCAGCTGTTCTTAAGTTGTCCATTCCTTCTCAGAGTTATGGGTAGAGAAGGAGGGAAGTCAATGATGTGGAGCAGCAGAAAGGAAGAATATCCACCATGGAGACACAAAGAAACAGAAGCTGAACTCAAAGACACAAAGGGGGCCCTGGAGCAGAATCTTGCATCAAATAAAAGTGGGATGTGTCAGAAAACCAACAGTGGGGTAGAGTGGACAGCGCATTCAGATAAAGGTCAATTTGTGATTAAAGGTCCACCAAAGTTGGTGATTCCAGCAGGTATGGCAAAGGTGTGCAGAAAATCAGACTCAGCCCAGATCTATCTTCCCAAGGCCTTCAAAAGAACATTGGGACCCTCCCATTCACATAAGAAAATAGATTCATGCTTCAATTCTTATGGTGAGTCTACAGTTCTAGGTGTCCTTAATTTAGTATCACAACCTCAATACTAACTACAGCACACTTGCATCCCCAAAGGCAATAACCAACTTCAATCATACCTTATCAGAGTAGGGTTTCTCTGTGAGATCAATTGCTTCCAATTCTAACTTGTTTTCTATTAATGTTTCCAGTTCTGCTTCTCTCATTCGGAGGGGCTTCCTTCCAGAGGCTGGACACAGCTTAACCCTCAGCTGTGGTGTGCAGGAGGTGTCTGGCAATGCAGTTTCTGGTAAACAGGGGGTCTGAGTGACCAACAGCGAGCTGGCCGGCTCTGCGGTGGGACATTGCAAGTTGGACACCAGTCCATATCTGCTACTGATGGAAGGATTGGAGTTGTTCAATAGATGAGGCACAGCATGTATTCCATTCCTCATATAGTCCCTGCATTTCTTAGCAGGCACGGGAGGTGGCTGAGAAGGGTGATGTGCCTTATTTTCAGTCCGAATTTCCTTATCTTTTGCCAATCTACAGGTCACCACCCCGTCTCTATAATCACCCGCAGGAGGCTGGCTTTGCTGAGGTGGTGTGACCACTGTTGGACTGGGCAACACTTGGTCACACTTTGCGGCCGGAGAGAGCTCGTTCTTCTCTCCCAAACGGTTACATGGGTCCGCCGCCGGTGCGGTCTGGAGTTCGGGAGTGCGGGACTGTTCTCCTTGGGCTTCCCCTAGAGCACCATCAGTAACTGTAATTGGCCGGCAGAACCACACTGCACCGCGGCCCGGAATGTCCTCGCCGGAGGTTCCAGGCGCCGTGCCGGGCTCGGCTTGCCGAGGCAGGCCTTCGCTCGTTCCTGCGCCAGGATTAGCTTTCGATGGAGAACGGGCAGCACGGCACAGCTCGGCGAAAGAGCGAGACCTTTGCCACTGCTTCTGACCAGAGCGGAGACACGCCAGGTCCTCACAGCTAACGCTGGTCTGCAGTCTCTGGCACCGTCTGACAGGCACCGAACGCCAGGTGCAACTAAACCGTGCACAGGGGGAACTGGGCAGGCCGTCAGACCCTGCGGCGTGCTTTTCCTCCTCCCTTCCACAGTGTAGGTTCTCAAAACAGTTTGAGGGTTGAATCGCCAGGTACTCTGATGGTGGACATTTGAACGTCAACTCGAGATTTGCCAACCCTGCCGTCACTAATGGCCAGGACTTCCTGTTTTTGCCTAAAGACAAGAGAACGTTATTCGCCATTGTGCAAATACAACCACCTGCAGTAGAAACAAATTTACCCAATGGTCAAGGGGAATAAAAGGCCGCACAGTCGTGCAGCGGTTAGTGCTGCAGCCTCACAGCTCCAGCGACCCAGGTTCAATCCTGACCTCGGGTGCAGTTGGTGTGGAGTTGCACGTTCTCCCTGCAACTGCGCGAGTTTATTCCTGGTGTTTTTACCCCATCTCAAAGATGTGTTGGTAAGTTAAATGTCTTTTATAAATCACACCTAGCATCAAAAATGGCAAAAAGCATCAAAGCACTGATGGGTATGTGAGAGAGAATAGGTGCAGTGTTTGTGGAGTAACAAGGGAACAGGAATGTCGGGAATTGGTCTGTTGGCATCGTTTCCCAGATGCCGGCTTTGACCCAATATCCTGCTTCTGTGTTGATGTAATACCAACATGCCTTCAGTTTAGTTTATTATTGTCACGTGTACAGCTACAGTGAAAGGCTTTTCATTGCATGCTATCCCGTCAGCGAAAAGACATATGATTACAATCAAGCCGTCTGCAGATGGTACATCCACACAGATGCAGGATAAAGTGAATAACGTTTAGTGCCAGATATAGATTATAGATAAAGTCCACCAGTAATGTCAGCCTTATTGTGAAACAGTGGCTTGTGCGTGCAAGTCCCACTCAAGGGAACTCAGCACACTGGGGCGGCTCAATGGCGCAGCAGGAAAAGCTGCTGCCTCACAGCGCCCGACACAGGTTCGATCCTGACCTCGGCGCCATCTGTGTGGAGTTTGCATGTTCTCCCTGTGACTGCGTGTGTTTCCTCCGGTGCTCCGGTTTCCTCCCACATCCCAAAGATGTACGGGTTTGTAGGTTAATTGGCCTCTGTAAATTGTTCCCTAGTGTGTATGGAGTGGATGAGAAAGTGGGATAACATAGAATTAGTGCGAGCGGGCGATCGATGGTCGGTGTGGACCCAGTGGGCCGAAGGGCCTGTTTCCATGCTCTCTCTACTAAAAAACTCAACTAAAAAACTAAACTAAACTTAATCTAGGCATGAGCTCCAATTGATAGGTTTCACTACTGCAAGTGCTATTTTTGAGATGAGCTATTCAACCAAGACCGTTTCTAACTACTGAAGTGAATGTAAAAGATCCTTTTGTTGAAGATGAGGTGGATCCATCTCCCTGTAGGTTGTTTGAACTTACTCTTCCACCAGTGTAATAAAAAGCCCATCATCTGGTCACTTGCCTTCCTGCTATTTGGGGGCACATTGAAACTGAGCTGAGGTTTCACCAGGATCTGTCTGAATGTCATAGAAGACTCAAGAGACTGGTGACCCACACTGTCCCTGACCATTATTTTCATTCACTCACTCACTCATTTAAACGTAAATCCTCACCCCTTGCCTTTGACAGGCTGGAAGCAACAGATGAAGTTCTTTGCTGACAGCAATGAGGGGAATACACTCTCTGACCTTATATAGCCTGAGCCTCTGTTTCTGAACAGTCTGCAGATCAGATCTCAACAGCTACTGACCTTCTGCCGTTGGCTGGTTGTCCTTTCCAAGGTACATTCCTGCATCCAAAATAAAACAAGTCAGTGAAACGTAGTGCGGTAGGAAATCAGCAACATATCAATTGAAACATTGATCCAGCTCATTTTTTAGTTTAGTTTAGTGATCCAGCGCAGAAACAGGCCCATCGGCCCACCAAGTCCGCAATGACTGGTGATCCCCGCAGACTAACACTATCCTAGTATATACAAGAGGGACAATTTATAATTATACCAAGCCAATTAATCATGTATTGGAGAGTAGGAGGAAACTAGAGATCCTGGAGAAAACCCACGCAGGTCAAGGGGAGAACGTACAAACTCCGTACAGACAAGCACCCATAGTTAGGATCGAACCCGGGTTTTTGGCGCTGTAAGGCAGCAGCTCTACCGCTGCGCCACCATGCCGCCATTGGTGCAGTGTTCTCCTAGGACAGTAGATGAACCAAGCCCCCCTGCCCAAGGGAAGTCTTTTTTCCAGGGGCGCATCAAGGACTTGTTTTGAAGAGACAGAAGTTCGCAAGAGCCAACCCTTTTGAGACAAGGTTCATAACACAGCTACCTGCTTGTTATTCTTATCACATTGCTTACAGGAATCAAAAGACTTTTAATGAGCCAAAGCAGGAATGGGAAAGAAAAAAAACACCATAGTACAAGTGTAAAAATTCTATCCATATTAAGGAATCAATGCATACCGAGATACAGTTGCCATCACTGCCTCAGCTGTTTTGCTTTGAACAGGTGAGCCAATATTGGACCTATCAGCTGTTAGAAATCCTAGAAACCCTCTGTGCTTGTAGCAAAATATTTCTCCCCACCCCCCACCGCCAATTGTATCCCCATATAGTCAATACAGTTCACTTTTTCAATTGTAGAGACTCGGAATGTTTGCTATAATAGTTGCAAATCAACATTTGTTTTATGAATCTGTGCTGTAATGTGCGTGCACGGCAGAATTATTACATGAATCATCCAGTGGTGTTATATGAATCTAGGTTGTAAAATTAGTTTGTGCTGTAATATGGACCAATGCTGTAAAATGATCCAGTGATGTGATTTGGAAATGTATTCTAATGTGGACCAATGCTACAATATGGATTTCCAGTGCAATGTTGACAGATGCTACGTAGTAATCTGCATTAGGCCAGCACAGTAGTGCAGCTGGTAGAGTTACTGTCTCACAGCACCAGAGACCAGGGTTCGATCCTGACCTTGAGTGACCTTGAGTTTGTACATTCTCCCCTGTCACTGTGTGTGTTTCCTCTGGGTACTCCGGTTTCCTCTTACATCCTAAAGATGTGCGAGTGTATTGCCTACTATATATCGCCCCTGGTGTGTACGGAATGGATGCAAAAGTGGAATAACATATAATTATTGTGAACGGGTGATGCTTGGCATGGACTCGATGAGCCAAAGGGCCTGTTACCATGCTGTATCTTTCAATCAATCGATATGCATGCAACCAATGGAGATGGACACTGCTATAAAATGAACTAATGGTGCTGTAAAATCCTGGGGTGGGGATTATTGGCCACCAATAACCTCCAACATCTTCCTTTGTGCAAGATATTACCCTACCTATTAGAGAGATTTCCAAGATGCTATACTCGGTTAAATGTTACCGTGATATCAATGGATAGTCACTCTCAGCTCACCTCAAGCAATCAGCTCCTGAAGTGTCTTAAACCAATTCTACCCTGTGCATTAATTTTGAGAATAAACAAATATTCTAAAATGGACATGTGCTGTAATACTGATCCACAAAGGAACAATTTAGAAGGATGAGAGGGGATCTTATAGAAACATATAAAATTCTTAAGGGATTCGACAGGCTAGATGCAGGAAAAATGTTCCCCATGTTGGGGGAGTCCAGAACCAGGGGTCACAGTTTAAGAATAAGGGGTAGACCCTTTAGGACTGAGATGAGGAAAAACTTTTTTACCCAGAGAGTTGTGAATCTGTGGAATTCTCTGCCACAGAAGGCAGTGGAGGCCAATTCACTGGATGTTTTCAAGAATGAGTTAGGTTTAGCTCTCAGGGCTAAAGGAATCAAGGGATATGGGGAAAAAGCAGGAACGGGGTACTGATTTCCGATGATCAGCCATGATCATATTGAATAGGTCAAAGGGCCGAATGGCCTTCTCATGCACCTATTTTCTATGTTTCTGAACACATGCTATTTTGCGCATCTAACTTGTTACATAGATCGGCGTTGCAATGTGGATTGGCATTGTAATTATAAATCGCATAAGCAAAACATACCTTCAAAAGAAGGCTGTACCCTGACCCTTAATGTATCATAGAAGGGTATCATAATGTGAAGCTGCAATACAGTTTCATGTTGTAGCCTCAATCAACAACTCACTTATTTCTAGATGGTATCACTGACCTGATTACTAGGCTGACAAATTGGGCAGGCATGCATTGGATATACTGTTGGGTGTGTGTTTTTAATGAAATAATTGGCAATGTCTGGACCTTGCGTCAAGCTTGTCCGAACTAAGCTCAGCATCAATGTCGCTATCAATTTTCCCCTTGTTAAAGTTTGCAGTAGGCGCATGGCTAATTGGATACATTCACTAAGGAATTTATAGATGGTGCCAGCATTCTCAACATGTAACTAAAAATAACCCAAATAATAGGTAAAATAATGGCAAGAGATGGAATAGATTCTGAAGATCATCAGTAGAGAAAGAAAGTAATTTCATTTCTGCAGCATCTTTCACAGCCACATCTTCAGGGACCTGAAACATTAACTGTTTCCATCTCCACAGACACCGCCTGTCCTGCTGAATATGTCCAGCATTTTTGGTTTTCTTTCAGATTTCCAGTGTTTGCAGTTTTTCTTAATTTTCATTTACTTTTGAAGGGTAGCTACTATTGTAATAGAGGGGCAAAGCAGTCAGTGTACAGGGAACAGTAATCTGATAATGGCCATATATCCTATTTCAGCAAGGTTAGCCAAGGAATAATAGATCAGCCAGGTCACCAGGGAGAACTTTTGTCCACATTTTTAAAGTTTCTTGACAGGATCTGAGGCAGTAGATGGTCTTGGTTTTAGAAGGATCCTTTCTTCTTGGAGGGAATCCCTAGAGGTCCATCATCCTTTTAGGAGAGGGAACCTCACTGAAACTTGCCAAATAGTGAAAGGCCTGGATTGAGTGGATGTGGAGAGGATGTTTCCACTAGTGGGAGAGTCTGGGACCAGAGGTCATAGCCTCAGAATAAAAGCCCGTACCTTTAGAACAGAGATGAGGAGGTATTTCTTTAGTCAGAGGGTGATGAATCTGTGGAATTTATTGCCACAGAAGGCTGTGGAGGCCAAGTCAATGGATATTTTTAAGGTGGAGATTGATAGATTCTTGATTAGTACAGATGTCAGAGGTTATGGAGAGAAGGCAGGAGAATAGAGTTGTGAGGGAAAGATAGATCGGCCATGATTGAATGGCAGAGTAGACTTGATGGGCCGAATGACCCAATTCTGCTTCTACAATTTATGAGCTTATGAACTTGATTTAACGTCACACCCTGAAAGATGTTACCACCGACACTGGAACACTATCTCAGTGTTGCACGGGAACACTAAACTACATCTAAACACTAAACTGAATAGTTCTACCACAACTAGAGAGCAGTCCTGAACTACTGTCTACCTCATTTGTGACCCTCGGACTATCTTCGATCAGACATTACCTTGCACCAAACGTTATTCCCATATCATGCATACACTGTAAATAGCTCGATTGTACTCGTGTCTTTCCGCTGACTGGTTAACGCATAACAAAAGCTTTTCACTGTACCTCGGTACACGTGACAATAAACTAAACTGAAACTGAGTGCTCAAAACAGGCTTGAGAATGTGTGTGTGCATGGGAAAGCATTTGCCCGGTGCTGCCCCTACCGTTGTCAGGAAATCCACTCTCCTCGAAGCAACCAGAGTCCCACGCAGAATGTTTCTGCTGGCCTGAGCCGCCATTCTTACTGGAATAGTGAGACAAAGCTTCCTGGGGGGCGCATTCAACCACCAGATCCTTATCACTGTTACCTGTGGAGAGGAAACATCAAATGACAATTAGTGTTGATAGCACAGCCACTGCCATGGGGGAAGGAGCCCAGTTTAAGACCCTGCCACCATTGATGTTGAGGGCCTGGGTTCTGTCATAAATAATCGGAGCAGAATTAGGCCATTCAGCCCATCAAGTCTACCCCGCCATTCAATCATGGCTGATCTATCTCCTTCCTAACCCCATTCTCCTGCCTTCTCCCCATAACCCCTGACACCCGTACTACTCAAGAAGTGTAATAACCTCTTAAACATGTCCCTGGTACCTTGTTTCAGGAGAAAACACGATTGGTGTAGACACATTGTAGGAGAATGTATTTAATTGATGGTACAATGCATACAGAAAATGTCAATATACAATAAATGTAACATAAATAAAGTCACACTTTCGGGGGAAAAAATTATATTGAGAGCACGCGAACGTAAATTAAACAAATTGCAAAAATCTCAAAGAAAATTAGGATTAAACAGAGCTAATAAACAAAATATATTGAAGATGCACTGAAGGTCAGGCAGCATCTCAGGAAGGAGAATAAGTGTTCATGTTTCAGGTTGGTGACTTTATCAGAACTACACTTATTCTGTTAAAAGGTCATTGCTTTAACATTACCTCCACCTGTCCACAGGTGCAGTCTGACCCGCTGAGTAGCTCCAGCATTTTCTGTTGCCTTTTGCAGTCCCAGTCACACACTATGCTGATGTGAAAATATATTGCAGTTGCTTCACTGCCACTGGGTCAAAATCCTAGAACTCTCTCCATAATAGCAGAGTGAATGTCTCCACTCCTTCAGAACTGCAGTGGTTCGAGAAGGTTTCCCTTCAAGAAGGTATTTATTTCACAAAATGCTGGAGTAACTCAGCAGGTTAGGCAGCATCTCAGGAGAGAAGGAATGGGTGACGTTTCGGGTCGAGACCCTTCTTCAGACTGATGTCAGGGGGCAGGACAAGGTAAATGATGCAAAGCCCACATCCCTTGAATAAATATTTATTTTTTTAAATGGCCTGTTTCCTCAGAGCATAATCTATGGAAATCTGTACAATCAATATGACTGCAACAATGCCTTGCTATTCCAAGAATAGACAAAGTCAAAATCAAAAGCAAAGACAAAATGGGCAGAGATTTTTATTTTGTCGATGGGTCATTTGGGAAAAATAATTTAAATAACTGAATAAATCATTTGAAGGGCGGCATGGTAACATAGCGGTAGAGCTACTGCCTTACAGCACCAGAGACCCGGGTTCGATCCTGACTATGGGTGGTTGTGTGGAGTTTGTACGTTCTCCGTGTGACCCGCGTGGGTTTTCTCCAAGGTAAGGTCACAAGGAATAGGAGTAGGATTAGGCCATTTGGCCCGTCAATACTACTCTGCCATTCAATCATGGCTGATCTATCTCTCCCTCTTAACCCTATTCTTCTGCCTTCTCCCCATAACCTCTGACACCCGTATCAATCAAGAATCTATCTATCTCCGCCTTAAAAATATCCACTGACTTGGCCTCCACGGCCATCTGTTGCAAAGAGTTCCACAGATTCACCACCCTTCGGTTCTTCCCATACTCCAAAGACATATAAGTTTATGGATTAATTGGCTTGGTGTAAATTTAAAAATATCTCTTATGTGTCAGGTAGTGTTAATGTGCGGGGATCGCTGGTTGGCGTGGATTTGGTGGGCCGATGGGCCTGTTTCCATGCTGTATCTCTGAACTAAACTAAGTTAAAATGAATAGATGGAGAGTAAAGGACAGTGAACCTGACGGGAGAAGAGATTGGGGGCACAATGCCGACAAGCCACCTGTTCCATGGAATAGGATTTAACAGCAATATTCTGAGAATACTCCCTCCCTGTAACTGAAGGTTACAACATTACCAAACATCCAAAGATATCTTTCTTTCGATTACATGTGGTGGGTGGTGAGAGCCTGGAACGAGCTGCCTGGTCGAGGCAGATGCGATAGTGGCGTTGAAGAGGCTTTTGGATGGGCATGGAATGGAGGGTTGTGGATTACACACAGGTAGATAAGAGATGGTCTTGGCTTCATGTTCAGTGTGGACATTGTGGGCCAAAGGGCGTGTTCTTAATCTGCCAAAGGAGGCAGATTATTATCTCAATGGTGTTAGGTTAGGTAAGGGGGAAGTGCAGCGAGACCTGGGTGTCCTTGTTGTACACCAGTCACTGAAAGTTGGCGTGCTGGTACAGCAGGCAGTGAAGAAAACTAATGGCATGTTGGCCTTCATAACGAGAGGATTTCAGTATAGGAGTAAAGAGGTTCTTCTGCAGTTGTATAGGGCCCTGGTAAGACCACATCTGGAGTATTGTGTACAGTTTTGGTCTCCTAATTTGAGGAAGGACATCCTTGTAATTGAGGCAGTGCAGCGTAGGTTCACGAGATTGATCCCTGGGATGGCGGGACTGTCATATGAGGAAAGATCGAAAAGACGAGGCTTGTATTCACTGGAGTTTAGAAGGATGAGAGGAGACATATAAAATTATAAAAGGACTGGACAAGCTAGATGCAGGAAAAATGTTCCCAATGTTGGGCGAGTCCAGAACCAGGGGCCACAGGCACAGTCTTAGAATAAAGGGGAGGCCATTTAAAACTGAGGTGAGAAGGAACTTTTTCACCCAGAGAGTTGTGAATTTGTGGAATTCTCTGCCACAGAGGGCAGTGGAGGCCAAATCACTGGATAAATTTAAGAGAGAGTTAGATAGAGCTCTAGGGGCTAATGGAATCAAGTTGTACCGGGCCCTGGTGAGACCGCACCTGGAGTACTGTGTGCAGTTTTGGTCTCCAAATTTGAGGAAGGATATTCTTGCTATGGAGGGCGTGCAGCGTAGGTTCACTAGGTTAATTCCCGGAATGGCGGGACTGTCGTATGTTGAAAGGCTGGAGCGATTGGGCTTGTATACACTGGAATTTAGAAGGATGAGGGGGGATCTTATTGAAACATATAAGATAATTAGGGGATTGGACACATTAGAGGCAGGAAACATGTTCCCAATGTTGGGGGAGTCCAGAACAAGGGGCCACAGTTTAAGAATAAGGGGTAGGCCATTTAGAACGGAGATGAGGAAGAACTTTTTCAGTCAGAGAGTGGTGAAGGTGTGGAATTCTCTGCCTCAGAAGGCAGTGGAGGCCAGTTCGTTGGATGCTTTCAAGAGAGAGCTGGATAGAGCTCTTAAGGATAGCGGAGTGAGGGGGTATGGGGAGAAGGCAGGAACGGGGTACTGATTGAGAGTGATCAGCCATGATCGCATTGAATGGCGGTGCTGGCTCGAAGGGCTGAATGGCCTCCTCCTGCACCTATTGTCTATTGTCTAATGATATGGGGAGAAGTTGGGCACGGGTTACTGATCGTGGATGATCAGCCGTGATCACAATGAATGGCGGTGCTGGCTCGAAGGGCCGAATGCACCTATTTTCTATGTTTCTATGTCTATGTTTCTTGTGCTGTACTGTTCTACGTTCTATGTATTATCTGTAGATGCAACAAAAACCGAGCGACTGCATTACCGCAAACAAAGATGCTGGGCTTACTGTCATAGTCAAGCAGGAGTTCGACAGCCAGCAGTAGCTGGGACCTCTGCTCTGGTTCCAGAATGTTCAGTTCGTCCAAGTCCTCCTCCTGCAGCAGCTTTAACGTGTCCAGGTCCTCATAGCCGTTCAACAAAAGAGTTGGCATGTGTTGCTGGAAACAGAACAAACACAACAAAGTGACAGAGAGGAGGGAGCGGCCGTGGGACAACAGGTCAGAGGCCCTCCTCATTACATACACAGTAGGGGGCCCGACTGCATCTCCTTCCCGCAGGAGAGTCCGAAAATAGAGGGATAAAAATCTGTGTTAATGAATGGAACCCAGCACAAATTCCCCAAAGGAAAACTCTGTTCGGCTAACTTGACTGAGCCACGTGATGGAATGATAATAACTAAGTTAGAGGGGGTGCAGGAAAGGACGCTGCAGGGACTGGAGGACATGTTACGAGGAGAGATTTGATAGGCTGGGATAGGTTTCCCTGAAGCAAAGGGGGCTGAGGGATGACCTTCGAGAGGTTAATGGGATATCGAGGAGCATAGATAGATAGTCAAAGTCTTTTTCCCCCTGAGTAGAGGAGTCTAAAACTGGAGGGCATAGGTTTAACCTGGTCGGAAAAAGATTTAAAAGAAGTTAAGGGATAGGGTTTTCACACAAAGGTTGATGGTTATATGGAACGAGCTGCTAAAGGAAGCGATAGAGGCAAGGTTCCACATGGTAGGCTGGTTTGAAAAACATGAATTGCATGGGATCCAGGGAGAGCCAACTAACTCGATACAGAATCGGCTTGATGGTAGAAAGAAGAGGATGAATGTGGAAGGTTGTTTTTTTGGACTGGAGGCCTGTGACTAATGGTGTGCCTTGGGAATTGATGCTGGAGCCCATTGCTATTGATCATTTCTATAAACAGTTTGGATGAGAATGTACAAGACATGATTAGAAAGTTTGCAGCTGACACTAAAATAGGTGGTACTGTAAACAGTAAAGATGGTTGGTTATCAAGAATTACAGTAGGATCTCAATCAGTTGGGTAAGAGGGCGGAGGAAAGGCAAATGGATTTTAATTCAGGTAAGTATGAGGTGTTGTATTTTGGGAAGTCAAACCAGGGCAGGATCTTCACAGTGAATGGTAGGGTCCTGGGGAGTATCGTAGAACAGAGGAATTTTGGAGAACAAGTACACAGTTCCCATTATATGAAGAAGATGTTATGCGTTTGTAAAGAAGGTTTGAAATGTTTTCACTTTCTTCTGGAAAATGACTATGATGGACAAAGACAAAAAGGCGAGAGATCCTTGTATTTTTTGTACAGCATAAAAAGTAAGATGCATCAAATTGACCAAAATGCTCTTCGGACAGCTCAAGAACTGCTTGCTATTCTAGAAACCACAGTTATAGAAAGATGACAAAATCTTAATGGGTGCCCAGAGGAGATTTATGAGAATGGACTTCTTTATTTAGACTTTAGACTTTAGAGATACAGTGCAGAAACAGGCCCTTTGACCCACTGAGTCCATGCTGACCAGCGATCACCTCGTATACAAGCACTGTTCCACACACTAGGGACAATTTGAAATTTTACTGAATCCAATTAACCTACAAATCTGTACCTCTTTGGAGTGTGGGAGGAAACCAGAGCACCCGGAGAAAACCCACACGGTCACAAGGATAACGTACTAACTCCGTACAGACAGCACCCGTACTCGGGATTAGACCCAGGTGTCTTGCGCTGTGCCACTGCGATCGCAGAAAACATCCAGAGTAAAAAGGGTTCCAGATTAGATTTCAGGCACAGAATCAGAGATGACATGGGGACTATTTATGGCCCAGCGAGTTGTTTCACACCTGGAATCTATGGCCTGAAGCAGCCGTGAAAGCAGATTCAGCTACTTTTAAAAGGATATCAATGACATAATTCAAGAGGAAACATTTTTGGAGGTTTGGAAATGAACAGGGCATAGATCCAACTGGACAAGACTGAGTACTAAATGTCCCAGGACCCTAGCTTCAAAATATTCAGGAATTTCTATCTTATTTGAATAGGAATTCAAGTCATATTTCATAAGGTCCTTCGCTAATTAGCACGCAACAAAAGCTTGTCACTGTACCACGGCACATGTGACATTAAATAAACTAAACCTTTAACTGAATGAAGCATTTCTTCTATTGATGTGATTTGTGCCTCATTGCTGTGGTATTGAGCGATCAATTGGCTGCTACTGATCACAAGGGAATTACTGTCTTATATGGAGCAAAACACAAAGTGTTGGAGTAACTCAGTGGGTCGGGCAGCATTTCAGTCTGAAGAAGTGTCCCGAGCTAAAACGTCACCTACATATGTCCTCCAGAGATGGTGCCTGACCCACTGAGTTACTCCAGCACTTTGTGTGTTTTGATCAAGATTCCAACATCTGCAGTTCCTGGCTTCACCATTTTACTGTCTAATGTTGATTTCTCTTGAATGGATTCAACCTTCTTTACTCAAAAAGTTTGGACTCATTCAATAAAGCGACAGCTAAAGAATGTTATGACACCAACCTCCAGATCAAATCGCTGGAGCAACTCCTGAACAGATTGGGGTTTGGGCTGTTTGCATCCCCGTCTCCTCCTCCTCCTTGGTCTTTTGGGTTTTTCCACTTCATCATTCACGACATCCATGTAGATGAACTTAAACGTTCCAACTTTATTGTTCAGCAGACCCATCCACGTTCCTCCGGGGGGCTTGCTGATTATGTCAATAACGTCACCCTTCTACAAAACAGGTCAACAAGTTTGTTATCTTCTGTTAAATGTAAAAGTAATATCAGCAAATGCAGGGATTGCACTTACAATGTTCATGTTCGTAAGTCCGAGGAACAGAATTAGGTCATTTAGTCCATCAAGTGTACTCCACTATTCAATCGTGGCTGATCGAAATTTCCCTCTCAACCCCATTCCCTTGTCTTCTCCCTATCGCCCTTGACACCCTTACTAACGAAGAATCTGTTCATCTAGAGGTGTATAAAAGCATGAGAGAATAGATAGGGTAGATGCAGTCTCTTGGCCAGAGTAGGGGAATTGAGAACTAGAGGACATAGGTTTAAGGTGAAGGGGGAAGGATTTTAAGGGAACCTGAAGGGTAACTTTTTCACACAAAGGGTGGTGGGTGTATGAAACGGGCTGCTGGAGGTGGTAGTTGAGACAGGTACTATCGCAATGCTTAAGAAACATTTGGACAGGTACATGAATAGGATAGGTTTAAATGGATATGGGTCAAACGCAGGCAGGTTGGACTAGTGTAGATGGAACATGTTGGCCAGTGTGGGCGTTGGGCCGAAGGGCCTGTTTCCACGCTGTAAGACTCTATGACTCAAACCTTGACTGCAGAGGTGGGAGTTTTAGGAAAATTTAGTAGGGAGTGGGATTGTTCTGCGAACCGGTGTGGGCACAATGACCGCCTTCTGCGTTATATAGACATAACAACAGATAGCACTGTGGTTACAAAGGAACTAGCACAGGGTTGTCCAAACTTCTGGTGCGTTTTAGGTCACTGCAGATGTGCACGTGATACTTCCGTACACTTGTCGTGCAGAGGCGTGGAGCACACTGAACAATTGCAGTGAAGTGGAGTGATGGTGAACACCTCTTTATCATCACGTGTATAAAATTCCATTGCACAGATGAGAACAGAGAAGAAGATGCTCCTTCCGAGAATGTTCACACCCGCACATCCCAGAGGGAGCTTACGCTTGACAGCTTCCCAAACTGGTAGGAACTTGAGGGACTGAAAGGTCGAGCACAAGTGGATCCAGAAATCCCAGGAAACATAAAGGGAGCAAAAACCTTTTGTGATTGTTCCACCTTTCCCTCGACCCAAATTCCAAGTTGTCTCATCATCTGTCAGATTGATTTTCCTATTACTTGAACCAAGGGACTGTTTAATGATGTAATATCACTCCTTCTCGGGCCTGAAGAAGGGCTCAAGACCTGAAACATTAACTGTTCTTTCTGCAGATGCTGCCTGACCTTCTGAGAGCTTCCACCATTTTCTGTTTTTATTTGAGATTTACAGCACCAGCCCTTTTTCTTTAATTGTCATGCACCTTTGAGTCTCTGCTCTCCTGGATCTAAGTTATTGTGCAATGTTTCGTTTGGAAAACTATTAATTGGTTTTTTTTACCACTAAGCAGTTAAAAAGACGAATGCATTAATTTGGAATTGCCTCAATTGCATACATTAATGTGTGGTGATTGCCAACCCTAATGAGAATGGAAAGTGGATTTGCTACAGGAAATAAAAGAGCAGGAATAAAAGATAAAACAGAGTTTCAAAGGCTGTTACTTGTGGGATGCCAAAGGGATTAGCACAAGGACATCAGCTATTTTCATTCTATATTAAGGACAGTATAATTTATTCAAGTTTGCTCACAATACAAAGTTGATGGGAAACTGAGCTGTGCTGAGGTTGCTAAAATGTTTAGTGCTGGAGATGGATGCTGGGTTCACATTTCACTTCCAGCTCACATCCACGTGACCCAGTGCAGGACGGACACAAAATTCATGCTGCAACTTCAGTCATGTGATTCCAGCAACAAGAGAGTGCATGACTCTGGGGCCAATTGTTGTGAGTGTCTAGTACCAGCTCAAGTTAGTCTCCGATGGTTAAACGTTGAAATGTTTAACGCCTTTCGTGATTGTTCCACCTTTCCTCTACCAGAATTCCAAGTCCTCTCATCATCTATCAAATTGATTTTCCCATTACTTGAACCAAAAGGGCTGTTTAATGATGTAATATTGCTCCTGCTCAGTCCTGAAGAAGGGTCCTCGACCGGAAACATTAACCGTTCTCTTTCCGCAGATGCCGCCTGACCTTCTGAGAGCTTCCACCTTCTGTTTTTATTTGAGATTTACAGCACCTGCAGTTTTTCTTTTATTTTTGTGTACTATTGAGTCTCTGCTCTCCTGGATCCAAGGTATTATTGTGCAATGTTTTGTTTGGAAAACTATGATACTGATGCTGTAAATGGTGGAGCAAGATATTCCACAGTTTATCGCACGCCGCATGAAATTTGTGGGGGGGGGGGCAGTCGACTGAATTCTTGGAGAGCTTGATGAGCAAGTAGTCCAGGATGGAGGGAGGAGATTTCTTCACAAGCAGAGTGAGGAGGCTTTGAAGGGAGGCGCATATGTGAATGTGATGAGTCAGGCCACAGGATGTGGACACAGAGCTGCAATAACTTTAATGAGATCACACATGCACTCCAACTCAATAAAGGCATTGACTGCAACGCCTCATCAAAACTACTGGGCAGACTTTGTAAATGGGTGCAGGCAACACACATCAGTCAGCTGTGAACAATTCCTATTAAACAGCACTCCTCGAAACTCTCTTGAGACATGTCACAGCTTGACACATTTACCACACCCACACAGCTCAGCACCTCAGGCCAAACAACTGTGGGAGACACACCAACAAAACAGCCAACAGTCATCACATACTTCTTCTCTCCTGCAGGACAGGCCGATTATGATCACGGTCACCGATCTTGTGGGCGGCACGGTGGCGCAGCGGTAGGGTTGCTGCCTTACAGCGCCAGAGATCCGGCTTTGATCCTGACTACGGGTGCTGTCTGTACAGAGTTTGTACGTTCTCCCCATGACCGCGTGGGTTTTCTCCGGGTGCTTCAGTTTCCTCCCACACTCTAAAGGCATACAAGTTTGTAGGCTAATTGGCCTGGGATCATTGTAAATTGTTCCTAGTGTGTATAGGATAGAGTTAGTGTGCGGGGATCGCTGGTCGGCGCGGACTCGGTGGGTCGAAGGGCCTGTTTCCGCGCTGTATCTCTAAACTAAACTAAAAGGAGGGGGAGATGAATTTGGTTTGCCTGAGAAAAAGACCCTCTAACGTCCATCACCCGCTGATGTTGTGCAAAATGACTTCTCTGAGCACAAAGTTAAAGCTGGAGACACAGAACAAGTTGTTCAGATCATCCTCAGTATCACGGGCAAAGTGGTTCTAGCTCTGCTCTGTGGTTGCACATTTTATCATCCCCTGCATGGAGAAATGGAGTTCCTCATGCATTGCTGCTTGTAGAGGTGCCCTGGAGAGAACAGCTCCCAGTAAACCCATTGAGGACAGGGGCTCCCGATGAGGGTCCCTCTCCCCCCCCCTCCCCCTCCCCCTCCTCCCACCAAAGGCAACCCCACTCTGTAAACTCTCTCCATGTTCTCGTCTTGATGAAGTTCAGAGGAACTGTAGCCAAAGTGAGTTAAAATCAAGAAAAAAAAGTGCAGATGCCACTCTAAAATAAAAACAGAAATTGCAGGAAATACTTAACAGGTCAGGCTGCATCTGTGGGAAGAGAAACAGAGCCAATGCTGCAGGGTCACCTGAATCTCTTGCCAGTCAGAATTTCAGCCACAATTTTACTACCCACCACCACATTCCTTGCAGCCTTCAGAAACTGTGACAGGTTCTCCAACGAGCAAACAGCTCTTTCCAAAAACCAATCCTCTCGCTATTGATCATCAATGCACACAAGTGGCGGCGCCTAACGGTTGCGGCTCGCTAGCAGTCTGTTCGTCCTTTTTCCTTTTTTTTTTGTTGTGTGTCGGTGTTGGGATGGTTTTTGTATTTTTTTTGGTTGTGTATGTGTGGGGGGTGGTGGTGTGGGTGAGAGGGTGGTGGGGGAAACTTTTCTCTTCCTCACGGTGCGGGGTGCGGCTCGGCTGCGGGGCCTAACATCGCCCGGTGCGGCTCGGCCGCTGGACTTTACATCGCCCGGTGCGGCTTGGCCGCTGGACTTTACATCACCCGGTGCGGCTTGGCCGCTGGACTTAACAGAGCCCGGTGCGGCTCGGCCGCGGGACTTTTCATCGCCCGGTGCGGCTTGGCCGCGGGACTTTACATCGCTGGTGCGGCTCGGCCGCTGGTGCAGCTCGGCTGCGGGGCCTAACATCGCCCGGTGCGGCTCGGCCGCGGGACTTTTCATCGCTGGTGCGGCTTGGCCGCGGGACTTAACATCGCCCGGTGCGGCTCGGCCACGGGACTTAGCTGCGCAAGGCTTGGTCGCGGGACTTTTCATCGCCCGGCTCGGCCGCGAGACGTTTCAGCACCCGGTGCGATTCGGCCGCGGGGACTTCCATCCCCTTGCGGGGACTGTGCGGGTCGGTCGGGGACGAGCTGTCTGTCCGTGGGCATGAGGAAGAGAGTGGAAGTTTTCTTGCCTCCATCACAGTGAGGAGGTGTTTGGAGTCACTGTGATGGACGTTTGTGTTGGGGTTATGTGTCTTGTGTTCTTTTTTTGTATGACTGCTATGTAGTTTCGTTCGGTACCTCGGTACCGAATGACAAATAAAGCTCTGTTATACTGTTATACTGTTATAAGTGAAGAGTACAAAGCAGGGATGTGGGTAATTTTCCCATTGCTAACTGCACCAAAGGCCGCACGGTGGCACGACGGTAATGTTGCTGCTCTACAGCACCAGAGACCCAGGTTCGATACTGACCACAGTTGCTGTCAGTACGGAGTTTGTACCTTCTCCCTGTCACATGCGTGGGTTTTCTCCTTGTGCTCCGGTTTCCTCCCACTCTCCAAAGACCTACAGGTTTGCACGTTAATTGGCTTGGAAAAACTGTGAATTGTCCCTCGTGTGTAGGATAGTGTTAGCGTGTGTGGATCACAGACTCAGTGGGCCTAAGGGCCTGTTTCCGTACTGTATCTCTAAAAAAAGCTTCTGAGTTTTCCAAACATGCTCAAATTAGGGTATGAGCAAGTTGATATCAATGTCAAGGTTTCATCTCCCAGCGGCTATGACTAGGTTTGCTTATTCTGCATAAATCTAAATCCAGAGATGCTGCCTGTCCCGCTGAGTTATTCCAGAACTTTGTGCCCATCTTCTGCATAAATCTGACATATGATGTTCAAGTTACACATCCTACAAAGATAGCAGTCAGTGCAGGGTGTGTAAAAAGTGATGTTTGGGGAAAATGGGAAGTGATTTAATTGAAAGATTTTGAGGTACATTTTCTGCGCAGTTGTTAAGAACCTTTTGGTTGGAAAGTCTACAATTATGTCTCCATTGACCATTTTTGAGGAAGATGAGAAGAAACTTCTTTCCAAATGAGTCATAAACATTTGAAATTCTGTCTGGGAAGCTGTGAATAACTGTACATATTCTAAATGAGAATATTGGACACATATAGAATCAAGTATTTGGAAGTCAAGTAAGAAATTGAACTTACAAGGAAGATGAGTTATTTATTTTATTTTACTTTAGAAATACAGCATGGGAAGAGGCCCTTCGGCCCACCGAGTTCATGCTACCATTGATCGGCTGTTCACATTAGTTCTATATTATCTCACTTTCCCATCCACTCCATACCAGGGCAATTTTACAGAGGTCAATTAACCGACAGATATGCATATCTTTGGGATGTGGGAGAGAACCGGAGCACCCAGAGAAAATCCACATGGTCACGGGGAGAATGTACAAATTCCACACAGACAGCAGCCGATCAAATCTGGATCTGTGGCACTGTGCGGCAAGGTGAAACAAGCTCTTGAGGCTACAACATATTCTCTTGCACCTATTCTGTACTAGATAAAGTCTTGCTCGTTGATCTACAGTAACTTTACACTGGTCCACCTACAGGGGTCAGTGCTGGTCCACCTCAAGACATATAAACAAAAAAAATAAGTGATGCGGCAGGAGCTGTTGTTAAACTTTGCCTGTGATGTTAAAACAGCTGCAGTTAATGACAAAGATGACCATATTCTATTTCACTTAGACAGAGGCCATTTCAGTCCATTGGAGTGCAGTCCCTGAACTACTATCTCCCTCATTGGTGACCCTCGGACTATCTTTGATTAGTATTTTAGGTGCAGGAGGCCATTTGGCCCTTCGAGCCGGCACCGCCATTCATTGTGATCATGGCTGCTTACCAACAATCAGCAACCCGTGCCTGCCTTCTCCCCATAACCCTCGATTCCGCTAGCCCCAAAAGCTCTATCTAACTCTTTTAAATTCATCCAGTGATTTGGCCTCCACTGCCTTCTGTGGCAGAGAATTCCACAAATGAACGAAACATTATTCCATTATCATGTATCTATACACTGTAAATGGCTTGATTGTAATCATGTATTGTCTTTCCTCTGACTGGTTAGCATGCAACAAAAGCCTTTCACTGTACCTCGGTACACGTGACAATAAACTAAACTGAACTGAATGGAGGTCAACTCTCAGAACAATCCCACCAACTGTTCTGGTAATGTGTTCTCCTCATAGTCCCATCAACCTTCCCCAGATTCTACCACTCAGGTGCACACAGGAGCCAAGTGACAGCGGTCAATTAATCCACCAATCTGCATGTCTTGGGGGTGAGGTTGAAACTGGGGCACCCAGGGTAAACCCACATGGTCACAGGGAAAATGTGCAAACTCCACACTGTCAGCAGTGGAGATCAAACTCGGGTTGTTGGCGCTGTGAGGCTAGCTGTGCTGCCCACTGAAAGAACTGCAAGCACCTTTACAACACAGTTTAGTTTAGAGATACAGTGCAGAAACAGGCCATTTGCCCCACCGACCGGCGATCCCCGCACATCAACACTGTGGATAATTTACACCAAGCCAATCAACCTCCAAACCTGTACGCCTTTGGAGTGTGGGAGGAAACCGAAGATTTCAGAGAAAACCCACACGGTCAAGGGGAGAACGGGCAAACTCCATTCAGACAGCACCCGTAGTCGGGATCCAACCGTGATCTCCAGCGCTGTAAACGTTGTGAGGCAGGAACTCTACCGCTGTGCCAGTCACTGCTGACCAGCAATTCTCGCACATCAACACTGCTCCACGCACACTAGGGCCAATCTTACATTTATATCAAACCACAGATTAGCACAAAGGACAAGATGATGTGAGAACAAATTTAATGCAGAGAAATGTGGGGTGGTATCTTTCAGATGTAGAATGAGGAGGGCATCAAATGAAGAATAGGGAAATGTTAAGGTGAATGTGCCAGGTTATGGATAATGTTTACTCTGATTTACAGATACAATGTGAAGCCAGGCCCTTCTGCCCACCAAGTCCACGCCGACTATTGATCATCCACACACTAATGCTATGTTATCCCACATTCGCATCGTGTACACTAGAGGCAATTTACAGAAGCCAATTAATCTACAAACTTTGGAATGTGGGAGGAAACCGGTGCATCCAGAAAAACACCCACGCAGTTACAGGGAGAATGTACAAACTCCACAGAGACAGCACTTGTAGTCAGGATCCAACCTGGGTCTTTGGCGTTGTGAGGTGCCACTATGAGGCCGACCAGCCGCCCCACTGTGCCGCCAAATGTAATGTAAAAACAGTACAAAGAACACGTGGTAGACACAAAAAGGTGGAGTAACTCAGCGGGACAGGCAGCCTCTCTGGAGAGAAGGAATGGGTGACGTTTCGGGTTGAGACCATTCTTCAGACTGTATCTATCTTCAGTTGTATCTATCTTCGGTTTAAACCATCATCTGCCTTTCTTTCCTACACACTATGAATTAAAGTAAATGCTGCAAATGTTTAATTGGGCTGTGGTTGGAAAACGCTGTGCAGCTTGCGTTCCTTGCCGTGTGAAGAATGTAAAGAGGAACGAGAGGATAAAGGGGAGATACAGTGAGGCTGTACCAGGGATAACCTGAATGTACGAGGAGAAATCTGAGCACCCCTGACTGATTTAGTTTCATCAAGGGAGATGTGACAAAGGAGCTCCAAAGTAGGTGGAGTTTTTGAACACATTGGTGAGGAGAAGTTATTTCCCTTGGTGATCTAAGAATGCACTGCACAGAAGCAGAAACCAAAACACCTTTTACAAAGAACTCTTTGGAAAGAAAACTACACAAGGATGTGGAGAAAGTAATTGTTTCAGCTCCAGCATTAAAAACAACAGATGTTGGTAAAGCTCAGCAGGTCTGGCAGCATCGAGAGAAATAACATTAACGTTTCAGGTCTGTGATCTTTATCAGAAAGGGAACAGCAAGTTAGTTCTGGGTTACAGAGGGTTGTTGTAAACCTGTGAGATTCTATGATTTGTATCCCCTCTCCATTACAGGGTGTAAGGGTACGGATGTCAGGGGTTATGGGGCGAAGGCAGGAGAATGGGGTTGAGAGGGAAAGATAGATCAGTCATGATTGAATGCCGGAGTAGACTTGACGGGCCAAATGGCCTAATTCTGCTCCTAGAAATTATGAACTACACCAAAGTATTACTAGTCTATGCTTAAAAAAATTCGAAATGGAGTTACATAATCCTTGACTGGGTGATGTGGAGCTGAATGTTTTGTGTCATAAGTGTCATGCAACATGGAACAGACCCTCTGGCCCACCACAACTCCTCTGACCATCGAACCCATTTGACTACACACTGATCCCACCTGAATCTCCCCACATTCACATCAGCTCCCCCTGGATTCTACCACTGATCCCAACTGTATGTTTGTGTTGTCATTTGTGAGCGGAGCACCAAGGCAGTGAAGACATGCAAACTCTGCACAGACAGCACCAGAGGTCAGACTTGAACCCGTCACTGTACTGTGAGGTAGCAGCTGTATCACTATTCTCCACTATTGTCGACAGAAGTGCTGCTTGTGCTTCTTATGGTGAAGAGCATCACAGAATCAGTTATTCACTTCAAATTGTGCATGCTAATATTTAGATTCTCTACAAGTTTCCTCCCATTCCTATTTCAAGATAACCTTTATGCCTCATGCACTTTCTTCTTAAACGCATCTCAGAATCTTGTCTCAAATGCCTTGTGTGGTAGAAACGTAGAAAATAGGTGCACGAGTAAGCCATTCGGCACTTCAAGCCAGCACCGCCATTCAATATGTTCATGGTTGATCATCCAAAATCAGTACCCCGTTCCTGCTTTCTCCCTGTATCCCCTGATCCCGTTAGCCCTACGAGCTATATCTAACTCTCTCTTGAAAACATGCAGTGAATTGGCCTCCATTGCCTTCTGTGGCAGAGAATTCCACAGATTCACAACTCTCTGGGTGAAAATGTTTTTCCACATCAGTCCTAAATGGCCTACCCCTTTTAAAAAAAATTGTGACTCCAGGTTCTGGACTCCCCCAACATGGGAAACGTTTTTCCTGCATCTAGCCTGTCCAATCCCCTCTCATCCTTCTAAATTCCATTGAATATAAGCCCAGTCGATCCACTTTTTCATATGTCAGTTCCACCATCCCAGGAATTAAGCTGGTGAATTTATGCTGCACTCCCTCATTAGCAAGAATGTCCTTCCTCAAATTAGACCAAAACTGCACACACAATTCCAGGTGTGGTCTCACCTCGGCCCTGTGCAACTGCAGTAGCACCTGCTTGCTCTGACACTCAAACCCTCTCACTATAAAGGCCAACATACCATTTGCTTTCTTCACTGCTTGCTGTACCTGCAATCTTACTTTCAGTGTCTTATGTAAAAGGACACCCAGGTCTCGTTGCACTTCCCTTTTTCCTAATCCGACACCATTCAGATAATAATCTGCCTTCTTGTTCTTGCCACCAAAGCGAATAACCTCACATTTATCCACATTATACTGCATCTGCCATGCATCTGCCCACTCACCCAACCTATCCAAGTCACCCTACAGCCTCATAGCATCCTCCTCAAAGCTCACACTGACACCCGGCTTTGTGTCATCCGCAAACTTGGAAATGTTACATTTAATTCCTTCGTCTAAATCGTTAATATATATTGTAAATAGCTGGGGTCCCAGAAAGTTGAAACCACCATCCCAGACAGATATTTCTGCAGACCACTCCTGAACACAATGGTTCATTTATTTAAATTGCATCCCACGTATCGTGCACAATCATAACGAAAGGCTTGACATACATTGCACCTCAAAATGAAGGGCAATATTGCCAGACTAGAATGGGACACCAATAGTTTGGAACTAGAAAATAGTGGAGGCTTGGAAGGCAAGTAACATGTTCAATCGTAAAATGGGGAGGGCAAGACTTCAGCACAGGGACCTATTTCCAGGGTCTTCCAGCACTGATAGCTAGGAGGGTAAGTTAGTTGGCCAGTTGCTTTGTCGAAATGGTCTCTAGGATGGGTTTCATGGACCAAATGAACTCTCCAGGATCACTGAGCAGAAGGTAGTTTTAGCAGAGGAGAAACAAGACATCAAGCAGAGCTAATTTAGTTTAGTTTAGAGATACACCCCGCCATGTCCGTGCCGACAATCGATACCCGTACGCTAACATTATCCTACACACACTAAGGACAATTTTCAATTTTACATAAGCCAATAAGCCTTATTAAGCATGTCTTTGGAGTGTGGGAGGAAACTGGAGCTCCCGGAGAAAATCCACGCAGATTACAGGGAGAACGTACAAACTCCGTAAAGACAGCACCCATGGACAGGATCGATCCCGGGTCTCTGGCGCTGTCAGGCAGCAACTCTACCGCTGCGCTATCGTGCCGCCCAATGCGAAATGAATGATTCCTACATTCTAGTCATGCATGGCTCTAGAACAATCTATTGATGGCTCTGATCTGGGGGATGCGTGACTCATTCAGATATATGTTATTCAACATTCCATTCAGTACCATAAATATTCTGCATGTGTTCATTTTCTTGGGGGCCTCCTAGAAGCACACAGATAAAGCGAAGATGCATTTGGTACCTTGAGTTTCAGTGAATCCGTGTCGTATGGGCTTGGGACAAAATCAGTGTGGACTCTCGCACGGCCACAGAAAGGCCCCTGGTAGGCGGACTCCTCCTCCTCCCCATCTTCTGACTTCACGCTCTCTCTGTTGCTGGCTGATGAGTCTGTGGTGCTCACTGTTTGACCGCCTGAAATGGAGAGTGAGAACAGGTGGTAAAATGCATGGCAATAACAGTGCAGTCTCCCTCCCCAGGTACTTGTACTTACAGCCTTGTACAGCCTTGCAAAGTGTGGCCGTGTACTCCCAAATTGCTCTCAGTTCTGCACTCTATCCCCCGACCCTAGGGCCAGTTTCTGCCCGGCACATTACCCTGTTGTCTGATGCTTCCTTTTTCATTGTTGTGACCTGATTCTATCCCTCCTTTTTCAAACCCCACCAGTTGTGCTCCGATCTCGTGATTTGACTCTCTTCTCCTCGACCAATCCCTCTTCCCAACTTCTGTAATCCAATGCTTCGGACTGTCAAAGCAGCCACAGCCAGACATAAAAACAGCTTTTTTCCCCACGAGTGATAGTTCTACTCAATAACCAAAGTCTGTAGTCTCTTTTGTGCTCTGGTTTATTTTCACCCACATGTTTAGACCGTAATGGTGTATCCTTATTGTTTTGAAGTGTTTATGCTTTATTCTAAATTGTTAACTGTATGTTTGTGTTGTCATTTGTGAGCGGAACACTAAGGCACATTCCTTGTATATGCACATACTTGGCCAATAAACTTATTCATTCATTCGTTCCCATCTCCCTCCCTCCTCTATGGTCCCCACCCCCATGACTAAATTCTGCCCTCCGTTGGTGCAGACATTCCCCTCCTCCCACTGTGATCCTTTCACCTGACCTCTCCCCGCTCCACCTTCCCACTGCGGTTTAATTTCCCCAACCATCTTCTCATTACACTCTGATTGTTTTCTTGTGATGTTCCATTTTCCACTTTCCTGTTATGTTCTAATTCCACACCCCCCCCCCCTAACCTCCCCATTGTTGTCTCCTTTCCCCCCCAACCTCCCCATTGTTGTCTCCTTTCCCCTCCCCATCTCCCCATTGTGGAGATGTTTTTGCCTTTCTCCCCACTGTGGACAATTGTCCCCACTTACCCATTGTGGACAATTGCCCCATCTCCCCACTGTGGAACCATTACCTGCCATCTCTACATTATGAACAACTGCTCACATTCCGTGTTATCAAACAATTGCCCCTCAACTCACTACTGTTAAACAATTGCTCCCAAACTTCCCATTCTGGTCTAATTACATACCCAACATCCCGTTATGGTACAATGAACCACCCCCCCACCCCACCCCACTCTGGTGCAATCTGGTCCATTGCCCTTCATCTTCCCATTCTGGTCCAAATCCCTCCATCCTCCGATATTGACACAATTAACTCACACCATCCCATTCTGTTCCAATTGCCCCCTTCATCACCCCAATGCATCCATTCGCCCCACATTTCTGCATCACAATCCAATTTCTCCCCATTTATTCCAATTACTTCCCCATCTCTGCATTGTGGTGTAATCCCCCCCCACCCTCCCCCGAAACATTTCTGTTGCCTTTTGATGCCCAACATCTCCTTGTGTTCAGTTTTCCCCCATCCTCCTCCTTGGCAGATTCTCCATTCCACCCTATTCCCTATTTCAATGATCTGATCTTTGCCCTCCCCTAATTCTATAAAATTTCTGCTGGTGTAATTATAGCTTCAGCATATTCCCAGTCACTGACTTGATGCAAAGTGGCCAATCCTTTCCTGCTATGTGTTAGCTGCACTCCTTGGATAATGGACTTGCAAATCACAGCCAATGCATCCAACTTCAAACCAAGCACTTACTTTAATAGCAAGCCATCAAATCCAGGAGATGTACCAGGTTTAGTTCCATTAATGTGCTGAGTATATTTTCTCTGGTGACAGAAATTATTTTGAATGCAGCCTCCCCATGAAGACCAATCCAACTTAGTGATTTAGAAATGCTGGCCTTTCTCCATTTTCCATTATTAATTCCCCAAAATCATCCATTAGGGATTAACATAGGCTGTTGCTATCCAGATGTGCAGCACTTTGGTCAACATGGGTTGTTTTTAAATGTGCTATACAAAAAAAATTGACTTGACTTGACTTGATATGTATATATATATATATACACACACACACACACACACACACACACACACACTGATGAGCCAAAACATTATGACCACCTGCCTAATATGCTGTTGGTCCTCCGAGTGCCGCCAAAACAGCGCCGACCTGCCAAGGCATGGACTCTACAAGACCCCTGAAGGTGTCCTGTGGTATCTGGCACCAAAACATTAGCAGCAGATCCTTCAAGTCCTGTAAGTTGTGAGGTGGAGCCACCGTGGTTCGGACTTGTCGATCCAGCACATCCCACAGATGCACAATCGGATTGAGATCTGGAGAATTTGGAGGCCAGGGCAACACCGTGAACACTTCATCATGTTCCTCAAACCATTCCTGAACAATATGTGCAGTGTGGCAGGGTGCATTATCCTGCTGAAAGAGGCCACTGCCATCAGGGAATACCATTGCCATGAAGGGGTGTACCTGGTCTGCAACGATGTTTAGATAGGTGACACGTGTCAAAATGACATCCACATGAATGGCCGGACCCAGGGTTTCCCAGCAGAAATTTGCCCAGAGCATCACACTCCCTCCACCAGCTTGTCGTCTTCCCACAGTGCATCCTGGTGCCATCACTTCCCCAGGTAAACAGCACATACGTACACAGCCATCCACGTGATCCAAAAGAAAACGGGACCAGGCGACCTTCTTCCATTGATCCAAGGTCCAGTTCCGACGCTCGCTTGCCCAACGTAGACGCTTTTGACGGTGGACAGGGGTCATCATGGGCACTCTGACCGGTCTTTGGCGACGCAGCCCAATACGCAGCAGGGTGCGATGCACTGTGTATTGTGACACATTCCTCCCATGACCATCATTAAAATTTTCTGTGACTTGTGTCACAGTAGACCTTCTGTCGGTTCGGACCAGACTGGATAGTCTTTGTTGCCCTCGCGCATCAATGAGCCGTGGGCGCCCAACACCCTGTCGCCGATTTGTGGTTTGTCCCTCCTCGGACCACTATCGGTAGGTACTCACCACTGCTGACCAGGAGCACCCCACAAGCCTTGCCGTTTCAGAGATGCTCTGACCCAGTCGTCTGGCCATAACAATTTGGCCCTTGTTAAAGTCTCTCAGGTCTTTACTCCTGCCCATTTTTCCTGCATCCAACACATCAACTTCAAGAACTGACTGTTCACGCTGCCTAATATATCCCATCCCTTGACAGGTGCCATTGTAACAAGACAATCAATGTTATTCACTTCACTTGTCAGTGGTCATAATGTTTTGGCTCAAAATAGTGTATATAAAAACGAATATATATAATGGAAAATGGAGAAAGGCCAGCATTTCTAAATCACTAAGTTGGATTGGTCTTCATGGGGAGGCTGCACTCAAAGTAATTTCTGTCACCAGAGAAAATATACTCAGCTCGTTTATGGAGCTAAACCTGCTATGTCTCCTGGATCTGATGGCTTGCTATTATAGTAAGTGCTTGGTTTGAAGTTGGATGCATTGGCTGCGATTAGCAAGCGTAATGCCATTATCCAAGGAGTGCAGCTAACACAAAGCCGGAAAATATTGGTCACTTTGCATAAAGTCAGTGACTGGGAATATATTTTTAATTTATGAGTTAATAGCAGGATAGTTGGAAAATCATATTTTTGTCAGAGTCAGCATGATTTCGGTTTAGTTTAGAGATGCAGCATGGAAACAGGTTCTTTGGCCCACCAAGTCCACGCCGAACATAGATCACCCGTTCACACTAGTTCTGTGTAATTCCACTATGTAGTTCCCTAAACGATAGGGGAAATTTTGCAGAGATCAATCATCCTATAAACTCGCGCGTCTTTGGGATGTGGGAGGAAACCGGAACATCCAGTGGAAACCCACGTGGTCACAGTGAGAACGTGCAAACTCCACATAAACAGCACCCGAAGTCAGGATCGAACCTGGATCTCCAGTACTGTGAGACTCTACCAGAGGCGCCACTGTGTTGTCACTGTGGTTTTGCGATTGGAAATTCTGTTTAGCAAATTTTCTGGAGTCCTTTGAGGATGTAACGTATAGGGTGAACAAAAGGGCACTGGTTGAATATTTAGATTTCTACAGGCATCCGAGAAGATGCCACATAAAAGATTGTTGCACAGGAGTTGAGGTTGGAGGTAATGTATTGGCATGGAGAGAGGACTGGCAACTAATAAAGTTAAAAAAACATTGAGATGAATGGGTCGTTCTCGTGTTTGCAATGAATAACCTGTGGTGTACCTCAGGAACCAGGGTTACGGCTTCAACTATTTATAATCCACTTTGATGATTTAACGAGTGGGTCGTGACTGTATTTGTTGATGACATGCAGTAGGGCAGAAAGTTATGAGTAGAGGGGAGGGAGGGGGGGTGGAGTCTTGAAAGAGATAACATGACTGGTCAGAAATACATGAAAAACTATGTGGGGCTCGGGAATGGGCAATGACTGGTGTTATCCTCCAGGGGGAGGGAGCGGGGGGGGGGGGAGAGGTTAGGTGTTGCTGTGGGAAAAGAGTTGGAGAATAGGAATGGGAGTGGGGATTGGCACTGGAAGAGGATGCAGACCATATCAATGTTCAGGGTTGGGAAAATCTTAGTACTTTGCCTGACAACCAGACAACCTGACTTTATTTGTACTTTAATCATCCAAATGCTCTTTACTTTTCCCTGTTAATGAATGGGAGGTCCTGAAACCATTGTCAAATGTGACTTTTCCTCGCCTTCCCCATTCAAAAGAAAAATGAACCAGGTCTGCAGCCTCCCAAAACTTTAGTTCCCAGGATATTCTTTTTGAAAGTGACTCCAAGAGAACCCAGTAATTTTGGTAACTGTAGTGGAAAGATGGAAGTCTTCTTACTCATTGAACTCTGGCCACTCAAGGAGCTCCGCAGACTCTCCACTGAGCCACCACCAGCCAGCTTGAGTCTGGATCGGTCAGCTGGTTCAGGAGATTGGACAGTGGGCACCATTCCTTCGGACGACAACTGTGGGGAGAAAAGGAGGCAATTAACAGCTTTACCAACATATAGAGTCTCCGTCGCTTCCTGTTTCTCCTGCCACCTCCTGAGCAAGCCGCAGGTTTCTCTTCTTGATGGCCTTAACGTGTGTCCTGACGCTAACCTAATGAATGGAAACTCACTTGTGTGCACCATTCAACTAACTATTATCTTTATTACACAACCTACAAAAATAGAAAACACATCTGGCTAAAATTGAGTCCTTGCAAGCAGCAGGGAGCCACACAAGATTAACTTGACCACAAGCTCTGGTGCAGGTCGCACATTAACATCGAGCTCCATGCTAATGAATATGATTACAACTTGCCACAAATGGGAACCAATATGAGAGCTGGCGCCACCTAAAAGCAACTTGTACTATTTAAAGCCATCCTACGCTTGTTAGTAGAGGATAGGGAGCACCGTGGCTGGATTGGGTGGTGGAGAATGTTGTTCAGTTTAGTTTAGTTTAAAGATACAGGGTGCTAACAGCCCCTTCGGCCCACCGAGTCCACGCCGACCACGATCACCTGTACACTAGTTCTATTCTATACACTAGAGACAATTTACAGAAGCCAATTAACCTATAAATCTGGGCGTCTTTGGTGTGTGGGTGGAAACCAGAGCACCCGGAAAAAACCCACGCGGTCACAGGGATAACATACAAACTCCGTACAGACAGCACCTGTGGTCAGGATCAAACCTGGGTCTCTGTCGCTGTAATGCGGCAACTCTACCGTTGCGCCATTGTGCCGCCCCTGTTGATGAGCGAGCTGTGATAATGGAACCTCAATGGGCTCTAGGAAATCTCCAAAGCTGCACGAGGTGCCTGCGTGGAGGAGATGAGGAGATGTGCTCTTTCCGTAGCAGAGTAGGAGAGGTGTGGGCAGCAGTGAGATTAGATAACCACAGTTGTCAACGGGAGTAGTTGAGTCTCAAGTTGCTGCAAACATTTCAATATTTCACATGCATAGTCAGGCCAGTGAATGCTATTCCCACTAACTGAATCACATCTCAACTGCTGCTCAGTGAACCACATATTCATCACTCATCTTCCCACTAGAAACCACACTGCCATCACTTGTTTTCCATAAATTCTATCCACCAGGGTTCATACCTAATGCTCACTGACTCGTCTCACCCTCAGAATCCTAGGACAGGCTCGTGCTTTGACATCCACATTTTACTGCTTTGGAAGCCGCAAAATTACGCCAATCGCTTTGGCCCAAAGAGACAGCAAAACACTTGCCAACACACTTCTCTCCCTTCTGTAGAAGGGGCCGGTGCACAAAACTGAGAGGGAAACCTCTGCTTGACCCTTTGGTGGAAGTGGCACTGCCATCAATGACGCAGCCAATGCCAACTGTGCATCCAGCAACAAGGGCTGAGATCATGGAAGATGGCAATATTCCATCTTCTTCCACCTCACTTCCTCCTTACAATCTCACACTCCCTCCGTGTAATCTTGTTCCCAGGTCCTTTCTCTTTTGAGATACTCATAAACTGCAAACTGATTGAAAGGAAAAAGTGAACGAACACGTGGGCAGCGAGGATGAAGTGACATTGTGACTTAAGCTTCACATGTAGCTGCAGGTTCTGCCACAGCCACCAAACATAAAGTAACGCAACTTCATAAGTTATAGGAGTAGAATTAGGCCATTCGACCCATCAAGTCAACTCCACCATTCAATCATGGCTGATCTATCTTTCCCTCTCAACTCCATTCTCCTGTCTTTTCCCCATGACCTTTGACACCCGTACTAATCAAGAATCTGTCAATCTCCGCTTTAAAGGTACCCATTTACTTGGCCTCCACAGCCCTCTGTGACAATGAATTCCACAGATTCACCACCCTCTGACTGAAGACATTCCTCTCATTTCCTTTCTAAAGGTACATCTTTTATTCTGAGGCGATGACCTCTGGTCCTAGACTCTCCCACTAGTGGAAACATACTCTCCACATCCTTTCTAACCAGGACTTTCACTATTTGGTAAGTTTCAATGAGGTCCCCCCTCATTCTTCTAAACTCCAGCGAGTACAGGCCCAATGCCGTCAAACGCTCATCATACGTTAACCCAATACTTTCTGGGATCATTCTCGTAAACCTCCCGGGGACCCTCTCCAGCGCCAGCACATCCTCAGATATGGGGCCCAAAACTTCTCATCATACCACAAATGCGGTTCGACCAGTGCCTTAAAAAGCCTCAGCATTACAACCCTGATGTTATATTCTAGTCCTCTCGACATAAATGCTGGCATTGCATTTGCCATCAGGTAGTCGCACGTGTGAGACACAGGGCAGGTGCCAGCTTCATTAAGACTGAGGTTATAGACAATAGACAATAGACAATAGGTGCAGGAGTAGGCCATTCAGCCCTTCGAGCCAGCACCGCCATTCAATGCGATCATGGCTGATCACTCTCAATCAGTACCCCGTTCCTGCCTTCTCCCCATACCCCCTCACTCCGCTATCCTTAAGAGCTCTATCCAGCTCTCTCTTGAAAGCATACATGATGCAGAGGATATAGAAGAATGTTTTAGAAGGGCAGCTTACAAGACAGCTATGGCTGCACACAGCAAGAGACCTGTCACTGATTCCAGACCGCAGTAGTGAGCAGCAACTTTATAGAAAGTTTGGATCCCATTCTCTGGTGGTGGCCAGTGACATTAATATACTAAAGTCAGAGATTAATTCCATTTCAGGAACAGGCCCTTCAGCCCACACTAGCCACTAAGCACCCATTTACATCAATACTATGCTAATCCCATTATTATTCTCCGCACCTTCATAATAACAGGATAAACACACTCATCCCATAAATTCTGCCACCAGGGCCAATTTACAGTGGTAAATTTACAATTTACACCGATCAAACAGCACTGTTTTAAAATATAAGAGAAAACTTCGGCGCCCAGAGAAAACTCAGGCAGGGACAGGGAGAACATGCAAACATCAAACAGACAGTATCCAAGGTCAGGATTGAACCCGAGCCACGGGAGCTGTGTGGCAGTAGCTATAGCAGCTGCACCATTGTCCAACTATTAAATAAAAACACTCCATGTAGAGTACACCAGAATACCCCTGAATATCATTTATGTACACTATACCATAACACTCCTGAGTATCTTTGTCACCATTTCCAAAGTATTCCTCTTTTCTATTTTTTTTCAAAAACAAATAGCCTTGATCTTCCCCAGATGAAAGTCCTTTAATCTTCTTGTCCGCTCAGTTAATCCGTGGATATTTCTTAATAAAATTTTTATATCAGCTTCACACCAAAACTTCCCAATTAGTTCTGCATTATCCACAAACTCAAAGATTGCTTACGCTCATTTCTTCCCATGTTATAACCCTACGTAGCTCATGTCCGAGCCTTGCGCAGACCCCTGGTAATACCTGCCAACCGTGAAATAAACGATGTGGCATCTGCCTTTCCAAAATGTTCTCATGCTATCACACTACCAGTATTCACAACAGGGTTGTAGGGTTTGAAGAAGGGTCTCAACCCGAAACGTCACCCATTCCTTCTCTCCGGAGATGCTGCCTGTCCCGCTGAGTTACTCCAGCATTTTGTGTCTACCTTCACAACAGGGTTGCTCTTGAGCTATCAACTTTACCTTAACTAAATTGGGCTTGTTGAAATGGTTTTTCAACCCGCTTCTTTTTCCTAAGTTTGTACTCCAGTGAAAACTTGGCCTGAGACTAAAGCCTCCGTGATGACAAACCAAACAAGAGACTTTGTTTTACAAATGATAATGTCCCTGGCCATATGTTGAGTGCTTGCAGTGAATAATTCCTCACACTGTTTAGAGTCAGAGATTAATTGTTTAACAACCACCAATAACTGCTTAACAACCAGCTGAATTTACACCGCTCCTTTGATGCAGAGATAAAGGAAGAGGCACTTTAGTTTAGTTTATAGAGATACAGCGCAGAAACAGGCCCTTCGGCCCGAGTCCGCACCGCTCAGTGATCCCCCGCATATTAACACTATCTTACACACACTAGGGACAATTTTTTTAACATTTACCAAGCCAATTAATCTACATACCTGTACGTCTTTGGAATGTGGGAGGAAACCGAAGATCTTGGAGACAACCCACGTACTTCACGGGGAGAACGTACAAACTCCGTACAGACAGCACCCGTAGTCAGGATCGAACCCGGGTCTATATCTCTACCACTGTGCCACCGTGCTGCCCAAATAACACAGACTTCATGTGTGGATTGAGAGACACAAGATGCTGAGACATGGAAGGAGGAACGATCCCAAGAGAACTAAACCTGGTTGACTAGATGTCCTTTCAAGAGGGAGTGGAAAGTTTGGGTTTACTTGCCTGGGGAGTTGGGGTACTACTGTATGTCTTTGTAATCTTCCTTCTGACAGTTTCTTTTACCGACTTGACCTTTCTGCTCAGTGATTTCCGTGAATTTGTGGGGGATTTCGCCGTGCCCCCCTTTTCGGTGCTGGTGCTGTCTTTACAATCACACTGCAGGGGTAAAATAGACATCGTCATTTATTCTACAAAACTCCATACACATCTCACATCTCTCATTCCAGATTAGTGGAGATCAGGTCAGGCTACAATCATGTTTTCTAGGGGGGGGGGGGGGGAATATATTGCAAGTTGGAGCAAAGAAATTAGACGGAGATCTGAATTAGTTGAGTTTAGTTTCAAGATACAGTGCGGAAACAGGCCCTTCGGCCCACTGAGTCCGCGCCGACCAGCGATCACCCTGTCAACTAGCACTATCCTATTCACTAGGGACAGTTTACAATCTTTACTGAAGCCAAGTAACTCACAAAATTGCGTGTCGTTGGAGTGTGGGAGGAAACCGGAGCACCCAGAGAATACCCAGTCGGTCACAGGGAGAACGTACAAACTCCGCACAGACAGCACCCGTAGTCAGGATTGAACCCGGGTCTCTGGCGCTGTAACGCAGCAACTCTACTGCTGTGCCACCATGCTTCCTTTTGAATCTCAAAGCCGTCCAACATCGATGATACAGCTTCATTTTATGATGATAAGATTTGTTCGTTATGTTGATATGGGCTGGATGTGGGGAAATGATAAAGTAATTACTCTGTTTCTTTTTTCACTGATACTGCTGACCTGCTGAGTTTTTACAACATCTTCTGATATCAGTTTAAATTGCCACTGTAAATAATTCTTTGATTTTCATTCATGTTTGAAATGAATACGCTATTGGGCCCCAAATTTGCACTAATAAAGCAGGCAAGGAGTTCAAATTCTAGTACACCAGTTTGAAGACTTGAATTTAAGATAAAGTAATCTGGAAACACAAATCTTGTACAAAAACGTTCATGAAGATATTTGCAGTAGCAAAAACTCAAATGGTTTACAACGTGCAATGAAAACCATTATGTAAGTGACCCCAGAGGTGAAGGACACAGATCGAATACATTTCTCCTCATTTCATCTCTGAACAGTTTATACCTTACCCTGAGCCCAAGACTCTCCAGTAAAGGAACAGATTCAGTCACATAGCCTGCTAGCTCTTGGATGTTCATCGTGATCAGATTTAGATTTTAGATTTTAGATTTAGAGATCTACTTCTCATTCTTCTAATCTCCAGTAATCTCCTATTCAATCTCTCCTCACAGAACAATCATCAATTCAGAAATTACACTGCACAAACTCCAATACAAGTATGATTCGTTCTTAGTGTGTGGACATAAATTGCACATTGTATTCCGAGTGTGGCCCATTAAAGTCCTTTCAAATTGCAAGACTTTTTCGCTCATGTATTGTAACCTCTCGCAATAAAAACGATCATATAATTTATCCTCTTAATTGCCTGTACATCTATTTCCAATTCCATGTAGAGTACACCAGAATACTCCTGAATATCATTTATGTAGTATACCAGAATACTCTTGAATATCATTTATGTAGTATACTATAATAATCCTGAATATCATTTATGTACAGTACACCAAAATATCCCAGGGTATCTTTTTCACCATTTCCAAAGTATTCTTCTTTTCTATTCTTTATACAAAGACAAATAACCTTGCTCTTCCCCAAATGAAAGTCCATCAATCTTCTTGTCTGCTCAGTTAATCCTTGGATATTTCTTTGTAGAATCATTATATCAGCTTCACATCTTAAACTTCCTAATTCATTCTACATCAAAGATTGCTTAAGCTCATTTCTTCCCATGCTATAACCCTATGTAGCTCATGTCCTAGCAACGATCCTTGTGCTAACCACTGGTAATGCCTGCCAACCTGAAAATAAGCTTTTAAATTCTATTCTGTTTTCTATTCTTTAACCAATGAAATGTTGTAACATATTGTGCCCCAACCCCAAAAAGTTATTTCAGATAGGATCTCACCAACACTCTCTTGAAAATCCAGATATTCCAGATGCATTGACATCCCTTATCTTTAATTTTAAACACTGGCACTGACAGAAGTTGCAATGTGGTATAAACTACCTGCAATTAAATTTACACGTATGTGCGTGCGTCTGTGTCCGTGTGACTGTCTGTGTCTATGTGACTGTCTGTGTCTGTGTGACTGGCTGTTTGTCTGTCTGTGTGACTGTCTGTGTGTGTGCTTGTGTGTGCGTGTGCCCATGTATGTGTGCCTGTGTGTGTTTGTCTATGTGAGTGTATGTGTATGTGCCTGTGTGTGCGCACGTGTGGCGGTGTCTGCGTACATATGTGAATGAAAAAAAACACCACATGCAGGCAGTTATTACATTATCAATGGGTTGGACAGTATAATATGCAAGTGTGGAATAATAAAAGTAAATGTTTATGTGATCAAAGAAATACAACAAATTTGGACAGCTCTTCAAAGAGCTGGCAGAGTTACGACGCATACACCAATAGGACTACTTTGCTATACTCTGATCAAATGCCATTAATTCACTAATTATACCCCTTGTTATCCCAGACCTTCCACTTACCCCATGACTCTGAGACGTCGGGCTTCTGAACAGCTCACTGTCAGTCGGCGAGTGAGAAGCCTTGTGTGACTTGCCTTCTCTGCACTCAGAGTCAGAATAGTTTTTCCCAGATTTCTTTGGAGGCATTATGGCACCAATCTCAGATGACAAGTGAAGTGGCTTGAGAAGTTTCTTCCCAGTCTGTCCTTCCAGGCTGCTGGGAGACAGGGAGCCACAAAGGGTAGTCGAGGGTGCAGGATCTTCCACAGGAGTTTTCTGTAATGACTCGTTCGAGCAGATTTGTGCCTTGTTGCCCTTTAGCCTGAAAAAGCTCAGCGATCTTTCATCCTGTGGAGACTCCACCTGTTTGCTGCAGGTCCCATCACAAGTGCTTTCTGGACGGGCGAGAGGAAGACAAAGAAAAAATATAGAAACTCAGCACCTGCCAAACCAAGCCAATCACTTCAACAACCAGCAGACAAACACTGAAGGAGATTTTCCAAATCAGCTTCACCACGTAACTGTGTTAATGGAGGATAGATATTCACAGCACAAGACTATACAATATAAACCTGTTAATTATTGAGGGAAAAAAGCACAGGCAAATTTTGTGACGTGTTAAACAACTTTGCTTTGCATTGCAATCCGATAGTTGCCTGAGCTTGTCGGAATTGAAACCTGCACTACTGGCTTTCTTCTCCAACTGGAATGCTGTACAGTGGGTTTCATACCCACAAAGGCCACTTAATGTCTGAGGCACCGAACGTGACTCACTTAATTCTCAGCCTCCTCCCAGCTCTTGCTCCGCCCCTCCACATGAGTGAAACATTTACTCTCTGCTTCCAGCATTAGGCCACCTGGTGGAGGTTTCCCCAGCCTGCTCCGCAAAATCCAGCAAACTTGCAACCCCCTGCCAGGTTGCAGCAGCTACTTGTAAAGTAAGGTGGTTCTTTAAGGGATAGGCATCGTGCGCAGGCCTGAAAATCCCTGTCGGAGGAGGCAGTCAGATTCACGAAATGAAAGGAAAGACACCAAATGCTGGAGTAACTCAGCGGGTCAGGCCACATCCCCGGAGAACATGGATGGGTGACGCTTTGGGTCGGGATTCATCTTCCGACCCAGAGCATAACCGATCCATGTTCTCCAGGGATACTCCCTGACCCGCTGAGTTACCCCAGCATTTTGCATCTTTCCTCGGTAAGCCAGCATCTGCAGTTTTGTATTTCTGCATGTTTTCACAAAATGAAATTTGCTTTGTGTAGCACTGTAAGCTGCCAGAAGGTCCTCGGACATGAATAGCAAGAACCATGTCCCACAGTGTCATCTGTTTAGTTAAATGAAGACGACAGTGCTGACATTTTACAGAAGACATGTCTGACTTAATCAGCACATGGAAATACCAAAAAAGCCTCCTGCCGAGATCCATCCGGTTGACTTACGCATTTCCCATGATGATGACAACAATGCACAGCTTGCAAATGCAAACTGATGGAGTGGAAGAGCTCTGCACAACAATGATTGATCCAGTGGAGCTGTTGAACAATCTCCTAACTTAAGACACCAAACCGATGCATCAACTGTGGCTGCATTCAAACTACGATAAATGAAAGCCACGTTAGTGATGAAGCATCACATCCCGCTGACTAAACTGCCCGCTTGGAGAAGTTGGACACAAAACGTGGGAATAACTCAGCAGGTCAGGCAGCATCACTGGAGTCATAGTCATAGATTGATACAGTGTGGAAACAGGCCCTTCGGCCCAACTCGCCCACACAGGCCAACAATGTCCCAGTTACCCTAGTCCCATTTGCCTGCGCTTGGTCCGTAACCCTCCAAACTTGTCCTATCCTTGTACCTGTCCAACTGTTTCTTAAACGATGGGATAGTCCCAGCCTCAACTACCTCCTCTGGCAGCTTGTTCCATACACCCACCACCCTGTGTGAAAAAGCTGTCCCTCAGATCCCTATTAAATCTTTTCTCCTTCACCTTGAACCTATGTCCTCAGGTCCTCGATTCCCCTACTCTGGGCATCTACCCGATCTATTCCTCTCATGATTTTGTACACCTCTATAAGATCTCCCCTCATCCTCCTACACTCCATGGAATAGAAACCCAGCCTACTTAACCCCTCCAGTCCTGGCACCATCCTCTAGTCCTGGCAACATCCTCGTAAATCTTTTCTGAACCCTTTCAAGCTTGATAATATCTTTCCTATAGCTTGGTGCCCAGAACTGAACACAATATTCTAAATGTACTCTCACCAACGTCTTATACAAGAGGAAACGGATGGGTGACGTTTCAGGTCGGGACCCTTCTTCAGGCTGAAAGTAGAGGGGAGTGAACTGCAGGTAAGAAGACAATAGACAATAGGTGCAGGAGTAGGCCATTCAGCCCTTCGAGCCAGCACCGCCATTCAATGCGATCATGGCTGATCACTCTCAATCAGTACCCCGTTCCTGCCTTCTCCCCATACCCCCTCATTCCGCTATCCTTAAGAGCTCTATCCAACTCTCTCTTGAAAGCATCCAACGAACTGGCCTCCACTGCCTTCTGAGGCAGAGAATTCCACACCTTCACCACTCTGACTGAAAAAGTTCTTCCTCATCTCCGTTCTAAATGGCCTACCCATTATTCTTAAACTGTGGCCCCTTGTTCTGGACTCCCCCAACATTGGGAACATGTTTCCTGCCTCTAATGTGTCCAATCCCCTAATTATCTTATATGTTTCTCTGCCAGTGCATGGCAGAGATACCATTTTATTTTCAATGAGGTGTATGGAGCAGCAAAAAAAAGATGGGTGAAGAGTTGACAAATATAAGCACTTTAAGCCGTTTCTAAGTATCCATTGGTTATAGTCATACAGAATGGAAACAGTCCCTTCGATCCAACTTGGCCATGCTGACCAAAATGCCCCTTCTACACCAGTCGCACCTGCCTGGGTTTGGTCGATATTCCTCTAAACATTTCCTTATTCCTTAAACATTCCTATCCAAATGGCTTTTAAATGTTGTTATAATAGCTGCCTCAACTACCTCCTCCGGCAGCTTGTTCCATAAACCCACCACCTTGAGTGCGAAAAAGTTGCCCCTCAGGTTCCTATTAAATGTTTCCCCTCGCCTCATCCAAGCTTCCTTATGCCCACCTGCTTTCCTTTCAATAGACAATAGAAATAGACAATAGAAAATAGGTGCAGGAGAAGGCCGTTTGGCCCTTCGAGCCAGCACCGCCATTCAATGTGATCATGGCTGATCATTCTCAATCAGTACCCCGTTCCTGCCTTCTCCCCATACCCCCTGACTCCGCTATCCTTAAGAGCTCTATCTAGCTCTCTCTTGAATATATTCAGAGAATTGGCCTCCACTGCCCTCTGAGGCAGAGAATTCCACAGATTCACAACTCTGACTAAAAAAGTTTTTCCTCATCTCTGTTCTAAATGGCCTACCCCTTATTCTTAAACTGTGGCCCCTGGTTCTGGACTCCCCCAACATTGGGAACATGTTTCCTGCCTCTAACGTGTCCAACCCCTTAATAATTTATACTTTTCTATAAGATCCCCTCTCATCCTTCTAAATGCCAGTGTATACAAACCTAGTCGCTCCAGTCTTTCAACATATGACAGTCCCGCCATTCCGGGAATTAACCTAGTAAACCTACGCTGCACGCCCTCAATAGCAAGAATATTTGGAGACCAAAACTGCACATAGTACTCCAGGTGCGGTCTCACTAGGGCCCTGTACAACTGCAGAAGGACCTCTTTGCTCCTATACTCAACTCCTCTTGTTATGAAGGCCAACATTCCATTGGCTTTCTTCACCGCCTGCTGTACCTGCATGCTTCCTTTCAGTGACTGATGCACTAAGACACCCAGATCACGTTGTACGTCCCCTTTTCCTAACTTGACACCATTCAGATAATAATCTGCCTTCTTATTCTTACCACCAAAGTGGATAACCTCACACTTATCTACATTAAACTGCATCTGCCATGCATCCACCCACTCACACAACCTGTCCAAGTCACCCTGCAACCTCATAGCATCTTCCTCACAGTTCACACTGCCACCTAGCTTTGTATCATCGGCAAATTTGCTAATGGTACTTTTAATCCCTTCATCCAAGTCATTGATGTATATTGTAAATAGCTGCGGTCCCAACACCGAGCCTTGCTGTACCCCACTAGTCACTGCCTGCCATTCTGAAAGGGACCCATTTATCCTCACTCTTTCACTCTAACAGGAACATGTACACCCTGAACTTTTGTCAAAGCATCCCATTTTCTGTATGGCCCTCAGCCTTCAAATAACCTACATCAATCAGCTTTAGCAGGTTCTTGTCTAATACCAAAGTTGGCCTTCAGTTCAGGTGCAACCCATCCTCTTGTACAGGTCACCTCTGCTCCAGAAGAGATCCCAAATGGTTCAAAATCTGAATCCCTGCCTCCCACCCACCTCTGTCCAATCTTCCTATTCCTACACCCACTAGCACGTGGCACTGGAAGTAATCTGGAGATTGCTATCTTGGAGGTGCTGCTTTCTAACTTTTGGCCTAACTCTCTAAATTCATTTTGCAGAACTTCATCCCTTTTCCTACCTATGCCGCCTGACCTGTTAAGCATTTCAATCATTTTCTGGGTTTTTTTCTTGAGGCAAAAAGGGTTGTTCAGAGGTTGGAGAAGGCAGAGAAATGGGGAATGCCAAGGGTCCCCTCGATCTCATCAGGTGGTTTAGCTTTTAACTGGACTATTTATTCTCTTCTTCTCACTACTGCGGCACACAATTTTATGCATCTAGCTTGTCTGATGGGTTTACATGCATCAATGTTGTCCCAATCTATTCCAGCTTACCTGCAATAGGTGCATTCTTTATTTCTTCCACTTTGACAAGTTTCTTTTTTAATCTGCGTTTTGAAGAAACCAACTTGTGGAGCCTTTTAAACTTCACCTCTTGGACATCATCATCCAACTGTTCCCATATCTAAACAGGTGAAAAGCATAATTTGCATGGAACTTGATGAGTCTGCTGCATTATAACTGATTCAATGAGTGGCTGCTACATGATAATCTGACATTTTAGATCAGTTTAGTTTAGAGGCACAGCGCGGAAACAGGCCCTTCAGCCCACCGGGTTCGCGCCGAACAGCGATCCCCGCACACTTGCACTATCCTACACAAACGAGGGACAATTTACATTTGTACCAAGCCAATTAACCTAACAAACCGAAGGTATTTATTCACAAAATGTTGGAGTAACTCAGTAGGTCAGGCAGCATCTCGGGAGAGAAGGAATGGGTGACGTTTTGGGTCCTCATATTTCGTCTGGGCAGCTTGCAGCACAGTGGTATGAACATCGACTTCTCCAACTTTAGGTAGTTCCTCTGTCCCTCTCTTCCCCTCCTCCTTCCCAGATCTCCCTCTATCTTCCTGTCTCCACCTATAATCCTTCCTTTGTCCCGCCCCCCTGACATCAGTCTGAAGAAGGGTCTCGACCCAAAACGTCACCCATTCCTTCTCTCCCGAGATGCTGCCTGACCTGCTGAGTTACTCCAGCATTTTGTGAATAAATACCTTCGATTTGTACCAGCATCTGCAGTTATTTTCTTAACCTAACAAACCTGTACGCCTTTGGAGTGTGGAAGGAAATCGGAGATCCCAGAGAAACCCCACGCAGGTCATGGAGAGAACATACAAACTCCGTAGTCAGGATCGAACCCGGGTCTCTGGCGCTTTAAGGCAGCAACTCTACCATTGCGCCACCGTACCACCCTTTGGTGCAGTTAGCAATGGGAAAATTACGCACATCCCTGATTTGTAGTCTTCACTGAGTGTGCTTGTTGTCTCTATATTGGTGGCCACTGGTGTCCCTGAGTAAGTAAGTGAGTAAAAAATAGAGAGAGGACAATGTGGACCCAGGTATCAAGACCACAGATAGTGGCACCCTGAAGCTGATAGAAAAGTACAGATTTGCTCTTTGGATGACAGTGTGCATGGCGTACATCAGCACAGAAACAAGCAATTTCATCCGAGCAGGCATCAACTTGAACCTCCCATCTCACAGGGCCTCAATTACATCCAACATATCAATCACAGATAACGCCATCTATAATGATTTTCTTGTCCAGTTCACCATAAAATCTCACATCCTCTGCCCAACTCAGTTATGGCTCAGAACAGAATATCTGGGTTCTTGCACTAGGCTAAATCTAGGCCATTATCAAAGAATTAAACTTTAATGAACCTGACCAGCGACGAGGCCAGGCCAGGGGCGAGGCGAGTACAGCGGCGAGGCCGGGTCAGCGGTGAGGTGAGGCGAGCGGCGGGACATGTGTTTTGCAGAAAAACGTGAGGCGAAATCAGAATGGCGGAAATGAAATAAGAAAGCGGAAACTTTCTGCCAAATTCGGATGAGTTGGGAGGTCTGCAATGCAGTTCAGAAATTCAAATAAACTCAATTGAAGAAATCTAAAATAAGTGCTAACACCTTCCTTTATCTGTTACAGCTGTTCCTTTTCAGTGATATCAGCAAAGCTGCAGTTTGTTCAAGTGGATTCCCCATTTGAACTCTCTTAGCAAACCTCTCAGGAAAATAAGTGTTTGCAATTTTAGGATTCCGCCATTTGTGCATGCAAGCGAAGAAACCACAATCTGCCTGGCACTTATCGGGAAATCATGGCATATTTCTCTCTTTCATGCATAGGTCTAATACTTGGACATACTGTATGTTGGAAGATAAGCACAAGACCGCTGCATTATCTCCATGCAGGTAATGCAGCGGTCATGAGTATATTCTATGACTGCTCCACCACTCCCTCTCCACTCCACTGTCTCTTCCCACCCCCATAGATTTTGGAAACATTAACTCAACTACTCACACCACCATCGGAGGATTCGTCAAAATGCTCCTGGGTCCCACGTGCCAAGTGGGCTGAATCTGCGTTCGGAGAAACCTTACTGTGACACTCATATTCTTTGAGCTGAAAAATAATTCAGATTATTTTTTTAGAAATTGAGAATAAAACAGGGATGGGGGTGGGGTTGAGAATACATCAAAAAATATCAGGATCCCTGCAAATCGTGAGTGGTTATTGCCAGCCCTGATACCACTCCTGTCTGAATCAGGTTGTGAATTCAAGTTCCACTCCAGTGACCTGGGCACATAATTTAAGTTTACACGCCTGTGGACGAGATGGAAGAACTTGAGTGCTGTCTGTGTGACAATAACATGTGCAAATTTTCTCCCAACGTTCCTATAATAATGATAAACATGGTATTGGGTGTAAACAGAGTGCTTCCGGAGATTGTGGTGGTGAAAGTTATTAAATAAATAGACAATTTCTTCCAATGTAAATAACATCTAAGACAATGGCTCAAAACATGTGTGGGTTTTATATGTGAGTCTGGGCACTCTGTCACAGTTGGGAGCAATGGTTAGTGATAAACTGTGGGCATTTCTTGCAGGGGGCACCAAACGATGCCTACCTTCCCGGACACCCCCAATATTACTCTCATTCTGCTGATACCCATTTACATTAATAATGTATTAATACCTAGGCACATTGATTGAGAGCAAAATGTGAATAAAATGGCCTTTAATAAGAATCTGAGGGGTACCTTTTTCACACAAAGGGTGGTGAGTGTATGGAACAAACTGCCAGGGGAGGTAGTTGAGGCAGGGACTATCCCAATATTTAAGAAACAGTTAGACAGGAGCATGGAAAGGGCAGGTTTGGAGGGACATAGACGTCCCTGGCCAGGACCTGCCCCGAAAGCAGTGGATAACCCTCAATCACTTGAGGACAGGCGTCGGTCGCTACGGAATAGCGATGAAGAGGTGGGGTCTCGTGGACAGTGCCTTCTGCGAGTGTGGGGACCCAACACAGACAGTGGAGCACATAGTCACCAGTTGCCCCAAATACCGGCCACCGAATGGTGAACGAGGTCTGATTGACCTGGATGATGACACGTTGGCCTGGCTCGCCTCAACGGAGCTGCAGGTCTAAAAGACATATGACAGAAGAAGAAGAGGGATATAGACCAAAAGCGGGTGGGTGGAACTAGTGTAGCTGCGACATGTTGGCCGGCGTGGGCAAGTTGGGTCGAAGGGCCTGTTTCCACACTGTATCACTCTATGACTCTATGACATCAAACTTGATAACAATTGGGGCCGAGGAAATTTGAAGAATGGCCGGCTTGAACCCAAACCGGACTCAGGAGCTGTGACGGGGGAGAATGTCAATAAAAAGAAACCACAAACGTATGCATGGATTACTCCAAATCTTCACAGATACCTCTACCTTGGCAAGCGCCTCCTCTATTGTTATCATCTTATCTTTGACCATCATCATCAGCTCAATGCGGTCTTCGTCACTCATGGTAATCTCACTGGCCACGAATCCAACATCATCTCCTTTGCGGCCCCCAAAAAAACGTGAAGTGCGGGAAGAGAGAAAAACAAATCTCCGTGTTATTCAAAAACCCTCTGCAGGAGAAGTTTTGCCCCGAGAAAATACAAGCCATTTCCCTGCATTTTGAAATTTGAAGATCTAAATCGAAAGAGTTTTACAACCAAGAAAATTAGTAAATCGCCCTGTTAGCATGTGTGCACTTGTGTGAGAAAGTTAACGTTTTGAGATCCTTTGAACATTCATTACTGGGATGTGGGTGCCACTGGAAACGGTGGCATGTGATGTCCAATCCAGGGTGCTCTCAAGAAGCAGTGACAGGTTGCAATGTTCTCTGACGCACATTTGATGCAACAGAATCAGTGGCTTGGTCAAATCAAAATGGAGCTCAGAATCAACCTAATCAGTTTTGGATTGCAATCATGTAGGAGCCATACCAGATAAGGACAAGCAGTTAATGACCCGGTTGGATTTTTACTGACAGTCTTCCAACTTCAAGGTTGTTCACCTTACTGATAAACATCAGATTTATAAAAAATAGCTGAACTCAGCTTCCCAAACTACCATGTTGAAATGCAAAGAGTGGTTTTCTGAATTAGTATTACAATTTATGTTCCATATACATTACATTTTTATACAGACATAGAAAAGCCATAAACATTTACCTTCTCCACCGTATACCATGTGGTACCTAAGAATAGTGGTAGAAGGTTGCATCGTGAACACTTTTCTTCTGTACTTAGGAACAGGATGGGGTGTGCAGCCCTCAAACACATTCAACCACTAGCAATACTGGCTGATTTGTACCTCAATTCCATTTTCCCAACTTTACCCAAACAAAATTTTACTAAGAAGACAACAGAAGGGACTGAAAAATACTGGTTTATACAAAAAGACATAAAGTGCTGGAGTAACTCAGTGGGTCAGTCAGAGATACTGCTTGAGCTGCTGTTACTCCAGCACTTTGTGTCCAAATGTTATTAATATTTGCTTTCAAATTTCTAATTAACCTGCTTTCTGTGGGTGTGGAAGTTCCAGATCTCCATCACCCCTTTTGTGTCAAAAGACTATGATTTCACTGGTAGAAAGTTCAAGTTTAATAGTTTAATATTCTGTCCCATTTTTGTTCGGGACACCCCCCCCCCCAAATCAGTGCAAGTAATTTTTCTTTATCAACACTATCAATTTTTTCCAGAAACTCCAGAAGTTTAATCGTATCTCCCTTAATCATAGAGTCATAGATAGTAAAGGTTATCCATCAGTCAGAAAATTATACATGGGAAATTATAATAGGGAAATAGGCCCTACAGCACACTTGCCCATGCTGACCACCTTGGCTTTCTGGGCTAGTCCCATTTGCCAGCATTTGCTAAACCCTTCCAATCTATATAATTTGAAATGTCTCTAAAAAGTCACAATTGTATTTGCTCCTAAAGCTCCCTCATCCCAGACGCTCCAAGTGAACAATTTGGCTCTGAGGTGCTTCTTAAATGCTCCCATCTCACCTAAAGCCGATGTCCTCAGATTTACAATCCACTACCTTAGGAAAAAGACTGTGAGCATTCACTTTATCCATGCCATCATGATCGTGTACACCTTAGTCTTCTACGCTCCAAAGAAATATCCCAGATGAGCTAACCTCTCCATATAATTCAAACCCGCAGGTCCAGGTAATATCCTGGTGAATTGTTTCGGCAACCCTTCCAATTTAATGATATCCTTCTTAAAGCTGGGCAAGCCGATCTGCGAACAGTACACCATGTGTGGTCTCACCAACAACAGCTGCATTGTGATGTCCCAACCTTGTACTCCATACCCTTCCCAACGAAGGCCAGTATGACAAACGCCTTCTTCACTGCATTGTCCTGATCTCTTTGTTCTTCAACACTCTCTAGGGCTCTACTGTTTACGGTTTGACATGCCTAAGTTCAAAATATCACACTTGTCAGAGTTAAATTTCATATGCAATTCCTTGGCCCACCTTCCCCACTGATCGAGATCTTGTTGTGAACTGAGATCCTCACCATCTACTCGACCACCAATTTTGATGGCACCTACAAATTTGTTAATGATATCAATAACATTATCATCTACATCATTAATGTAGATAACAAACAAGGGTGGACCCAGTACCATTCCCTGTGGTACTCCACTGGTCACAGGCCTCCAATTTAAAAAAAAAACAATCCTCCACACCACAACTATCCTTTGACTCCTTCTTCTAAGCCAATTTTGAATCCAATTAGCTAGCTGACTGCAGATTCCCTGCAGTCTAACCTTACAAACTATGCTTCCATGCAGGACCTTCCAATCTAGTTTAAACCCTGTATCTGAGGAAACAGCAAGACATAGATCAGATGGAAGGTTGGGCAGAGAAGAGGCAGATGACATTTTATCCAGACAGCAGAGCATTCGACAATGTTCTGCATGGTAGGCTGCTCTGGAAGGTTAGATCGCATGGGATCCAAGGAGAGATAGCTGAATGGATTGAAAATTGGCTTCATGGAAGGAAGCAGAGGGTGATGGTGGAAGGTTGCTTCTTGGACTGGCGGCCTGTGACTAGTGGTGCGCCTCAGGGTTCGGTGCTGGGCCCGTTACTGTTTGTCATCTATATCGATTATTTGGATGAGAACATACACGCAAGATTAGCAAGTTGGCTGATGATACCAAAGTGGGTGGTTTTGCAGATAGTGAAGATGGCTGTGAAAAATTGCAGCAGGATCTGGATCAATTGGCCAGATGGGATGAGGAATGGTTTATGGAATGTAATGCAGAGAACTTTGAGGTGTTGCATTTTGGGAGGTCTAACATGGGCAGGACCTAAACAGTGAATGGTAGGGCTCTGGAGTGTGTTGTAGAGCAGAAGGATCTAGGCGTGCAGGTGCACGGTTCCTTGGAGGTGGAGTCGCAGGTAGATCGGGTGGTCTAAAAGGCCTTTGCAAAACGTGGTACGTTTGCAAATCCCTACCTCTTTAATTTTCAGCAGACTTGCACCACTCTGAGATCATGGCACTTCCCCATCCAAGTCATGTACTGGTAGTCACACCTTACAGTGCCTTCATAATGTTTTGGACAAAGACCCATCATTTATTTATTTGCCTCTGTACTCCACAATTTGAGATTTGTTATAGAAGATTAACCTATATCAGAGTGATGGCAAGAGCAAAGTATGGAGGAGAGAAGGAGCTGCCCAAGATCCAAAGCATACCACCTCATCTGTGAAACATGGTGGAGGGGGTGTTATGGCCTAGGCATGTATGGCATGCTGAAGGTACTGGCTTACTTATCTTCATTGATGATACAACTGCTGATGGCAGTAGCATAATGAATTCTGAAGTGTTTTGACACATCTTATCTGCTCTAGTTCAAACAAATGCCTCAAAACTCATTGGCCGGTGGTTCATTCTACAGCAAGACAATGATCCCAAACATACTGCTAAAGCAACAAAGGAGTTTTTCAAAGCTAAAAAATGGTCAATTCGCGAGTGGCCAAGTCAATCACCCGATCTGAACTCGATTGAGCATGCCTTTTATATGCTGAAGAGATAACTGAAGGGGACTAGCCCCCAAAACAAGCATAGGTTAAAAATGGCTACAATACAGGCCTGGCAGAGCATCACCAGAGAAGACACCCATAACAAATTACAATCTCAAATTGTGGAGTACAGAGGCAAATAAATAAATGATGGGTCTTTGGCCCAAACATTATGGAGGGCACTGTTTCTGCACAAGGCCCTGCTCTGGAATTCTCTTCCTTAATGTGTCCACCTTTCTTTTCTTCTTTTGGGTCCTTACAAATGTCAGTCCAACTTGACTAATGGCACTCCTGTACAGCAGCTTAAGACTTTTCTTTGCACCAAAAGTGTTATATAAATGTATGTGGGAAATGGGAGACCCAATTACAGGATTGGGATTGAGCCCAACCCCAGCAAGAAGTCTCTGTTGGAAACTCAAGGAGGAAATAGCTACCACTGTGGATGCATTTAATGAAATACCGTGGACACAATATTAATCTGCTTTTATAATTTTCAATGGCTGGCAAGTTAACTGTCATCAAATGATCTCCCAGGTTGAATCACATCACTCAATCATACAGCATGTTTTCCCCATCTCTCGTCGGTCACTGAACAAAGAACCTGTCATCAGAAAACTAACATTTGCATGACCCTTTGGAGCACTCGTTTATTATTTACTCGCATCAAAGGATGTTATTCTTTAATAACTGGAAATTCCAGGACAATGCTGGAGAACTGTCATCTCTCCCAACACTCCTTCATCTGACGGCCTTGCCTCAAACCACAGTTAAAATGAAAGCTCCTTCCATCATAACTTTACCTTTGCATAGTTCCCGCACTGCACTCCCTTTCTGCAGTTTCCGAAAACCCTGCCAAAAGGGTTTATTTTTCTTTTTCCAATCAGCACTTCCTGCAAGAAGAAGGCAAAATAGTTAAGCAGCATCAACTTTCCCCTTCTCTTCATTTCAACGAGGAATGATGGCAGCTCTCCCCAACTACATTCTCACAGTTGCTTTTAATAAGTCTTCAGACAGTCAAATAGTCACCCGGGGAATTGCTGCAGCACAATTAACCATAGCCCTAATCCCAGGGGAATGATGTTCCATGTTAACCATGGAGCCAGGAGAGCTTTGTCAGCTATTTGTGCAGTTCTCAGTATGCTGTCCAATTTACCTGCCCAAGGTCTTGGAACAAAGTGCCTGATGCTCCTCTGATTTAGTCTACAAATTAGCGTACATTAATGACTTCATAGAAAGGACTACGGCCACATTATCCTCAAGTGCAGGTGATACCAAATGGGTGGGATTGTCAATTGTGGGAAGGACACAAAGGAATAAATGAAGCAGGTTAAGTGAAAGGGGAGAAAGATGGCAGATGGATTATCATAAGCCAAAAGAGAAGTCATGCACTTTAGCGTGAAGAGAATCGATGCGGACCATTTACATGGTCTGATGGCATAAAATAAGTTTCACAGGGATTTGGGTTCCCTTCTGAGAGAACCATTAAGTTAGTAAGTTAGTAGAGGAATCAGGAAGGAAAATTATTTGCTTGCATTCGTTCAACTGGGATGGGGTACAAAAATAGGAATCTTGTAGAGGCCTTTTGAGAAGATTACATCTGTAGTACGGTGTGGAGCTTTAACATAGGGATATACTTGCGTTGGAGGACATGAAGATTCAGTAGATTAATTCCTGGGAGAATGAGTTGCCCTATGAGGAAAGTTGACCAATAGGTGACCACATTGAAATATATGAGTGGGCTTGGCAACGTAACAGCTACGTTCTCCAGATGGAACAGCTGAGCAGTGCATGTGCAGGTTCAGTGTGAGGGACTGGTTGTTAATGACAAAGACAAAAAGGAACCTCTTCACTCAAAGCGTTGTGTGTCCTTTGTAATTCCCTATCCCAGACAGCTGACGAGGCTTGAGTGAGACTTTAACAACATTTAAGGCTCTTATCAATAGCTTTTTGGACTCCAAGAATTGGGTAGAAAAATAGAGGTCAACTCTGACCTTACTGGATAACAAGAGCAGGTCCAAAAGCCAGCAGGGCCTTTTCCTATGTATGGTCTTATCACTCTTCCCAACTTAATTTTTGGAGTCCTGGCAAATTGTTGGAAATGTTATGATGGCCTTGTTCCAATGCATTCTTTCTTAGCTGAAGTCACAAGCTTGCACCCATTCCTTCATGGATGCATGAGAAACAGTGGGGAGGAGAACCAGCTGTTCTAGGAATATTGCTGCAATGATTCATTAGGTTACAATCCGGAAATTGAGCTTCTTGGAGTGAAAATCTGTGCATGTGTCAAAGATCCAACGCTATGTGGCACAATCTTGTAATGGGACAAATAAACAAATCCATGAGATAGGCTGGGAGAAAGTCCTCGGCTGGATGCATATGTAAATAGAGAGACAACAAACACCAAGGCACTTACAAATAGGAGGATTAATTAAAGACAGATCGAGTTAAGATAGAGTTAGAGTTAAGACAGATTGATGGGGTAATGAGGATGGGATAGGGTAATCAGCTTGGACACAGTTGGACATACTGCTTGTTTCTGTGCTGTACGATTCAATGATTCTATGACTCTGTGAGAGATACATTGGTATTATCAAACAAACAGAGATAGAGATTTATTATAGGCATGTAGATAAATAGATAAAGCCAAGCAAAGGCAGCTGGATGACAGGCATATACATACACACACAAACATATATACATACATATACATACACACACAAACATATATACATACATATACATACACACACATATACACATGTACACACACATACAATACAATACAATACAATACAATATATCTTTATTGTCATTGTACCCAGGGGTACAACGAGATTGGGAATGCGCCTCCCATACGATGCACTAATTTAGGTAATTTAGACAGCAGCAACCCAACGAAACGAACAGTTGTAACAGTTTTGGACAGGGTGAACTGTGAGGAAGATGCTATGAGGTTGCAGGGTGCAGGGTGACTTGGACAGGTTGTGTGAGTGAGCGGATGCATGGCAGATGCAGTTTAATGTGGATAAGTGTGAGGTTATCCACTTTGGTGGTAAGAATAGGAAGGCAGATTATTATTTGAATGGTGTCAAGTTAGGAGAAGGGGACGTACAACGTGATCTGGGTGTCTTAGTGCATCAGTCACTGAAAGGAAGCATGCAGGTACAGCAGGCAGTGAAAAAAGCCAATGGAATGTTGGCCTTCATAACAAGAGGAGTTGAGTATAGGAGCAAAGAGATCCTTCTGCAGTTGTACAGGGCCCTAGTGAGACCGCACCTGGTATACTGTGTGCAGTTTTGGTCTCCAAATTTGAGGAAGGATATTCTGGCTATTGAGGGCGTGCAGCGTAGGTTTACTAGGTTAATTCCCGGAATGGCGGGACTGTCATATGTTGAAAGACTGGAGCGACTAGGTTTGTATACACTGGAATTTAGAAGGATGAGAGGGGATCTTATCGAAACGTATAAGATTATTAAGGGGTTGGACATGTTAGAGGCAGGAAACATGTTCCCAATGTTGGGGGAGTCCAGAACCAGGGGCCACAGTTTAAGAATAAGGGGTAGGCCATTTAGAACGGAGATGAGGAAAAACTTTTTTAGTCAGAGAGTTGTGAATCTGTGGAATTCTCTGCCTCAGAGGGCAGTGGAGGCCAATTCTCTGAATACATTCAAGAGAGAGCTAGATAGAGCTCTTAAGGATAGTGGAGTCAGGGGGTATGGGGAGAAAGCAGGAACGGAGTATTGATTGAGAATGATCAGCCATGATCACATTGAATGGCGGTGCTGGCTCGAAGGGCCGAATGGCCTACTCCTGCACCTATTGTCTATTGTCTATACCCACATAAATGCATATACATATACATACACACATATACATATACACACACCCACATATTTGCCTATACATATACATACACACATATACATATATATATCTCCACCTATATCGTTCCTTGGTCCCGCCCCCGACATCAGTCTGAAGAAGGGTCTCGACCCGAAACGTCACCCATTCCTTCTCTCCTGAGATGCTGCCTGACCTGCTGAGCTACTCCAGCATTTTGTGAATAAATACCTTCGATTTGTACCAGCATCTGCAGTTATTTTCTTATATAAATGTAAAGGTGAATGCCTCCATATAGATAGATATTCATCCATCTACTTACCTGTAATCAGTCTATCGGTGATTGTTTGAAAATACTAATGTATCTCTGCATGGTATCATCAGATCTTTGAGTCATACAGCATGGAAACAAGCCTTTTGACCAGACCTCTCATCAAGTGCCCACTTACACTAATCCCATGAGCAAACAGAGATAAATACACATGTTAAAAATATATAGATACGTACATGATTGGAGGGAGAATTGAAAAAGCGATAGGCAGATTGATAAAGGTAGCTTGATAATAAAATGAAAGACAATAGATACATAGCCCAATAGACAGACACAAAAGGCAGATAAATATGTGGATGATTAAATTGTAATGCCAAGGATATTTCATTTCACTGGTTGTATTTGTATTAATTATCCACAAAAAATAATCACACTCACCAACAGATCCATCTTCTGAGTTTGACTTACAAATCAAATGCCTGTTCAAAAGTTAAAAAAATGTGTCAGAGAGCAGAACATTTGTGGGGTTCGTTCCACAAACTAGATAGATCATTATCAGCAAAGTAATGGAGGGTGCAAGTAAAATATGTAAATCAATTCAGGAATAGTAAAAGACCCCAGTTCGACATGTTTTATTGAACAACACTTTAAGCACCTGGATTTTAGTGGATCAAGATTCAAGATAGCTTTATTTGTCATCCAATATTGGACGAAATTCAGTCACCCACAGTCCAACAATAAAAGCATTAAATAGGCATTAAAATTACACAACCCCAAAAACACACAAAAAAAGAAACATCCATCAAAGAAACATCCATCACAGTGAGTCTCCTCCAGTCCTCTCCTCACTGTGATGGAAGGCCACAATGTCTTTCCCTTCTCCTGCCGTCTTCTCCCGTGGCCAGGTTGAACAACAAGAAGTGCTGCAAACCTGGGATGGGCCATATAACATGCAGCATGATTCTTATGATTCTAATGCACCCATTAGTTCAAGTTTGCCAATCTGAAAGTGACCTATTTATCCTGACAGCAGAACACTACTGACCACTTCTGTTTGCACTATCTTGGACTAATTTTCGAATTGCACTTTTGCACCAATGTCTTGGTTTTTTTTTGTTGCATAATCTTTTTATTTTCACTGTCTTGGATAATTTACATTTTATTCACGTTTTCTGTGTTGTAGGAGTTTCTATGGCTGTGATGCCGCTGCAAGCAAGATTTTCGTTGTACCTGCACCTCACAATGCCAGTACAGTGCAAGTTGCCTTGACGATCGATGGAGAGCAAAAGAAAGGAAATAAGTGAGTTCTGCATTAGGAGGTTGAAGGGACAGGAGCAAATCCTGCAGAGAAACACTTACTGTTCACCAGTCCGAACAAGCACCAGATGACTGATGACTGCATTAAAGAATAAAAACACAATACCAGGTAAATGGCTTGCTGGAAAACTCGATACCAGCAATTGGAAGTGGCAGGATCAATGCATGATATACCTGAGGGAGTAATCAGAGTGTCCATCATTTTGCTCAGCAGGCTTTGAGATGAAGGGCTTAATACAACAGGTGGTAAGCCATCAAGAGTGGTGGTTTACATTTGGATCAAAGTGCGCGGGTAAGATTTGTTCAAAGGGGTGGCGTAGTGATGGAGTTGCTGCCCGACCGTGCCAGAGATCTGAGTTCAATCCTGACCATGGGTGCTGTCTGTACGGAGTTTGCATGTTCTCCCTGGGTTTTCCCCAGGTGCTCCAGTTTCCTCCCACACTCTAAAGGCATGCAGGTTTGTGGGTTATTTGGCTTCAGTAAAAAGGTTGTAAACTGTCCCTGGTGTATGATAGCTCTAGTGCACGGGATGATCGCTGGACTCGGTAGGCCGAAGGGCCCGTTTCCGTGCTGCATCTCTGAAAAAAGTTTGAACTTTCAAGCCCTGGTTGAGACAGAAGACCTTGGCAGGGACAATTCAGAGAAACCTCCGAATACCACATCCCAGGCAGAAGCAAATATGGTGATGGGAGTCAGAAAAATCCTGCAGTAGTTTAGGTTTATTTTTGATTGAAAGGACTCTGGCACAGGTAGTGTGGTTATGGATCAGGGAAATCTGAATCAGAACAGCAAGAGTTAACAGGGCATGGAAGAAGTTGAATCACATATGCCAGAGGGAAAACCACAGTACTGGCATTATAAATTAAGACATTATGCAGGAAACCACTCTTTAGGCAAAATACGTGAAGGGTACCCAAAAGGACGCGTATAAAATTATAAAAGGACTGGACAAGCTACATGCAGGAAATATCTTTCCAATGTTAGGGGAGTCCAGAACCAGGGGCTACAGTCTAAGAATAAAGGGGAGGCCATTTAAAACTGAGGTGAGAAAAACTTTTTCACCCAGAGAGTTATGAATCTGTGGAATTCTCTGCCACAGAAGGCAGTGGAGGCCAATTCACTGGATGGATTTAAAAGAGAGCTCGATAAAGCTGTAGGGGTTAGTGAAATCAAGGGACATGGGGACGTTGGGCACAGGTTACTGATTGTGGATGATCAGCCATGATCACAATGAATGGTGGTGCTGAAGGGCCACCCAATGAAGGGCCAAATGACCTCCACCTGCACCTATTTTCTATGTTTCTATGACACGAACTGATGGAGTAACTCAGCGGGTCAGGCAGCACCTCTGGAGGAAATGGATAGGTGACTTTTCGGGTCAAGACCCTTCTTCAGACTGCCCCAATCTGAAAGGTCAGATGAGTCCAGTGTTCCCACCAACAGGAATAAATACAACCCATCATAAACCATAGATAGACACAAAGTGCTGGAGTAACTCAGCGGGTCTGACAGCATTTCTGAAGGAAAAGGATAGGTGATGCTTTAGGTCGGGACCCATCTTCACACTGAAAGTAGGGGTGGGGGAGGTGAAGAACTGGAGGCAAGAAAAGACCAGGCCCAATCAGGGCCACAACAAATGACAAATTGGTCCTGGTCTTTTCTTGCCTCCAGTTATTCATTTCCCTCCCCCCTATCTCTACTTTCTCCCTGACAAAGGTCCCAAACCAAAATGTCACCCATCCTTTTCCTACAGAGATTGCTGCCTGATCCGCTGAATTACTCCAGCATTTTGTGTCCATCTTTGGTATAATAGACCATCTGCAATTCTTTGTTAGACTCTCAGTCTGAAGAAGGGTTTCGACCCAAAACGTCACCTATTCCTTTTCTCCAGAGATGCTGTCTGACCCACTGGAGTTACTCCAGCTTTTTTGTGTCTATCTTCGGTTTAAACCAGCATCCGCAGTTTCTTCCTACACATCTGCAGTTCTTTGTTTCTCCATCACAAGCCAGACCCCGAGTTTGACAATGGAATTGATAATGGGATGAGATTGCATTGTTTAATCAGGATGGCTTGGCAATCATCACACAGGCAAAAATGGGTGGAGATTGTGACACAAACACACCCGTGTTAAGGAAACTAAGCAACAATTGTAAATGCTTCCAGATGCCGGTGGGTTTATCTGAAAGTAACAAATATAGAGTGTTTAGTGATATAAACATTACTTACTTCCTTTCATTCTCTGGTGTTGATACTGCACTCCCCAATGCACGTGACTCCTGGGAGAGAAAATTAAAGTCAGTGACCACTTCAAAAAACAAAACAGAGCTGCTCTGAAGTCACGGGATGAATTTATCAAATTCCTGGAAAGGATCCAGGAGGATCTGTAGGGAAGTCATACTCACTCCAGTCTCAGACAGCAGCTGTGGGGATGGTGGATTGGCAACCGGACTTTCCTAAAACCAGAACACATGCAGTCTTTGTAAGTCATTGAACGTGGCAGTTTTCAATCCAAAAATATCAAAGCCAAATTCAAGGAGAAAAATAGGTTAGAATCACTGGAGCTACTGCATCCTGTTTATCAAAAGTGCCAAAACAAGTCTGAAAACTAAATTATAGAGATGGAACTACTCAAAATAAGGGAGCAAAGATTTTTCATTACAGGTTTCAAGAGGATTCGAATAACAGTAGAAACCTAATCCTGGGTCTGATTCCGATTCCTCAATGCCAGAGTTATACCACTGGTATTTAAAAACTTCGACTCTAAAGCAGACGCCACTGACAGGGTGCCCACAATCTAAAACAACATTATCCAATGTGAAACTGAGCTCACAGAGTGCTCACGGAATGGAAACAGGCCACTTGGCCCAGTCAATTTGTGCCTCTCCCAGTCTTGCCTCATCTTAATCCATCGATTTTACTTTCTTTTCCCATCTCCTTCATACACTTGTCCAATCTCCCACCTAATGTATATCTCCCACCTAATGTACCTGCAATAGATTTTTTCAACCATATTTGTGCAACTCTTTGGGTGAAGTAGCTCCTGAATTCTTCACAGGATTTCCCAGTGACTATATTTGATGGCCACTGGTTACGTTCTTGCCACATGTGGAAACATTCCTTCCATAACCACACTATCAAAATTTTCCAAGACCCCAGATATTTATAGAACTCATTTTCATCTCTCGACTGTGATATCCCAGATGCCTTCAAAGACAATGAATTTTAAAGCAGATGTAATCGGGAAACTTTGCCTCCAATTTATGCAAAACAAAATCCCACAAACAGCAATCATCAGGTAACCTCTTTTAGTGGTGTTGATGTAGTGTAAATATTAGCTAATACACAAGTTGGAACTTCCCCGGTGCTATGGGATCATGGATTAATGCATCGGAAAGTTTGCACCCCTTCAGAGCGACGTTTACTCATCTTAAGTGAAAAACCTGATGTGAAATGTAACTTGATTCACAGAATGTGTGTGTAGATCAGTATCTTCCACTCTGTTGAGAACAGAGAGGTAGCAGTTGAACTGAAGAAGGGTCTCGACCTGGAATGTCACCCATTCCTGCTATTCATAGAGGCCGCTTGTCCCGCTGAGTTGCTCCACCATTTTATGTCTACCTTCAGTACCAGGTGAACGGCAACTTACACAGAGCAGTGCAGGGAGATTGATATTGGTCACGAGGATGTGGTATGAAGAAATTGGCAGCATGAATTTAATACAATAAACAAAGTTACAGGAAACAGGAAATATGTGCAATGATCATAAATCCACAGGGATAGATGGAACAGGAAAAGGATGGGGGTGTGATTCCTGGGCAACTAATCACAGTCCCTGCAGTGTTTAGATTCTGAATCGACACTGTCCACACGAGACCAGATGGCAAATATTTTGGAAGGTCGCACTTTCACCTCTGAGTCAGCAGCTCGTGGGTTCAAACCACACTTCAGTAACTTGATGACTAAATCTCATCTGATGCTCCAGTGCCGAAGGAGTGGAGACAGGCTGCCGAGATCTGTGGAGGTTTATGTCCAACATTTCTTACTGGGACCGCACCAATAATCAATCACTCATTCACATCCACATTTCTTCCTGGGACCGCACTAATCATCTACACCAAACCCTGAATCCATCACATTTTATTCTCCCTCTATCCTCTCTCTCACCTAGATTCTGTCACTCACCTTCACACCTTCAGGGGCAATGAAACAGTGGGCAAATAAATTACCAACCCCCATGACTTTCGGATGTTGGAAACTGGAGCCCCTGGAGGAAACCGACATTGTCATGAAGGGAACATACAAGCTCCACACAGACAGCGCCAGAGGTCAGGTTTGAAACCAGTTCATTGGAGCTGTGAGGCAGCAGCTGTCTATATTTGTGCCAGTACGGAGTGGATGGAGGGGGACTGCATCAAACTTGCACGTGAGTAATTGACTCTATTTGCACGCAGCAAGGCAGTGTGACCAGCACTTCAAATAGAAGGTGGCAGGGCAGGAACAGGGCCGAACTGTTCTTTCCTGCAATCTGTAGACAGACCCGATTTTAGAAAATACTAAATTTGTAAAAAACATTCTTAAAGTTTTGAATCAAAAAAAACTTCTGGTGTTGGAAAAGTTAAACAAAACAAAACGCGAGAGTGCTCAGCAGGTCAAGCAGCATTAGAGGAGAGAGGATCAGATTCTGCTCATGGGCTTAGAGCATGTACTTTATGTGCATGCAAGTACACACACACATGTGCATTGAATGTATTTGGAGTTGCCTTTATTTACCCTTCAGTGAACAACACTGCAATAAACATTAATTTTATCATCACATGTGTAAGCTTGGTCGGCATCAATTAGTTTCCAACATTTTAACAGTAATTGCATTTCCAAAGTAGTTAATTTACTCCACATCTTCATGGATGTCCAGATCTCATGGTAGTCACTGCTATACACAGATATTCTTGCTTTCTTTGTGCTGAAAGAGAACACCTCTTATAATTCCAAGGAACATCTTATGACTTATTCACAGCTTGAACATACACTGGCACTCGCCGCGGACTGACGACAGAGGACCCGCCAGCTGCGGACCGAGGACTCGCTTGCTGCAGTCAGAGGGCCGGGGATCGCCCACCGCAGAACGAGGGCCCGCTGGTAGACACGAGCCACCCATTGCGGACTCCGAACTCGGCCCTGAGCCACCAGTGTTGGCGGGTCCCGCACTGCCGAGAGCAAGGAGGTGGGACGTCGAGAGTGAGGTGGAACGTCGAGAGTGAGGTGGAGCATTAGGAACAATGGGGCACCTATCGGGGGGCCTATCGAGATCAAGGGGGGACGCCGAGAATGAAGGGGGCCCCCAGCAGGGGAGCTGCTGCCACCTGCAGGAAGTAGATAGGAATGTGCGGTTGTAACTTGGTTGGTTGATGAACCAACTTTGTAACTTTGTTGGCACCAGAAACGTGGCAACACCTGTATACTGCCAAGGTGAGGTCTGCTATATGATTATACCGGGTTATATGCAAAGCAAAGCTTTTCACTGTACCTAGGTACATGTGACAATAAAGTATCATTGAATTGAATCATTGAATTGTCAAATACATCGTTTCAAATGCGTATTTTCAAATACAAACCAAAGTTATATGCAACCTCAGCTGAAATATAAAAAGGTCACAATGAACTTTGTTCGTGATTAACACTATGCCTATTTAGTTTAGTAGATAAATGAGGCAAGTGGTTTAACACACTGTGCTGGAGGTCACTGCCCGAAATATTGGTTTGCATTGCTCCGTTCAACACCAGTTTGAAGCCTCTTTTGCAAAATTCAATCAGGGGTGTTCAAGTCAGTTCATACCACAACCAACTTACTGGTCCTTGTAGACTCAGATCAGTGGTACACAACCTTTGTGTAACATTTCTGAGTGATAACCACATATACCCAGAACTTCCTGGCATCCTTGCACAGTTATTCCAAATGCATTTCAATTCACCATTTAATTAATTAGTTCTGAACAAATGTATTCCATTGCTTTTAGTTCTTTGCACATTCACAAACATTCTTGCTCTTTGCATGCCAATAAAACTGGGAACATAGCTTAGCCAGCTGTCAACCACTTCTGGAACACAGACGATCCGGAGTGGATGTGAGTGGATCGAAAACCAGGCATCATCTCCCGGTTGCCAAACACTCAACTAAACTAAAGGTGAAGCACCAGTCTAATCCACAACGGTGGTATAAGGAGGGGGTTGGGCTTGTTTAAGTTCTCTCGGCGTATGTTAGAAGAAATGGTAGAACACACTGATCCTTGAGTAAAGATTCAAAACAGAAATGAGTCATTAAGGTGAATGATCTCTTTAATTTCTACATCAAAACAATACATCACTACACCAAAGGTCGACACAACATGCTGGAGTAACTCATCAGCGGGACAGGCAGCATCTCTGGAGAGGAATGGGTGACGTTTTGGGTCGAGACCCTTCTTCAGACTCCAGCATTTTGTGTCTACCTTTGATTTAAACCAGCATCTGCAGTTCTTTCCTACACATCACTACACCTACACCTTGAGCCACTGATCAAATGACTATCAAAAAACATTGCCCGTCTCCGTCCATCCCTCTTCTCCACAGCTGCAGAAACCCTCATCCACGCCTTCATCACCTCCCGTCTGGACTACTGCAACAGCCTCCTCTATGGCGCATCCTCAAAAATCATCAGTAAACTTCAATACATTCAAAACTCCGCTGCCCGTCTACTCACCCACACCCCGATCCGTGACCATATCACCCCCGTCCTTTATAAACTCCACTGGCTCCCCATCCCCCAGAGAATCCAGTACAAAATCCTCCTCATAACCTACAAAGCCCTCCATAACCTGGCCCCATCCTACCTGACCGACCTCCTCCACAGGCACACTCCCACCTGCACCCTCCGCTCTGCTGCTGCCAATCTCCTATCCCCCCACATCCGGACCAAACTCAGATCATGGGGGGACAGGGCTTTCTCAATCGCTGCTCCCACCCTATGGAACTCACTACCCCAAAACGTTAGAGACTCCTCCACACTCACCACATTCAAAACATCGCTGAAGTCTCACCTGTTCAGTACTGTCTTCAACCACTGAAGGTCACCTCACCTTCTGTCTCCTTTCTCTGTTCGTTTATTTATTTACTTATTTATCTATTTATTAATTTCGCTATGTTCTCTAAATCTCTGTAAAGCGTCTTTGAGTATTTGAAAAGCGCTATATAAATAAAATACATTATTATTATTATTATTATACATCCCATCATTCATCAACCAACCAGGTCCTGTACCCAAGATCCAACTAAGTACATTTGTTTTGTTTCTCCAGTGTACAAACATGTCAACAAAGCTTTTCAGAAGAGCAAATAAACTTTGGTATTGAACCAAGGGAGGAGATATTCGGATCAAGGATTGTAAAACTTTAAGGAGCACCTCAAATAAAGAGAGAGAGTTAAAGAGGTGGAGTGGAATTGCTGCTAATGAAGGAGTACCTAAATTTGGTTGCAGTTCAGGAACCAGAATTAGAACACAGAATCTATCTCAGAGGATCATGTGGCTGGAGGAAAATACAGGCATAGAAACAGGTTCAACTTTTGGAAGGACTTGAAAACAAGGGTGAGAAATTCAAAACTAAATAAGTGAAGCATATTTGGGAGAGGACATTATGATTTGGATTAGTTTAAATTTACAGAACTAGGGTGACTGAACAATAAAAGCCTACAGATAGCTAAAGATATGGATGAGTTGTTCAGCAGCCTTGAAGCTCAGGCAAGGCAGAGCCAGCGATATTACACAGGCAAAATTGGTGGCCTCGTTAATACTGGAGGTGTGTGACAGGAAACTCGTTTCCGGGTTCAACACCGTGTCAAATTTCTGAACGTTCTGCTTCAGTTTTCATTGGATACTGAGATGGAACTAGTGTCAATGGAATGCAATTCGTTAGACCAGCACGAAAGATGGTCATTTAACTTTACCCATTGGTGCAAGTTTCTGACATTGACCATTATATGCCAGACAAGCAACTGAGATCCAGAGAGGCGCCAGTGAGATAGAGTTAGGGTACATCGGTGAACATGTGGACACTGTGCTTTGGACATTGCTATCAAGGGTTGGCCTGTTGATGAGAAACAGAAGGAGAACCAGAGCTGGTAGCGATTGTATGGCGAAGAATGGAACCAGACAAGTCAAGTCCTTGCCAGGTGGATGCCAATGGAGAGACACTGTCCTATTGTTGAAAAGGTGCCAACAGTCAAAAAGGTGGGAATGGACTATTTGCGGCATTTACATAAGATTTGTATTTGTAACAGCTGTTTCCATACTGTAGCAAAGCTGGAACCTACACGAGGGATTCAGAGAAGGAATTTCAGGAAAGACGAGTACAATATTGGGAGGCTCCAGCACGTGAGGATTAGCGAGAATGGAGATTCATTCACTTGGGCTCGCCCTCAGTCAGGATGATCATAAACAATAAACTTCCACTGCACTTCCAGATGGTAAGAACAGAGAACAGAATAAGAGAACAGAGAAGAAATGGAGGAGGATGTCCAGCTGAGGGCATTAACACCCCTCATAGAGGAGACATTACTGGCCAGGATGGAAACAAACAGTCTTGGGGTCCTGACGTCCAGTGGAGTTGGAGGAAATGATGTTGAAGATGTCCATTTACCTAATCTTCCTCCTTTTCTCGCCCTTCAGCGTCTGCTGATTTAGATCCTCCAGACATTCTTATTTATTATCTTGGTCTTACCCCTCATTCATTTCAAAATCTCGAGTCTAGTAGCTGCCCGGTAATAGGATGAAAGGAAGAAGATAGTGAAGAACAGGAGGTGTGATCTTAATCATCTCTGATACTCGTGGCCATCAGCTCCACTGATAATGCTGTGTGTTGTGGAGGCATGTTGCACATCCATCAGCCAGTGTAGCTTGTTGCCATAGAAGCAGAACTGTTGAAGTACGAAGTTAAGACTTCTAGGCCCACAGCTGCTTGAATTGGCCCTTCTTAACCATCTGGAGTCTCTCCAGTAGAAGGACCGCAGCATCACGTGACTTTTGCCGTAGCCTTTGAGGAAGCAACCTCATTCGGGCAACTGGAGTAGGCAGTGGCCAAAAAGCAAGCCTTGAAGTAATGCTCGGGTAATGCACAGGGCGGTTATTTTACTTAAGTATTTACTTTAACTTAAATATCTTGACGGTAATGCACATTTATTGTTGGCTATTATCTCACATGACTGAGGAGCTGTAATTGACGAGATGTTGTAACAGATACTAGTCATTAATTATGAGATCACGGAGAACCTGGACAGAATGTTGTTTATATTGTATCCTCCCTTCCTCTCCCACTTCAACTCACTTGGGATTCCTGTGCTCGTGGCGAGGTAAGGGGGTGGGGTGCCTTCAATCCATTCACCATCATGTTCAGCTTTGCCAGGTTAAGATATGGAACGGAGATACAAGGAACTGCAGATGCGGTAATCTTGAGCAAAACACAAAGTGCTGGAAGAACTCAATGGGTCAGGCAGCTTCTGTGGAGGGAATGAATAGGTGACGTTTTGAGTCAGGTCCCAAAACCTTTCCCGTTTGAAAATCTCATGTCCAGTACCTGCCCCGTAATTGGAAGAAGAGATAGAATGATTTGGTGAGTGGCATTCACAGATTGAAATCTGGCACGAGGTCAGTCTGCAAAGTGATTTGTATCAGAATCTTCTTGCTCTGCATGTAGCCGCTACTTGTGTGTTGAACCAAGATGCTGCCCAGCTCAGTTCTCACCAGAAGACTGCCAATGTGACCAGAGACTAAGAAAGAAGCATAGAGGTAGGTGTGGAATAGCTTAAATTTCTTACTTGTGTGGTTCTATCAGAAACATAGCATTAACTACTTCCTTACCAATGCACTGAACCAGCCAAGTCACCTTTCGCAAAATAGCCCAATTTCTGTTGTGTTTTGGATGAGGTATTAGATGGATTTGCCTCTGGTAAATGTAACAGCCCTCATGGTACTGTACACGGTGCAGGTATCTTGTCCTCAATCAATATCACCAAAAGATGGATATCTCATTGTACATCTCACTATCTCTGGTAGCTGGCAGTTATGCAGCCTACATGATCCTTGAGAAAGCAACTCATCTGCTCAAGGGACACACTGAAGCTTAGTGCGGCTTGTGCAAAGGTTTTGTGGGGGAAGAACTACAATCGAAAGTCCTGCCATCATTGGACACTGAAAGGCGTGGTCCTTTGTAACAGACCCACAAAGACCTAGAGGTGTACTGTTCAAATAAGCCACGAGTGACATTGTAGTTTTGCACATAGGATGTACTAACTTGACGACACTACAGATGTATAGACGACAACACTATGAATGTAGATAAACACAAAATGCTGGACACAAAATGCTGGATTAACTCAGCGAGACAGGCAGCATCTCTGGATAGAAGGAATGGGTGACATTTCAGGCTTGACAACACTAACAAATGTAAAGAAAGCCACATATGTTTTTATTTCTTCACAATTTTTTACAAATAAAGATTATTTTTGGTGAAAAAAACCCCCTATTCTGAGTGACATCAAGGACATTGAAGGGTGTGTATAAATCTTTCCAGCTTCCTTTCCACTTCGGAATACAATGCATTGCACAGATGAGTCATTTTTGAACAGGAAACTTGGTAATTCAAATGCTCGTTTTGAGGCAGCATGATTGTTTAATTCCAGAGATCCAGCATTTACTTTAATTTGTTGTGATACCTTTGTTCTCTTAATACTGTGGTTAACATGTTCCTCAAACAACATCTTTATGGAGGGATTATCTGGCCATTTATTTCATTGCTGTTTGTCTGAAGTTGGCCAAAACCAGTGCATCATGTGCACCAGTGACCAGATCTCCATAAAACTTTGTTATGAATCTGGAATTCTTTGCCACAGATGCTGTGGAGGCCAAGCCAGTGGATATTTTTAAGGCAGAGATAGATAGATTCTTCATTAGTACAGGTGTCAGAAGTTATGGGGAGATGGCAGGAGAATGGAGTTAGGTGGGAGATAGATCAGTCATGATTGAATGGTGGAGTGGACTTGATGGGCCGAATGGCCTGATTCTACTCCTATCACTTATGACCTTAGCCTCAGAACCTTCTGAAAAGACTTGGAAGTCATGAGATGAGGGGTATAACTCCAAGCCTCACTTTATCTAAGAAAACATACACGTTGTGCTCAAGGCAGAGAGAGAGAGAGAGAGAGAGGTTTCTTACCAGTTCGTGATCCTCTGAATCATTACGTGTGCAGAGCTCTTCCATCTGTTCAGCACCGTCACTGAGGCAAGCGTTGTAGTATTCGGTGTATTGCTGAGCCAGGTCATCGATGTGCCCCAGTGATCCATCCTTAAGTGGGGTGAGGTTGGGGGCGGGGGGGGGGGGGGGGGGGGAAAGCACAGAGAAAACCTTGTTAGTACTCAGATCCAACAGCCTCGGAGAAAACTCAGTGGGACTTTCCAAATCCCACGACACTCCAATCAATCAATATTTGATGTAAAATGCAACTCCAATAATGCAACACATTCAGAACATTGGTAGTACATGACCAGCTCATTCTCTATTGGGCATTGTTCAATATTAATACCCCAAGACACTTTTAAAGGATGTCACACAGAAATACAATAAATGTGACAGTGAATTGCCTAATTCTGCTCCGATGTCTTGCGGTCTTAAAGGTTTCTGATTGATCGTGGTTTCTTTGAAGTGGCTGGGTGTGCCACTTTGTGGAAACCAGACATCGGAGATAAGATCTTAAGAAATATGGATTGGGCATATGTCCCTTGATCCTGGTACTATATTCATCCCCCCTTTAGGGCGAAAATGGAGCTGCGCATTTTCTATTTCTAGCGTTTTATTATTCTCTCCCAGTACTGTCCCCCGTCAAGCCCTTGGGTAATTTTGCCTTTCAATGAGATCATCTCTTGTGCTTCTTAGATCCAAAGAAACAGACTCATCCTACTCAAATCTTTTCCCCAGGGAAAGTGCTAATCCGCAGAATAAGGCCAGCAAAATCTTTTTAAATTCTGAGTCGACTGAATGGATCCTTGGGCAAGAGAGTGAAAGCAGTCCAGCTGTAACCAAAGCCCTCTAAATTGCACTGAAACTTCCTTCATTTAAAAGATAACATTACTTTAGCTTTTCAAAAACTTTTAGGCTGCATCCACGTAACCTGCTGCCAAGCATGCAAATACCTTGCCCAATGCAAATACTTCTAATCATTCAGGGGATGGCTGTCTCAGGTGACTGATCACAAATTGCCTGGCACAATGCGAGCTACTGCTGGCGAGTTTTCGCTGCAGTATGGGTGATATTGTTCCTCTTGGGTGAAAGACGGTATTCCAGAGTAGCAGGGACGTACGCGCGCGGCTTTGGAGGTTGGGGATTGCTTTAGACTTTAGAGATAGAGTGTGGAAACAGACCCTTCGGCACACCGAGTCAGCCCTGACCAGTGATCCCCCATACACTGGCACTATCCCACACACTACAGACAATGTATCATTTACAGAAGCCAATTAACCTACAAACACGCACATCTTTAGAGCGTGAGAGGAAACCGGAAACAAACCCATGCGGTCACTGAGAGAAAGTACAATAGACAATAGGTGCAGGAGGAGGCCATTCGGCCCTTCGAGCCAGCACCGCCATTCAATGTGATCATGGCTGATCATTCTCAATCAGTACCCCGTTCCTGCCTTCTCCCCATACTCCCTGACTCTGCTATCCTTAAGAGCTCTATCCAGCTCTCTCTTGAATGCATTCAGAGAATTGGCCTCCACTGCCTTCTGAGGCAGAACAAACTCCATACAGACAGCACCCATAATCTGGATCGAACCCGGGTCTCTGGCACTGTAAGGAAGCAACTCGACCACTGCGCCACTGTGCCGCCCCTGGAAGTTGCTCTGGAAGTTGTCTTGGAAAGTGGCCGTGGTACAGTCCGTGGATTGTACGCATCACATTCACAGTGCATCGGTAACGGAGAGTGGGAAAGATGAAAGAGATGCCAATCAAGCGGTCTATTTTGTCCACGATGAATGATACTGCAGCTGCACTCATCCAAGCAAGTGAAAAGTACATCAACACATTCTTGACTTGTGCCCCGTAGGCAGTGAGGGAAACTGGCCAAATTGTTCACTCACCAAAAACAAACCCTGTGTTTCTCTTATACGCCACAGTTGTTAGATAGCTTGCACAGTTTGACATACATTGAGCAGTGACTGCCAGAGCACTGATAGAAGAAAGTGCGATGCTGGTCAAACCAAATGGCTGTCACAGAGCAGAGGTTAAACTGTCTTGAGATGGTCATTGCCCAGTGCTTGTGTATTGGTAAAAAACCCGTCCCTGGAGGCTGACTTAAATTACCGAGCTCTCAAAATCAAAAGAGCGATTCATGCCAAAAATATATAGTGTGCATTCCAGCCAATTTTGCAGGTGGAGCATGTTTTTGCTCCACCCACACAGTTTCACAGTGTAAGAGGTCTATTCATAAAGGCACTCACTGCAAGTGCATGAGCCAGGTCTGGTCCACAAATTCTACCAAGTCCTAATTTAGGTTCACTAAATTGTTCAAACTTAGACTGACAATGTTTTTTAAAGCTACTCCTCTTTAACTCCACTCTTTCTGACCCTTTCCCCTTCAGGTTGCCAAACCAAGCTAGTCCCACTTGCCTGTACTTGGCCCATCTCTCTTCAAATCATTTATATCCCTGTACTTGCCCAAATCACTCCTCAATGTTACGTTGCACCCACCTCGCCCACTTCCTTCACCAGCTTATTCCATATACACGCTACCCAGGGTGTGAAAAAGTTGCATTCAGTACTTGCAATATGATCTCCTCTCTGTTGGAGAAACCAAGCATAGATTGCATGACTGCTTTGTGTTAGGATGACAGATACAACTTGGTGTGCTCTGTAGTATAAAATATTAATTTGCTATCTTGCTCTGACCTGTCTGTGGCCTCATGCATTGCTATGACGAGGTCCAACATAAGCTCAAGTAATAGCAATTGATCTGTTAACTGGGTACACAGCAGCATTCTGGGCACTCATGAATCCCACAACTCCAGGTAACTTGTCTGTCTGTGTCACAACTCACCAGTTCAACTGTAAGTTATCCACCTGTGAAATTCCCTCAGATATTTCTCTTTCTCATTTGATAGAAGCAGAATTAGGCCATTTGGCCCATCAAGTCTACTCCCCATTCAATCATGGCTGATCTATCTTCCCATCTCAGCCCCATTCTCCTGCCTTCTCCCCATAACCCCCGACACCCACATACTAATCAAGAATCTATCTATCTGTCCATCTCTGCCTTAAAAATATCCATTGACTTGGCCTCCACAGCCTTATGTGGCAATGAATTTTACAGACTCACCACTCTTTGTCATCATAGCCTGACCTACAAGAACTGCATTTCGGCCTAACCTTAACCTTTATGTTCACAGTCTCTAATCGGCCCCATTTGATGCTGAGAACAATTAGAGAGAAATAGCTCTACAACTTATCCGCACTGTAACCTTGGCCTCACCCAGTCAGAGAGATTGTTTATTTCCATTCCTCCTCACCCCACTCTGCAGTTGTTTCAGTTGTGATAAAGTGTCATCAAACTAAAACATTAACTGTGTTTCTCTTTTCATAGATGTTGCCTGGTCTACTGCGTATTTAATATTTTCCTAGACGTTTTCTTTTTGTATCAGTTTTCAAATGACCAAAGTCCTTTGCTTACTGTATTGTTGAATTATAATTATCTGTGCATCCACTTCCAGCAAGATACATAGCAAAAAAATTCTGCATTCCTTTCCATTGGAATTTTCTCTGAACTATATACATCACCAAACACTCTCCTGTTCTGATTCAAAATCAATGGTCTGAAGCTTTTGTGCAAATCTTGCATCGGCAGTGTGCTACCCTCAGTCACCTCTGATCTACTTTGCAAGTTATGTTTTCAGATCTCCTGGTTCGATGGCACTGCTGACATTATGCTGATCAGAAACCTCAAGGCCATGCGAGGGTGCAGGGCGACAATAGACAATAGGTGCAGGAGTAGGCCATTCAGCCCTTCGAGCCAGCACCGCCATTCAATGCGATCATGGCTGATCACTCAATCAGTACCCCGTTCCTGCCTTCTCCCCATACCCCCTCACTCCGCTATCCTTAAGAGCTCTATCCAGCTCTCTCTTGAAAGCATCCAACGAACTGGCCTCCACTGCCTTCCGAGGCAGAGAATTCCACACCTTCACCACTCTCTGACTGAAAAAGTTCTTCCTCATCTCCGTTCTAAATGGCCTACCCCTTATTCTTAAACTGTGGCCTCTTGTTCTGGACTCCCCCAACATTGGGAACATGTTTCCTGCCTCTAATGTGTCCAATCCCCTAATTATCTTATATGTTTCAATAAGATCCCCCCTCATCCTTCTAAATTCCAGTGTATACAAGCTTAATTGCTCCAGCCTTTCAACATACGACAGTCCCGCCATTCCGGGAATTAACCTAGTGAACCTACGCTGCACGCCCTCAATAGTAAGCCTCACGAGATATAGTTCTGTCAAATGGGTGCTAGAACCAGTTCTACCCATGAAACGAGAGAGAAATCTTAAGCTGAGATGAAAGTCACAGGGCACAGCCATTAGAGCTCCAGTGGCCAGAGTTCAATCCTGACCCTCAGCATTGTCTATAACTTGCACGTTCTCACTGTGGCCAAGTGGGTGGCCTCCCATTGGTTCAGTTTCCAATCACATCCCAAAGATGTGTCAATTTGGAGGGCAATTTGCTCCTCTAAGTAGTCCCTGGTTAATCGGGGGGGGGGTCAACGGGAATGTGGTAATAACAGGTTGCAGGTTTAGGGAGATATGGTGGAATCATCAGCAAAACGCGAAGTGCTGGAGGAACTCAGCAGGTCAGGCAACATCACGGAGAGAATGGACAGGTGGCGTTTTGGATCGGGACCTTTTAAATTAAAAAAATGGCTAACTAATTCCTTCTCTGCTTTCTGAATTAACATACCAATGCCATTATATTACCTTCACGCAATATTACCGTGTGCTCTAATCTCACAAATCAACCCTGTACTTTGACAACCCGCAAGGCAATCGAGATATAGTTTTGTCAAATGGGTGCTAGAACCTGTTCTACCCATGAAGGGAGCGAGATATCTCAATGTCTTCTTCTGAAGCCGCTGTTTTTCTTTTTGTAACCTACTGCCGCCCATAGTTTCCGGAGATGACCAAGCACTCCAAATCACTCCTCTTGCTAACCTCCCATATTGCTCATTACTCCCCTCGTCCCTGTGCTTTCAGCTGCCAATGCCAGTTTCAACTCCTTCCCCAAATCCCTCTGCTTCTCTCCCTCTTTATCTTATTTCAAGATGCTCAGAACCTCTCTTCCATCACACTTGACAACGTGGCTCCCAGTTAATTTTCAAATTTGATGTCACTTTTGTGAAAGCACCTGGGAAGGATTCTCCTCCTTCAGAAACACTTGCTAAATACAATCTCTTGGTGCTCTGTAATGATCCAGCTGCTGTGGTTATATTATGGTGAGAAACTGAGCAAATGCAAAGAGGCACGGAGAGCAAAACTTAAAGCTCACACCCAACATGAAGTTTGGAAATGCATACCTCCAGATTCAGGAAGAGTTACTTCCGAGCTGTTATCAGGTAACTGTTATCATCTTCTCTCCAGCTAGTGCTCGGTGCTGACCTCCCATCTACCTCATTGGAGACTTTTGAATCGGACTTTATCCTGTACTAAACGATTCACCCTTTATCCTGAATCTGTACACTGTGGACGACTTGATTGTCACATACAGTCTTGTCGTTGTCACATTGCAATCACATACAGCCTTGTCGATGTCTGGATAGCACACAACAGAAAAGGTACTTTTCACTGTGCCTTGGTATATACAACTATAATATACTAAACCAAACAAAAACAGGAATGCTGGAACATCTTAGCCACTCAAGCAGCATCTACAGATAGACAAACCAGTTGAGGGTTTGGGTCAGTGATGCTTCCTCAGAACAGGAGGAAGAGTGGAGGATTTACCGTTTATAAAAGCAGAGTGCAGGAAAGGAGTGTGGGGAGGAGGAACGCGCAAGATAGATGGAGATAAATCAGGACAGATCGGGTGATAGATTTCTTCAGATTTTTGTTCAAGATTCCAACATCTTCATTTTTGTTTTCCACAGAGGATGATATTGCAGGGTGAAAAAGAAAACAAATTGCTGTAATAATTTCTGACTGTTCAGATTATCATAGTTAGCAAAAGAAAATAAGTAAAACCTGAAAAGAAATTGACCAAGACCTCAGAAGGAAACCACTAGGAGCTGTTCACTTCTGCAATGCAAAGTAGGTGATCTGCAATAAGCAGAGAGATATAAAGGAACTGGAATGAGCCTCATAACACAGAATTCACAAACTAAAAAACAACAGGTGCCGGGGTTAAGCAATAGAACAACAGGAAGTTCCTTGCAGATTCCCGCAAGTCCCGGTGCCAGAGTTATTAAACAGAACAGAAGGATTATGTCGGCCCAAACCAATGCCTGGGTAATTGTTCTTTGAAAAGAATGTGGAGGAATTGTTCCTAATGACTTGAACCTTTGATCATTTGTTAATTCGCAACCTTTGCATTTTCCTCGACTGGTCCGATTTCCACCCGCATCCCAAAGATGCGCTGGTTTGGGAGAGGCACTGAAGGTAGAACACAAGGAACAGATTGGATGGTGGAAAAGAAAACAAGACGCAGTGACAGTTGTTGATGGGAAAGTGAAAGAGAATGCATTACTGAAAAAATAAATGGTAAACTGGGATCGATGGAATTGCTCTTAAATCCAACATTCTCCCAATGGATCAAATAGTCTCCTTCGACGCCCTAACTCATCTAAGAACTGTTAAAGTTATTGTCAATCCTATTCTATAATTTCCGCTCAGAACCTTTCTGATAGCTTCCTTTGAATATCAAACAAAGTCAAAGTAATGGAGGAACCCAGTCAGACTGACTCTTCAGTGTGCTGAAGAGTCCCAACCCAAAATGTAGTCTGTTCATTCTCTCCACAGATGATGCCTGACCCGCTGTGTTCATCAAGCACTTTGTCTTGTTTTTTTAAACAAGCTCTCAGCATCCATTCTAAATCCTCATCACTCTCCTCAACTAAACCGCCCTATTTTCCTCTCTCAGCCTCAGTGAGTTCTTCATGTTCATTCAACTTCCGATCTGTGCCCTCTACCTTCCCTTTGCCTCATGGCTAACCTTCTTCAAACTCACCTTCAGTGAAGAAACCATTGGCAAACACTTTGCAATTCCCTACACCACGTGCAAGACCAACTATCACAAGAGAAGAATTATTTTCAGTTCCCTTCCCAAATCCTAATTTAACTCTTTCTTTTGACATCACACCATCTCCACAATCCCTTAAATAGTGCCTCTGATTTCATTGACTTTGATTCTACTTTATCCCCACCCCAGTCTCTCCCTGCCACAAGATCTCAAATTTGAGGTACAAGTCCAATTGGCTGCATCAACTGAGTCCAGATACATCATGGGGTTCTTATTCCTTATACTGAAACCGTCTCCCACTAATCCAAGGTCAATCTTGACTTTTATCACCCTCCATCTCCACATTGTGCGTCTCTCCCTCCCCTTTTCTGCACTGCATTTCCACATTGCCACAATTAAGCCAAAACGTATTTCAGCCGACTCTAGTGGCTATTCTTTGGACAGATCATATCCCATACTTTGTTACAACCTCTTTAACAAAATTTGCAAATCCACTGGATGTGTTATATCGTTGCCAAATGTAATCTTTTTGCAAAAAGGTTTCCAAAATTACAAAGTTACAGCTATGGGATGATGCCTAGTTTTTCAAGTCAACTTGTGTTCTCAAATTTGATCCGAAATGGTTAGTCATAGTCATAGATTGATGCAGTGTAGAAACAGGCCCTTCAGCCCAACCCACCCATGCCGGCCAACAATGTCCCAGCTACCCAAGTCCCACTTGCCTGCGCTTGGTCCATAACCCTCCAAACTTATCCTATCCATGTACCTGTCCAAGTGTTTCTTATACGATGGGATAGTCCCAGCCTCAACTACTTCCGCAGCTTGTTCCATATACCCACTACCCTCTGTGTGGATATGTTACCCCTTGGATTCCTATTAAATCTTTTCCCTTCACCTTGAACCTATGTCCTCTGGTCCTCAATTCTGGGTAAAAGACTCTGTGCATCTACCCGATCTATTCCTCTCATGATTTTGTATAACTTTATAAGATCTCCCCTCATCCTCCTATGCTCCATGGAATAGAAACCTAGCCTACTCAACCTCTCCCTAAAGCTCATACCCTCTAGTCCTGGCAACATCCTCGTAATTCTTTTCTGAACCCTTTCAAGCTTGACAATATCTTTCCTATAACATAGTGCCCAGAACTGAACACAATATTCTAAATGCGGTCTCACCAACGTCTTGTACAACTGCAACATGACCTCCCAAATTCTATACTCTACACTCTGACTGATGAAGGCCAAAGTGCCAAAAGTCTTTTTGACCACCTTATCTACCTGCAACTTGACCTTCAAGGAACCATGCACATGTACTCCTGGAACCCTCTGCTCTACAACACTACCCAGAGGCCTACCATTTACTGGGTCGGTCCTGCCCTTGTTCGACGTCCCAAAATGCAACACCTCACACTTCTCTGTATTAAATTCCATCAACCATTCCTCCGCCCAACTGGCCAGTCGATCCAGATCCTGCTGCAATCGTTCACAACCATCTTCACTATCTGTAAAACCAGTAACTTTTGTATCATCAGCAAACTTGCTAATCTTGCCCTGTACGTTCTCATCCAAATCATTGATGTCGATGACAAACAGTAACGGGCCCAGCACCGAACCCTGAGGCACATCACTAGTCACAGGCCTCCATTCTGAGAAGCAAACTTCCACCATCACCCTCTGCTTCCTTCCATGGAGCCAATTTGCTGTCCATTCAGCTATCTCTCCTTGGATCCCAAGAGATCTAACCTTCCAGAACAGCAGTTTGTTGTGGAGGCCAACTCCAATCTCCACCCCCTCCACTCCCTCTGTTCCAAGGTCTTTCAAGTTCTGACAAGCTAAGTAGTAATCAATCGCTTACGTCGAAAAGCCAAGTTGCAAAGATAGGCAACACGTCAGTGTTATATTTGTTTTTATGTGTCAAGACTTTATTTTGGCAGATATGACACATCATTCTTTTTATTCCATCACTGTGCATGCATGTTGCTAGCAAGGGCAGCAGCTACTGCCCAGCCAGTGATGAGCATCCTCCTCTTTGATCGGTTATAACTACAGCGGTAAACCATTCAGCCTTGCTGTCCCATTCAAGAAGACCATTGCTGATATGACCCTGGCCCTTCAGTTTCCCACTTGGTCCACATAACCTTTGCTACCCTAAAGTCTAAACAAAATGTCTCTTGAAGACACTTGGCTTCCGAAGTTCTGTGGGAAACATAATAGAGTTGCTGCCTCACAGCGCAAGAGACCCGTGTTTGATCCTGACTATGGGTGCTGACTGCAGGGAGTTTGTACATTCTCCCCGTGACCACGTAGATTTTCTCTGGGTGCTCCGGTTTCCTCCCTTACTCCAAAGACGTACAGGTTTGTAGGTTAATTGGCTTTGGTAAAAATTGTCCCCAGTACATAGGATAGCGTTAGTGTACGGGGATCGCTGGTTGGCGCGGACTCGGTAGGCCGTGGGGCCTGTTTCTGCTTTGCATCTCTAAATTAAACGAAACTAATTTTCCTCCCTCTCATTTAAATAGGCAACACTTAATCTTGAGACTCTGTTACCTTCATGAAGAAGACACAAGAAGCATTCCTTCAAACTCCCTCATCTTGGGGAAAAAAATCTCCATAAAATATTAACCTTATCCAGACCCCCCCCCCCCCCCCCCTCCCTCCTCCTGATCTGATATATTTTGTTAAGACTATTGTCCTTCTGAATTTCACAGAGTATAGGCCAAACTATTTATTTTTTCCTCATAACATAACTCCAAACTTGGAATGCACCTCTGTTCCATTATCATACCGAACTACTTTAGATTCTCTGCTTTGCCTCCATGGTGAACACATCTTTTTTAGATAAAGAAACCAAAATTGTACGGTCTACCTCAGGTGTATCATCGAAGCAGGCTCCCTAATTTTCATATTCCACTCCTCTCATAACTAAGAACTTCCCATTTACATGCTCTACTTGCATGCTAACTTTGCGCTTCAAGTATGTATGAAAACACCGAGAATTCTCAGTGCAGCATAATGCTTGCTTTTCTTTTCTTGCTTCCTCAGTGAATAAACGCACATTTCTCTACTTAACATTCCATCTGACATGGTTTTGCCCACGTCAAACCTAATCTTGACCCTTTGCAGATTCTGTGTCCTTATCACAATTAACTTTTGTGTCTATCTTAATATCATCAGCAAACTTTGATACAGCATATCTGGTCCTATTGTGTAAACCTTCAATACAGGTAAATGGTTGAGACACCCTGCTAGTCACAGTTTGTCAGCCTAAAATTGACCTATTTAGCTCTTCTCTCTCTTGGCTACACCAACGTATTATTCTTAATAGCATAGGTTCTTATCTTGTGTAATAACCGTTGCTCTTATCATTCTATGTCTAAATGTTTTGCAGGTCTTGCTGCATACGATTCATGATTACAGTATTTTCATTGCAGCTGCAGGCGAACTGAACATTGTACAATCGCCGGGAAACATTCTGACCTTTTAATGGAAGCACAGTCATTGATGAAGCAGAAGATGGTTTAGTCAAGTACAATGCCTGGAGGAGGTAGTGCAGCAATCTGCAAAGGCTGAGCTCATTGATGAATAACAAACACAACCATCTGACTATTCTAAGTATCATTCCAGCCAGAAGAGACATTCTCACATTCCCATTAATTTCATCAAGGCTGATTGATCAATTTGATGTTCCAAGTCAAAAGGGCAGTCATTGTCAGCACATCTCTAGAATTCTGCTCTTCATCATATTGGATCTCATGACTGAGTTGAGTTTATTGTCATGTGTACCGAGGTACAGTGAAAAGCTTTTGTTGCATGCAAACCGGAAAGACAACACTTGATTACAATCGAGCCAACTACAGTGCACAGATACATGACAAAGGGAATAATGAGAATAACGTTTAGTGCAAAATAAAGTCCAGTCAAGTCCAACCAAGGATAGTCCGAGGGTCTCTGATGAGGTAGATGGTAGCCCAGGACTGCTGCTCTCTAGTTATTGGTAGGACTGTTGATACCTGCAGCGAAATGGTCCTGACCAACCCCCAATTGAGCATTGGTTATTGGTTTTGCCGAATAGTATTGTTAAATCTTGTTAAATCTTAAGAGTAGATCAATGGGTTGGTGCGATGCATTAGGAAAGCTGGAATTATTGTCACGGGTGCCCGCCACTTGGTTATTCCCTTTTCCCTCTCCCATGCCTTTCAGAACATGCAGGAGCTTGAAAGCTTTTAATGTCCATTTTAAGAGGAACAATTTTTAGTTTATTGTACAGTAAGATCCTTCCAGAGCTCTGAACTGATTAGAGGTAGCAATAATATGTAACTTAAATGGATAAGACAAAGTGTCTGATATTATGACATTAAAACAACATCATTAACACCAGTAAATTAGGTCAATCTCACTTCCTGGATGATGTCAAGTGACAGCAGTGAATTGGTGATAACCAGATCTGTGAGGAAGAGGTTATCATTGCATATAAGAGATTTACAAATAAACTGGGAGCAAGCAGTAAAAATTAAGAACTGATGCAACATCAGGAGAGAGTCATTCAATTGAATAAATGAGTAAATGAGAGTTAATAATTTACTCTTAGATGTGCCCAAGTCTGTACCAGCCAATGCAACACAGTAATTTTTAGTCTGACCATTACTATGCATGAGAGATAAGCACAGACCTCCAGACATGCCCAGATATTTTAAACAGGTAGCCCAAGCCTAAAAGCAGATTAGGTTACCTAATAGCAAGGGTAGTTACCTTTGATCCCATCCATGGATTGTTCTTTGGGGGGAAAGACACAACGTGCTGGAATAACTCAGTGGGTCAGAAGTCACTTCTGGAGAAGAAATATAGTTGGCGTTTCTGGTCGAGACCCTTTTCAGACTAGAGAAGGGTCACACCCTTAAATGTCACCTATCCATGGTCCCTTGGGATGCAGCCTGATCTGCTGAGTTACTCCAGCACTGTGTGTCTTTTTTGTAAACCAGCATCTGCAGTTCCTGGTGTCTGCTTGTTCTTGGGATGCTGCCATGTATGAAATGTGGTATGTTGCGAAAGCATTTCAAGGTTAATGCGGGTGTTGAAAAGGGGATGATTTAATTATGAATCCCCAATGGTGTAGTGTGGTTCACAAATGTAGAGTAGCATCTTTGAGGAGAATTTAAAACATGCAAGAATTCCAACACGCTTTGCTTTGTGCCTTAGCTAAAGAGAGGAGGTAGGAAAAATGTGTGAACAGAGACTATTTGGAAGCTCAAGTGAGAACAGGAAACATCCTACTCTTCAGATGAGACCCAGCATCTGGCTGATTTATGAAAATGACTGAGGCTCAAAGCTCCAGAGAATCGGCATTCGTCCAATGACTGCTGGCTGAAAGGTTCATCTACCAAAGATGCACATCCAGAAGTCCACGGCAAATGTCATCTTCCTGGCCCTCACTATCTCTGGATCATCTGGATAACAAGGATGCCAATGTCAGACCCCTTGGCTATATTATTGACTATAGATCTGCCTTCAACCCCATAATTCCATCCAAACTCTTTTGCAACATCTGGACCTATGAACTAAACTGAACTGAGGAAGATGGAGAGTTTGGCAACATGGTGTCAAGACAACAATTCTCCATGAATGTCAATAACCAAAGGAGCTCATTATTGACTTTCGTGTACATTCTCGAATCAGCATCAAAGGTGCTGAAGTGAAAACAATCGAGAGCTTCGTTCATAGATGTAAATATCACCAAATATCTTTCTTGGAACAACCACATTGAAGCCATGGCCAAAAAAAGCACACTGAGGCCTCTACTTCCTCAGGAGACTGAGGAAGTTCAGCACACTTCCAACATCTCTTACCAACATCAACAGATGCACCTTAGAAAGCACCCTATCAGGTTGCATTGCAACTTGATTTGAGGGCAGCTCGGCCCAAGACTGCAAGAAATTGCAGAAAGTTGTGACGCAGTCCAGTCCATCACAGGCCAGACTCACAACCATCAGTCAATGAAAGGAAGCATGCAGGTACAGCAGGCAGTGAAGAAAGCCAATGGAATGTTGGCCTTCGTAACAAGAGGAGTTGAGTATAGGAGCAAAGAGGTCCTTCTACAGTTGTACCGGGCCCTGGTGAGACCGCACCTGGAGTACTGTGTGCAGTTTTGGTCTCCAAATTTGAGGAAGGATATTCTTGCTATGGAGGGCGTGCAGCGTAGGTTCACTAGGTTAATTCCCGGAATGGCGGGACTGTCGTATGTTGAAAGGCTGGAGCGATTGGGCTTGTATACACTGGAATTTAGAAGGGTGAGGGGGGATCTTATTGAAACATATAAGATAATTAGGGGATTGGACACATTAGAGGCAGATAACATGTTCCCAATGTTGGGGGAGTCCAGAACAAGGGGCCACAGTTTAAGAATAAGGGGTAGGCCATTTAGAACGGAGATGAGGAAGAACTTTTTCAGTCAGAGGGTGGTGAAGGTGTGGAATTCTCTGCCTCAGAAGGCAGTGGAGGCCAGTTCGTTGGATGCTTTCAAGAGAGAGCTGGATAGAGCTCTTAAGGATAGCGGAGTGAGGGGGTATGGGGAGAAGGCAGGAACGGGGTACTGATTGAGAGTGATCAGCCATGATCGCATTGAATGGCGGTGCTGGCTCGAAGGGCTGAATGGCCTACTCCTGCACCTATTGTCTATTGTCTATTGTCTATTGACTCCATCTACACTTCACACTGTTGTGGGAATACAATCAATAGTTAAGGACATTTTTCATCCCGGTCATTTCCTCTTCTCCCCTCTCCCATGAGACAGAAGATATAAAAGCTTGAAACCACGCAACACCAGACTCAAGAACAGCTTCTTCCCCTGTATCACACTGCTGAATGGTCCTCTCATAAGCTAAGCAGTAGTCTGACCTTCCAACCTTCATCATGGTGGACTTGCACTTTTTCTCTGTAACTCTATAATGCTGTAAAACTATATTCTGCGCTCTTGGTATTTTTCTCTCTGTGCTATCTGTTGTGATTATGTATAGCATGAATTGATTTGATGGTGTAGCACACTATCAGAAGCTTTTCACTGCACCTTAGTAAACTTGACAATAATAAACTAAAATGTGCACAAATGACAATGTGGCTACAGATGGAACTAGTTGGAGTCTGCACTCAGCTCCCTCTAAGGTTTGGGGGTTGTTAATAACAAACTTTAAGTAAGACAGCCAAGAAATTATGGTGCGAATTGAGCCTTTGGTGAACCACCATTAATGGACAAAATTTAACAAGGCACTCAGAATTATGGAAGGTTTTAAAGGCTACTGGAACAGTTCTGGAATAGACTAGAAATCAAAAATATTGCAAACAAGGAACTTCTCAACCTACTCATTTGATAACCAAAGAGTCTCGACAAGAATGCTTTTCCTTTTACTTTCAGAGAGCTTCCAAAAAATATGTTCAAACAATTTTTGTCCGATGAGCTCAATCAAAACTCTGAGTAGCAAAACAGATTGTAGTAAGTAGGTAGGAAGGAACTGCAGATGCTGATTTATATGGAGGGGTTAGGAAGGAGAGATAGACCAGCCATGATTGAATGGCAGAGTAGACTTGATGGTCCGGATGGCCTAATTCTACTCCTATCACTGATGATCACACAGCACAGAAAAATGATAAGTTACATTTCAGGTCGGAACCCTTCTTCAGTCTGAAGAAGGGTTTCAAACCGAAATTCACATATTCCTTTTCTCCAGAGATGCTGCCTGACCCATTGAGTTACTTCAACATCTGCAGTAAGTAGGTAGGTCCCTCACTTTCCAATCAAAGGATGGTACATTAAAGCCCCTCGCAGGAGACTCAAGCACGGTGGCATAGCAGTAGAGTTGCTGCCTTACCGTGCCAGAGACCAGGGTTCGGTCCTGACTATGGGTGCTTGCCTGTATGGAGGTCACACGTTCTGCCCGTGACCTGCGTGGGTTTTCTCCAAGATCTTCAGAAGGGCTGACCATGGCATTATGCAAAGGCCAGCAGGGAAGGTATTATCCCTGATGCTCAAACTAATATTTATTCTTCAGCCAAGATTACTCTAAAGTGATTGTCTGGTGATTATCAGATTGCTGTTGCTTGCTGTGCACAAACTAGCAGCTGCTATTCCAACGTTATTATTCTGAGACGACTTCCAATCTACTTCACGGATTTTAAAAGTTGTTGGACAACCTGAACATGATGTGATTAGTACTAAAATAATGCAAGATTCTTTCTACTTGACTGTATTGATGTATTACCACAGGCCATTTGTACAGGATGAATACTGTTATTAGTCAATGCAGATTAAAGCCCATTGTTTAATGGCACTCAGGCCTGTATTGAACAGGCTTGTTGCTGGCCGGCAAACATGCCTTTGCCACAGAAAATGTATTGGTTTGCTCAAGAATCGTGTCCATGCACTTTAACATTATAGAGCTTGTTCTGCTGGGAACACTAACTTTTCATTTAAATTCGCAAGTGCCATTGTGTAAAAGGCACAGTGGCTTAAACTTCTTGTAATTACCACCCTTAATCTGCAATGAGTGCATCTTAGATTCAAAACTGATCAAATATAAAGAGAAGGGTTTTGACCCGAAACATTGTATTCCTTTTCTCCAGAGATGCTGCCTGACCCACTGAGTTACTCCAGCATTTGGTGATTATCTTCAGCATCTGTAGTTCTTTCCAACATAAAACATTCAGAGCACATTCCAATCTCTCTAACTCATCCAAAGATGAACCAAAGGATTTTGTGTTTCCCAGTTTGATGCAAAGAATGGGTTAAAGCCAGTGGGTACTTAGAGTAGAAATTGGTTGTAAATATTTAAACAGCAAATTGTTCATCATGACCAAAATTGAAAAGCAAAATTCATTTTTACATTATTGCTTCAGATTGAGCATGAGACAGAGTTGCCTAAGGGACTTAATGTACTTCTGGGAAGATTCGAGACAGTTGTAGACATCACAACTGTCCAGCAGGCCCTTGGAAAATAAGAAACTAATAAACATTCGCAAGCTGTTTTCCATCAAGAGGGCAATACTAAATTAACAATTTTATCCAGATCAAAGGGACACAATAGAAACAGTCCAAAGATATTAGTTGAGAAAATAAAATCTATCAGGGAGTCAGTCATAGAGCACAGAAACAGATCTTTTGGCTTACTGAGTCCACAATGACCATTGACCACCCCCATTTCCCTACACCCTCAGCAACTCATCTCAAATTGTACTACTTACCAACACACCGGGAGCAATTTAAGGTGTCCAATTAACTCAGCAACCCGCAAGTATTTGGGATGTGGAAAGAAACTGGAGCGCTTGGAAGAAACCCACCTGGTCGCAGAGAGAATGTGCAAAGTCCACAAAGATAGCGGCCAAAGTCAGAAATTAACTAGTGTTCCTGGTGCTGTGAGGCAGTGGCTCGACTAGGGGATGTATTATTCTTCCTTTTCAGTTGTACTCTCAGATAGATGTGGAAGCATCTTTATTTGTAATACTGTTTAGTCTTACATTCAACAATACCAATTAATCAGAAAGGTTTTCGGGCAGGGTTGAATCTTGTTGATCAAATCTTCATTTAGTTTGGAAAGGTACAGCATGGAAACAGGCCTTTCGGCGCAACGAGTCCGCGCTGAGCAACGATCACCCATACACTAGTTCTATGTTTATCCCAGTATTGCATCCTACACACTAGGGGCAATTTTACAGAAGCTAATTAACCTGCAAGTCTTTGGATTGTCAGAGAAAATTGGAGCACTTGGAGAAAACCCACGCGGTCACTGGGGGGGGTACAAACTCCGTACAGACAATACCTGCAGTCAATATCGAACCCGGGTCTCTGATGCTATAAGGCAGCAACTCTTCCGTTGCGCCACTGAATCTTCAAGAATAAAGAGCTAGAGATACCTGGCCTTCCCCTCTCACAGGTGTAATCAAAATGTTGGACCTTACCATATTGCAGAGCAGTCTCTATATTCATCTTTTGATATGCAGGGTCAAATTTTTTTTACACTTGCCTTTCCTAAACTGGGGGTTAACCGGCAAGTTTACTGTATCTTGTAGTGAAGGGCTTTCCAAACATTGGCTCATTTTCTCTTCTCTAGGGAAGGCAAGATATTATAAGATATTCATTCAGAACAGCCTCTATGCTGGGAAGCATTGCATTGGGGTGAACCCCAAACATAACGGCAGCATTTATCGCTCCAAATTTTCTATGTACAAGACAGCAGTTCCACCTGGAACTACTTACTGGCTTTTACCTACTTTATTCTACAAAGTTCAGAACTCTCAAGCAAAGACCAAAGTCCTGATCATCCGCTCATCTGATCAGTGCTGAAGGAACAAATGTGTACTCTGGACTCTTTGGAGCCATTGGACTCTTCATGGAGTCTGTAAGAGTTAAAAAAATAGGAGCAAGATATTTAGCGTCCCAACCCGAAACGTCAGCCATCCTTTTTCTTCAGAAATATTGCCTAGGCTGCTGAGTTACTCCAGCAGTTTGTGTCCATATTTGGTTCCTGGGCTAGCTTCACTCAGTATCACTTTTTTGCACTGGCCTTATATTCCTTAGTTCCTTTAATAACTAAAAATCTCTGGCTTGAATGTGCTCAGTGACTGAGTCTCTACAACCCTCTTGCAGGAGTGGAAGGGAAGACTTCTAAAGGGGGACCAGTACTCTGGGCAGTATCCATCCAACCGATCAGAAATTGGTGGGCTTCTTTTTGATCACCCCATCCCAGGAATCAATCTGAGGAAATCCCACTGCAACACTCTTTTCATGGGCATGTCCTTCCCATGATAGGGAGCCCAGAACTGTGCACAATATTCCAGATGAGTCTGACCAGAGCTCTATGTAATTCCAGTAAGACATCTTTATTCCTGTCCTCAAATACTTAGCATGTGGCTTCCTAATTTCTTATTGCGTCTGTCTGTTACCTTTCAACGAGATACAAGCTCTTTGAACACCAACATCTTTCAATCTCTCGCCATTTGTAAATTACTCTGCTTCTCCAGTTTTTTTCCTTCCAAAGTGGACGACTTTACAATTTCCCACTAAAAATTCCATCCGCCATATCCTCGACTCTTTAGCTGGACCACACAGATCCCCTTGAGGTACCTCTGCATCTTCCTCACAACTCATACCGCTCCCCCAGCTTTGCATCGTCACCAACCACTATCCTACATACACTAAGGACAATTTACAATTTTACCAAGCCAATTAGCCTACAAACCTGTTGGTCTTTGGAGTGTGGGAGAAAACCGGAGCACTAGGAGAAAACCCACGCAGGTCACAAGGAGCACGTACAAACTCTGTACAGACAGCCCCCGTGGACAGGATCAAACCCGTGTCTCTGGCGCTGTAAGGCAGAAGCTTTACCGCTGTTCCATGTGCTGCTATGTTGCACTCAAGCCCAGTGGAGAGGAATGCAGATTTCTGCAGCTTCCACAACACTTGGTCTGGGAAAGCTGCATTGAAGGCAAGGTTGACCTGGCTCAAGTCCAGTGAACTCTTTGATCTTCATGGTCATAAATCTGCTGTTGAAAGCACAAGCTAACTTCCTTTACTTGATTAACTTGATTTAAAAGGCATTTTATTATTTATAATTGCTTGCTTGCTACATTCCTGATTTAATTTTAAGAATGCCTAATATTATTTTTCTTTGTTTTTTTCAAGTTTGGGCAGTTTTGAACAGCCAGAGACATTCACAAATATTTGATCTCTGTGCTGTATCAATCATGACTTGACTCACCAAGGCACACAAAGATTGGCATGGGTGAAGACCTTTTTTTGGTGGCTTTATAACTTTATAAGTTGCTCAGCCTAGGAACAATGTTGGATTTACTGCTAAAGTATTTCTGGGGGCTTTCTTATGAGTTTTGTGCAGAAAGGGCTTTTTCCTCTGCTGTGACCAGTGTCGAGCTAGGAGGAGGTTACAGCAGAAGACCCTGCTTGAAGACTTCCAGAAGGAATATGATAAAACCCCTTGTTGCCAAAGTTAAAAGCTCACAGAATTGATGGGAAATTATTGACTGGGATCGGAAGTTAGCTAAGAAGCAGGAAACAAACTGACAGGATGCGAGCACAGGTGTCCTTCAAAAATCAGGGCTCGGGCCAAAATAAGTCATGGGATTTATAAACATCTTAGATAATGATGAGAAGTCACATGTGCCAATAAACCTATGACACACATCCATTTCAAAAGCATGCCAAAGGACTCTTATTGACTGAGAAAATGTTCAGCTCAATTGTGAAAATGATGGGAGTTTCGGAGCGATTGGTACGAATTTTGCCAGGAGACGAGGATAATGATTAAACGTCATTGCCCACAACCACCACAAAGGCGAATGGAACACTAAATCATATTTGGAGGAAGGCAGGCAGGAGTGGGGATGGGAGAAGGAGGTTGTGGTGAAGTCCAGTTAGATCGCACTTGGAATTCTGTACACAGCTCTGTGTACCCTTTCAGAAGAATCTACTGGCCCAAGAGAAAGTGTGACAGATCCGAGTACTCCAGGGATTTAATGAACGGGAAAAATTACAAAACGGGCTACATTTCCTGAAATTTAGAAAGTCGAGGTGATTTGATCGTGATTTTCCATGTACTATTTAATGGAGTAACAGAGGCTGGAGGAGAAAAATTGTATATATGGACTTCCAGAAGGCATTTGACAAAAAGTTACATAACACTACCAAATGAAATGAAGGGCATGAAATAAAAGGGATTCGTGGATGGAAAATTAGCACGTTCCAAGAAGAGGGAGAGTAATGAATGGCTGGAGGGAAATCCCCCCAGGGATTGGTACAAGAACACAAGATAACTTCAAGTGATGCAGGCCATGCTGATGGGATGGATGGATTGGTGACAGATAAAATTAAAAATGGAGAAATGTTGAGAGTTAAATTTTGATAGGAAGAATGACAATAGACAATAGGTGCAGGAGTAGGCCATTCTGCCCTTCGAGCCAGCACCGCCAATCAATGTGATCATGGCTGATCATTCACAATCAGTACCCCAATAGAAAATGAGAAATGGTAAAAAATATCTAAATTTAAAAGGGATAATTTCAAAGGGAGTTTCAGAACAGAGATTTGGGGATGGAGGATTAAAATCTGCACAGTTCATTGAAAGTAACGGGAAAGTGGAAAAAAAAGCAAGCAGCAGTGTTTTTTTAATAAATGAGAGCTTAGAGTAAAAGAGCAAGGAGTCAATGAAACTCTTATGGTCCACCCAAAACCAAAAATAAACAAATAATAAACCAAACCAAACTGTAGTGTTGTGTCCAGTTCCCGTACTGCAAGAGGTATGGCAGAAAGGCATCAGTGAATGTTCAGAAGAGATTTTATCAAAGTGATTCCAGGGGTGAGGGACATTAGTTACGTAGTAGACTAGAGGCCGATCGAGTGGTCCCGATCCCTCCATTCCCTGAATATTCTTGTGCTTGTCTAAAAGCCTCCTCAGTGCCACTCTCGTATCTGTTTCCACCACCAACCCTGGCAACATGTTCCAGGCATCCTACATTCTCTGTGGAAAAAAAAAATTGCTTGGCATATGTCCTTTAAATTCCCTCCTACCCCTGACTTTAAAGTTATGCCCTCTAGTCATTGACAATTCCACCCTGGGAAAAAAGGTTCTGACCATCTACCTATTTATGCCTCTGATAACGTCATGTACTTCTCCCCACAACCTCTGACACTCCAGAGGAAACAATTCAAGTTTGTCACAAGGTCATAAGGAATAGGAGTAGAATTTGGCCAATCGGCCCATCACTTTACTCCACCATTCAATCGTGGCTGATCCATCTCTCCTTTCTAACCCCATTCTCCTGCCTGCTCCCCATAGCCTCTGACACCTGTACTAATCAAGAATCTAACTCTGCCCTCTCCTTCTCATTTCTTAAAATCACACAGTGTAGATTCTTATTGAAAGGGGTAAACAACTAGGAGACATAGAGTGAAGGTAAATGGCAAAAGAAGTAAATGTGACATAAGGATCAAGATTTCTAGGTATTCTAAAAGGAATAAGTGCAGCACCTGGAAAGAAGACACTCTGGCAAGAAGGTTGGAGGTACAGATAAGCTACAGTGCCCTCCATAATGTTTTGGAGAAAGACCCATCATTTATTAATTTGCCTCTGTACTCCACAATTTGAGATTTGTAATGGAATAAAATCACATGTGGTTAAAGTGCACATTGTCAGATTTTATTAAAGGGTATTTTTTTACATTTTGGTTTCACCATGTAGAAATTACAGCTATGTTTATACATAGTCCCCCATTTCAGAGCACCATAACGTTTGAGACACATGGCTTCACAGGTGTTTGTAGTTGCTCAGGTGTGTTTAATTGCCTCCTTGATGCAGGTATAAGAGAGCTCTCAGCACCCAGTCTTTCCTCCAGTCTTTCCATTACCGTTGGAAACTTTTATTGCTGTTTATTGGCCTTCATAACGAGAGGATTTGAGTATAGGAGCAAGGAGGTCCTCCTGCAGTTGTATAGGGCCCTGGTGAGACCACATCTGGAGTATTGTGTGCAGTTTTGAGGAAGGACATCCTTGCTATTGAGGCAGTGCAGCGTAGGTTCACAAGGTTGATCCCTGGGATGGATAGACTGTCATATGAAGAAAGATTGGAAAGACTGGGCTTATATTCACTGGAGTTTAAAAGGATGAGAGGGGATATTATAAAGACGTATAAAATTATAAAAAGACTGGACAAGCTAGATGCAGGAAAAATGTTCTCAATGTTGGGGGAGTCCAGAACCAGGGCCCACAGTCTAAGAATAAAGGGGACGCCATTTAAAACTGAGATGAGAAGAATTTTTTTCACCCACAGAGTTGTGAATTTGTGGAATTCTCTGCCACAGAAGACTGTGGAGGCCAATTCACTGGATGAATTTAAAAGAGAGTTAGATATAGAGGCTAGTGGAATCAAGGGATATGGGGAGAAGGCAGGCACAGGTTACTGATTGTGGATGATCAGCCATGATCATAATGAATGGCGGTGCTGGCTCGAAGGGCCAAATGGCCCCCTCCTGCACCAATTTTCTATGTTTCTATATATAAACACTGCTGTAATTTCTACATGGTGAAACCAAAATGTATAAAAATGGCCTTTATTAAAATCTGACAATGTGCACTTTAACCACGTGATTTTTTTCTGATTACAAATCTTAAACTGTGGAGTACAGAGGCAAATAAATAAATAAGTCTTTGTCCCAAACATTATGGGGGGCATTGTACATTGCATTGATTTTTTATTGAGCTAGTATGTATCTAACAGGTTAAATAGCCTCCTTCCTTGTTTTAACCATTGTAGAAACAAGGCATTGCAGATGCTGGCTTACAAAACAATGACCTACTGTGCTGGAAAAACTCAGAGTCAGGCAGCATCCCTAGAAAACATGGATAGGCGACTTTTCAGGCTCCAACCTGAAACGTCATCTACCCATGTTCTCTAGCGATGCTGCCTGACCTGCTAAGTTACTCCAGCATTTTTTCCTTTGCTGTAAGCGTTCTTTAATGATAAGGGGAACTGATATAATGGAGAAATTATTTCTGCTGGTTGTGGAATACAGCATCCAGGGGCAAAGCCCAAATACATGGAACCAGGTCTTTCAGATTGTCATTGAATATTACAGCCATACTGCATGGAAACAGGGCCTTCGGACCAACTTGCCCACACTGACCAACTTGCCCCATCTACACTAGTCTCACCTCCCTGCATTTGGGCCATATCCCTCTAAACCTGTCCTATCCATGTACCCGTCTAAATGTTTCTCAAACATTGCACTAGTATCTGCCTCAACTACCTCCTCTGGCAGATAGATACAAAATGTTGGAGTAACTCAGCGGGACAGGCAGCATCATCGGAGAGAAGGAATGGGTGACGTTTCGGGTCGAGACCCTTCTACAGACTGGAGTGGGTGGTACAGAGATAAAGTTTATCTCTATCTGTTAACTCCTCTGGCAGAGTGGCTATTGAAAGGTTTTGTAAGGAGTCCGTTGAAAAATTGGAATGTTCTTCGGTGAATGGCAAGTGATGCTTGATGAACTGTTTATTTGCAAAGATCTTTCGTTGTCAGTTTCTCTGGTTCCTTAATGATCTTTCATTGAGCAAGGATGCTTAGTAATCTGGGGCAGACCCGAGTGCCCACAGGCAGACTGCTGGGGAGAAGATTGACAGAATCCTGAACATTCCCTAACATATGACTGGTAACGTTGCATCAGATAGCTGGACATGCTCAAACTGCCCATTAGTATCTTTGTATCTGGTACTTAAGAACTCCTGAACAAGCCAAAGGAAGCATTCTCAGAATACCACACATTCAGGCTGACCAGTGATAACAGTATATCAGATACCTATGTCCAAACTAATTATCGTTGCACTGCATGATATAAACACTCCAAAACCAACCTATCATCAGATTGTTAATAAAGGTCAGTGTAAATATAATTAGCAATCTATCAGGTAGCTGCACCAACTAAACATTTGTAACTGTACATTAAATATCCAAACATGCCTTGTGACTCTTGATAGCAGTGCATCAAATAACACAAGATGCCCAATTTAATCATTGGCAATAGTGCATCAGAAATTAGAATTCTCCACTGAAGTGTGAACACTGCCAAGCTAACCATTGGTAGAAGTGAAAGAACATCAGAAAAGAACGGCACAAGAGCAGGCCATCGGCCCACCATGTCTGTGCTGACCACGACTAATCCCATCTAAATGCATGTTGTCTATCTCCCTCCATTCCACTCATGTGTACATGTCTGTGAAAGTGTCTCTGCTTCCACCACCAGGCCAGGCAGGACATTCCACTGACCCCTTCAGATTTAGATTAGTTTTGTCATCTCCACCAGGATGCAATGAAATTCCTGGTTTGCATGAAACTCAAGAGTAAACAATATACTTGCTGATGATAAACACGAACATAAATACCAAGATGAGCGCAAAACAGCAGAGTGGTGCAAAGTGTGGACACCAGGATCTGCAGATGCTGGTTTATTTAAAAAAAAGACAAAGTGCAGGAGGAGCTCAGCAGGTCAGGCAGCATCTCTGAAGGACATGGATAGGTGATGTTTCAGGTCGCGGCCCTTCATCAGACTCGTGCACAGATTGTGGTGCAATCTGAAGTAGTGCTAAAAAATCTGATGTGCAATGACGGAATAATCAAATGAGGCAGAGTTGAGTACCAAGCAGCACTTGAGGGAAGGGATGTAAAACAGATTCAGCAGTCTGGCAGTAATGGGAAAGAAGCTGTTCATTGGTCAGGACCAAGCTTTTAAGTTCGAAAAGGTAGTAGCAAGACAAGGGGATGGCCAGAGTATCAGGCATCATTGGCGATACTTTCAGACTTCATGATTCTCTATGTAAAAAAACATGCTATGCACATCTCATTTAAACTCCCCCCCCACCCTTTCGCCTTAAAGTCCTTGACACATTAAACCAACTGATAGAATGAGTTTAAAATAAGTGATGACAAACTGACCTTCAGACACACATGTCCAGGTATTAGTTGCATTGTTACCACAGGTCAGTCAGGTGTTGAGGTATTTGACACCATGTCTCCAGGTGTGAATCTACCAAGTATACACATGCTCATTGTGCCCGAGTATTACGGAGCTCCACTCTATAACGTTCCAGCTGACCCCTAATAACAGCACATTTGTTACCTGAACACCTATGGAATGTTAAAAAAATATTTAAAACAATCCATCAAAAACCCAAACATTCTCAACTGAATGTTGCCAACAGTTCACTAACCACCCGAGTATTTATAACCTGGTGAAAGTGGATCATATAGCTGAAAAGACTTGCTGAAAAGCATTGAATGGATGACTATTAACTTCCATTTAGAAAATAGAAACAGAAAACCAGCATCTGCATTTCTTTGTGTCCAGAAAATAAAATTTATTTTTAGATTTTGAGATACAGCGTGAAATCAGGCCCTTCGGCCCACCGTGTCCATGCCGACCAGCAATCCCTGTACACTAGCACTATCCTGCACACTAGGAACAGTTTAACAATCTTTACCAAAGTCAATTAACCTACAAAACTCTATGTCGTTGGAGTGTGGTAGAAAACCAGAGCACCCGGGGAAAACTCATCCGGTCATGGGGAGAACTTCTGAACTGCGTACAGACAACACCCGTAGTCAGGATCAAACCCGGGTCTCTAGAGATGTAACGCAGCAGCTCGACTGCTGTGCCACTGTGGCGCACCCTATGATTGCTTGTAAAAATTGTTCAAGACTCTAACAGTTAGCAAACTAATTGACCATTGGTAATAGTGAATTGGAAGGGGGACCTGCTGAAGAAGGGTCCCGACCCGAAACAGTGCTTGTCCATCCCCTCCACAGATGCTGCCTGTCCATCCCCTCCACAGATGCTGCTGATTTACTCCAGCATTTTATGCTTTGCACAAGCTATGTTCCTGATCTAACTTACTGCCAGTATCTCCTCAGATACCCACACACTAATGAACCTAAATGCTCAAAACAAACATTAACTATGGTGGCACGGTGGCGCAGCAGTAGAGTTGCTGCCTTACAGAGAATGCAGCACTGGAAACTTGGGTTAGATCCCGAATACGGGTGCTGTCTGTATGTTCTCCCCGTAACCTGCGTGGGTTTTCTCCAAGATCTTTGGTTATCTCCCACATTCCAAAGACGTACAGGCTTGTAGGTTAATTGGCTTGGTAAATGTAAAAATTGTCCCTAGTATGTAGGATAGTGTTAATATGCAGGGATCACTGGACGGCGTGGACCCAGTGGTCCGAAGAGCCTGTTTCCATGCTGTATCTCTAAACTACATTAAACATCAGATACCAGACATTCATAAACTGGCCAATAAAAGTATGTCAGGTGTTGAAACATGCCCAAATTTATTGCAGTGCATCAGATACTGGCACATTTCTGAAATGATGGTGGAGATATCCATCAAATATCCCAACATACCCTTACAAACCGCTGGTAAAAGCATCAAATACGTGCAGCCTGACTGTTCATAAGAACACATCAGATAACCAAAGACTTTTGAACATGAATGACTTTCAAATAATGGTGAAGGAGACACATGCAGACCCACTGGAAATAAACTGCAGCAACTCTTTGTCAGCAGGTAGAACCCAGAAAAAATTATTGTTGGTGATAAACAATAGGTGCAGGAGTAGGCCATCCGCCATTCACTGTGATCATGGCTGATCATCCACAATCAGTACCCGTCTTCTCCCCATATCCCTTGACTCTGCTATCTTTGAGCTCTATCTAACTCTCTCTTGAAAGCATTCAGCGAATCGGCCTCCACTGCCTTACGAGGCAGAGAATTTCACAGATTCACATCTCTCTGGGTGAAAAGGTTTTTCCTCATCTCTCTTCTAAATGGCCTAAACTTATTCTTAAACTGTGGCCCCTGGTTCTGCACTCCCCCAAAGTCGGGAACATGTTTCCTGCCTCTAACGTGTCCAATCCCTTAATAATCTTATATGTTTCAATAAGATCCCCCGTCATCCTTCTAAATTCCAGTGTATATAAGCCCAGTCGCTCCATTCTTTCAACATATGACAGTCCAGCCATCCCAGGAATTAACCTCGTGAACCTACGCTGCTCTCACTCAATAGCAAGAATGTCCTTCCTCAAATTTGGAGATCAAAACTGCACACAATACTCCAGGTGTGGTCTCATCAGGGCCCTGTACAATTGCAAAAGGACTTCTTTGCTCCTATACTGAACTCTTGTTTTAAAGGCCAACATGCCATTAGCTTTCTTCAGTAGACCAGACACTGGAACTCCCTTCCACTGTTCACTCTGAACAAGCTGTCAGAGACCTAAATATCCACGGACTGACTGTTACTCAGAATGCAAAAGGTGTCTGGTATACCAATGCACATAGAATATGATGACTGAAAAATACTAATGCTCATAGTAACTACTGCACCCGAACATTCCCAAACTTATTGCTGGTAACTGTGAATCAAAAACGCAAGAATTTACTGCTGTTGAGATTCTCAAATAGCTGAGCACATGAACTGGCCATTGGTAACAATGTGTCACATAGCTGAACACATATGAACTGGCTACAGGTAAACATGTAGTGTTCAGCTATTTGACACTGGTGTGTCGAATAGCTGAACAAGTGAACTGACTACAGGTAAACAAGTGACAAATATCTGAACACACATGTATTGAGCACTGGTATGTGGGTCAACTACTTGAATACAGTCGGTTCAAGTGAGAAATACTTGAACATGTGACTGGCCATGGGAAACCGTGTGTTAAATACCTGAACAAATATATATTGACCATTGGCAACAGTGCATCAAAACAGCTGAACACGTGAACTCAACTGATAACTGTATCAAAATGTTGATGCTCCAAACTGCAACAAAGGCCAATTAATTCCAAAATGATCACTAGATATGGGAATACAGGCCATTAGTAACCACGAGATACATGAAGACTCGAAGTGACAATCAATAAATGTGCATCAAGTACCTGAGCCCACTTGAACTGATTGTCTGAAAACAACTTTTGCCTAAAAGGGTGATAGAGACACTTGAATTTTTTTAAGTTCCTAGCGCTGAAAATTGTATTGAGTCCATCCTTGTTCATTCAGTTTAATTTAGTGTCACGTGTACCGAGGTTCAGTAAAAAGCTTTTGTTGCGTGCTAACCAGCCAGCGCAAAGACAATACATGATAAGCATGAATAGGATGGGACGAGTGGCCTCATTCAGTGCTGTGAATCCCAATGATATCATGACTGCTCATTAAAGTGCGAGAGATAGTGCAAAATTATCAAGCCACTTTGTAACATAGAGAGATCCCCAAACATACTTGATCACGAGGGATAGTGGAAGATATCCAAATACACATAAACCGAACATTTGCTGAAGATTCCAGCTTCTGTTGTTCCTTGTGCCTCCATTTCGAAGGCCATTGGATAGCACATTGCATGCAATGCCCATCACTTTATTTCCATTGTCAGAGAAATTGGACAACATGTTAAACCAGTGCCAAGTGGACCCTCTCAGTCCAGCATAAAACACCCCCACACGCCTGGTGAGTATATGGAATGAGCTGCCAGGTGAAGTAGTTGAGGCAGGTACAATAAAGACGTTTAAAAGACATTTGGACATGTACATGTACAGGAAAGGTTTAGAGGAATATATGGGCCAAACATGGGCGAGTGAGGCCTCTTGGTCAGCATGGACGAGTTGGGCTGAAGGGCCTGTTTCCATACTCTATGACAATAGACAATAGGCCATTCGGCCCTTCGAGTACGACTGAAAAAAACAGCTCAGTCAACTCCAACTGATTCCCCTGAATCCCTACCCAATGTTTCCCCCTCAATTAACCTGAGCAAACTTGGACCGTGACAACAGTGTGACAGATGCGCGACCACGTTCAGTCTATTAATAAACACGTGTTAGATAACCGAACGGGCTTGGGACTGGCTGAATTAACTCTATGAATACCTGAACGTACACGAACAATGCATCAGATACCTGCCGCGCATTTGGTCTCAGCGTCAGAGATTATTGAAGATGCTCCACACATCTGCCCATCATCCCCACCCATTCTTACCTGTATCCACTTCTCACTTGCCAAACTTCGACCCAACCCCATCTCTTTCTTAACTTCTCTCTCCCCCACCCCACCCCCAACTCTAATCAGTGTGAAGGGTCCTGACCCGAAACAAACCATCCACAGATGCTGTCTGGCCCATCCAGTCCCTCCAGCACTGTGCGTGTTTTACTGTAGTTATTGGAGTTCGCTTTTACCAGTTCACTCGGGACTTGAACTGACGGCAGCAACTATGTCCCATTCTAGAATGAGCTCAACCCGATCCTTGGAAACGGAGCTGATGTAGAAATTGCATTCCCCAGATTGACTCCAATAACTCGCTAATTATCGAGACAACAGCGAAAAGACAAGTGAGATAGGAAAGGGCGTTGATGGGGATTCGGATCACCTTGGAGATTTCCAGGCTTCCTGCCTGAATTTCCTTTGGTTTGTTTATTCCCTCTGAAGGAAGTCTTTGCACAATTGAACTTTCCGAAATGCACTCAGCCCCCATCCCCCGCCCCAAACACACAAACAAACAAACACAACGAACTCACCAGCATTCCCATTACATCGGTCCAGAGTGTGCAGAAGGCTTCGGGCAGGCCAGCCGAGGGGGTGCAAGGTTTGCAGGCTGCTCCCGGCTCTCCCTCCATGGCCCACCGATCGCCAGTAACTTGCGGCCAAGATTCAGCAGGGCGCACTTTGGCCGGATCACGCCCCTCCGTCGCTCCTTGCCATTTCCAATCGCTCCAAACAAACAGCCGCTTTCCAGGGGGTTGGAGGAGGAGGAGGAGTAGGGGGTGCAAGAGACTTCACGGAGCAAGCCGGCCTTCCTCCGGCCTCTCTAGCCACTCAGGGGCAAGGGGAGCTCACCACGAAGCGCCTGTCACTTCTCCTGCAAAACCTTCTCCCAAAGTTTGTTCAGCACTTGGCCAGATGTCTGAGAGAGTCCAACTCCAGGAGCATGAAACAGGGGGGGAAAATAACCTCTCGCCAGCCGGCGACCGAGGACCGACCTGCTCCCTGGGCTGCAGGGTACAGACACCAGCAATCTACTTCACTGTTTAAAGCACCGTGCTTCACTCCAGCGAAGGTTAGGAGGCGCCCTCCGGGCGTGCTTGTAGATGTACCGACACCCCAACCCCAAGAGCAAGAGCAAGAGCAAATGAACTCTTCCTCCTCCCCTTCCTCTCCCCCACCCCTCCCACATCAGCACTCGCCTACAAAAGCAGCTCTGATGTCAAAGACGCTGGCGAAGAACAATCATAGTGTGTGCAAAGCTTTGCATCTGTTTGGCCGAGTATTAATGGGACACATTTAATCAGCAACAACGTCGCCAGAAAATGTTGCCGTTCAGAACCCGGAGACGCGAGATTGGGGACACAGAGAGAAAACAAAACATTCTCGGGCACAACTGAGCAGGTTAACCCCCCGGTGCAATTTGGAATGGAGAAATAATGCATAACATTATAAGGAGACGCGCCTCCCCCGGCAGAAGGCACGGTAATCAGAGGACATTGATTTAAGATAACTGGCGCACAGAACCCGCAACAGGGGTGGAGAGGAAAAAAAAATTTCGGCAACAAGTTGTGATCTGGAATGTACCGAGAGGGTAGTGGAATTAAGTTCAGTAGTTACTTTCAGCAGAGAAATTGAAATGACACAATGAAAGGAAAGGGAAGTGGTACAAATTGGATAGGTTTCTCCTGAGTTACCAATCGTACCACGGAGGACATCTAAGACATTTTATTTCATCCTTAAAAATACTGATGAATAATTAATAATGTGAAATGATTTACAAATGGCAAGCAGCAATTCACTCATGGTAGTTGGGGACTAAACGCACGCCCCTCTCACTATAGATAAGATATATCATCTTTGATTCCCTTAACTTTTTCACTACAATAACATCTAATTAATCCAAACTATCGGTGGAAGGTGACTGTTTCTCCACCTGACTACAATCTTCCTGTAAGTTTTCAAATCATTTTCTCCAACTCAGAAAAAATATTTATTGTGTCTTTGAATATTCATCCGCTGAAATAGAATATCTTGACATCAGTTGTGAAAGAGGTTTTACTAATCTCATCATTTTGCTTAAATATAACATACAATTCCACACCTGCAATCCACCGACTTAATACTGAAATAAAATTGGTAGGAGAACGTACCCCATGAATGGGAAGGATTCATGCCTTAATGACTAACAACCGATAGCACTAATGTCCATTGTAATAAAGTGCTTTGAGAAGTTGGTTATGAGAGTATTAACTCAAGCCTCAATAAAGACCTGGACCCAGTACAATTCACCTACACCAAAACAGATCAACAAGGGATGTGATCTCGCTAGTTGTCCAATCTATACTGGACTACTTGGATAATAAGAACATACACATCAGTTTCTTATTTATCTGTAGCCTTTGTCACTTACTCCACCAATCTATCAATCAACCCCCTCCCCCCTCACATGCGTCCGCCTATTAGTTAGTTTCATTTAGAGAAACAGCGCGGAAAAGGCCCCTTTGGCCCACCAAGTCCGCACCAACCAGCAATCCCCGCACATTAACATTATCTTACACACACTCGGGACAATTTACATTTATACCAAGCCAATTAACCTACAAACCTGTACGTCTATGGAGTGTGGGAGGAAACTGACTATCTCTGACAAAAACCATGCAGGTTATGGTGACAACGTACAAACTCCATACAGACAAGCAACCTTAGTTCTGATCACACCGGGGTCTCTGGCACTGTAAGACAGCAATTCTATCTCTGTGCCACCATGCCGCCCTTACCAGGCTTTGTTGCACCCCACCTCTATTTTCCAGTTGTCTCCACAATACTGTACTACAATCAGTCTAAAGAAGTGTTCCAAACTGAAGCATCGCCTATTCATTCCCTCCACAAATACAACCTGCCCTGCTGAGTTATTCCAACACTTGGCATTTTGCATACGCCAGGTTGTTGTTTGTTAACTACAGCTCGGCATTCAAACAGCATAATTCCCTCCAAACTTATCATAAAACTCAAAGAACTGGGTTGTCTCTGCTTGTCCCTGGGCAATTAAATCCTCGACTTCCTCACTGGCAGACAACGATCAGTACAAATTGGCAACAACATTTCCTCCCTGATAACCATCAACAAAGGAACACCTCATGGCTGTTTGCTCAGTCCACTGCCAATGCTCCCAATACCCATGACCGTGCAGTCCGACACAGCTACAACACCATCCTTAAATTTGCCAGTGATACTACCATTGTCGGACAGTAACAGGTACTGTTGAATCAGAATACAGGAGAGAGATTAATAATCTTATTGAATGGTACCGGAACCACAACCTCGCTCTCAACATTAGCAAGACTACAGGAAGGGAAAGCAGGGGATCCATGAACCTGTCATCACCAATGGACCAGTCGGGGGAGGAAGTCAAAAGCTTCAAAACAATTACTGGGCATGCATACCTCTTAAGATCTATTCTGGGCCAGCACATTGATGTAATCACAAAGAAAGCTTGGGTTTGAGCCTGGGCCTGCTGAAGATTGAGATCTGGTATGTCGTCAAATACTTTATTGTACTTCTACAGGCATAGAACTTTCACCTTGCAGGTAGGTAGGTTAATTGGCCATTACAAATTGCCCCTCCTTTTGGCAGGTGGTAGAATACTCTTTTGAGCCTCTAAAGGTGTTTGGCAGAGAACATAATGACTTATTGCATCACGGCCTGGTTTGGTAGCAGGTTGTGGTGGACATTGCCCAGTCTATCACAGGTATTGACCTCGCCAACATTGTAGGAGGCGCTGCATCAAAAAGGTGGTTAATATCATCAAAGAACCACACCAAGCTCGCCACGCACACATCTCGCCATCACTATTGGGCGAAGATAGAATCATAAAAAATAGGTGCAGGAGTAGGCGATTCAGCTCTTCGAGCCAGCACCGCCCATTCAATATGATCATGGCTGATCATCCAAAATCAGTACCCTGTTCCTGCTCTCTCCACATATTCCTTGATTCCGTTAGCCCTCAGAGCTATATCTAACTCTCTCTTGAAAACATCCAGTGAATTGGCCTCCACTGCCTTCTGTGGCAGAGAATTCCACAGATTCACAACTCTCTGGGTGAAAAAGCTTTTCCTCATCTCAGTCCTAAATGGCCTACCCATTATTCTGTGCAGTGAGCCCTGGTTCTGGACTCCAACATCGGGAACATTTTTCCTGCATCTAGCATGTTCAACCCCTTAAGAATTTTATATGTTTCTATAAGATCCCCCTCATCCTTCTAATTGGCAGCAACAGACTGAGGGAGAGACGGCACTGGTGAGCGGGCCGGGATCGTACCTCCCGCCCCCTCGTTGGGGCTCGGGGTGTTCCGAGGTCAGCTTAGGGAGGTGCCCCGGGGCACAGAGATTGACCAGTGTCCGTGTGAGGTGAGGGGCAGCTTGTTCGCAGGTCAATGTGTTCAGATTGAGGCAAGAGTGGAGTGGGCCGCTGGAGGCCCCTCAGCAGCCTGGGACTGGAGTGGATCGGGCGGTACTCCAAGAGGCCAAGCGCATGGATCAGATGTGGCCTGCAGTGGCACGGAGCAGCACAGCAAAGCTGGTGGACATTGACAACTTGCCTGGCCAGGTGAACCCATGCAACTCTGACCCAGTGCTTTCGTCAGGACAACAGGCCTTTATGACCAAGTTAAGACTCTACATTTTTAACAACTTTGGACATGAAGCTTGTGTGCTTAGTTTTAATTTTAGTTTTAAAGATACAGCGTGGTAACAGGCCCTTCGGCCCACTGAGTCCGCACTGACCAACAATCATCCGTACACTAGTTCTATCACACACACTATGGTCAATTACCAGAAGCCAATTAACCTACAAACCTGCACATCTTTGGAATGTGGGAGGAAACCGAAGCACCCAGAGAACACCCACATCACAAGCAGAACATACAAACTCTGTAAAGACAGCACCCGTAGTCAGGATCGAGCCGGGGTCTCTGGTGCTGTGAGGCAGCAACGCTGTGCCCTATGCCGTACTGTCACGGTGTAATCTACTATTCCTACACTCTTGTACTTGAGTATGATTGTACCGAGGTAGAGTAAAATTTCTACTGAAATGTATGTAAACAAGGAATGTACCTCGGTATATGTGACAATAAAATATCATTGAACCATTGGGGAAAAAGGTGCAGGAGCCTGATAGCATGATCTCCAGGTTCAAGAACAGCTTCTTCCCAGTAACCATTTGGCTCTTGAACACTGCACTAACCGCTATCTCAGCAACTATGATGTACTCTGGACTTTGTTTTTGGTAGCACTGTGATTTTGCACTAATATGGTCTGGTTACATGGTATTACTTATTATAAATCTATTATTGATTATTGTTTAGTTATTTGTGTTTTATTGCATTAATGGGCCTGTTATGTTTTAGCAAGTAAGAACTTACTTGTTCCGTTGCCCGTACATATGACAATCAAATACTCCTGACTATCCTAACTTGATCTTGAACAGTGGCCATTAAAACAACATTTTTTACTGATTGTATGCCTCGTTGTCATTTTCTCCTTAGCTAACAATGAATCATTCTACATTTCCTTTAAACAGCGTCTGCTTTGATCTGTCACTTTCACACCTTATCCTTCCATATCTCTAGTCTCACTCTCCCCTGACTCTCAGTCTGAAGAAAGGTCTCGACTCGAAATGCCACCCATTCTTGCGCTCCAGAGATGCTGCCTGTCCCGCTGAGTTACTGCAGCATTTTGTGTCTATCTTTTGTGTAAACCAGCATCAGCAGTTCCTTCCTACACATTTCTTCTGTCCTGTGACTGGATTTAAAAGAACAAACACCAAACAAGACCAGGCTGACTGTGGCATTTTTTAAATACACACATGCCATGGTTATTTTTTTTAACTCAGCACACTTGAAATATCAAAAAACAATGTTTTGAAAAGACATGACCACATAATGCTGCACCTGAGTGTGCGATGAAGCTCACTCTCATTGTTTCATTCTCAAACTGAATAAACAGGCAGGGCCACTTCAAGATTAAACTCCAACCGCACCTGAAATTAACCCACAAAAAAAACCCAAATGCAAAGCACGTTTGAAGAACAAATGGCAAGGATAAAGTGGAACATGAAAATGAAACATGAAAAGCACACCGATAGGGCTTACTGAGCAGTGCTCTGAAGATTTACAGCCAGCTAAACTGGCAGCCTTTTCCCTTACCTTAGCCATCCTTCCAGCCACCTTTGCCCAAGCAGAAGGTAGGCACAAGATGCTGGAGTAACTCTGCGGGACAGGCAGCATCTCCGGAGAGAAGGAATGGGTGACGTTTCGGGTCGAGACCCTTCTTCAAACTGATGTTTAACCCTGACCCAAGCAGACTTACCATGTGATATTAGAAATGGAAAGACACTGCTAAAGGTGGCGTTACTTTTCCTCTGAGAAGCACCATGTAGTGTGTGCACCTGCACTCCCTTTAGGCCTGAGTTAGAAGTCCACTTCATGCGAATCCAGACAGAGCACCGAGGGAGGGATTAATTCTCAATTGTAGAAACAAGTCCAGAGTGTTCCTCAATCCAAATCGCTCTCAAAATAATCTCTGTTGCTCCTTGTTTCCTGATCGGTGTTTTCTCTCGCCCGGCAAAGTGTACCTCTGCCTGCACGCGTACGTTAGGCTGTCTTGCCCTTCCCTTTCCAGATCACCCTTCCTTTTCGCAGAGCCAATGTCACTTCCACCCCACTCCCTCACAACGCCAGCAGGAGCTGTCGCTATCAACAACCTGTCGCTGAAAGCTGAGACTGTGAAGGCAAAAGGCTCACCTCCCAACCCTGAAGCAAAGAAAAGCTCCACGCCTACTTGACAAAAGAAATTCTAGGCCAGCCCATAGCTTCTTTCAGTCTCGCCCTCTCCTGACAATTACGCTCAGTCGCATCAAACTTATAAACAGCTCCATTATTTGACTTTGTAGGATTAGATAACGCTTTCAGCTCAGAAACACACCATTCAGCCCAATGGTGTTTGTGCACCTTAGGGCTCTTCCTGCCTTTCTGTATCGCCTTCTATCTGCAACTACTTACATTGCATCTTTAACATAGCAAAACACCTCAAGGCACTTCACAGCAGAGGTAACAAACATCTTGAAGTGCACACACCGACACATTAGCGCAGTTTGTATTGTTAAATGAAGCAACACCACAAAAGAGTTAGAGAGGCAGATTAGTTTGGGAGGAAATTCCACCCCTCAATATCTTGGCAGCTGAAGGTACAGCTGTCAATGGAGGACCGATTAAAATCAGGGACAATAAATAGGTCAGAAATAGCACATTTACCTCCCTCATACTTAACTAGTTTTGTGATATATCTTTAGCAAAAATATATCAACTTAACTATTTCATGTATCGACACATTTCACATGTTGACCACCAAGCATTTTTCTGCAAGATGTACTGAAAGTAATAATTCTGGTTGGCGCAAAAGATTAAAATGATTTTTTAATATTAAAACTCTGTACACTCTGTCTGCAATGTAGTGTAATATAGCCGGGATAAAATAGAGAGTTTTAAAAAACTCATTGCCCTCAATCAGCCATTCACCCGACTGTCAATCAAACGCTCCTTTAGATATTTTGTTCCATACAATGTGCCTTTCTCTGGCTCTGCCCTGTATGGTCAGCTGCCACTGCAAACCTATGAAGGAGCCAGCTGTGCCTCAGTGGCAGCACTCTTGCCTCTGAGTTAAAAGGTTGTAGGTTCAAGATCAGCTCCAGGAACGTCTTTGAACACGGTCACGATCAACACGATCAAGTGGAACTAGCGTAGCTGGGTCGTGTTGGCCGGTGTGGGCAAGTTTCTACGCTGTATTACTCTACGACTCTATAACACTCTGTGTATATTGAGTCAGTGCTGCACTGTTTAATCTGCTCTCCTTTCAAATGAGATATTGAATCTCGGCTCTGCTAGTCCTGTCAGGCGGATGCAAAGGATGCCTTGGCACTATCTTCATCAAGATCTAGTGAGCTCTTGGTGGCGTCTTCTGCCATATTCAAGTCAAGTTTATTTGTCACATACACATACACGATGTGCAGTGAAATGAAAGTGGCAATGCCTGCGGATTGTGCACAAAAAAGAATTACAGTTACAGCATATAAATAAAGTTAATAAGTTACTATAGTGTAGACAAAAATGTAGTCTCTGGAGTTATAAAAGTTGACAGTCCTGATGGCCTGTGGGAAGAAACTCTCATCTCTCAATCAAATCATGTTGTCTGAAAATTGTCACCTATGCTATAGCACTATGTAATTGTCTGCAGATTCCTATATTACAGCAGCCACTACACCGATTCATTGATTGTCCAGTTCTCAGCTGTCCTGAGATCGTGAAAGATACTATTTCATTGCAGGTTGTTCTTCATTTCTCCCCTTGTCCCATTAAGATCTCTACTGCCCCCAAATCTAAGAATCACTTGATAAATTTCCCAGTCCTATACCTGTCCCACACCTCCTGCTAGTTCCTGACCAGAACCTCAATTTCTCTCACCATCCAAGCTTAATTACTCCCACCTTCCTGGATCTTCACTCTAACAGGAACATGCATGTGTGGAAGATTGTGTCTTACAAATCTGATTACGTTTTTTGCAGAAGTAACCAAAAAGGTTAATGAGAGCAATGCCGTAGACATTGTCTAAATGGACTTTCGCCAGGTATTTAATAAGGTTCCACATGGTCGGCTGGTCTGGAAGATGAGATCGCATGACCTCCAGAGAGAGCTGGCCAACTGGATACTGAATTGGCTTTGTGAAAGGAAGCCGAGGGTGATTTTGGAAGGTTGTTTTTCAGACTGGATGTCTGAGACTTGTGGTGAGCCTCAATGACTAGTGCTGTTAGTGGTTTATATCAACGATTTGGATGAAAATTTACAAGGCATGAACAGTAAGTTTGTAAAAATGGTTAACAAAAATGGTTAAAAGTACAGCAGGACCTTGATCAGTTAGGCAAGTGTGCTGAGGAATGGTTAATGGAATTTATTACATACGTGCAAGGTGTTGCATTTTGAGAAGTCAAAGCAGGGCAGGACCTTCATAATGAATGGCAGGGCCCTGGGGAGTGTGGTAGAGCAGATATAGGAGTGCATATAATTCCCTGAAAATGTTATCATAGGTAGATAGGTGGTCAAGAAGGCTTTCATCAGTCAGGGTATCGAGTATAGAAGTTGGGATGTGATGTAACAGTTGTACAAGATGTTGGTGAGGCCACATTTGGAGTATTGTGTTCAGTTTTTGGACACCCTGCTATAGGAATATACAGCAGGAACCCTGTACTTATCTACACTAATCCCATTTTACCACATGTGGTCCACAGCCGTTTATGCCGTGAGAATCATATGCTTGTCAAGATCCTCCAATGATGTTTGTTCAGGGTGGAAGGTGCTTAATCCTTAATATTATGTCCAAATGTTCTTGCTCTTTCAGCAGAAGATTATTATCCAAGAGATTCACACATTTAAAAAACATTTGGGCACGTACTTGGATAGAATAGGTCTAGAGGGATATGGGCCTACCACAGGCAGGTGGGACTAGTGTAGATAGGGCACGTTGGTCGGCGTGAGCCGAAGGACCTGTTTCCACACTGTATGACTCTACGAGATTCTTCAAATAACTAAAGGAAGACTATTCCCTTTATCGCTCCACCACAGAAGGAGGAAGATGAAGGCAATGACCTATGATGGGAAAATGGGATCCCCTATTCCTTAAGTGGCTAGTCAAGTAATGTACAGATCTTAATGAACACTGCAGAAGAATTATATCTTTAGGCTTCATAAGATGCCCATTGACTGACTTGCTGTTAGCTGAGTTGAAGCCTGTTTAGTTATCATGGTGAAATGTGTACTTATGTACATACACAGATATATCTATGAACTTTTTTTGTTTTGTTATATTGTTTATAGAGTACTGCGCTTACATATTCTGTTGTGCTGCTGCAAGTAAGAATTTCATTGTTCTGTTTGGGACATATGACGATGAAACATTCTTGATCTCTTGATCTTGCTCTCTCTTGAAATTGATGCTAATCGTCTGAAGGTAGGTCCCCTTCCAGGTATCGTATATGTGGATCTTTATTGGACTGGTCGGAGTCAAACCGGGACAGGGGTTTGCTGCATGTTAAAACATTGCCTGACCCAAAGCTTACACATGGTTCACTGATCGCACGCAGGTTGGAGTCACACTCCAGAGCAACTATTCCTGGCCGACACACTGAGTGAATTCTGGAGGACTGCACTGTTGGCAGCACTGTCCTTTGGATGAGGCGTTAAAGTGAAGTCCCATCTGCCCTTTCAGAGGGATTCCATGACACGACTCAAAGAAGAGCAGGACATTCTCCCAATAGTTCTGGCTAATTATTATCATTCAACAGTAATAAGACCCTGTGACACACAAGACCTAAGACAAGGAGGCATTGATTCAAGAGGGCAGGCTGTTGGTGCAGGGCTTATGTTACAGAATTCCACTACTGAGACCCTCTTCTGTTTCTAGGGGAGGGAGGAGGGAGGGCATCCTGAAAACTCAAACACCAATTCCTTCAAATCGGCACGTCATTTTACCAGTAAACTCTGAATACTCCCTGTTGAATTGTTAGATTCTGTTCAGATTTGAAACATATTTTTTATTTCATTAGTTTACCATAAGAACAATTTAAATAATAAAAATCTTCAATTAAATAAAACTTTAAAAAAAACTTTAAGACTTCAGAAATAAAAAGAAATCACAGCTTTGTCCTGCCCTCTCCCCCCACCCCCACCCCGCCCCCCTTCAATTCTTGTTTCCAGCATTCTTCCCCCTTACTTCTATCAGTCTGAAGAAGGATCCTGAACCAAAATGTCATCTGTCCATTCCATCCATAAATACTACCTGATCCGCCAGATTCATCCAGCACTTTGTGTTTTGCTCAAGAGGTTAGTATTTGAGTTTTCAGGATGCACTCCTTTCTCTCCCAAAACAAGAAGAGGGTCTCAGTAGTGGAATCCAATGAGGTCCTGTGGAAGTGCAACTCCCTCTTCTCCCCGGAATAGAAATATGAAAACGCACACTTCCAGATTCAGGAACAGTTTCTTCCCAGCTGTTATCAGGCTACTGAACTTTCCTACCAACCAGTCGAGAACAGTCTTGAGCTGCTATCTACCTAATTGGAGACCCTCCGACTATCTTTGATTGGAATTTACTGCACTTTATCTTGCACTAAACGTTAGTCACGTTATTCCCTTTATCGTGTATCTGTACACTGTGCATGGCTCAAATGTAATCATACATTGTCTTTCCGCTGACCGGTTAGCATGCAACAAAGGCTTTTCACTGTACCCTGGTACACGTGACGATAAATGTAAACTCAAACACTGCATTTATCACAGGAAATACCTCCACAATTAGACATTCTCTCTCAAGGATGTATCATCACATTCAGTTATTCATGCTCCCACAAGGTCTTGTCACTTTTACACATTCACACTTCCAGCAACACAGTCACACTCACACTTCCAGCAGACACTGTTACAGTCACACTTCAGGCAGACTACTGACACTATCACACTGCCACAGACACTGTCACTCTTAAACATTCACACTTACCGGAGTCACTCTCACATCTACACATCCCCCTCTCCCACGAGGCATTGTCACTTTTGCAGATTCTAACCTTTTCAAATGAGACTGGCTGACTTTTCTGTTGTTGTAGGATGGCATAAGAGGCTGAAAAAGAAGGTTCATCGTGCTTATCAATTAAAAATAAGCTGTCACGGTGCAATTGATTCAAAGTGCAATTTTTGTTGAGATTCCTCACAACACCGTTTTTATTCCTCACAAAAATCTTTGCAGTCTTTGTTCTTCAGCAAGGAGCGTGATTGGTGAGTTACAACTGGCATTTATGGGTGCTTCTATTTTTCTTATCTGCTTTAATTCTCAAAGAAAAGTAAAGATAGGAACTTCATATTGTATACAGTTCTACATAAAGCAGAATAAAACTCCAAACTTATTGTTTATTCCCTTCAATTTAAAGCATGAAGGTCATAAGGTCATAAGTGATAGGAGCAGAATTAGGCCATTCGGCCCGTCAAGTCTACTCTGCCATTCCATCATGGCAGATCTATCTGTCCCTCCGAACCCCATTCTCCTGCCTTCTCCCCATAACCCTTGACACCTGTACTAATCAAGAATCTATCTATCTCCACCTTAAATATATCCACTGACTTTGCCTCCACAGCCTTCTGTGGCAAAGAATTCTTTAGACTCACCACCCTCTAACTAAAGAAATTCCTCCTCATCTCCTGCCTAAAGGAACATCCTTTAATTCTGAGGTTATGACCTCTCGTCCTAGACTCTCCCACTAGTGGAAACATCCTTGCCACATCCACTCTATCCAAGCCTTTCAATGGTAATTCAATGGTAACCCATGGCAGGAGAATTTGACTCTGTAGTATGTTACACCTGTCTTATGTGGGAAGTCAGGTACATATACTGTGTCCCTGTCAACTGACTGTGCAGAGAATGTTAAGAGCCGCAGCTCCTGACTGACTATATTGTATAGAAACAAGGAACTGCAGATGTTGGTTTACAAAAGAGGTTACAAAGTGCTGTGGTAACTCAGCGGTTCAGGCAGCATCTCTGGAGAACATGGATAGGTGACGTTTCGGGTCAGGACTTTTCTTCAGAAGCATCACCGAGGTATAATTAGTACGTTTTCAGATGACATGAAAATGTTGTTGAAAGTGAGTAAAATTACATGATATTACATAGAAACAGAAAATAGGTGCAGGAGTTAGGCCATTCGGCCCTTCGAGCCAGCACCGCCATTCAATATGATCATGGCTGATCATCCTAAATCAGTACCCCGTTCCTGCTTTTTCCCCAGATCTCTTGATTCCGTTAGTCCTAAAAGCTAAATTTAACTCTCTCTTGAAAATATCCAGTGAATTGGCCTCCACTGCCTTCTGTAGCAGAGAATTCCACAGATTCACAACTCTCTGGGTGAAAAAGGTTTTCCTCATCTCAGTCCTAAAGGGCCTCCCCCTTATTCTTAAACTGTGACCCCTGGTTCTGGACTCCCCCAACATGGGGAACGGGTTTCCTGTATCTATCCTGTCCAATCCTTTAAGAATTTTATGTTTCTATAAGATCCCTTCTCATCCTAAATTCCAGTGAATACAAGCCCAGTCAATCCATTCTTTCATCATATGTCAGTCCCGCCATCCCGGGAATTAACCTGGTGAACCTATGCTGCACTCCCTCAATAGCAAGAATGCCCTTCCTCAAATTAGGAGACCAAAACTGCACCCAATACTCCAGGTGCGGTCTCACCAGGTTCCTGCACAACTGCAGTAGGACCCCCTTGCTCCTAAACTCAAATCCTCTCGCAATGAAGGCCAATCAGATATTGATCAATTGGCAAAATGGATAGTCATAGATGGTGAAATATAATTCTCAAACACGAAAAGCATTAGGTGAACTAATAAAGATATAACATGCACAATGAATGTTCAGGCCCTCGATAGTATTGAGGGCCAGAGTTGCTAGATAATAGGAATCATTTCCACGTATCAAAGTGATAAAACCTAGGGGCTCTAGGTTTAGGGTAAGGGGTTAGAGAATTGGAGGGGATCTAAGGAAGAATATTTTCATCCAGAGGGTGGCTATTGGCTGGAGCATACTGGTTAAGAAGGTGACAGTAGCAAATACTCTCACAAAATTTAAGAACAATCTAGATAAGCACTTGAATTGCCAAGGCATAGAAGGCTTTGGACCCAGTGCTGGGCAATGGGATTAATGTACATGCACAGTTGAAGATACATATTGGTACAATGGGCAAAGGTTCTGCTTTAGTGCTATATGACCCATGACTGTGTATAAAATCCTTTCTCACTCGACACTATCACATTTGCACAGTTGCTTATTTGACTGAATTACACATTCTCCTCCCCATGCGACTTTCACATTTACACTGTTGTTTCTGGTAGAAATAATTTACATTTAGTCACCCCCCCCCCCCCCCCATAGGATAATAATACATTTTTGCATTAATTCCATTGTGAAATCTTGTCACATTGCCCATTATTTCTCCTTGAATTTATTGTCACATTTACACCTTATCTCTCGCACAAGACACTGCCAGATTTGCATCCTTCCTCCTGGGATAGGTAGTCACATTAATACATTACCTCTCCAAGGAGACACTGTCAGATTTCAGCAGTCTCCTCCCAGTAACGAGTCTCACCTTCAGAAATCCCTCTCAGGATTTACTGTCACATTTGCACATTATCAATCACTGGAATTACCGTCACACATACAAGCCGTTTTCACAGTTGTAAGATATCTCATCCCTGAGATACTGTTACACTTGCTCTCTCACTTTCGGATTACACAGTCATATTTGCACATTATCTTCCTGAGGAAGTGCATTCACATTTACACACAGAATCTCCTTGGCAAAATGAACATGTTACCTGTTACTCTAATCTGTGATTCTCTTTATACGTTGTACGTTATGTCTGGAAACACTTCCATGAAATCTCAGCAGGTACCATAATATTTGCATGTTTTATTTCTGAGGAAGTACATTAACATTTGAAAATAAACCCACAGGGAATTATAATATTATTTCATGGGCAACACTGGATCATTTTCACATTATAATTTTTGGAACATTTTGCACATCTCATTGGGCCATTCAGCTCTTCAGATCTGTTCTGCCATCTCGTCCATACCAACCAAGATGCCCATCCAGGGAGGTCATATCCTTCTTAACGTTTCCAATCCATATACCTGACCAAATGACTTTTAAATGTTGTTACTTCACAAAATGCTGGAGTAACTCAGCAGGTCAGGCAGCATCTCTAGAGAGAAGGAATGGGTGACGTTTCAGGTCGAGACCCTTCTTCAGGCTGATGTCAGGGGAGGGGGCGGGACAAAGAAAGGATATAGGTGGAGACAGGAGGACAGTGGGAGAACTGGGAAGGGGGAGGGGAAGAGAGGGACAGAGGAACTATTTAAAGTTAGAGAAGTCAATGTTCATACTGCTGGGCTGTAAGCTGCCCAGGCGAAATATGAGGTGCTGTTCCTCCAATTTGCGGTGGGCCTCACTTTGACACTGGAGGAGGCCCATGACAGAAAGATTAGTGGGAGTGGGAGGGGGAGTTGAAGTATTCAGCCACCGGGAGACCAGGTTGGTTAAGGCGGACTGAGCGAAGGTGTTGAGCGAAATGATCACCGAGCCTGCTTTTGGTCTCACTGATGTAGAGAAGTTGACATCTGGAACAGCGGATTAAATGTTGTTATTGTACCTTCTCCCACCCTTATCTTCCTACCTCCTCTGCTTCCAATTAAATCTTTCCTTCCTCACCTTAAACCTATGTCCACTAGTTCTTTATTCCCCAATCCTGGGGACAAGATTCTGTGAATTCATCTAATCTATTCCCCTCGGTGTCACGGTGGCGCAGCAGTAGAGTTGCTGCCTTACAGCGAATTCAGCGCCGGAGACTCAGGTTCGATCCTGACTACGGGCGCCGTCTGTACGGAGTTTGTACGTTCTCCCCGTGACCTGCGTGGGTTTTCTCCGAGATCTTCGGTTTCCTCCCACACTCCAAAGACGTACAGGTTTGTAGGTTAATTGGCTTGGCAAATGTAAAAATTGTCCCTAGTGTGTGTAGGATAGTGTTAGTGTGCGGGGATCACTGGGCGGCGCGGACTCGGTGGGCCGAAGGGCCTGTTTCCACGCTGTATCTCTAAATCTAAAATCTCATGATTTTATACATCTCTATAAGATCACACTTCAGTTTTCAACACACCAATGAATAAAATCCCAGCCTGCCAACCTCTCTCTATAAGTTAATCTCTCGACTCCTGGCAACAACCTCGTAAGTGAAGGAATTTCTCCTTATCTCGGTTCTAAGTGGCATCTTCTGTCCCTGAGACTGTGAGGCTGGATTCACATCATGTGAAGGGGCAAGGGGAACAGCAATGCCCTCTCTCGCACGATCGTCAGACGCAACTTGGCTCCCAATCCTTGATGGTGACTCAGATGTGTGAACGTACCTCTGGCACGAAGAACGTCCAATGACACCATGCTTTCTAGGCATTAACATTTTCACACCCAGTGAACACATCACGCAACAAAATCGAGGACATCAGTCAGCCTGCAACAACGATTTAACTTTTTGGAAAATACACATATCTCCTAACCATGTTGAATAAAATGAATTCCCTTCTCCATATTATTTCCACGTTCCCTATTTATTTAGGAAGGAGGTCATTCAGATCATTGTATTTACGCCGGCTCACATTCGTCCAACATTTTCCGCAGCGACATTCTCATCAACTCCCCACATTTTCATCAACTCCCCAGATTTTTGCCACTCTTCTCTATAGAAGAACACACGAAAATAGGAGCAGGAGTATCATATCATATCATATATATACAGCCGGAAACAGGCCTTTTCGGCCCACCAAGTCCGTGCCGCCCAGCGATCCCCGTACATTAACACTATCCTACACCCACTAGGGACAATTTTTACATTTTACCCAGCCAATTAACCTACATACCTGTACGTCTTTGGAGTGTGGGAGGAAACCGAAGATCTCGGAGAAAACCCACGCAGGTCACGGGGAGAACGTACAAACTCCTTACAGTGCAGCACCCGTAGTCAGGATCGAACCTGAGTCTCCGGCGCTGCATTCGCTGTAAAGCAGCAACTCTACCGCTGCGCTACCGTGCCGCCAGGCCCTTCAATCCTGCCCCACTGGTCAATACTGAACTGCCCTGAACAGTTTACTTACACGCATGTGTGTCGGCATCTTACGCCCATTCATGCCGGCATTGCTGCCGCATCCCTGCCGGCCGGGAACGTCACGGATGTGCGAAGGCCGCAGATTGGGATCACCATCCTAGCAGAGGACGGTGGTGTGGGACTTGCACGGGATCCGGCCGGGACACTGTTTGAAATGCTGCAGCCATTTTATATAAGTTAGATTGATGTATCATGTTCGAAGGTAGCTCGTTAAATTACTTACTCCTTTGTTGTTATTGTTCCCATCAATACGTAACGAATACAAGAGATGGCTATCATGTAGCATGCATTACCCATCTGTGACTCTGCTCTGATATCGCATGTATACCACATGCCCACTACGGGAGATGTGTTCCTGCATTGTCCACATTGTAGACCTCATTATTTCCTCAGCAAATGTATTGCAGGTCGCTCGGTAACACGCTTCCATAGAACAGTTGGAGAGAAGCTACTAGCTGCAACACTATGTTGACTCTACCTTCAGTGCTCGGGCTTTTGAGCACGCAAAAGGGTCAACGATTAGTTTGCACTGGTGGAAGAGGAGAATTCCAAAGTATGAAAGCACAAGTTGGGAAAGATAGCAGATCAGGAATAACCATGAAGAGAGGGGGATTAAGGATACAGACACCCTCATCACCGGGTAAGAAGGAACTGCAGTTGCTGGTTTACACGGCAGATAGCACAAAATGTTGAAGTAACTCAGTGGGTCAGGCAGCATCTCTTGAGAAAAGAAATAAGTGACCTTTTGGGCCGAGACCCTTCATCAGGGTGAGAGTCAGGGAGGGGGACACAGGGAGGGGGTGATGAGGGGAATCCTCATCACTGATTCCTTTCAGGGGCTAAAGCGTCGTTGATGGTCCTCCTCACATCAGCCATTGCTATCTCCTCCATGCAATTTAACACTGAGAGGCGTGTTGCTTCTCTCCAACTTCTCTGTGGAAGTGTGTCACCGAGTGAATTGGAGCGTATTTTTGCTAACGTGTGCAAACTGTTAACTGTGAGACATGCAAAAAAAATTTGGGGCAAGGTAAAACATATTAATTCATGTAACATCTTCCTCCACAATATTCCCAGGATCCACCGTTACTTCATTATTTCATCTCCCCCAGGAATAAATTTGCAGGTTATGCCTCAAAAGAGTCACCGTGGCGTTTACCGTGTATAACTTCCAATGATTTGCAAACTGACTCTGAGGAAATATTTTAATTGCTGTAATGGCTTCAGGTAACATTGGTCATTATTTCTGAAACTCCTCCCAGCAGACACTACACATTTCTATTTCATCTCTTTGCTGCCCATATTTGCACTTAAACTTTAGCAGATGATTCTGTTTTAAATAGAAGATAAAACAATATAGCACAAGAACAGTTCCTTCGGCTCACAATGTCTATGCCAAACATGACACCAAGACCATCACATAATTATCTACACATAACCCATATCCCTCCATTCCTTGCATATCAATCTGCGTATACAAACGTGTTTTTAAATGCCACTAACATATCGACTTCAACAGCATGTTCCAGGCACATATCACCCTCTATGTAAAAAACTAGCACTATGTATCTCCTCTAAACTTTGTCCCTCTCACCATAATCCTATGCCCTCTAGTATTTGACTTTTCTACCCTGGGGATTGTCTACTCTATCTGTGTAGGAAGGAACTGCAGATGCTGGTTTACACCGAAGATAGACACAACTTCCTGAAGTAACTCAGCGGGACAGGCAGCATCACTGGAGAGAAGGAATGGGTGACGTTTTGGGTCGAGCACTTTTTCAGACTGCCTCTACCCTATCTATGCCTTGTATAATTTCATTTATAGTGAACCCTCATTACAACCGACCACAGGGCGTGGGGTGGGGGGGAATGGTATCCGTTATTCCCGATTGCCCACTATAACTGAGGAAGATATTATCATTGTATGCAGATGAAATAAACTAGATGGTGGTTAATGGTTAATGTATAAAAGGACACAAAGTGCTGGAGGAACTCAGCGGGTCAGGCAGCATCTCGAGAGAACATGTATAGGTGATATCGGGACCCTTCTTCAGACTGATTCAGTCCGCTGAGTTATTCCAGCACTTTGTGTCGTTTCACCTTAAAACTAGGTGCCCTTCTTCACCAGCAGCCGCGGCTGTGGTAGCGGTTCATGTTGTAGCCCCCGACAAGACGTGCTTTCTTCAGACTGCCGCTACCAACAGGACGCGTTTGGTCAACGTAGGTTCCCGCCCCTCTCACCCGTCGCTATGTCTGCTCCACCGCCGCCACCTCCTCCTACAGTCGGCAACATCTTCCAAGGTGGAGTACGTCAGAGTCTCCAGGGGAGGAGAGTCAGCGGCAGTGGAGGAGGGGAGAGGCTGAGTGGACAGAGCGATGGAGAAGGAGAGGGCGGTGGAGGTGACATTCGGTGGAGTACAACAACTGTGTTCTTTATCATTACTCCATGAAACGGACCAAGTTCTCGATTTCCAGTCAAGTGAGACCTAACGCAGAAATCCTATGTGCAGTCAATCAACCATGGCAAACTCACAGGCTGCACTCTTTGGCTAAAAACACTTGAACTAACAAGGAATTTCTGGCATTTAAGCACCAACTTTGTGACAAACATCTTTGCAAACCTTGTGCTCAGTGACTTGAAATTTCCATGGTTACTAAATTATAATTATTAGTACGCAAAGCATTTGGCGACAAGAAACGTATTTTTGGTACATTGTAATTTCCCCATGTTTTCTCGTGATAGCAGCCATTCAGCCCATTAGGTCTATGCTGACTCTCAGAGGTATTCAATCAGTCCATTCTCTCTCACTTTCCCACAAATTCTCCCATCTCTACTGTCACCCATTGACGTTAGGGACTCTATATAATTGCTGATTAATCTACCAGCCTGAAGAAGGGTCTCGACCTGAAACGTCACCCATTCCTTCTCTCCAGAAATGCTACCTGTTCCGCTGAGTTACTCCAGCATTTTGTGTTTGATCTTCCAGCATAAGGTTTGGAACAAATCGGAACACCCAGGGGGAAATCCAGGCGGTTAGAGAGTAAACATGCAAACTCCATGCAGACAGCACCTGCAATCAGGATTGAACCATGAAAGGAAGCATGCAGGTACAGCAGGCAGTGAAGAAAGCCAATGGAATGTTGGCCTTCATAACAAGAGGAGTTGAGTATAGGAGCAAAGAGGTCCTTCTGCAGTTGTACAGGGCCCTAGTGAGACCGCACCTGGAGTACTGTGTGCAGTTTTGGTCTCCAAATTTGAGGAAGGATATTCTTGCTATTGAGGGCGTGCAGCGTAGGTTTACTAGGTTAATTCCTGGAATGGCGGGACTGTCATACGTTGAAGAACTGGAGCGACTAGGTTTGTATACACTGGCATTTAGAAGGATGAGAGGAGATCGTATCGAAACGTATAAGATTATTAAGGGGTTGGACACGTTAGAGGCAGGAAACATGTTCCCAATGTTGGGGGAATCCAGAACAAGGGGCCACAGTTGAAGAATAAGGGGTAGGCCATTTAGAACTGAGATGAGGAAAAACTTTTTCAGTCAGAGAGTTGTGAATCTGTGGAATTCTCTGCCTCGGAAGGCAGTGGAGGCCAATTCTCTGAATGCATTCAAGAGAGAGCTAGATAGAGCTCTTAAGGATAGCGGAGTCAGGGGGTATGGGGAGAAGGCAGGAACGGGGTACTGATTGAGAATGATCAGCCATGATCACATTGAATGGCGGTGCTGGCTCGAAGGGCCGAATGGCCTACTCCTGCACCTATTGTCTATTGTCTATTGTCTCCTGGGGTTGTGTCATTTGCCCCAAATTGTGACACCACAGTGTCACCCATCCTTCCACAAATACAGCAAAGTGCAAGGGATAATAATGTTCCATAAATAAACTTCTTTAATTAAAAAAATGAGCTTCTCTTTTGACTACAAACGTATGTTCAAGAGTTTATTTGGAACTCTGCATCATATTTACAAAGCTGATTGCTTCCTGGTTTGCCTCTTTCAAGAATTCCCAAGTTTGAATGGCGGCCGGGCCAGCATGAGGACAAGGCAAAGGGGGCAGCGTTGGCCTGGATTTGATAACAGCAGGGTAAGGTCTGAACTGCACAAAGCACTACTCTTAATTCTCCAAATCAGGTAACTGAATTATCCAACCACAACCAGAGAGCAGTGCTGCACTACTATCTACCTCTTTGATGACCCTCGGACTATCCTTGATCGGACTTGCTGGCTTTACCTTGCACTGAACGTTATTCCCTTATCATGTATCTATGCACTGTAAATGGATCGAATGTAATCATGTATTGTCTTTCTGCTGACTGGTTAGCATGCAGCAAAAAGCTTTTCCCTGTACCTCGGTACACGTGACAATAAACTAAACTGAACGTGAAACACTTAAGTTGAATTGTTAATCCTGTCACCAGGGATTGGAGGGGTGGTGGAGATGGGTCCTGAGAAGGAACAAAAGTAACAGCAAAATAATAAATCAAACTAAACGAATGAATCCACTGAAGCATTTCATGTGAACAATGACCAGAGTCTAAGGTCCTACTGACACTGGATATTGAGGAGCTGTGCCCCATGTAACGGCCTCTCGAATGCTCCACTGATGCAGTGGTTAAGCAGGAAACATTTGTGGTGTTGACACATTGTAAGAGAATGTGTTGAACCGCTGGTATAATGAACACAGATATTGACACATCCCAACGGTATTAACTGTGTATATAAAATGAACAAAGTATGCTTTGGAAAACAAATATGTCAGCAAGAAATATGAAGTATCTGCGTAATAGCAAGGCCTGTAAAAACCACAAAGGATTTTTACAGAATCAGTCTGTTTTGTATGTAGGAGATACAAGGAACAGCAGATGCTGGAATCTTTGCAAAAACAGAAAGTGCTGGAGTAGCTCGAGCAGATCAAGCAGCATTTCTGGAGGGAATGGATAAGCAATGCTTCAGGTCAGGACCCTTCTTCAGAGTGATTGCAGTACTGGGGAGAAAGCAGGAAAAGAGGTGGTGTGGCGGGACAAAGCCTAGCAAGTGAAAGGTGGATACAGGTGAGGAGGATTTGATTGACAGATGGGTGGAGTAAGTTACAGAGGCTGGAGATGAAAAAGGAGACACACAGAGGTCAGATGTGGTAAGAATAAGAGTGAAATGTAAACCCAATGAGAGGAATATAGGTGGAAAAGAAGGTGGGGTGGGGTGGATGGGGAGATGGAGGGGAGGATCGTGGAGAAAAATGCATGCACACTAGGGAGGGGATTGTGCGGATCTGAGGCCAGGTGTCACTTTTCAGACACGTCCTCAGACCTACCCCTTGACCGGGACACAATTGGTGTACACCAGGCCTCTGTCTCCCAGGCTGTTACCAATCTCATTGCCTCTGGTATTTTGCGTCCAACCTTATAGATCCCCAACCCCGTACTGCTCATTTCTATCTCCTTCCCAAGTTCCCAGAATTGCCTTGGTAGACCCATCGTTTCTGCCTACTCCTATTCCACCAAAGAGGCCCCCATCGCCTCTTCTTTAGCATGGATGCCTAGTCTGCCACACCTCCATTCCCCACCAGGAAAGTCTCAGTGCCCACTGGTTCTTCCTTGAACAGAGACCCAATCAATTCCCCCCTACTAACACTCTCCTCCACTTTGGCAGAACTCGATCTCACCCTCAACATTTCTCTTTTGATTCCCCTTATTCTCTACATCAAAGGTATCATCAAGAACAAAGGGTAGTATAAGAAAATAACTGCAGATGCTGGTACAAATCGAAGGTATTTATTCACAAAATGCTGGAGTAACTCAGCAGGTCAGGCAGCATCTCAGGAGAGAAGGAATGGGTGACGTTTCTTCAGACTGAAGAAGGGTCTTGACCCGAAACGTCACCCATTCCTTCTCTCCTGAGATGCTGCCTGACCTGCTGAGTTACTCCAGCATTTTGTGAATCAAGAACAAAGGTATCAACTGAAAATGTTGCAACATTTCCATGGGGCAGAAAACTTTCTGCACATACTACATTTTCACTTCCTTTTTGCGTATCTAAGATATAGTTGATTGGGTGGCACAGTGGTAGAGCTGCTGCCTCACAGCGCCAGAGACCCAGGTTCAATCCTGACCCTGGGTGCTGTCTATGTTGAGTTTGCACGTTCTCCCTGTGACCCACGTGCATTTCCTCCGGGTGCTCAGGTTTCCTTTCACATCCCAAAGGCGTGTGGGTTTGCAGGTTTATTGGCCGCTATAAAATTGACCCCAAGTATGGAGGAAGTGGATGGGAAAGTGAGATAATATAGAAGTCATGTGAAGGGTGATCAATGGTCGAAATGGATTAGTCGGTCCAAAGGGCCAGTTTCTATGCTGCATCTTTCAGTTTAGCATTGAAATACAGCATGGAAACAGGCCCTTTGACCCATCGAGTCCGCGCTGACCAGCGATCCCCGCACGCTAACGCTATCCTGCACACACTAGGGACAATTTACAATTAAAAACCAAGCCAATTAACCTACAAACCTGTATGTCTTTGGAGGAAACCGGAGATCCCGGAGGAAACCTGCGCAAGTCACGGGGAGAACGTACAAAATCCGTGCAGACAGCATCCATAGTCAGGATCGAACCCGGGTCCCTGGAACTATAAGGCAGCCACTCTTCTGCTACACCCCTGTGCTGCAATGAAAAGTGTGAGATAGTGGGTGGATCTCATCAGGGCATCTTAGTGACGAGTATTTCCTTGTCATTTTGACACTAAAATTCTCAGAATGCGTTGTTCTCATGATCCCACTGGAAATGCTGTAACGATTTCACATTCCTCTGACGAGACTGTATGATTTCCCCTTCAAGGTCCAGCACAATTGCTGCAATTGTTGCCACATTATCTCTTGTAATTTTGACATAATTTCCCAAGAGTCACCATATCACTTGCACCATATCAGTTTCTTCCCAGCTGTTATCAGGCAACTGAACCATCCGACAAACAACTAGAGAGCAGTCCTGAGCTACTATCTACCTCATTGAAGACCTTCGGTCTATCCTTAATCGGACTTTACTGGACTTTATCTTGCACTAAACGTTATTCCCTTTATCATGTATTTGTACACTGTGGACGACTCGATTGTAATCACATACAGTCTTTCCGCTGACCGTTTAGCACGCAACAAAAAGCTTTGCACTGTACCTCAGTAAACTAAACGAAGCAATATCTCTCGCGTGTATTTACATGAGGGTATTTTTGGGACATATTGCATTATTTCCACATTCTCTCCCTTGCACTATCACTGGGGGGAGGGGGGAGGCAGCCAAGAATAAAGGGGGACCCTGACATGGGTGGGGGGAGGCACCGAGAACAAAGAGGGAAATGGTTTGGGGGGGGGGGGGTGGGGAGCCGAGAACAAAGGGGGACCCTGACATGGGTGGGGGAGGCACCGAGAACAAAGAGGGAAATGGTTTGGGGGGGGGGGGGTGGAGAGCCGAGAACAAAGGGGGACCCTGACATGGGTGGGGGAGGCACCGAGAACAAAGAGGGAAATGGTTTGGGGGAGGGGGGGAGCCGAGAACAAAGGGGGACCCTGACATGGGTGGGGGGAGGCACCGAGAACAAAGGGGGAAACGGGGTGGGTATGGGGGGGGGGGGGAGGGGTGTCGAGAACAAAGAGGGACCGGTACTACATTGCAGACTTTGTAACTTTGTCAGTGCCCTATACGTGGCGACTCTTTGCATACTTTGTGTATGGTCTACACAACAAAGAATTTCACTGTGACTATGAATGATAATAAAGTATCATTCATTCATTCCACATCATCTCATTCTGAAAGGAGTTGCGTAGCATTTGCTCTCTCGGGAGACACTGTAACATCGCTGCACTACCCCCCCTCCAGAGATACTGAACATTTCCACTATCCCTCTCCGTGATATCGCAATATTTCCACATTGATTCCCAAATGTAGTGTCGCTGTACTGCGCATTATCTTTTTCAGGAGTTACTGTGGCATTTCCAAATTACCTCTCTGGAGATACTGTAACAATTCTACATTATCTTTTGGCAGATACTGGATCCTTTACAACATGAGATCTGTCAGGAGATACTGCTGCACTCCCTCATTAACCTGCAGGAAGCATTATCACATCCCCAGACTATATGACAGGCACATTTGCCACATTTACATATGGTTGCTTTCATATTTTCGGGCTATCTCACTCTCTCAAGAGAAACTGTACTTTCCATATTCCCTCACAGGGACTACTCCATAACTTTCACTTTAACAAATTGAATACTGTAATATTTCATAGCTACCTCTCAAGAGCCAATGCATAATTTCTACTTGATCCTTCACTGAATCTGTCACATTTACACTGAAACTTTCTCAGGAGATAGTATATTATTTCTGCATCACAGTTGGAGAATTTGACATATCTATGCAGTATACATTCTCTGTTATTGTATACAAATAATACAGTATATATTCTCAATCATTGTACACAATCTTCCTCTTAGAAAATAAGGCAACATTTTCACATTATTTCATAATAAATCCTATCACATCGCCACATCATCTCTCTCAAGGAATGCTCTATCCTAGAACATAGAACAGTACAGCCCAGGAACTTCAGCCCACAACATTTGTGCTGAACATGATGCCTCTCCGGTTCTCAGGGCGGATGGTAGAAATTTTCCATCCGGTCTCTCAGGAGAAATTGCAAAATATGTTCACGCTATTTTTTCAGCAGATACTGCCAACTGTCTCTACATGATCACTTACCGAAGATACAGTAAACCTGAGGAAAATGGTACTGAGGGAAAATGGTCACATTTCCACCATTTCAATTCTGATGACAGATCTTAAACCTGAATCATTAACTTTATTTCTCTCTCTCTCTCTCTCTCTCTCTCTCTCTACGGATGCTGCTCAACTTGCTGAGTATTTTATGCACTGCTATCTCTTAGTTCAGGTCCCTGTCATCTGCTGCATTTCTCTTTTATGTCAGTATTGCTGTTTTTCAGCTAATAACTGAGATTTCCAAATCCTTTCTCCAGAGATGTCATAAAACCTGAGCATGGGGTTGTTTTTAAAATATAACAAAATACTGTCAGAAGGTATCTTCAAAAGGACACATTGTTTCCCATGGAATATTCTGTTATATAAGATCATTTCATTTTAATCATGGTTTTGCAATCTATTGTGCTCTCTTGATCTTAGTATCTACAGAGCATCAGTGGTGAGTGTCTTTGAAATGCCTGCCATGTTCATTCAAGTGATTTGTGTTTTAAATTTATTTGCAAAAAGAATTAAGACCATTATGCTGGCTCACAATAAAAAGAAATAATTGAAAGCATTTTCTTTAACACAATGCACAGTGTTCCTTCAAATGCCAATCATTTTAGCTCTCTGCCAACTTTCACTGGATTCGGCGTAACAAGGGGTCACTTTCAATTTCCAATTCAGTGTCAAACTGGTTGTCAGGCACACATAATACGCTGCTAGGGAAGAGTTACCTAGGTAACAGGGCCAGCTGAACAAAAATTGCCAATTTCCATGATTGACACAGGATTGCGATCACCAGAATATTGAGCATGTTTTGAAAGATGAGCCGTTTGCAGCAATAAAAACCAGGCCAGTCAGGTGCAGTGGCGTGGAGCTGTGCACAAGTTTTGACTATTTTTAAATCGCTGGGAATTATAACCTTCAGCCATCTTTCCTGCTCAGTTCACTGCAAAGCACCTCCACATCATGTACCTTTACCAAGCCGGCCTGGGCAGAACATCATAACAACAACAAGCACATCACATGTCACGCAGAATGGGGGGAAACATTTTATTAACGCGTTGCTGGAACAACCCGAATAGGAGGAATCGAGTTCCCTGGGACAAACTGCATGTGGAATATACCAACCCTGGAATATTGTCGATAACATTTCTTTCTTTCGCTTGAAGTATATTTCACACCCCACAATTTGTCAGTACTTCAGCTGCTAAAAAATATTGAAACGTTTTGAAATTCATTGACATTTCGGGACAGATTCTGCAATGGCTCCCAGCTTTCCCTGGCGATTTTGCCAAGTGTAAATCAATCAAGAGCATGATTATGTTTTTCCCTTCAGGCTCAGAGCATTGACCAACCCCACTAAACTGCAGTCAATCTAAATTAATAAGATATTCCGGAATTAAGCTACATAGCCCAAAAACATGTCAACACTGCAGAATGCAAAAAAATGCCTGGCAAGATCGCCCGATGGGAATTAAGTACTTAACAAAACACAAACATGTGGCTGATGTTAAAGTGTCCCCCAGTGGAATTGCAGAAATTTGTAGAATGGATGTTAGTGTGTCCATGCCAGATATTTGCTTGAACAACCTAAAACTACTATACTCTCCCAATCAACATTCCCCATTTCAAATATTAATCAATACTGTAGCCACACCTTGCAGCAAATCATTCAGTCCTCAGTGTAAAGTTTCCCTTATCTATTTATGTACTTTGTGCTCATTTTAATTCAGGACCCATCACTGGCATCTCAGCTACTTTTCCCACACCTTTTATAATAAATCTTACATGTAAGTGTTATCTCAGTTAAAAAAAAAAATCCCAGCATCTCAAGTCTCTGCTGGCATAATCCTGGCATATCTATACTGAACACTTTACCAAGTGCCTGAAACACCACAAGATCTTCATATCCGAAGGTCTGTGACATACCCATCTGAAACTTAAATATATAGTCGTCTCCTTGGTGTACCCATGATAATTAAATACCTGGATACTTCCATCTATCAGTTCAAACCTACAAAGCTCATAAAGGACTTGGCAGGCAAGATAACTGAGATGTCTCGCACCACAGAGGATAGTCGGGGAATTATGGAGAACACCATATAGGAGCGAAATGACTTCACTTGTGGGGTAATGGGGAGAAGGCAGGAACGGGGTACTGATTGAGAATGATCAGCCATGATCACATTGAATGGTGGTGCTGGCTCGAAGGGCCGAATGGCCTACTCCTGCACCTATTGTCTATTGTAATGGATCCTTGGAATTCTCTGGACTGGGATGCAGTGGAGGCTCAGTAATTATGTTCATTCACAACACATTTTAGGACATTAAGAGAGTCAAGAGATATGAGACATGAGCTGGGGTGGTGGCACCATTTCTTATGTCATTAACAACAGATAGAACAAGTTGAAGGGCCAGATGTACTAGCTCCTCTCCGAATTCAGAAACTGTTGCATAGAACTCAGTCAACCATCACTTTTTTACATTCTGTGTGCATTGAGTTGCAGAATTTGATATTTGGCTTAAACTACTCTATATCCCATCTGCACTGTACCAAAGCCAATCTGAGAGCAATCTTCTACATTTCCAGTAAAGATCTGCTAACTTCAAGCACTGGACAAATGTGGTGTTTTATTGTCCAAAGTTGACCCAGTACAGATTCCTGTATCTTTTGAATTACAGGCAAATTCCCTCAGAACTGTAACTCATATTATACGCAAGTACAACACAGGCGGAGTAGATTTCAACATATCCTTGGCGAGCTGCTTTACAAATTCCAGCTGGACAAATTCCATCATGCTACATCACTCCCATCCCCACCCTAAAACCCATGAAACATGAGGAAAATCCTCAGCATCTTGTAACTGACCAGTCCGCCTTTTGGAATAACCACCATTTATTGTGTGATGCCCCAGAACATGGTCATTTTGGACTCCTTTCCCCCATTGCCCATTACCCACCTTGCTATAAGAGGGTTTCCGCGAATAACTGCCGCTACGCCGTCGCTTCTCTTTGATCTTCAGCATGAGTTTGATCACCCTCTTCTTGTGGCCCGCTCTCCTCTTTGACCCCCGTGGCGCTCTGCGGGTCCCTGCCGGCGCCTCGTGTTCTCCTCCACAACAGGGTCCTGAGCCTAGGCTGGCAGTCCTTCAGCTTCGCGTAGATGTAGGGTTGGCAAAGGGCACCTGCCCACGGCTCCAACGTGAAGTAGACCACCGCTCCCGTCTCTTCCTCCTCCCGGAGCCGGGCCACGGCCGCATTGATGAGATGGCGGTGCCCGGGGCTCTCAACTCCAATCGCGTCCAGGTCGGGCTCCCCGATCTGTTTGCAGACCTCCAGGTCATCGTAGCCGTTGTCCAGGAAGGATTCGCCGTACTGGGTCAACTTCAGGCTCTTCAGCCACTCCAGCACGATGTTCGTACCCATGGGGGCAGAAGGAGTTCAGGGACGATGATGGGCGAATTCGGACCAAAGGTTGGGAATATTATGACAACCGGGATTAGGATTGGGGATGGGAAGACCAGGACTGGGGATGAGAAGACCAACACTGGGGATGAGAACACAAGTGCGGTGGGTTTCTGAGGGGAATGGAAGGGGGTGAGGAATGGGATGGCCTGGGGGGGGGGGGGGGGGGGGGTTGGAATTGGGATGGAGGATGGATTTGGGGTTGTTATGGAAGGGGTTGGGACTGGGACAGAGATGAGGATTAGGGATCCAGTTTGGGTCAGGGTTTGGGATGGGAGCTGCAGCTGAAATAAGATGCGAGAAGGAGAGGAGGGGAGAAGGAGAGGAGGGGAGGGGTGGAGAGGGGAGGGGTGGAGAGGGGAGGAGGGGGGAGGAGGGGGGAGGGGCGGAGAGAAGGAGAGGAGAAGGGAGGAGAGGGGAGGGGAGGACGAGAGAGGAGGAGAGGGATGGGGAGGAGAGGAGGTGGAGAGGGGAGGAGGGGAGGAGGGGAGGGGAGGATGAGGAGGAGGAGGAGGTGGAGGAGGAGGAGGAGGTGTGGGGAGGTGTGAGGTGGAGGTGTGGGGAGGGGCGGAGACCGGCCCCACTCACTCCGTGCGGTTCCCAGAGGGTTTTTCTCACGGTCCAGTCCAGAGCGCACACACCCCCGCCCCGCCCCTCGCCCCTCTCCCCTCCTCGGCTGCCGGTGGATGGTCCCCGCCCGCCTTCCCCGAACTTCCCGGGGAGCTGAAGCCGGCGGCCACACCTGCCGAGGCCCGGCTCCGGCGCTCTGGCGGACTGTCAGTGCCCAGGGTCAGCCCGGTGGCTCCGTCCCGCTCTACCCGCCCCAGTACTGAGCTGAGGCTCCGGCGGCTCCGGCCTGCAGGCGCCGCGGGCAACGCCAGGTGGCGATGGCGAGTCGCCCGGCGAGAGCGCCCCAAACCCGCGATGGCAGCGACCTCCAGTGGGCGGCTTACAAACGGCAGGCGGCAGGACCCTCCCCTCTGTCCCCTCCCCCCTGTCCCCTCCCTCCTGTTCCCCCCCTGTCCCCTCCCCTCTGTCCCCTCCCTCCTGTTCCCCCCCTCTGTCCCTTCCCCTCTGTCCTCTCCCCTCTGTCCCCTCCTCCTGTCCCATCTCCTCTGTCCCCTCCTCCCTCCCCTCTGTCCCCTCCGCCCTCCCCTCTGTCCCCTTCCTCTGTCCCCTCCGCCCTCCCCTCTTCCCCTGTCCCCTCTCCTCTGTCCCCTCCTCCCTCCCCCTGTCCCCTCCCTCCACCTCCTCCCTGTCCCCTCCCCTCTGTCCCCTTCCCTCTGTCCCCTCCCCGTCTCCTCCCCCTTGTCCCTTTCCCTCTGTCGCCTCCCCCTCGTCCTCCCCCTTGTCCCCTTCCCTCTGTCCCCTCCCCCTGTCCCCTCCCCCTCTGTCCCCTCCCCCTATGTCCCCTCCCCCTCTGTCCCCTCCCCCTCTGTCCCCTCCCCCTCTGTCCCCTCCCCCTTTGTCCCCTCCTCCCTCCCCTCTGTCCCCTCCTCACTCCCCCTGTCCCCTTCCCTCTGTCCCCTCCCCCATGTCCCCTCCCCCCATGAGACATCATGAGAGGAATAGATAGGGTAAGACCACAGAGTGCATTTTACCCAGAGCGAGGGAACCAAGAACCACAGGTTCTCAGGAAACTGAGGAGCAACTTTTCTACATAAAGGATGATAGGTATATGGAATGAGCTGCCAGAGGAGGTAGTTGAGGCAGGTACTATCACAACATTAAAAAAAATTGGATAGGTTCACGGATAGACAATAGACAATAGGTGCAGGAGTAGGCCATTCGGCCCTTGAAGCCAGCACCACCATTCGATGTGATCATGGCTGATCATTCACAATCAGTACCCCGTTCCTGCCCTCTCCCCATTCCCCCTAACTCCGTTATCATTAAGAGCTCTATCTAACTCTCTCTTGAAAGCATCCAGAGAATTGGCCTCCACTGCCTTCTGAGGCAGAGAATTCCACAGATTTACAACTTTCTGAGTGAAAAGGTTTTTCCTCAACTCCGTTCTAAATGGCCTACCCCTTATTCTTAAACTGTGGCCCCTGGTTCTGGGCTCCCCCAACATTGGGAACATGTTTCTTGCCTCTAACGTGACCAATCCCTTAATAATTGTATATGTTTCATTAAGATCCCTTCTCATCCTTCTAAATTCCAGTGTATACAAGCCCAGTCGCTCCAGACTTTCAACATATGACAGTCCCGCCATTCCGGGAATTAACCTAGTGAACCTACGCTGCACTCCCTCAATAGCAAGAGGATAGGTTTAGTGGGACATAGCCCAAATACAGGCAGGTGGGGCTGGTGTAGATGGAACATATTGGTTGGTGTGGGGAGGTTGGCTGAAGGGATTGTTTCCTCGCTGTATGACTATGACTATCATACCTCCTTCACTCCTCACCTCTTCACCTTTTCTCTCTGAATTCTTTAGTGTTTCCACCAATCTTGAACCCACCGCTCGCAGTGCTCCCTTGCTCATCAGATGCCGACCACTCCCTCTCTCCTGAAGTGTGGCTGCTCCAACATTTACCCTCTGACTGTCACGGCTCACTCTTCGTTGCCACCTCCAATTGCTAATGGCTTTCCACCCTGGTCACAGTAGTCTATGGTCTAGTCCAGAGAAGACATAGCAACCTGTTTGATGGGCATCCCATCTACAACCATTCATTCACTCACTCCACAGTCAGAACAGTTCAGACCAGCTACAGCAACTCACCAAGACTCTTTAGATAGCATCTTGCAAACCCCCCAATACAGCTAGAAGGTCATGGAAAACAAAAGCATGGGAACACCACCTCCTGGGAGTTGCCTCCAACCACACCATCCTGACTTGGAAATATGTTGCTGTTCCTTCATTGCCGAATCAGCCAATGCCAGGTTTGGCAGTGACCACGCCGACACACGCGCTAGGGTGAACTCAGGTGATGTTTTTTATTTACAGTGGCAAGAAAGTCCAGGACCTCATGGGGCCGCTGACCCTCGCCATCAGACCAAATGTGCGGTGATGCTGGCGATCTCTGGCTTGTCCCAGCAGCGTGGTCCCGGTCTTTGAAGGAGGAGGCGTGATGATCTCAGGCTTTTCCCTGCAGTTTACCCTTGCCTCGAGAGGAGGCGCTGACGGTACAGGTTTCTTCCTGGTGGCTCAGCTTTGGGCTTGGAGAGGCGGTGCTGGCGTTCTCTGGATTATCCTGTCGGCTCAGCCATTGCCTCGAAGATAGACACAAAATGTTGGAGTAACACAGTCGAACAGGCAGCATCCCTGGAGAGAAGGAATGGGTGACATTTCGAGACCCTTCTTCTTCAGTCTTTGCCTGTGTGCGTATGTGGGTGCAGTCCCTCGTTGTCTGTGGGCAGGAAGAGGTTCTAGCATCTCAGGCTTGCCCCGGCCACTGAGTCTTGGTCTCAGATAGAGTGGGTTAAAATTGTGGAACTGCCTCTCTAACAACATTGTGGGTATGTTGTTACCTCAAGTGGTTTAGGAAGGAAGCCCAACACCATCCTCTCAAGGGAAACTACGGATAGGCAATTAAATACTGGCTCAGCTTGCAAAGCCCTCATCCCTTCTATGAATACATGTAAACCCATCCCCCTTCACCCCCATCCTGCAAGACATCTAGCCAGTGCTACATGTGATCACAGCTCACAAGAAACAGAAGTAGGGATAGATTGCTAGTCCTCTCATGCTTGTTCCACCATCCAATTAATCATAGCTGGTCACTAATGCAACACCAACCTCCCACGCTGCCCCCTCAGAGAGTCAATAGACAATAGATGCAGGAGTAGGCCATTCGGCCCTATCAGTACCCCGTTCATGCCTTCTCCCCATACCCCCTGACTCCGCTATCCTTAAGAGCTCTATCGAGCTCTCTCTTGAATGCATTCAGAGAATTGGCCTCCACTGCCGTCTGAGGCAGAGAATTCCACAGATTTACAACTCTCTGACTGAAAAGGCTTTTCCTCATCTCCGTTCTAAATGGCTTACCCCTTATTCTTAAACTGTGGCCCCTGGTTCTGGACTCCCCCAACATTGGGAACATGTTTCCTGCCTCTAACGTGTCCAACCCCTTAATGTTTCAATAAGATCCCCTCTCATCCTTCTAAATTTCAGTGTATACAAGCCTAGTCGCTCCAGTCTTTCAACATATGACAGTCCCGCCATTCCGGGAATTAACCTAGTAAACCTACACTGCACCCCCTCAATAGCAAGAATATCCTTCCTCAAATTTGGAGACCAAAACTGCACACAGTACTCCAGGTGTGGTCTCACTAGGGCCCTGTACAACTGCAGAAGGACCTCTTTGCTCCTATAATCAACTCCTCTTGTTATGAAGGCCAACATTCCATTGACTTTCTTCACTGCCTGCTGTACCTGCATGCTTCCTTTCAGTGACTGAGTCTTACAGCGTGCAAACAGACCCCTTGGCTAAACTTGCCCACACTGACCAACATGTCCCATCTACACTAGTCCCACCTGCCTGTGTTTGGCCCATATCCCTCTAAACCTATCCTATCCATGTACCTATCTAATTGTTTCTTAAACATTGCAATAGTCCCAGCCTCAACTACCGCCTATGGCAGCTCGTCCCATACACCCACCACCCTTTGTGTGAAAAAGTTACCCCTCAGTTTCCTATTAAACCTTTCACCCTTCACCTTCAACCTATGTCCTCTAGTTCTCAATTCCCCTACCCTGGGCAAGAGACTCTGTGCGTCTACTCGATCCATTCCTCTTATGATTTTATACACTTCTTTCAGATCACCCCCTCATCCTCCTGCGCTCCAGGAAATAGAGTCCCAACCTGCTCATCCCTCAATTCACTTCACTTACGCATCTGTTGTTCATACTCAATGAATGAGTCTCCCTGGCTCTCTTGGGTAGATAATTCCAAAGATTCATTACCCTCTGGGTAACAAAATTGCTTCTCATCTCAGTCCAGGACAGCCTTGCCCCTATGCCGAGTCTGTGATATCTGGTTCCAGACACTCCCGGTACAATCATCCCTCCTGCATCCCCCTCTTTAAGCCTTGTAGGAATTTTGTAATTTCCACATGACTGCCTCTCCTTCTTTGAAATTCAGGCAAGCGTGGGCCCAGTCTGCGTAATCTCACTTCATGGACATCCATCATTCCAAGAATCAATCTGTTGAACATCAGGCAAGGCGCACACGTAACCTTGAGAAATATCTGTAGTAATTTTAAAAGATCTTGTTGGATTATTGCTGGTTGGCACACAGGGAGGTAAGACCTCAGTGTCGTTCCCTGATGAATCAAGGTTGAAGGCGTGAGATAATTGGATATGAGCATGTGCATGTAATTAAGTCCCCATTTAATGCAAAGTGCTGTGTTGGCTGGAAGGTGAACAGATGGAGAGGGACGAGGCATTTTTTATAAACATAAATTGCTGGTTAGGGGCATAATTGGAAGCAAACTTCATAGCACGCAGTTATTTTCTAGAAAAACACCACATTTCTTTTTTACATACAACTTTTTTGAAAAATAACATCAGAGTTTGAAGACCTTCAGCCAGGTACTGCAATTGAACACCAACTAAAAACAAAATGAAATCCCCAACATAATTATCATTTATTCTATTGTACAGCTTCTATCAAAACCAGTTGAGCTGAATCATATTGGGCAAGCCCTCTATCTATTAATGTCATTTGTGATTCCCTCAAGCTTGCACTCACCTGACCAAGATGGAGATGGAACTGCAGCACGGTAGAGTTGCTGCCTTACAGCGCTTGCAGCACCGGAGACCCGGGTTCAATCCCAACTACGGGTGCTGTTTGTACGGAGTTTGTACGTTCTCCCCGTGTGGATTTTCTCCAAGATCTTCAGTTTCCTCCCACACCCAAAGTCGTACAGGTATGTAGGTAAATTGGTTTGGTATATGTGTAAATTATCCCTTGTGTGTGTAGGATAGTGTTAATGTGTGGGGATCTCTGGTCGGTGTGGACTCAGTGGGCCGAAGAGCCTGTTTCTGCGCTGTATATCTAAACTAAACTAAACAAAACTCAAGAGTGTTTTAGAAACATAGAAACATAGAAAATAGGTGCAGGAGTAGGCCATTCAGCCCTTCGAGCCTGCACCGCCATTCAATATGATCATGGCTGATCATCCAACTCAGTATCCCGTACCTGCCTTCTCTCCATACCCCCTGATCCCTTTAGCCACAAGGGCCACATCTAACTCCCTCTTAAATATAGCCAATGAACTGGCCTCAACTACCTTCTGTGGCAGAGAATTCCACAGATTCACCACTCTGTGTGAAAAAAAAAAAGTTCTCTTCTCGGTCCTAAAAGACTTCCCCCTTATCCTTAAACTGTGACCCCTTGTTCTGGACTTCCCCAATATCGGGAACAATCTTCCTGCATCTAGCCTGTCCAACCCCTTAAGAATTTTGTACGTTTCTATAAGATCCCCCCTCAATCTTCTACTGTCATATGTACCAGAATAGAGCAATGAAATTCTTACTTGTAGTATAGTACAACGTTTGTAAACACAGTACTCAATTGATAATGTAATAAACAACAACAAAAAATCGCTAAATTAAAAAAAACAAAATCATGCAAAAACAAAAGAAAACCCAGAGTCACAGTGCAACCAATGTGATTTATGTTTCAGAGTTTAGTTGGGAGTTTAATTTAGAGGGTACCACAGACATTCCTTGACATATTACCACTCAATTCATGATTTTCTGCCAAGGGCGGCTCAGTGGCACAACGGTAGAGTTGCTGCCCGACAGCACTTGCAGTCCCAGTGACCTGGGTTCAATCCCGACTACGGGTGCTGTCTGTACAGAATTTGTACGTTCCCCCCGTGGATTTTCTCCAATATCTTTGGTTTCCTCCCACACTCCAAAGATGTACAGGTTTGTAGGTTAATTGGCTTGATTTTAATGTAAATTGTCCCCAGTGTGTGTGGGATAGTGGTAATGTGCGGGGATCGCTGGTCGGTGCGGACTCAGTGGGCTGAAGGGCCTGTATGTCTAAAGTAAACTAAACAAATGTAATTGTTAAATGTAAATGTAAGTGGTGTGCCACACGTAGGAAGGAATACACCGAACTGAAACATATTCCAGGAACACGTCCCTTTTGTAAACTGGGAATTGGTTGCATCTCATTACCTGGGAGGTGCGGTCAAAGTGACCACTTGCCCACAGGCATCACAGGTCCTGCCCTGTGATGCTCATGACAGCTTAGACGCAGGCAAAACTGGAGTCAGAGGTTTAACTTATGAATTGAATTTCAATTGAACTTCAATTGAATTAAACAGTCGTTAAACATCTGTTTTTTAGAAACATTCAAAACTATTCAAATTGAATTTTTCACAAAAATTAAAATCAATAAATATGAGACTGAAGCAAATTAAATTCAAAAACGCTTACCTTACTCTTTGCCTGCTAATCTGCAGTCTGGGAAGTCCATTGCAATCCTAGTGGCAATTCCATAGCAAAATGCTGAGGTATCCCAGCAAGACTTGGCCCTACCATTGGACTTCATGTCGAGTACAATGACAGATTCGTCCCCTACATCGTCCCTTCCCCCACACCTCCCCACCCTCCTTCCCCTCCACCCACATCTGTCAGTAAAATCAAAGTGCATGGTTGCAAATTCAGGACTTCAGTTTTTGAATGACTGAACACAGGCAATTCCAAACATGCGTTGGACTGTTATTGCAGCAGCATTGCAGATTTACTGCCTTACAGTAAACGGACAGAGCCTTCTTGTGGGATCAGGGAACCTGGATCACGAAGCTTCTGATGGAACATTTTGATTCATTTCGCAAATTTTATATATATTGATTTCAAAACTAGTTGAGACCCAGTAACTCTACCTATAAACTTCAACTGAAAGTTAAACTGGTTATCATTGTCCAAGTGCACCCACTTTGGCACCACTAACACCCATGGCTATTTTAGGCTCTTCTGCTCAGTATGTGGCTTTAAGAATGTATTTCTATAGTTCCTATCTGTAATTTAAATGTTCGCGTTCCATATCAAAAGAATATCATACTGAATTATATAGTATATGTATTCACTTATAGCTGCTGGGAGTGCCATTTTGGTTAGATTCTGCTTTGAATAAAATCTCTCCAAATTCAATCTTTATTTTCCTACATCAAGTTCTGCTTGTTCTTAGTGTCACAGAGTCATACAGTGTGGAAACAGGCCCTTCGCTCCACCATGTCCATGTCGACTATAAAGTATTCTATCTGTGCCTATCCTTTACTAGCACTTGGTCAGTAGCCTTCTATGCCTTGGCGATGCAAATGCTTGCTCAGATACTTATTAAATGTTGCGACAATCTCTGCCTCAACCACTTCTCAGGCAGTGTGATCCAGACCATAACTATCCTCAGGCTGGAAAAAAAATCCTCGGATACCTTCTAATATTGCCATGCCCCACATTGAACCTAGCCCTCTGTTCCCAGACATATCATGGGGAAAAGCTTCTCAATATCCACTTTATCTGTGCTCCTCATCATCTTGTATATTTCATCTCCCCTCATGTCAACAACTTCAATGAAAACACACCAAATCTCTCCTATCTCTCCTCATAAGAAAAAACAATAGACAACAGGTGCAGGGGGTAGGCCATTCGGCCCTTCGAGCCAGCACCGCCATTCCATCCAGGCAACGGACTGGTGAAACTCCTCTGCACCCTCTCCAGCAAAGATACTAGAGGAACAAGATGAAGCACTACGTCGAAATTGCCTATACGGAAGTGTAGTACGCAAAGGGGCTTTTTAGTAAGCAAAACCCACCGTTCGCTATGCCTCTCGCAGTATAATCAGTGTTTTGGGGGAACAGTATGTGTGATGATACCGTAAAAATGCAGAATATATTTCATCTATCATTTCACAGATTTTTGTTATTTAAAAAAAAAAAATGTTTCTGCAAGTTTCTGCCTACTAAAATGGCACCATGACATACTATGGTTTTTAGGGTCGAGTGGTCGATCTTGCTCTGCTCTATTATCTTTGCTCTCCAGTCAACCACAACTTGATCTGCTGCACTGTGATGCTCCTATCTCAAAGATGCACGGATTTGTAGGTTAATTGTCTCTCATGTATAAGGAGCAGATGAGATAGGAGACATAAAACTAATGTGAACAGGTGATCAATGGGTTGGGGTAAACTCAGTTGGCCGAAGGACCTGTTTCCATGCTGTGTATCCAAACTAAGCATTTGTTTTCCTGTGTATTCAGTACATGCAGCTTCACAACTTCTGAGTTTTCTCTTCAACGGGGGCTTTTAAAATTAGATTTGTCCCCTGCTGACAGATGACAATTTACTTACCATGTTTTCATTGTTTATCACCTATAGTTTGCAGTTTTAAAAAACAATGATCAAATATAGAAACAGAAACACTTTTATTTTTGAGTTGAATAAATGCTTTAAATCCAGATGATGGAACCACACGATAGGAACTTCGTAATATTCTGGAAGAACATAACAGCGGTTTCTTCTATTCTTTTTTCTCCACGTTTCTTGAACAATGCAGTCTGATGCCAGACTTTTTAACTGTAGCTCAAAAATCATTGCTGCTAAACCGGCAGGAGACTGAACAAGTCCAATAACATTTCCAACCGCAAGCTGATTTTCACTCAATACCTTTACCGTAATGCCAGAAATAGCGGCCTAGGAATCAACACAAATTCTCAACAAAAAAACACTAAATACAACATATTCATGTTCGCTGCAAAAGCTGGAAGGCAGCATGAGATTGCAGAAACACTTAGGAGGGATATGCACCGATGAACTGAGTGGCCAAGAATATAGGAGATGGAATGTAATACAGAAAAGTCAAGAAAAAAGAGAAAAAGCACAGCAAAGCCTCCTACTGCAGCAAGTTGTAAACTCATACAGCATGGAAACGGGCCCTGAAGCTCAACTCATCCATACTGAGCAAAATGCCCATTCCATGCTAGTCCTATTTACCCGCACCTGCCCCATATCCCTCCAAGTTTTCCTATCATGTACCTGTCCAAGTGTCTTTTAAATGTTGTTATTGTATTGGGAAGAGGGGAGGGAATGCAGGAGTTACTTGAAATTAGAAAAATTAACATTCATATCGCTAGGTTTTTAGCTGCGAAAAGTGAAATATGAGGTGCAGTTCCTCCAATTTGTGTGTTGCTTCACTCAGACAGTGGAGGAGGCCCAGGGCAGAAAGGTCAGTATGAGAATAGGGGACATCTCTGATACATTCTCATCAACTACCACCAGATTCTACCATTCACCAACACACTAGGAGCAATTTACAAAAGCCAATTAGCCGACCAACCAGCATTCTTTGGGATGTGGTAGAAAACCAGAGCATCCAGGAGAACCCCATGTGGTCACAGGTAGAACGTGCAATCTCAATGCCAACAAGACCTAAGGTCAGGATTAAATCCGGCTCTCAGGCACTCTGAGGCAACGGCCCTGCAATCTGGACCACGGTGCCGCTCATTGAAACTCATCCTGGAGCAATTTTACCCTCTGGATGTTTTTGGGAATTCAACATAATTCTTCCCCGTGAGGCAGAACAGACCTCACCACAATGAGCCCATCCCATAACTTCATTGACATTAAGCCTCATTCATAATCCGTCCCTTGTGTTTGCAGTGAAGTTTTCAGCCACCCCTGAATGGTGGGGACCTCAGCCGACCAATAAGCTCCGTCATTCATCAGCAATCCTGATATAAATGTTTGCAAACGTCAGCCTTGTGTTTTGGTCTGATTTGCTGCCTCTTGCAATTATTATTTAATTGCATGGCCCAGCAATTTCATGGAGCCTTTTTCTTCTATTTGTGCTTTAATTGCCCTTTGATGTAATTTCTCCAGTTTAAAACTTATTTTTCTCCAGGCCTGGTGCTAATGCTAATTCTGACATTCAGAATTTGTCCCCATTCATAGGAATAACGGAGAGAGTGAAATGCGAGAGCTTGTTACAGATTGCGATGGAAGATAATTCTGCTGATGCTGCTGATGAGTTAATGGATCTCTTCCAAGTTGATGCCATTAACCAGCACTATTGTACCACACAACACAGAGAATGTTATCCGCATTCAGATGGAACTGTTGTCCATAAAAAGACTGCTGGATGGCTATCTCTCTGCAGACCATCATGGACAGATGAATCTGCAGCATATAGATTCACAAGGTTTCGGCCGATAACCTTTCTGCTCCGGGAGTTTGCATGGGGGATTTTGTCAGTGGTGTGGTCATTAGTATCCTCTCAATATTTTCTCATGTGGTTCACACCTTGCCACATCAAGACAAGCCAGTGGTGGTGGACATTAAAACCAGAGTTTATGTTGCGCTCTTGCTACATGAGTGGGTGTCTTGAGATGGGTTTGATGTAGAGTTATATCAATTCCTCTGTGCTGAGGGCAAGCACTGATGGCAGTCAGCATATTTCCTTGTAGTAGGTTGGCATCACTGAGTAGGTTTCTGGAGCATTTCAGAAGGGCATTAAAATCAGTTACAATGTTGTGGTTCTGTAATCAAGTATAGGTCAATGAAGAGAGGGTAACAGATTTTCTTCCCTCAGGAACTTTAGGTATACAGGTGAGTTTTTTTACACCAGTGCAATAGATTTGGCCCTGATCACAGATACTATCTTTATCCGACACATTTACTGGGTTTGTTCCTTAATTGCGCTGGTGGAATCTTAAATTATATCACTGGATATCAGTAAATTAACCACTGGGCTTTCATTGATACCAATTCCCTTTGAGCTGAAGAATTTATTCTTTAGAGATACAGCGCGGAAACAGGCCCTTCGTCCCACCGAGTACGCACCGACCAGCGATCACCCAGTACACTAGCACCATCCTGCACACTAGGGACAGTTTTTAAATCAAATTCAATTAACCTTCAAACCTATACGTCTTTGGAGTGTGAAAGGAAACCGGAGCACCTGGAGAAAACCCACATGGTCAAAGGCAAACCCAAGGTCAGGAACGAACCCGGGCCGATGGCACGGTAAGGCAGCAACTCCATCACTGAGCCACCAGTGTGTCCTTTGATGTGGACATGTTTGCAAGCAAAGGCATCTTTACTTGGTGTTTTTTCCCCCCAATGTTCATTGCTGACATTGATCAGGTTTTCAGGTAGTTTGCCATTAATTGTTACATATGTAAGCTTCCTTATGGTTAATTATCTTGGGTTAACATTACTGGTCTCTTCTGCATGTCAGTCTTTTAACCTTCATGGTCAGAAATTAATATCCAAAAGCAAAATTAAAAAGTATGCATGACTCCCAGTGAGTTGGGGGGGGGGGGTGGGGGGGGGGGGGGGAGAGAGAAGTAACACTATTTTTTTTTCTACGTGGAGAGTATCCTTCCAATATTTTCTTATGTGCATGTGCTCCCCATCTTACCACATCAAGACTATTCCATTATATTTACTCTCATGCCCACTTAGCTTAGAAATTCACCCATTGTTCCCGTCTTATGCTCTTCCTCGCATCACCATTTATCCACCTACAACTCACCCCGATCACAATGTATTTGGAAAATAGTCCAGTCAACATGGCAGGGAAATGTGGCCAAATCGGAATGATAAAGTAGCTTTATTGTGTCAGTTCGTAAATGTAAATCAAATCTCAATTAATTTCAATCACTTCTCATTTTCATTCAGTCTGTCCCTGTAAATAAAGTGACAAACTAGTTTGTCCGGCCAAAACTGCCTCTCTCACATTTTACCAAGAGCCTTTAAACATATGTCTCTTTGTTCTTTTGTGGTCTCGCTGCACAAGAAATCTGTTGTCGATGCTGAGCTGCTAATTATATAACTGACTTCCAAAGCATGAATTCCGGCCAGGCATTGCACGCGATAACAACTAGCACTATTCCTCGCACCATCTATCCACTGCAGTTCAAAATGAAACAAATGATGTTAGTTAGTTCCCAGAGAACAATGAATAATGACTTCACTCTCTGCCTCATCTTTTCACCCCCATTCCCTCCCCAGCTTTCACCTGCTAGTTCCAGTCTGCCGCTTTCAACTAACATGCAGGATAGACAAAGTAACTTTCAGAATTAACCGTGTAAACACCAAACTAAAGTTATTATATTTTGCTAAGGATTTAGGGCAGTTATCACAGGACCTTAATTTAACAATGTATCACTTTGAAGACTGCTGCCAGGCCTCGCTGCGGCACCAAGCCTACGTTTTGTAACTTTGTCAGCTCCAGAAACATGCGACTCTTTGTTTAGTTAAGTTTAGTTTAGCGATACAACGCGGAAACAGGCCCTTCAGCCCACCGAGTCTACGCCGACCAGCAATCCCCGAACATTTACACTATCCTACACACACTCGGGACTATTTATATCTACACCAAGCTAATTAACTTACAAACCTGTACTGTACGTCTTTGGAGTGTGGGAGTAAACCGAAGATCTCAGAGAAAACCCATGGCGGTCACGGGGAGAACCTACAAACTCCGTACAGACAGCACCCGTAGTCAGGATCGAACCCGGGTCTCTGGTTCTGTAAGGCAGCAACTCTACCACTGCGCCACCGTGCTGCCTCTTTGGGTACTGCCTCTGCAAGGTCTGCTGAATGATCTTACCGGATTGGATGCAAAACTTAGAGTTTCACTGTAACTAGATATAAGTGACAATAAACTACAATTGAAATGAACATTTGGAGGCACTCTTACCGAAGACAGAATAGAAAACTGGTGCCATCACATACACCAGGTCAGCAGCAATGGAGTGTGCCATCTTCTTGAATTCATTGAAAGAACTGCTTTATTGACCTGGCTGAATCAGGAAATGCAATTACACATCCCTGTTACTTTGTCACGCCAAGACGATTCAACTAAATTTAATGTACACCCGTTGCTGTTTTATTATGTATATCCTCACATCCCCATTTCTCCATCTATGACTCGCTGTGGTTTGATGCCTCCCCTGATATTCACCCTCCCCAAACCCATGCTCCCAACAGGTAAAGGGATACCACGAATAGCATTCATGGATCTTTCAGCCATGGCTGAAGAAATGAGTGCTGGAGAGGTGCAGATCACAGAGAACCTCAAAAATGTGCAGAGGTAGTGCTGGGGGTCAATTGAGTTTAGTTTAGTTTAGAGATGCAGTGTGGAAACTGGCCCTTTAGCCCGCCGGGTTTGCACTGACCACAATCACCTGTGCACTAGTTTCATCCTACACGCTAGTGACCATTTACAGAAGCCAATTAACCTGCAAACCTGAACAAGTTGGGGGTTTCCATTCTAGGACATCTGAGATGTCCTCGTCCTTTCATAAATGTGGTTTGCCTCTGGCTATCATAGATGGATTCACCACCAACGACTCCTCTGCACCCCGCCCCCCAACCCCCAGAAGGACCAAGGAATAAAGTTCCCCTGGTCCTCACCTTTCATTCCACCAGGCTCCACATCCAACGCATCATTCTCCACCATTTCCGTCACCTCCAGTGTGATCCCACTACCAGTCACATCTTCCCATCCTTATCCCTTTCGCCTTCCCCAGAGACTGCTCCCTCTCCAGCTACTTGGCTCACACCCCTTCCACCCAAACCACCAGGTACATTTCCCTGCAACCACAAGAAATGTAAGACCTGTTCCTCTAACTCTGCTCACATCCATCCAGGAACCCCAGCACTTTCCAGGTGAGACAGAGGTTCACGTGCACCTCCTCTAACCTCATATACTGCATTTAGTGTTCCCGCTGTGGCCTCGTGCAGATTGATGAGACCAAGTGTAGACTCAACACCAGTTTCCCCGAACACTTCCGCTTGATCTGTCAAAGCAGATGGGATCTCCTGGTTCCCAACCATTTAAACTCCCATTCCCGTACTGAACTTTCTGTCCTGGACCACCTTCATTGCCGGAGGCCACATGCAAACTGGAGGAACACCTGACAACCCAACGGTATGAACATTGAATTCTCCAATTTTAGGTAACTACATAAACCTACCCCTTTCCCTTCTTACCCCCCTCCTCTGTGCCAACCCTGATTTGCACCCTTCTCCCTTCCTCTAGCTTCATAATTTGCAACTCTTCAATCCCTTTGCCTCACACCTGCCCTTTCATCCCTGTCTTTGCCCATCTGCCTATCAATTCACACTCTCACTTATATCAATCTATTACCTGCCAGACTATCCCCTACTCCTTTAATCAGCCTGAAGAATGGTCCTGACCCAAAACAATGCCTATCCATGTTCTCAAGATGCTGCTTAACCCGTTGAGTTATTCCAGCTCTTTATCTATTTTTGTAAACAATCACCTGCAGTTCCTGCGTCTACATTTGAGATCAAAAAACTTTAAACTTTGCATTTATGGGGATATTTGCACTTTGGTTTGTTGATTCTGTGTGATCCAGGTTTGAAAGGCACCAAGGGCTACCTCAGACAAGGACATTTCAATAATGCTTTCTTCAGTTTTATTAGATGTATAAATGGAGTCTTTTGGACATAGTGGTGCCACCACAGAGGGAGAAGATGGAACCTAGCCAAATGAAATTCAGCTCTGGTGAATGTGAAAGGTATTCAGACCGCACAGCGCAAGGTTAGTATTATCTGAGGCCGCTGAATGCTCAGCATCTGTGGGGCTTCGGTGGTGCTCAGTTTGAGTTCCTTGAGTAAGTATTCTGCTTTGTAAAGAATACATCAAGGAGCATTGTACAACCAAAGATTGTGGGTGTCCTTTTGTAATTCAGTGACAAATTTGGACATTGGACTATAAGCTTCCCTGTAATTTGTGAATAAGCAATTATGTTATGCATGGTATTTAGACCTTCAGTAGATCTGGGTGCTGACACACTGACCCAACAGAATTTGTTGTGATGCTGGTACAGCAATGTTGGATCAGTGCAGAAAGCTCCATGATATAATTAAAACCCTCGTTCAGACGCATTGTCTGTACTTTTTTGTGTACAAAGCCGACCTCTACAATGCTTGGCTTTGTCTTTGGTGTATTTTTTTTCTCCAGGCTGGTTGTTAATCCACCCATGAAGCATCTTTCCTTTCTTTCACATTATATACATCACAGATTGGTCGTGTACATTTTCCACAATGAACTTGAAACAGCTGACAAGCAGTTTCATATTTTTGCCAACTCAAATAACATCCAGTTGAAAACCCGCTGTGCGTCCAACGTGACTACCGAATTCCATGTTTATTGCAGCGGAATTCATGATTTAATAAGCATTTTCAACCACCATTACACAATTCTATTCCCCCCCTCCTCCAGTAAAAGCTGAATCCCAGTGGTTTACATATGGTATACAAATAATTGAGTTAAAATTAGTCTTGACATGAGGGCAGAACCTTTTCGGAACCCATTTCACTATTCCTAAAACCCCTGCAGCATTTTACCATGAGTTCATAAGATCATACGTGATGGGAGTAGAATTAGGCCATTCGGCCCATCAAGTCTACTCTGCCATTCAATCATGGCTGATCCATCTCTCCCTCCTAACCCCATTCTCCTGCCTTCTCCCCATAACCTCTGACACCTGCACTCCCAAGTCCCTTTGCACCTCCGATTTCTGGATTCTCCCTATTTAGACAATAATCTACGCCTTTATTCCTACCACCAAAATGCATGACTCCACAATTTGCGACACTATATTGCATCTGCCACTTCTCTGCCCACTCTCCCAACTTATCCAAGCCTGCTTTCTCTACACTACCTGCCCCTCCACCTATCTTCGTATCATCCGCAAACCTGGCCACAAAGCCTTCAATCCCCTCATCCAAATCATTAATATCCAAGTTCCAAGTTAGTTCTAAAAACAGAACTTTTTATCTAAAGTGTCAAGCACAACATGACCAACTGAAGCAGCAGGGACTAACAAATACAGCTCCTAAATAGTGAAGATAGACACAAAATGCTGGAGTAACTCAGCAGGACAGGCAGCATCTCTGGAGAAAAGGAATGGGTGATATTTCGGGTCAAGACACATCTTCAGACCCACAGCTCCTGAATAGTGAATCTGCCTGAGATTTCTTTCAGCCAGATTCTTCAAGTCACTTAGTCAGCAATGACATAAAGCAAATGGAAACAAAATGAGAGAATTTAATCTCCTCATTCAGATGCATACAAAACTACCTTGTGGAAAAGTTCTCTGTAGACTCCACAATTTCCATTCGCTAACCTATCTCAATTAAATTTCCTTTTTGCACAAAAAGCTTTGAATATAAGTTCATCGCTGGCTGGTAGATAAATTATTTACCTGTGGAATTATGCCCTTGTGAAATTAAACATCCCAGGTTATTCTGGTTAAGAACTTCTTAGATTTGACAAAGTGAGATCCCACTCTGATTTGACACTCATTCTCAAGACTCAAGGATTTGGGATTAATTATTAATGTATTGAGCTATTATTTCTGAAAAAAAACCTTAGGTGAATCTGACTATTGCAAAATGTGCCTCCTTAATGAGGTACCAGGGCCCAGGTTTGGACATACCCACTGTGCAGTTGAAGAGCAAAAACAATCAGAATTGATCAGAAATAACAGGATGAATCACATATCCCCCCTCCCCACCCCCCTCCCAAATCCCTTCCATTCAAGTTTGGCACAACATCAATTCCATCTCTAAAGAAATAAACCAATTAATCAAATTAGTTACATCAAATGGTGGTGATTTTCAGCACAAGTGTTCTGATAACATTGATAGTTTAAAAAAGGGGCATCTTAATCATGCTACCTACACTTAGATACTGATGATTTTGGTAATATCAATTAAAACACACAATCGTGAGACGTCTGTAATTGCTTTACCATTTTTCGCTGCAATGGTTACAATTACTCTGCAGTTGGTCAAATTTGTACACTCCAGTGTGTAAAAAAAGATGTGAAACGGTATGAAGTCATGATCATCAGCTCATAAGGTGTGAGAACAAAGGGGGGCATGGTGTGGGGGTGGGGGACTCTAGTTTACAATCCTCTGCCCAGGGGATTAGTCTGTGAACACACATTTGTTTGTTCATTTGTTCCGGTGAAGGCGCTGTGCACACGGCAGCCAGCCAACAGTCGCTTGTCTTTTTCTTTTTGTCTTCACTTTTAATTTCAAGTTTTTGTGTACCTTGTTTGTTGTGACCGTCGGCCGACCAATTTCCCTCCGGGGATGAATAAAGTTTTATCGTATCGTAATCTTTTAATCCTTAGAGTGAAGAGGATTTTTTTTCATGCCTTTCACATCTGTTTGCCTCAGTAGTTGGCAACACAGAATCTTTGGACAATGTGGTGAAAACTGACGTGTTTACAAAACAGGTAACGCACAATGCTTCTTGGGATAATTTACTTGAAGATGTGAAATGAATTTAATTTAAACTGCCAAACTAGGCAAGCAGTGTGAAGTAAAAGGGGGGGAAAAAGGCACCTCTCCAGAAATGTTGTATGATTTAGATTTAGAGATACAGCGCGGAAACAGGCCCTTCGGCCCACCGAGTCCGCGCCCGCCCAGCGATCCCCGACACTAACACTATCCTACACACACTAGGGCCAATTTTTACATTTAACCAGTCAATTAACCTACATACCTGTACGTCTTTGGAGTGTGGGAGGAAACCGAAGATCTCGGAGAAAACCCACGCAGGTCACGGGGAGAACGTACCAACTCCGTACAGACGGCGCCCGTAGTCAGGATCGAACCTGAGTCTCCGGCGCTGCATTCGCTGTAAAGCAGCAACTCTGCCGCTGCGCCACCGTGCCGTCAAACTGAACAAGTGAATGTTAAGTTGTAAAAAGGTACAAAACACCTTTGAAAGAAAATGTCATAAGTGCAGCACAGTGGGATGCAGCTAGTGCAACTGCTGTCTCACAGAGCCAGAAACCCAGGTTTAATTCTGGCCTCTGGTGCTGTCTGTTTGTAGTCTGCATTTACTGCCTTAATTCCTTTGGTGCTCCAACTTTCTCCCATTCCCTAAAGACATGAGGGTTGGTAGGGTTAAATTACTACAAAAAAATATTGGGCTGAGTACACGGGTGAATGATAACATCTTTGGGGACTTAATGAGAGGGTGGGGATGAAGGGAAAAAGGATTAATTCAGCGGGACAGGCTGCATCTCTGGAGAGAAGGAATGGGTGACGTTTCAGGTCTACACCCTTCTTCGGGGAGGAGAGCAGATATGGAAGGGTAAGGTGTGAAAATGACAGATCAAAGCAAACGATGTCCAAGGAAATGTAGAATGGTTCATTGTTAGCTGAAGGGAAGGTAGCCACGAGGCGTACAATCAGTAACATTAATCAGGCGGACAGTGAAACTAGTCGAACTAGGGTGGGAGAGGGATGGAGAGAGAGGGAAAGCAAGGGTTACATGAAGTTCAAGAAATCAAAAGTTATGATGCTGTGTTGAAAGCTGCTCAAGCGAAATATGAGAAGCTGTTCCTTCAATTTGCTTTGGCCTCACTCTGACAGTGAAAGAAGTCCAGGACAGAAAAGGTCAGTATGGGAATGGGAGGGGGGTTTTAAATTGTTAGCAACTGGGAGATCGCGTAGGCCTAGGTGGACTGCACAGAGGTGTTCAGCAAAACATCACAGAGTCTACGCTTGGTCTTGCCGATATATAGGAGTCCACACCTGGAATTGCAGATAAGGTTGGAGGAGGTGCAAGTGAACCTCTGCCTGAAAGGGCAGTCGGAGTCCTTGGACAGTTGAAGGTGTTGCATCTCCTGCAGTTGCAGGGGAAAGTACCTGGGGGGGGGGGGGAGAGTGGTTTTGGGGGGGGGGGGGGGGGGGGGAGTGGTTTGGGTGGGGAGGGATGAGTTAACCAGGGAGTTGTGGAGTGAACGGTCTTTGTAGAAGACGGAAAGGGATGGAGATGGGAAGATGTAACTAGTGGTGGGATCTCTTTGGAGGTGACGAGATATCAAGGAGACATCATCTCTGATGGAAGAGGGGAACTCCCGTTCCCTAAAGAATGAGTACATCTCAGATGTCCTGGTATGGAACACCTCAACTTGTTCACAGATGCGGCGTAGACGGAGGAATTGGGAGTAGGGGATAGGATCTTTGCAGGAGGCAGGGTGGGAAGAAGTGTAGTCGAGATCTGCAGTTCCTTCCCACAAAAAAAGGATTCATGTTGGATTAGTGCGAATGGGCAGTTGATTGGCAGCCTGGAGTCAAAAGTGCTGTTTCCATGTCACAGCTGTCTTTGACTCTAATTTCTGATAATGTTAAGCATACAATTGTAAATTGCAGGCATTTTACGTAACTGGTCCAAAAGTGATGAAGTCCAAGAGGTGTGAGGTTGGCGTGGGACGTTCAGAAAGAGTCAACTTCATGAGCAAGAGATCTTGATAATTTAAAGTAAATATTTGAAAAGGTTTATAATAAATATTATTCAATCTCAAGAGCCAGACAAAAAAAATAAAAAAATCTCCTTTTCTCTCATGACCAGTCCCAAAAATCCCAACAGCGGTCAACTAGAAATCACCATTATAGATCAGGACAACTGTGTAATTTCCTGGAGGCGATACTAACCCTAAAGTAATGGGGTTTCATTATTTTATTTAAGGGCAGCTGGGATAAATCAACTTGCGAATCTTACGTCAGTAGCAGTGAAATTATTAGAAACAATTCTGAAAGACAGGATTTATGTACAAATGGAAAGGTAGGGACCTGATCAGGGAGAGTTAGCATGGCTTCGAGCAGTGTAAATCCCACTTTACTAATTTGATTTAGTTTATCGAGAACATAACTAAGATGCTTGATGAAGCCAGGGCACCGTTGTTATCAATTATGGCATGTGACTAGTGGTGTGCCTCAGGGATCAGTGCTGGCCCCTTTGCCATATGTGGCTTTTATTAACGATTTAGATGAGAATGTACAAGGCATGATTAACAAGTTTGCTGATGCCATGAAAGTGGGTGGTATTGTGGATAGTGAAGATTGTTAGCAAATATCGCAGCAGGATCTTGAACAGTTGGGCTGAAGAATGGTTAATGGAGTGTAATACAGATAGTACTCCAAAGACGTACAGGTATGTAGGTTAATTGGCTGGGTAAATGTAAAAAATTGTCCTTAGTGGGTGTAGGATAGTATTAATGTACGGGGATCGCTGGCCGGCACGGACTTGGTGGACCGAAAAGGCCTGTTTCCGGCTGTATATATATGATATGATATGATGAAGTGCGAGGTGTTGCATTTTGGGAAGATAAACTTGGGCAGAATCTTCATCGTGAATGGCAGAGCTCTGAGGAATGATTTAGAGCAGAGGGATCTAGGAGTGCAGGTACATAGTTCCTTGAAAGTGGCATCACAGGTAGTTAGGGTGATCAGGGCGGCTTTCGGCACATTGTCCTTCATCAGTCAGAGTATTATAGACGTTGGGAGGCTAAGTTACATTTGTACAATTTTAATTGGTGTTGTACAACTGTCACATTGGTGAGGCCACATTTGGAGTAGCATGTTCAGTCTTGGTCACCCTGTTATAGGATAAATGTTGTTAAGCTGGAAAGAGTAGAGATGATTTACAAGGATGTTGCCAGTACTTGTGGACCTGAGCTATTTGGAGAGGTTGAACAGGTTAGGACATTATTTTTTGGAGAGCAGGAGGATGGGGTTGATCTTATAGACGTGTATAAGAGCATGAGCGGAATGGATAGGGTAAATGCAGAGTAGGAGAATCAAGAACCAGAGTACATAGGTTTAAGGTGAGGGTGAAAAAATAAATAAGAACCTGAGGGGCAACTTTTTGTTTTACACAAAGGGTGGTGGGTATATGGTAGGCCAGGGTTGAGGAGCTAGCTAATCAATTTCAGCACTAATTTTTCTGGTGTATATTTAGGGCTGAGATGTGAAATTCCTTCACTCAGAGGATGATGAACCTGGGGATCCTTCATTCTGGGGGCTGTAGAGGCCCAGCCACTGGGAACGTGAAGGAGGAGATGGATATATTTTTTGGACCCAAGAGGCATCAAATGTTATATGCAAAGAATGGAAATGTGGGACTGAAATACACAATCAGTAATGAATGGTAGCTAGGAAGAGATGAATAGTTTATTTTATTTTATTGTTTCTATTTATTTTACTAATAGTGTCCTGTTATCAAAGACACCCAACTGTAACTCAACAGGTCAAGTTGCATTATTATGAAGATAAACACATTTTGGGTTGGGACTTTTCTTCAGACTATAAACTGTGTTGGGAGGCACGGTGGCGCAGCGGTAGAGTTGCTGCCTTACAGCGCCGGAGACCAGAGTTCGATCTTGACTACAGGAGCTGTTTGTACGTTCTCCCCGTGACCTGCTTGGGGTTTCTCAGAGATCTTCGGTTTCCTCCCACACTCCAAAGACGTACAGGTTTGTAGGTTAATTGGCTTGATGCAAATGTAAATTATCCCTAGTGAAGGATAGTGTTAATGTGCGGGGATCGCTGGTCAGTGCAGACTCAGTGGGCCGAAGGGCCTGTTTCTGTGCTGCATCTCTAAACTAAACTTGAAGTATCCCAACCCGAAACCCAACACTGAGGTCTTGGCAAAGTTTGTTTTTTCCTCTTTATAAATTGGCCTGATCTGCACATGACCAGCCCAGTATTCCCTGCAGTGCCTTTTGAGTGATCTTTTAAGCCTCCTATCTGAAAACAAACTGCTACAAAAAAAAAACCCATACAATCAGAAGGATTACAATATTTCCAGAGATATAGAATCTCAAGATTCCAAAGAATGAGTTGTAAAAGTGTAGCCTGCATCGAAAGAACAAGGCAGACAAGTTCAAGGTATGACCCATTTCAGGAAAAAGAAAGGCTTGTGGGGGAGAGGGAGGGGGCAGGTGGTTGTTTAACGATAACGGAGCTAGAAAGTCACATTTGTGCTTGTGGCTGCACCACACACTCCGAAACAAGTGCTTTGAAACAAACGCCTTCAGATTTGTCAGCTAGATTGGATATTTTAATTTTTTTTTAGAAAAACAATTTTCAGGAAAAAAACATTACAATTTGGCAGAAGTACTCAGCAAATTCAACTTCATTAGCTTTTAATTTAACAGAACAATCAGAGACTTGATGCACATCACGGGTAACACACAAACAGCAGTAAATTTCGTGCACTTCCATCAAAAGATCAGGGAAATGAAGTACAGACCCTACACTGAAAACATGTTTAAGGAAATATATTTCTCAACACATATACTTCATATTTATATATTTTCAAATATGCTGAAAAGAAATTTGTTTCATTAAAGAAATCCTGAAATGCTAATCAAGAGGATAAAGGCCCTTGCACATGTACAACTCCCCTTGTTGGGAGCATTGTGCCAACTTAATCAGGAGAGAGGGGACAATCCCGGCAGCTGCCACTTTAAAAGAGGTGCTCCATATTTTCAATGAGATGTGTAAAACATAGAATAAAACACATACACTGTAAACATAAGGGAATGAAAATGACATATAAAATAAACCTCAAAAAAGCTGAACATGAAATGCATGGCAATAAATGATAACACAAGTAAACATTTCTGTCCTGAATGCAACCATGCTCTTGGCAGTCAACGGTTTATGTTGACTGCAGATTAGAATTTCATTGTGAAACAAACTCCTGTGAATTTCTAATAGCCTACATATTTAAAAGCATGGTGATTTGCTGCGTTGATCTGGACTCTTGTGGCTGCTGAGGTTTGTGAGGAAGAGTTCTACCGCGTGGGCACTTATGACAGTGGGACTCCAACTATATAGAGTCCAGGTTTCATTGTTAAATGAACAGCTGTTTCTGTGGAAGCCAGCATCTTTCGTTCCCAGCCTTCAGTTTCCCTCACAAGACCCAAGTTGAAGATGTGCAATGATCATGAAGGGGAAAGGCTGCAGACGTCACACACACTGAAGCAAAGTGACTGGAAGTGAAGATGTAAAAACATACAAAAACAAAAGAGAAACACAGTTGTAACCAACCTTTTCAGGTACATTCTATTTAATCTTCAAAAATGGGCATTCCCGAAGTATTGCACTAAATAACATCTCATGTACTGTAACATGGAATGCAACAATACACCAATAATGTACAGTAACTATGAACAGGAATCAGAACCAGCCCTTGTTGGCAGCTGATTTTACTTAATAAAAATATGTTCAAATTCTATCTGTGTTGGATATTCTACGTCTATAGTGGCACTAAGTACTTTTTCAAAAGGAAACTTATATTCTACTGCAGCCAAATTTGCCATTAACTCTCACAGTCATCCCAATCCAGCTCTTCCTCCCATTCCATTAACCATGCCAACAATGCCATCTTCTTCCCTTTGGTTTCAACTAGATTTCTGCCAGGATAATAGTTTGCTGTTGTTGCTGGAGTTGTTCCTTGAAGAACAAGGGGAGAAAAATACTTCCATGGTCCTCCAAACTATCCTACAGACAGCATCAATTCAACAACAGGATCTGGTTATCTAGGCTGGGAGTTAGCACAATAAATAACGTATATTTAATCTGGCACCATAATACTATTATTGAGAATTACGGTTTTTGTATCATAGTTATGTGACTCCAAACCAGTGATGATTAATTTATTTTAAAAATAGTTGTTACTGTAGCTCAAAGGATTTGCATTGTTGACAATTATCTATAGTAGGTGGGGGTACAATAAAATTTAATTACAAAAAGCTTTTTGAAGGAGTAACGACACAGGGAACATCTGCATCAAATGAATCCAAAATCAACTAAAATCATCAGCTAAGACAAAAACCACACCCCAAAATGTTATTCATTTAACCAGTCTTAGACAGAAACTGGCTTCATCCATTATCGGCAGATATAAATCAGCATCAATCAATCAGCACTGACCACAAAACAATATCATCCAAACTCATTGCATCCAGCCAGTGGACACACACCATTATCTAACATTGGACGCGAACAAATATTATCTGATCAGAGTTGACAATCTGCAAACCATTATCACCCACCTAGCTCAGTACATAAACAAATAATGTGCAAATTAAGTTATTGAACCAGAAATAAATCATTATTTGGATTCTCTATGCAATACTTTGCTACATGTTTTTATCCTCTTGTTTTGCATTTGCTGGCATCCGGAGCGAATGCAGTATTACATTTATAGTTTTAATGGGTGAAACACTGCCAGAGACAATAGCACAAAACATTTGGCGTGTGAAATAACACATAAAATCCAGCACTGCCCCTTGTTCCCTGCTCAGGTCCCACACTGTGCACCAACCCACAGCTACAGTAGAAAACACCTTCATGTTGCAAGTTTTCAGTTTCCTCCTCAGTTTAAAGCAATGAGACCGAGGGAAAGAGTTTATGAGTTGTGCTAGGAAACAGCAATACTCAAAGATGAACCTCCTGTCCTGCAGAAATAAATGAAGAGGGAGAATCATCTGTGGATAACCTCCTTCCAGCTGAAGTATTTAAGTAACGTTGGATCGAGGTGTTCAGAACTGGTACCACTTCTTATCTTTGCACTTTAACATCATCTGAAAAGGAAACACATAAACACTAGTGGAAGGATGAAGAGGGAGAGGGAGGAAGGTGTATGTAAAAGTTACCTAAAATTAGTAAATTCAACAAGTCTAATCCCACTTTCCACACTTAGTCCTCTGCTGAGTAGGTCACAGGTTGTCACGTACAAATCTCAGTACTTGTGACAAGTGTTTCTGCCTCTGCCACCCTTTCAGGCAGAAATTTCCAGTTTCCTATTTTCCTTTGGATGAAAATACTTTTCCTCATCTCCCCTCTAATCTGTCAACCAATTACTTTAAATCTATGCCCCTGTTATTGATTCTTCTCCCAAGAGAAATAGATCCTTTCAATTTGCTCAAAATAGGACACGTCGATTATGCCTCCTCTTAGCCTCTACTGCTCCAAAGGTAATAACCCTTGCTTATTTAATTTTTCCCTCATAACATTCCAGTCTCCGGGCAACATAATCTTAAATCCCTGCAGCACACTTTCCAATGAAATCAAATCTTTTTTCTAATATAACAAGCAGAGTACTTATACATTGATCGTTCTATTGTTATATATGGATCCGGCAGAAACTTGCTGCTCTAATTTTCAATTATTCCACGCAAAGAAAAGTGGACTGCATGCCTTTCTGACAATCATATTGACATGTGGAGCTTTCCTTATGGATCATAACGGAATGATGTTTAAGGGCAGACAAGACCCTGATTTATGACAAACGGCATCTCAACACCAAATCTTGTCTGTGAAATTGTGCACCAATTATTGCCAGGTATTGTACAACCAGTAAATAGGATACATGGTGTTATGTGATGGGACTTTAGAGATATGGCAATGAATCAGGCCTTTTGGCCCACCAAGTCCAAGCCAACAAGCGATAACCCCGTACATTAGCACTATCCTGCACACACCAGGGACAACTTATAATTTTACAGAAGCTAAAGCAGGCTAGAGAGCAGAGAAGGTAATGGAGGGGATTGAGTGAAACAAAGATATCTCTAATATGGTAAAGCTGGATGACCTAAGGTGGCAGCTAAAATCAGATTAAGCTTCTTTGTCTGCGTAATGCATTGCTAATGGCAAAACTGAATGACATGCTCAGCAGGCCAGCCTGCACAAAAGAGAAAGGAAAACTGCCAATGTGGCGGCAGGCAGAAATGACTCAAGGTCAACAGGAAGCTCAGAGTCACTGCTGCGAACAGTTTAATTCACCAACTACTTTAACTCAGCATCCCACTCTGACCATTCTGTCTGTTCCCTCCTATATTGTTACTAGGCCCAAAAGCTTGAAGAACAATGCTATATCTGTCTGGGCCTGTTGCAGCCTTCAGGAATCAATGTCAGATTCTTTAGCTTTAGATAATTTGCTCGTTGTTTGCATCAGAACTGGCCTTTTCCACCTGCCATTGTTTTGGTTCAGTTTTTCTTTTTTGTCGTACTGCAGTAAAATTGTATATTCAGAGTTGATGATCAAAGGTGTATCAAAGACGTTACTTTGAAGAATCTTTATTACTTAATTACGACTAAGAAAAATTATATTGTATGGCCATTATTGCCTTGTTGGATAGTGTACAAATTGGCTACTGCATTTGACTATATCACAAGTAGCATTTCATTGGCTATTAAGTGTTTCATATGTCCTGGACCTTGAAAGTTACTCTGCAATTAAGACCATTTTTAAATGCACGAGTCTGGGGAAACATTGGTCTTCATGGTTGAGGTATGAAGGGACACTTATTGGAGTATTCTGCTTGGCACATTGTTCAGTAAAATGAAAGCAATTTGTTTCTATTGATAAATTTATGATAAGAGGAGATATTAGATAAAGATAGAAGTGGATGGTAAAATTCATCTAAGAGAAAGAAACATTCTGACAACTGATGGACCTAAACACAATTCAAATTTCAATGTGTAAAATGAAAACATGTACTGTTTTTGCAGAAATGACAGAACAGATCTTATGTCATTGAATATTTAACCTTTTATTATGGGGTGGGGAGAAGCGTAAAGAAGAAATAGATAAGAAGGTATCCATGATGGAAACGCCACTAGTTCCTATTTAATGATAAAAAAGTATCGACATTAGATGGCACCGACCATAACCACAGATACCCCCAGGCACTTTGGAGACAATGAATTACTTTTGAATTGTCGTGACTCAAGTGTTCTACATTTGCAAACTTAGGTAAACTGGAATTAAGAGATAACATGAGGACACTCTTGCAACTAATGAGCAGATCTTACCTCATGAGCATGTTTAGAGAAAGTATCGGCACTGTATAACATGGCCGCCGTTCGTTCCTCCAGCTCACTTAGTTTCTGCCCTCTTTCATCAAGTGCTATCCTGGCCCTTGCCAGCTCTCCTGCAACACCAGATGCTGCTCCTTTGACCCCTTCAATTCCACCAGTCCCTGGGATGTGCTGGGCCAAGCTTCTCGAGGCTTTCCCTGCTACAGATTCACCAACTGGTGTAGGAAAGAAAATCACATTTAAAAGAGAAATCAAATGTAATTCTGAGGTTAAATGAAATACATGAGTTTTGGAAATGGCAATGTCATGTTCATAAATCAAAATTCAACGTATGCTTTGTGCTCTAAATTCATTCAATAATCACTAGGATTTTATACACAACCCTAATGGTGCTGATCTCTTTCACCTTTGTTTTTTCCTATTTCTCCATTATAAAACTTACAAACCAAAGCAATCTAGGAACAGACAATTTACTTACCATTTCCCCCCACTTGAAAGCAAGGAAATCACTGGAGCCTTGGACAATCCATTTGACAGCATATACGTAAGGAGTAATATTTATGTGCACTTTATGTTTGTCAATATGCCATTGTACTTACAAAGCTCTTCCCTGTCCAGTGATTGGGCACCACCACCAAACAACCCTTTAAAGAACCCCCTGTTTGGAGCATCTGGTGTTTCCACAGGGGTAAACAGCTCTCCCAGCATTTCCTAGTAAAAATAATATTTAGAAATACCATTTTAATTTTTTAAATATAAAACAAGAACCTGCAGTATAGATAAAATGTTACATTTCTAACTTTTGTCATTATTAAGCCTTTATTTTACTGGTGAAAATAATCTGACATTCAGACTTGCCAATAATGGCAAAGTGTTCTATCCTACCAAATCTAAACATGGCATATTTTAAGGTAAGCCTTTACCACTTTGAGTAGAGTAAGCAGCATTGAACTGTCTGAATCCATTTTACACGCAGCAAAGATTGCACAAAACTCCTGAACATTATTACACCTACACCATATTTAAAAAGTCCTCCGAAAATAATGATTGCCTTAGAAGGTTTCAATTGAATGGGGGCGTCAAAAATCAAGAATGATTGTGAATGTAGCGGGAACATAACAATGAAATTGTTACTTAATGCAGATAAATGGGTCCATTAATGCCATAATGCAACAAATACATTTACGACAGTCAATGATAATAGATAATTAGACTATAATAGTGCAAAACCAAAATCTGAAGAGTAACCAAAAACACAAACAGAATAGAAAAACAGATCACAGTTGCTGAATTTGTGGTCAGTGTTGCGCAGTGTTCAAGAGCATGATGGTTGATGGGATGAAGCCGTTCTTGAATCTGGAGGTCACGGTTTTCAGGGCCCTGAACCTTCTTCCTGATGGTAACAGCGAGATCAGATCGTGGCCAGGGTGGTAAAGGTCTTTGATGATTTTAGATGCCTTTCTCAGGTAGTGCCTCCTGAAGATTCCTTTGATGATGGGAATACCTGTGATGGACTGGGCAATGTCTACCACTTTCTTCAGCTTCTTCGTTTCTCGGGATTCAAGTTACTGAACCAGGTGATGTTGCAACCAATCATTATGGTTCATGGATCCAGTTTCATGGATCCTCAGTTTTTCCTTCTTGAAGTCAACAGTCAGCTCCTTGGTCATGTGAACATTGAGAGAAAGATTGTTCTTGCACCATTTAATTAGATTATACAGTCCTGTGGAGCCATAGCAGAAGCGTCCACGTCGCAGGGCTGGAAACTGGAAGTATCCTGAGCTAATTCTGCTACCACCATCATCTATTGTACAAGTGATGGCTCCCACTGATTGTCGCCGGAAGCTTGCGCCCTTTCCAGGACGGACGATGACAGTGATGTAACATTTGAAACATGGATGATGTACACGAAAGAAGAAGAATACAGTCCTGTACTCTGACTCATCATTACACCATTAGTGCAGTGTGAGAATTAGACTGTCCTCTCACACAATTACTGCAATGCGTTTTTTGTCTGTCACCATTAATTCAGTGCAAGATCTGGACTGTCCTTGAACTCCATTAATACAGTACAAGGTTTAGTATGCCCTGAAGAACATTAGAGCAATGCAAGCTTTACACCATTTCCAAACATAATTGGTGTGGTGGAGACGGAAACCCTGAATGAGATTAGAAGATTAGGATGGAAGAGTTTGCAAGGAAGTCTTGAATGGATGCCCTTAATTTTTGGCATTATCAGATTTTCAAAGCCTTAAGCTGGGATTCTATCTGCCTTGACCCGACCAATTTGAGAGTCAAGCCAGTAAATCTGATCAGATTAACAACAAGCTAAGCAAAGCCCTTTTCATTTTAAGCGAAACAACTGTAGATACTAGAAATCCAAAATAAAAATAGAAAATGTTAAAAATAGCTCGCAGGTTAGAAAGCATTTGAAATAAAATGTTAACTCTTTTGGTCCATAATGATTCTTTTGAAACTTTAATTCTGTTTCTGTCTGCAGGCACACCCTGATCTGCTGAATATTTCCACACTATGTGTTTTTATTTCACCGCATATGGCAGTCGGGATGTATCCTACGGGAAGAATCTGTGGTATGCAATTATGTTTATACTGGTCAAGTGTGACTTCAAAGTCATAAAGAGCTTTGAGGAAGCCAGATGCCATCAGCCATTGTTAATAAAAGCAGTCCTAGGATTGAAAGTACAATTCAGGCAAATATAAATGGTGGAAGAACTCTCCCATTTAAATATCTGCACAAGAGAACCATTAGCATGTCTAACTGAAGAACAGTTACATCAGCATGGTAGTAGATCATCTGATGACCGAAACAATTTTCAATTAATGGATGCCAGTTAAACAAGATTCACATTGACTGCTATGTACCATACTCCAGTTTTCATGTGATGGTTAATCGTGGAGAGAGTAAGCAGCTTCAAATTCCTAGGCATTAACATCACACAAGACCCGTCCTGGGTTCAGCACATGGATGTAATCATGAAGACAGTGCGCCATCTTAGAGAATTATTTCTTTCTTGGGGAATTCAAGAGATTAGGTATGTCTCCATCCCAAACATTCACACATGCAATGTTGAAAGTGTTCTGACGGGTTGCATCATAGCCTGGTACGACAATTCCAATGTATAGGAATACAAAAAGTTGCAGAGTAATGGAGCCTGGTCTATCGCGTTCATCGAAAGCATTACGTGAGGCGCTGCCTCAAGAAAGTGGCAACAATCATCAAGGATCCCTACTATCTGGCCCATGTGTTCTTCTTGTTGCTAAAACAGGCAGCAATCAGGCCTTAATTCCCATACCACCAGATACAGGAACAGCTACTTTCCTGAAACAATCTAATTCTTGAACCAACCTGCACAGCCCTATCCCTAGGCCAACAATGGAAGAATAGTCCACCTCTTGCAATACCATGGACTATTTTTTTCAAAACGTTTTTGCACTATTGCTTTATTTTTTGCAGTCTTCTTTCTTTTAGAAATGTAATATACAATGTGTGTATAATTAATGTTTAATTTTTTTGTGTGTTTGAGTCTATGTGCCTGGAATGCTGCTGCATGCAAGATTTTTCAGTATACCTGCTCCTCACCCTACTTGTGGATGTCACAATAAATTTAGTAAGATTAAAGGCATGGTCTCTACTTGGCTCACATTTCACACAATGTCCTGTGTAAAGGCAATATGCACCTCCCTAAAAGCAGACTGTCTGGCTCAGTTCACTTTCCATTTCAACCATGATCTGCACCTTTTTTTATCTTAAGACATCCAAGTATTCCAAGATGCCCCATCTGCCTGTGTTTGGCCCATATCCCTCAAAACCTTTCCTATCCATATACTTGTCCAAATGTCTTTTAAATGTTGTTATTGTACCTCCCTTATTGAATTCCCCTGGCAACTAATTCCATATATCCACCACCTTCTGTATAAAAAGGTTGTCACTCAAGTTCCTATTAAATCTTTCCCCTCTCACCTTAAACCTATGCTCTATAGCTCTTGATTTCCCCCACTCTGGGAAAAAGACTGCATTCACCCTATCTATTCACCTCATGATTTTATACACCTCTGTAAGATCACCTCTCAGCATTCTGCACTTCAAGGATTGGGCCTGCCCAATCTTTGCCCATAGCTAAGGCCCTTAAGTCCTAAAAAACAGCTTGGTAAATCTTTTCTGCACCCGTTCCAGTTTAATGGAATCTTTCCAATAGTAAAGTGGCCAAAATGGAACACAATACTTGTATAGTTATAACATAACGACCCAACTTTTATACTTAATTCCCCGACTGATGAAGTCAATGTGCCAAAAGCCTTCTTCGTCATCCTATGTACCTGCAATGCCGCTCTCACAGAAGCATGTACTTGTACTCCTTGATGCTTATGTTCTATAACAGTTCCCAGAGGCCTACCATTCCACTGTGAAGGATCCGGCCTGGTTTGACTTCCCAAAATGCAACACCTCACACTTATCTGAATTAAACATGCCACTCCTCCCTCCCCCACTGGACTCCTATCTGCCCGTTAGCTCTCCTCACCAATATCCACCTTTTGCCTGTTAATTCTTGCTACATCTCTCCCTCGACTCTTTATACGGCCTAATTCCCCTCTACTCTTTGTCTGAATGAAGAGTCTTGACCCGGAACCTGTCTGTCCATTTCCCTCCACACATACATGATAAGATGGCACACAAACAGAGAAATACGAGTGATATTGGCATTCTAATGTCAAGACTGCTTTCAATGTTTAAATTATTTCAAAGATTCTTACCTGTAAATTCTCACATGTTCCCTGACTGTAGGTGATGCGCTGGATCTCAGTGGGTGAAACCAGATACAGTGCTTGCCCGTTATTGGTGAAACAGAAAGTACGAGCTATTCGCATATCGGTCAGTGGCAAATAATTGACGTCCAGCAGTGGCCTAAGACTTGGCAAGCTTCAAAAGAAAATCAGAATATTCTGGTTCAACATATAAGAATGGTATTTCCTGGATAAAGTACACTATACAATAAACAGTTACTTGGATCAGATATCCCACCACAAACAGTGGCTCACAACTGGGAACTCCAGCTGGTCAACAATGCAAATATGTTATACAATACACACACACCTATTCTAGAGACTTGGCTTTCTAAGTTAAGCTGTATGTTAAATTAAGAAAACTGGGAGAAGAGAACTGCTGAAATCTTATATTAAAAACTGATAAGTTCAAGTGTTGCTAAAGTATTGATGCGAAAGAGAGTTATGAATTTTTATTCTGGTAAATAAGCAAGACAGGGCTCCTTTACTGAATGCAAGTTCAATGGGACTGGGAATAAAGCACATCTCTCTTGTCAAGAACAAATACATGCGGCTTCTGCTAGAAGAGCACAAGATTTGATTTTGGACCCTATGCAAGTCAGTGCATTAGTGAGGCCGAGTAACACAAAAGCAAAAATAAATGTTGATGCTGGAAATCTGAAAGCAAAAAAATCCTGAAATAGTCAACAAGCCAGACAATATCTGTGGAGAGAGAGAAGCAAATGTTTCAGGTTAATGACCTTTCATCAGAACCAGGAACAGTTTGAAATCAAACATTTTTAAGTTGTAGAGGGGGAATGGTGGAGAGAACAAAAGGAAATGTCTGTAACAGGGTAGAAACCAAGAGAGACTAGGAGGCTGGCCATGCCGCTGCCTGAATAGGGTGGTGAAAGTTCACCAATTGCAAATAATCTGTTTGTAGGAATTGTAATCAGGCAATGAATGAAGCCAGATGAGAATGAAAGGAGAAATAAATAATGCTGGATCTGTGAAGTCTAGAATACTGCAGTTGTTGCAAATCTGAAATAAAAGTGAATGCTGAAAATACTCAGGTCAGGCAGTATCTGTAGAGAGAAAAAAACTGAGCTAATGCTGCAAGTTGATGACCGTTCATCAGTAAAGACGGTTCTGAGACCACATTGAAAGGCTGAATATCTACAACTGTTTAATTCAATATTGCATCTTTCGGCTGCACCATGCCTCGTTGGAAAATGAAATAGAGTTTTAAGAGTTTACGGTAGGCTGTGTGGCAGTAGAGTAAAATGACAAATATGGTGGCCAGAGTTCATGGGGAAATTAAACTGATAGGCAATTAAATGCTCAGGATTACCCTTCCGACTGAGAGAGGCGTTCTGCAAAAGTGGTCACCCAATCTGCATTCGATTTCTCCAATGTAGAAGTTTTTTTGATCTGATTTTAGCTTTTGAATAACTTGAAAGTTTAACCATTTCTTTGACTATATGCACTGTCCAACCTGTTCAATATTTTCCAGCATTGTTACTTATTCAGAATGATTCAGAAGGTGGTCACCTTACAAATCAGAATCTGCAGAGAGGGGGAATGGGAGACAATGGGCTGCTGTTTATTGGCAAGGTCAAGGTCAAGGGTATATACGAGGAGGTGTCTGAGAGTTGTCACCTAGCCTCAGCAAGGTAAAGGCCAGACTGCCAGACACAACATTGGCACCGCTCCTATATGTTGGTTTGGGAATGGTGTCGAGTGAGTGGAAGGCTGCGTGTTCGGATGGGGATGAGACTGGAGCTGGTGAAGGGACGGAGATGTCAAGACAGTCGATGTTGTGGGGGCAGTCAGAAATGAAAAGGTCAAGATAAAGGACGTTGGTGTCCAGGAGGAAGAGGAGTGGTGTTGGAGAAGGGAAAATGTAATTAATGGGGGAGATGGGGTGGGCAGATACACCTTTCCAAAGAAACAGACAGAGTAGTCATCAACAGATGGAAAGCACAATGTCATGGTGGGCTTGGAACTCATTGGGGTGTGGGTGCAGGGGTAAAAAGCTGAGGCCTCTGCTGAGGACAGACAGCTCATCACCAGAGGGGAAGGTTGGATCATTACAGCAAGATCAAGAGTGCCAGGCAGATGCCAATGAGTACACCAGGGTCACAATTCACCTTTGACTTTTGTGAAATCTTTTGGTCCAGCAAGGGACTTCAGCTGGAGTCACATCTGGGGCACCATGTGAAATTTGGTTTATAGGATGAGGGTAGAAAGAACTGAGGAGCTAAATGGTCGGGAGATTCAATAGTCACACATGTGATTTCAGGGTAGTATGCTGCTTCCATGGTGGTAGAGTCAAGAGGTAACTGAGCAGGTGCACAGCACTCTGAGAAGGGTGGTTGAAAAGCCAAGGGTCATGTACTATGACAAAAAATGAAACCGCTGATGTATATTACAAAAAACCAGGAGATTAAAAACAAGAGAAATGATCACAGCTGCTGATAGTATGCAACAGTGATTCCAAAAAAAAAAATAGTCGCATAGTGCAAGAGGGAAAGCTTTTGATTCCTGAGCACAGAGTCTGGTTCCGAGAGAGTTTTAGATCTGTACAAAATGATGGGGTTGCATCTCAACAATATCCTGACTGAGAGGTTTAGTGGTGCTATTGGGAGAGAGGGTGAGGACCTGATAAGAAAGAGGCAAAATAGGATATGGGAATTCAGAATTCAATAAATAAATCTGAAACACAAAGGATCAAAGACTGGATAAAGGAAATAGTTTGAAATAAAACAAAGTGCTGGAAATACCCAGCAAATCAAGCATACCTGTGAAGAAAAAAAGGTCAATGTGTCATATCAATTACCTTTCTCACTCCTAGGAAACGTTAGAAAACATACATGTTTTCAAAACAGGCGGGAGTGGTGCAAAAAAAAGGGATGTCTATGATAGTGCAGAAACCATGAGGAAATGGATGACTGATTGGTCAAGAGTGTTTTATTGTCATTTGTCCCAGATAGAACAATGAAATTCTTACTTGCAAAGCACAACAGAATATGTAAACATGGTACACTGTAAACAATGTAATGAACGAGAGAAAAAAAAAGCTCAGTGTGTCACATATACACACATATAAACATTGCACAAAAAGTAAGGACATTTTGTGTTTGGTAGATTATTTCTTTGTTGTAACAATGCTTCTTGTCAATAAATCTTATACCGTTGGAGAGCCTGTTTATTTCCCTTTTAAATGGTGCCACATTTGTAAGGAACATGCATTTGTGGGATGAGCAGCAGAGCTGAGTATGTGGGTTGCGCCCATGAAAAATCTGCCAAATCTTCTCTGCCAATGCCAAACAGCTTATTCTGCCATTGACTCTTGTTTGGTGTTGTTTGGTGGATTGGATGATTGAAGTCTGAAGAAACAAGACATATTGGCAATTTAACAATTTATTCATTTAATAAACAGGAGCCTCAGTAGCGTGTGGAAGAACCATACACAGCCACAACAGCCTGGTACCTCCTCCTCATGCTGGTCACCAGCCTGGTCACACACTGTTGTGGGATGGCATCCCATTCTTCAACCAGCATTTGTCGCAAGTCAGCCAACGTGGTTGTGTTGGTCACTCTGGCACGAACAGCACGCCCAAGCTGATTCCACAAGTGTTCAATGGGGTTGAGGTCAGGACTGCTGGCAGGCCATTCCATCCTCTCCACTCCCAAATTCTGGAGGTAGTCTCTGAGAAACCCTGCTCTGTGGGGGCGAGCATTGTCATCTTGGGGGATAGAGTTCGGTCCCAGACTGTGGAGATATGGGATTGCCACTGGATGCAGAATCTCATCTCGATATCTCTCTGCATTGAGATTGCCTCCAATGATGACAAGCCTCGTTTTTCCAGTGAGGGAGATGCCGCCCCACACCATCACACTGCCTCCACCAAAAGATGTTACTCTATCGGTGCAGCAATCAGCATAGCGTTCTCCGCGTCTTCTCCACACTTTGACCCTATGATCCAACTGCCGTAGGCAGAATCTGGACTCATCGCTGAACATAACGTTCCTCCACATGTTCAGGTTCCAGTGCACGTGTTGCCGACACCAGCGCAAACGGGCCTGACGGTGAAGGGCAGTCATGGCAGGCCTCCTGGCAGGCCTCCTGGCAGCCCTATGAGACCGGAGATCGGCTGCGTGCAGTCTGTTCCGAATTGTCTGGGCAGAGAGCCGTCGGCCATATCGTCCTGCAAACCTTGACTGCAAATCTGTAGAAGACAGCCTACGGTTCCTACGTGCTGACAGGGTGAGGAAACGGTCTTCTTCGGGTGTCGTCTTCTTGGGACGCCCACTTCGCGGCCTATCTCTGACATCCCCTGTTATATGGAACTTGGCCTTCACTTTGGAGATGGTACTAGGGCTCACTCCAAATAATGCCGCAACTTGGTTTTGCGGAACACCAGCTTGAAGTTGCCCTATCGCACGGGCCCTATCCAGATCAGTCAAATGTGGCATGCCGATTCTTGGAGCAGACACCTACTGACCACTGTAGCAGGGCCCATGCTCACAGATGCTGCCAATCAGGTGCCAATCAGGCACCTGATTGTCAGCACCTGGGGGTACCAGAAGCTCAAAACAAGAGTCAATAGCAACAGCAGAATAAGCTGTTTGGCATTGGCAGAGAAGATTTGGCAAATTTTTCATGGGCGCAACCCATATACTCAGCTCTGCTGCTCATCCCACAAATGCATGTTCCTTACAAATGTGGCACCATTTAAAAGGGAAATAAACAGGCTTTCCAACGGTATAAGATTTATTGCCAAGAAGCATTGTTACAACAAAGAAATAATCTACCAAACACAAATTTCCTTACTTTTTGTGCTATGTTTATATATATTATATATATAGTTGGCCGACAGAGGCTTGCTTTACAGCATCTGTCTGGCACAGGCAAAAATAGAGGGGAAATGAAAGATGATGATCTAAAACACAAAAAGACAAGAATTGAGATGCAGAACACAACAGTTGCTGGAAATCTGAAATAAAACAAGCCTGGAAAATCCCAGCAGGTCAGAAATTGTGGCAGTGCTTGGTCATATATACTTAATGCGTCTAGCAAATAAAGCCGATGACCTAAGGATACAAATGAACCTGTTGAAATATTATATGATTTTGTGGCTTTTGTTGAAAAATGGCTTAAAGCCGAACTAGATAGGCAGCTCAACATTCCTCACTGGATGATTTCCAGGAAAGGTATAGGAGGAAAATGGGAAGGGTTACAGCATCATTGGTTAAGAAACAAATTGCATTTGTGAAGGAGGGTGATTTGCTTGGGAGATCAGCAAAAAGAAACAATATGGGTTGAAATGAGAAATAAAAAGGATATTTGCATTACTAGGAGTGTATGATATGCCCACAAATCGGCAGAGGAAGCCCACAATAGAAAGAAGAGCAAATATCTCAACTGTGCTTTGAGGCACAAGGGACTGCAGATGCTGGAATCTTGAGCCAAAAAACAAACTGCTGGAGAAACTCAGCAGATCAGGCAGCTTCTCTGGAAGGAAATGGACAGACAGATTTCAGGTTAGGACCCTTTTCAATTTAATGGAGTAGAGGGGAGATAGCTGGTAGCAAGATGCGAGGGAAAGGTATGAGCAAGAGCGGCACAGTGGTAAAGTTGCTGCCTTACAGTGCCAGAGACCTGGATTCAATCCCGACTATCTGTATGGAATTTGTATGTTCTCCCTGTGACCGCATGGGTTTTCTCTGGGTGAAAAGAGCAGGAGGGTGGGGCCAGACATGGGATCAGAAGAGGTTTGGGAATGGCAGTAGCATAGTAAGAGGAAGGGGGCTCAGAGAAGAAGTGAGTGTGGGATGGTGTTGGGTGGGGGGGGAATGTGGTGTTTAGTGGCAGGGAGGGTGGTGGGAACCAACTGCATAAGCATTGGAGTACCAGCCTGGAGGTGGCTGAGGAACAGCGGGGGATACATTGACTAGTTATTCTGGCACTTCCCATAAACAAAGCAAAAACAACATGGCACAAACAATCTTATCAGAATGATCCCAGGAATGAGTAGGTTAACATATGATGAGCGTTTGACGGCACTGGGCCTATATTCGCTGGGGTTTAGAAGAATGAGGGGGGACCTCATTGAAATGTACAGGATAGTGAAAGGCTTGGATAGAGTGGATGTGGAGAGGATGTTTCCACTAGTGGGAGAGTCTAGGACCAGAGGTCATAGCCTCAGAATTAAAATACATTCTTTTAGGATGGAGATGAGAAGGAATTTATTTAGTCAGAGGGTGGTGAATCTGTCGAATTCTTTGCCACAGAAGGCTGTGGAGGCAGTCAGTGGATATATTTAAGGCAGAGATAGATACCAGCAGGGGGCGCTGCACGATGGCTGCCTCGCCAACAGTCTGTCTGTTTTTTCGAACTCTTTTTGTTATTATTGGTAAGTTTTAAAAGTTTGTGTAAATGTTCTCTGGTTTGTTTTATGTGGGGGGTGGGGGAGGGGGTCGGGGAAACTGTTTCTCAATCTCTTACCTTGCCGGAGATGCAATTGCTTTCCGGATCGCATCTCCAGTTGCTCTACGGCCTAACATTGTGGAGCTGGAGGCCTTGCCTGGGACTGTCTTTGAGCCCCACTGCGAGGCGTGGAGTTACTTTCTGTGCGTGTGATCCCTTGCCTGAGATCAATGCTCCAACCACAGCCTGCGGACTTTAACTCCGCGGAGCTCGCAGTCTCGGGTTGAGACCGGTCGGGAGCTCCAAAGGCCGCACGAGGTTCGATAGCCCCGACCCGGGGTCTCATCGCCTGGCACGGGGAGCTGAAATCCCTTCCCCGATGCAGGAGCTGGATCGCCCTGACGAGGAAGGCTCGCCGATGGCTACGGGAGTCAAGATCGTCCTGTCAAAGGAAGGTTATAGGCCCCCGATCGCTGGAGGACAAAGAAGGGAGAGATTGAACTTTTTTTCGCCTTCCATCACAGTGAGGAATGTGGAGGCGTCACTGTGGTGGATGTTCATGTTAAAATGGGTTTTGTGTGTCCTGTTGCTTTTTGTTGTTAGGACTGTATGGCAAATGAAGTTCCTCGTATGTTGCAAAACATACTTGGCTAATAAAGTATTATTGCGAGTCTAGATTCTTGATTAGTACGGGTGTCAGAGGTTATGGGGAGAAGGCAAGAGAATGGGGTTAGGAGGGAGAGATAGATCAGTCATGATTGAATGGTGGCTCAGACTTGATGGGCCAAATGGCCTAATTCTACTTCCATCACATGATGTTATGAGCAGCTGGGACAATAACAGGTTACAAAGCAGAGAATATGCTGAATTCTTGACACCTATTTGAGTGCCTTCTTAATCTCTGCGTATCTAGCCCAACAAGGCAGAGCTGTGATACTAGACGTAGTTTCAGAGAGCAAACCTGCAAATGGAGAAGTTGGCAATGAGAAAGCATCTTGGAGGCTGCCATTATAATTCAGTTTGTTCTAGTATTGTTAAAAGACAGAGAAAAAGTGCCCTAGCAGTGTTGTTAGCTCAGCTTTAGGGAACTAGGTTTTGTTTTGATCTTGGGTGCTTTCTATGTAGAATACATATTCTCTCTATGACCATGTGTGTTTTACCTAGAGGCCCAGGTTTCATCACGTATATCAAAGATAAGTGGGTTAATTGTCTATTGTAAATTATCCCATCTTGTCAATCTGCAAAAGGAAAAAAAAATCAGATGAGGGGAGTGGATGAGCATGCAGCATGCCAGGTTTATAAAGTAATAATGAATGGAACTGATAGGATTGTTCTGCTGATGGACCAAATGCCACCTCTTGCATCACACTAAGTATAATTTTTAATTTTGTTATCACTAATTTTACATGGCTGAGATATGACGTCAAAATTGGACTGGAAGAAGCTATGTGAATGTAAATTAGTTTCAAGGCAGTGGGAAGCAATCAAGGAAGTTATTTATAGCGAGTATCCCCCAAAAAATAAACTTGAAAACCTCAATCCTTAATCCAGACAACTTCAGCAGGTATCAAGGAACATACAGAATAGAAGGCAAATGAAAAAAAGGTTATGATGGATAGACACAAAAAGCTGGAGAGAAGGAATGGGTGATGTTTCGGGTCGAGACATGTTGGGGGAGTCCAGAACAAGGGGCCACAGTTTAAGAATAAGGGGTAGGCCATTTAGAACTGAGATGAGGAAAAACTTTTTCAGTCAGAGTTGTGAATCTGTGGAATTCTCTGCCTCAGCAGGCAGTGGAGGCCAATTCTCTGAATGCATTCAAGAGAGAGCTAGATAGAGCTCTTAAGGATAGCGGAGTCAGGGGGTATGGGGAGAAGGTAGGAACAGGGTACCGATTGAGAATGATCAGCCATGATCACATTGAATGGCGGTGCTGGCTCGAAGGGCTGAATGGCCTCCTCCTGCACCTATTGTCCTACTGCCGCGGGACTTAACACCGCCCGGCGCGGCTCGGCTGCGGGACTTAGCTGCGCACGGCTCGGCCGCGGGGCCTTCCATCACCCGGCTCGGCCGCAAGACGTTTCAGCTCCCGGTGCGGCTTGGCCGTGGGGACTTCCATCCCCTTGCGGGGACTGTGCGGGTCGGTCGGGGACGAGCTGTCTGTCCGTGGGCGTGGGGAAGAGAGTGGAAGTTTTGTTGCCTCCATCACAGTGAGGGGGTGTTTGGAGTCACTGTGATGGACGTTTGTGTTGGGGTCATGTGTCTTGTGTTCTTTTTTTTTGTGTGACTGCTATGTAATTTCGTTCGGTACCTTGGTACCGAATGACAAATAAAGCTCTGTTGTCTATTGAGACCTTTCCCACTGAGTTACTCCAGCATTTTGTGTCTATCTTCGGTTTAAACCAGCATCTGCAGTTTCTTTTTACACAGGTTATGATGGATATCCAAAGCTCAATACTGCAGAAAGCCTAAAAGAGGTGTGAGTGAAAGTAAAAAAGGAAATGAGTAAGGCAAAGATGTTGCATAAAAATAATTGGCAGGAAAACGCACAGATGTTCCATAAATACATGAAAGAAAACAAGCTAAAAAAGCAGGATATGATAATACTGGAAACCGGAAAAGTAACCTTGCATGTGAAGGAAGACTCTATGTTCTAAGTTCCCACTTAGCAGAAAAAAATATATAGACATTGAGGAAGAATGTCAAGCATTACAAATGATTAACACATAGAAAGGACAAATTAAACGGTCAAGGATCTTAAAAGAGGATAGGTCACTATGCTCAGGTAAAAACGTATATCAGGCTCTTAGGGAAATCAAGAATGGAAACAGTGTGGCCAATACTTTTTGGGTACTGGCATTATTCAGAGGACTGGAAGATTGCCATTGTGCTGCTGTTGGGTATAAAGGGATAAAGCAAGTCAGCAAGTCAACCCAACAATGGTGCGATAAAAATAATGGAAAATAAATCAGAAATTACATTTGGAAGAGCTCAGGTTAATAAGCATGAACTTGTTCAGGGAAGATTGTCTCTAATTACCAAATTAATTTTTGAGGGGATTTAATAAGGAAGATCCATGAAGTAGTTTTATGAATTTTCACAAGATGCTTGTCTTGACCTGGAGAGTAAATGCTCACGGGATACAAGATAAAGTGAGTGATATTATATTAAAAAAAGGCTCACTACAAAAATAAAAAATATGTTAATTTCATTAAAATAGATTCCTGATGATCATTTCAAGAGACAATGGACTGAGTGGGGAGGGTGCATTAACCTACACAGTTCATTTATTGGCTGGCATGGCATGATTGGCCACATAACCTCTTTTCTTACATAATTTTTTAATGAATATGCACATTATGTTAAATGTGCACTTCATACAGCACGTGTTGCTTCCACACATGTACCTTGTCGATACCAAGTATATATTTGTACTGATCTTTATCTATATTACCTATACCAGACCCATTTTCCTCATACAAATTACCTATAGAATGTACAAACACATAGACACACACCTGTCTACAGAATGTATTATATGGATCTAACCTAACTGAGCTATATTCACATTATCTGACCACATTCTCTATCTCAGAGAGCTAAGGCGAGCTGGGTCATTGAATATATTCCTCAGTGATGAATATTCATGGTAATTGGTGCAGACGTGCGGCATAGAAAGAATAGGCCTTGTGGCCCATCTTGGTCTTGGGTCCGTCCACATTGCAGTATTCTGCCTATATAACCTATAAAATTAACTGTAGATAAAAAAAATCCATCTGCAGTTTGAATGTATTCAAGGACCCAACTTCCCACAGTTCTCTGAGATAGAGAGTTTCAAAGGCTTATAAGATGAGAAATTCCTCCTCCTCCTCATCTCCATCTGAAATAGGTCACCACTTATTCTGGAATTATGCCCCTCAGTTTATAGATGCCCCCATAAGAGGAAACATCTTAGCATATATCTCTGAAACACCCTCAGAATCTCTTGCGTTTTAATTAAACTGTTGCTCCTTCCTGTTTAATTGTTTCTCCTAAAACAATTGTTTCTCATAAAACAATACCTTTATTCTAGAATGCAATTTGACTTTCTCTGAACTGCACGTACACCTCTCCTTAAGGAGCATTCCCAGATATCTCACCATTGCCCTGTACAGTTGCAGCAAACCTTTATTCTGCAATTAGGGTCAACATTTCACTTGTCTTCCTCATTACTTGCTGTTTTTAGCCAGCTAACTTTGGCTTCACTTACGAGGACACCAGATCCCTCTGTACTACAGTATTATGTATTCTCGCTTCTTTTAAACAATATCCCGCTTTTCTATTCATTACAAAGCTGTTAACTTTACAGAGGCTCATTATCCTACAAACCTGCACATTAATGGAATATGGGAGAAAACCGGAGCACCCGGGGAAAACCCATGTGGTCACAGGAGGAACGTACAAAGTTTATGCTGACAGTATACGTAGCAGGATCGAACCCTGGCCTTTGGCATTTTAAGGCCCTAACTATGTACCCACCTCACGAGTTGCTTGCACATCTTTTAGGTGTATTGCTATAAAATTTGGCTCTTTTGTCTAAATCGTTAATATTGAACGCAAATGGCTGTGGTTCTAGCATTGATTTTCTTAGTACGAGTTACAGATTATATACCTGAAATTGATCCATTTATTCTGACCTAGTTTTCTGGGGGTTAACCACTCGAACCATGCTTATATTTTTTTATCAGCAATGCCTTGAGCTCTCATCTTGCACAGTTAATTTATGTGGCACCTTATTAAATGTCTTCTGAAGATTTAAAAACATTACATCCATGAGCTTCCCTTTTAACTATCCTACTCATTATTAAGATTTATTAGTTGTTTACTAAGGTACAGGAGAACATTCAGCCCATCTGGTCCACATCAACCAACATCAGTCTCATTCCCTTTTTTTGACTCTCTGTTGCACCACAACTTATTCAATTTCAAGTGCCCACCAACTCCCCTTTGGTTCTTTATGGCACTTAATTTCACTATGGTGTAATTTACAGTGACAATTAATCTTTTGGATGCAAAGCAAAACTACATGGCATTAGGGAGAATACAGACAGCATCTCAGGTTAGGATTGTACCCAGATCCCTGGAATTGTCAGGCTGGCAGCAATGATGCTGCATCACCATGCTTGGTAAATATCCTCTAAGAACTACAATAAATTTCTCAAATATGATTTTTCCTTCATAAAATCATGTTGTCTCTGTTTGACTATGTCACAGTTTTCTAAACATCCTGCTACTATTTCTTTAATAATAGACTCCTCAATTTCCCAATGACAGATATCAGGCGAACTAACATACAATTTCCTGCTTCTGGTCTCCCTCCTTTCTTGAATAATAAGAATGCTAAAAGTGATGTCTGTTCAAATTCTATGGAACTTTGGTAGGCCACACTAAAATGTGCACATCTCTTCCAAAATAAGTACACCATTTGGCATATACGGTATTTTAAATACATTTCTTGTATTATTTGCATGTTCTCTGGACTAGACCCACAGCACTTGATACACATCCAATGAAGCAAAAACATAATCCCCAATGGATATGGCTTGTATCAGATTTACAATATTAAATGTAGTACTTGTTCCAAGTTACGTGCTGTAAAGCAGTACAAAAAAGATTTACAAGAATGTTGCCAGGAATTGATGCACTGGGTTATAGGGAGACGTTGAGCAGGTAAGGATTTCACTCCTTGGAGCATAGGAGACTTAGGGTAACCTTTTAGAATCATGAAGGGCATAGATAAGGTGAATGCCCACAGTTTCCCCCCCACCACCAAACGAAGGGGAATCATAGATTTAAGGTGAGAGGGAAAAGATTTAAAAGGGACCTGAGGGTCATCCTGTTCACACAGAGGGTGGGGCGTATCTGGAACAAGCTGCCAGCGAAAGTGGTTGAGACAGGTACAATAAGAAGATTTAAAAGACATTTGGACAGGTACATGGATAACAAAGGTTTAGAGGGATATGAACTTAACACGGGCAAATGGGACTAACTTAGTTGGGATCTCAGTCGGCATGGACGTGTAGGGCTGAAGGACCTGTTTCAGTGCTGTATTACACTTAGATTTTAAATGGTCATTATCTCATCCAGGTTTTAGTGACAATTCATGTATTACTTGTACCAGACATATTGGACTGGCACTAAATTCTCAGTAATGTTTTCATGTATCTCTAATCAAATATACTGAACTATATATACACATGTATCAGATTATTGTAGTATATAAAGTTTGACTGGACCTGACAATACTCATTACCTGATATAATTCATGACAAATACATCTGGCAGCAGGTACATTTTGCAATTTGAATACCTTTATCAGATACACTCATGTCAGATTCATGATACCACAGCACACTGTACATTATTGTACATATTACCTATATCAACTATACAATCTGCACTAGATGCACCATGTGATACACTACATTACCTGTAACAGATGGCATTTCCATGACATGCAACTTCAACATGCATCAAGAGTCTTGTTGGAAAATTTTGGCCAAAAACAAAGTTGGCCATGTAATGATTTACAATGTTTAAAAGTGCCTTTCTTCTTTTTCCTCAAAGTCTTTGTCACTATGACCTCAATTACTTGATGAGGCACAATCACTCAGAAATACACATGTTTAAGTGTAATGGTCAAAGTCTTGAATAAAAATAGTAGTAAAACAATTTTGATTAGTAAAGCAAACTGGGCTCCATGTAGAGGTTCATTTTTATAGTACTGCTACTCAGCTAGTGTGATTTCACCAGATCAAAAAAGCCTATAACAGAATTTAATATTTTAAATTGTATTGAAGAATTTGATTATTTCACTAATCTATTCATTCTATATTCTAACATCACAGTAAAGGATGCAATTTGGTTCACTGTGCTTGAGCCGACTATTCAAAAGAAATAAGCATTTACTTCCTTAACTGATGGATGTTCGTTGATTTGAAATATTAGCCAAGTAAAGAGGGACTCTCTCTATTGGTACTGTCCAAGTTCCAGGGTGTTTTAAGCATATTCGTTCTATTTTACAGGCACGTCATTTAAAAGTTTTTTTTACAATACATCAATATAAATTTACAGCACTGGGAAATGGAAGCCTACCAGATCAACTTCATAATTCACAATATTGCATAGGCCAAAGTGAAAGGTGATAATGAACAAAGATTTATTCAGCATCTTTCCTATCACCACATTCCATGCACCCTTAGTTCAGAAGCATTGCACGACTCACTGTACTCTGCATGGTTCTCAGTACCCTATCATTGCTTGCACCTTCTGACACATTAGTTTCGGATGACTGCTCTAACACTCTCAAGCCCTCCCAACATAGCGGTAAATCCAGATTCAAGGTAAACAAAACAGATTAAACCTGATGTTTCATTCATAGGAGTCATCAAACTCTAAGTTACTTTTTCTCCAACCCAAACTGTTGCAAACTATTTTCTCCCACCTCCCCCTCTTGCTGTAAAACTCACAGAACCTACCTTTAAACTGCTTCGTACCTTGGTGTGCATCCATGGGAAAGAAGAGATTTTAAAAGTGTGGAGTGATCTCTCCGTAAAGGAATTTTGATCATTGCACTTAAAATTTGAACAGATTTCTTGCAGAATTACCAAGTATAATAGATGCTAAGATAAATAGTGGGCTGTTTAAAAAAAATATCAAATAACATTAATTAATTACCTAACCTTTACACAAACATTTGATTGTTGGTGATAAACTGTTCATTAGTTCATTATTTCAGTACAATTATTCTGCTTATACTTCTCAAGTTGTGAAATAATTTATAAATGCACAAAAATGTTATCTATGTGAAATAAACTTTAGCTTCTCAGTCAACACAAGCAGCAAGAGCACATGGCAACCACATGGGACACTGCTGGGCAGCGCCAGGCGATGAAGATTAGCAGTTGGCAGTGAAGCTGCCTGAGTGTCAGGGCTTGGAACTTGGAGCAGCAGGAATGAGACAAAGAGGGCCCCCACAAGCCGTAGCCCGCTGGAAATGGGAAGAGGTATGCTTAGCGTAGGATGCTGATAGGGAATCATATCAAGTGCATTACTCAATATGCTACCATTAAACAGATGAAGGAGAACGTGTCGTTAATGCAAAGGGGATTTTTCGACTAAACACACTAAGAGTTCCTACTATAGAGAAAGCAATTTTTTAACATTCAACCAATATTTTCGAGACAAACACTGAAAACTTCCTGGAATGTTAGTTTTTAAAGTAAAAAGGAAAACTATGAACATTAAGGCGCTGATAATTGATAGCTTTGAGCGAACAGCTGCAGCCAATCATGTGCACCATCACAGCGTGGTGGAAAGAAAATTCTGTGTTGTAATTTCTAAGAATTTACCCTCTTGTAAAAAGTGGGAGCAGCAAAAGTTCAAGTACAATTCATTCCTTCTGAGACTTTGGGGTTCACTCATTTACGAATCGAGGAAAAATAGCTCTATTTGTATAGTATCTCAATCCTTACAACCAATTAAGTAATTTTAAAATCTTTTTGCCGGTGTCGGTGCTAAGTGACCAACTGATTCACAGAGAAGTTCCGCAAACATGTCATGTCTTTGGATGTTGTTATCTGAGCGATCATTATTGGTTAACAAGCACACGCAAGGTAGTTTAAAGCATCACTCAAAGAATGTCACCTTTTACAAGGTTGAACAACATGAGCTTGTGAAACTGGAGCAGGTCATGAACCAAAAACCTGCTATCTCATGGAACATGTGTACTGCAAACGAGCAGAGCTGAACCCACACTCAAATTTACAATGTTTTAAAAATCTCTCAAATCAAATTAATTTCAGCCACCAGTTCTTCCCAGCAAAAAGACCTTGAACAAAGCCTTCAATACTTTTTCAAAGCATTACCATGTCATTAAACATCTTAGCTTGTGCATTGTGGCACCATGATGCATCCAGATACATTCAGTTTATTAGCACTATTTCAATTACCTGAATGTCATGATATGTCCATTGGCACAGAAGCATGCAAGGCAGATGCTCCCATTCAGTCCCACAATATCAGCACGAAGAACAAACGATGTTTCAGTTATGTTGTGTTTATAAACACAGTTTTGGGATGGCAGTGAGATAACCTTTGCCTGCTTTTCTGAACATATCACTGCATATTGGGTTTCACTTATCTCCTGAGAGGATGAAGGGGAGACAGATACAGGTCTCAGTTTCCTACATTTATCTTTCTCATCTTTCTCCTCCTGAACATTTGGTTCTTTCCAAGGATCATGTGCTGGATGGATGAGGCTTCCTGTGGTGTCCAAGAATGCCATTCGCAAAATTGCTCCTTTTAGTCTCAAGATAGTTCCTGTACAAGATTACAAAATGCACTGTTAAATTATGTTAAGGGTGACAAGGTCTACAAAGTACACAGTGTGTAACTGTGCAGTTAGAGGCTAGCTCCTTCTTTCCATTAAATATACACAACATGATCTATGACATTGTATCAGAAAAAGGAAAGTACTGCAAATGGTGGAAATCTTAAAATGCCAGAAACAGACAGTAAGTCAGGGAGAACTTGGAGAAAGGTAGGGTTAACGTTTCAACCCTATTTTTATTGGGCCTCCCTATTTCATCTCCTCACTGTGGACTCCCTTGACAGCACTGCATAGAAAGCAATGCAAACAGAACTCCTCTTTGAAAAACAAATCTATTAGAAAAAGTAGGATCCAATCTATTATGTACTTGCTGATGGCAATTCGAGGTAAACTGATGATGACACAACATGATTTCTCAACTGAGTGCAACTTCTCATAGTTTCATAATTTATCAGACCACTCCAATTCTGCCAACATTTGCCTACCATTATTTGGCTTCTGATCATATTTCAGTGAGGAAGGTTGGGGGAGATAATTAATCACTACATTCACATAACCGGTAGGTTAATACTTTTACAATTGATACTTCTGTGAAATTCGTCAAATAATGTGAAAAGATGAGACAAATATTTAAGTGTTAAAATTTAGCTGTTTTGTCATTTATGGGAATGGTTATGAGAAAATAGTTTCGGGTGGCTTGGAAATGTCAGATTAAAAGACCTTAAAGAATTTGCTGTACAATGAAGCTCATAAACAAGTTGAAAATTGCACAGACTTTGGGGAGCTTGGAAGGATAACAATTGGACCGCTGAGAACGATTTGGAAAAGAATGTAGGATACTACTGTTGCTCCCATATCAAATTTTGTTGTGACTGGCACAAATTTGGAATAATCTACCGTTGAGTTGGAAAGCAGGTTGCACTATAAATGAGTCCATCAAGTATTTGAGGCAGCATACACTAAAGAATATATTGGCATAAAGGCCATGCTCTGTAAAGCCAGCCAGTTCCCAACCATACCATTAATTGTTATATTCAAATGGCAAAGACTTGTGAAAATAGCTCCCATAAATTATTAGGTTTAGGGCCTCTTCCCCAAAATTTGAGTTGCAGCACAGTGAAAGGACATTCATTTCTTATGCTGGTCTCCCACCTTCCCTTTCCTGACCCAATCCATTACTTACATATCAAAAACATCCTTAATCTAACAAAATGCCTCAAAGTACTTCAAAGGACCATAATCGCATTTTATTCTTCTCTTTTCTATATTGTATGTATGCTGGGAATGACCATTCCAATTCTCTTACCACTAGGAGATACAATGACTGGCTGGGTAAGTCTTTGTTCTCCACCAGGTGGCAGATTCAGTACTATCACCAGTACGGTGCCAAGAGTCGTCCCAACCCACAAACATGGTGAGGTGCACGTGTCTGCCTTTCGAGTATAAGTCTCAGAGAAGTGAAGAGCAGTGATGGCCTCTCGGGACTCCTTGTCAATGCTGGTAACACTGGAACTGCGGGAACGGCTGAAAGAGTTGTCTCTCACATCTAATTTTGAAACAAGAAAAATAAAAAGCCATTATTTATACAGACCAGAACAAAAAAAAATAGAATGTTACTATTCTAAATTATCCAGGCATGATCTGTCCATAGATGGACTTATGAAATGCAATTTTATATTTCAAACCACTTTGCTTTCATTTGGCTGATTCATTGACATAAAGATTTAACAATCAGATCTGTTAATCCAATGCTCTGGCACTAAATTGCTCAACCCCTGGCCGTCTGATTTTGCTACTGGAAGAAAGTTAATTGGATATACGTCTCCAATAGGGTTTGCTTCCACATTTGGTATAAAACTCCCAAATTTTGGTGACTGAAGGCTGCTGAATTCTCTTCAACCTATTAGTGCAGGGATTCATAAGGCCCTGAAATTATCGTCACTGATCTAGATTGAAAAGTATGATTTACACAGGTTAACCATGGAAGAAATTAGGTGTACATTAGCAATGGAGCAAACAACAGGAGAAAATGGATTAGGGAGATCTGACCGTGTATGAAGCACCTTTTCCCATAAAGATATTGAGATGTACAGTGTGTGCGTACCCAGTATACACTATAATAGGAAATAATCATGCTTAATTTCATTGTTTTTTCAGCACACCAGAAATTTAATTGCAAAAATGTAAATGAATCTTAACTCTGACAGATAATTGGAAATTGAGATTTTGCAGAAAAGATCCATTAGTGATAGAAAATTAACAACCAGTTTGACCATGCAAGTTAATCAAAGATAGATTTAATTCCTTAGGCCTGTTATCAAGTTTTTCCAATAGCGTCTTACGAGTAAAATGCATGAACAGAGAGGTCATACTCCAACCACCATTTTTAAGTTGCCTCTTTTCCAGGTGATGATTAAGGCCTTGGGCTTTGTTCTTTGACTCAAATCCAAGTTCTGTCATTGGCAGAGTTCAAAATGGTGATTAGTCATACAATTTAAAGATAAACTAAGCCTCTTCCACTCCAAATCACAGAAAATAACATTATATTTGTCTATATGTAACAGTTTGCATGGATAAAGCCCTAGTTCTTTCCCTCAGTTGAGTCACTATTGTCAAACTATATTATACAACCATCAAATACTACCAACTTGCAAGTGCACCTCCTCTGCCACCCCATATTGTCATTGCAGTAAAAAAATCACTTTCACTTCATATTGTTACCCTGCGCTTACACCACCAAACTACATTTATGCCCTGCAGTTATACCATCATACTTTTGAACTGCATCGCTGGTCCATGTTTTACTGCCATTGTCATACTATGTCCTAACCTTTCATTCCACCAACCTCCACATAAAACACATCATTCTCCAACATTTCTTCCATCTTCAACATGAACACTACCACCAGTCACATCTTCCCGTCCCCACCTCTTTCTGCAGCCACCACTCCCTTTACAACTCCTTGGTTCACTCGTCCCTCCCCACCCAATCTGATCCTCCGCAGGCACTTTCCCCTGCAATCACAGGAGCTGTAATTCCTGTCCCTACACCTCATCTCAAACATCCATCCAGCGACCCCAGCAAACCTCCCAGGTAAGGAACAGCTTCACGTGCACCTCTTCCAATCTCATATATTGCATTTGGTGTTCCTGATGTAGCCGTCTTTACATCAGTAAGACCACATGTACATTAGATTCGCCAAACAATTGCGCTCTGTCTGCCAATGTTGGCTAAAGCTCCTGGTTGCTAACCAGTTCAATTCCTCATTCCATTCTAACCTTTCTGTCCTTGACCTCCTCCATTGCCAGAATGAGGCTACATGTAAATTGAAAGAACAGCATCTTGTATTCCGCCTGGGTATCTTACAACCCAATGGTATGAACACAGAATTATCCAATTTCAAGTAAAACCTCCCAACTCACTCACCCTCTTTCTCCTGCCCTCCCAAATATGTGTGCTGACATTTCCCCCCTACCTTTGTATACTCATCACCTATCCCTCAGGGCCTCAGTTTAAAAATTCTCATCCTCATTTTCACCTTTAGTCTCACCTATTTTTAAATTGCCTCCATACAATCTCTATTATACTGTTGCTCCTCTAATTTTGGTGATCTGAATATTGATTTTAATAGCTGACTTTTGCAGAGACCCGAGAGCTCTAGAATTCTATGGACCAAAGCCTGTGGACCAAATGCATGTAAATGTGATCAGTACAATTAAGTACAGTGGTCTGCATGGTTGTGATGGGCCAAACGACTTGTTTCTGTGTTGGACAGTCTACAATTAATTTGCTCCCTAATTCTATCCATTTATTTTTTGCTCTTTCATCCTATCGATGTTGCTTAAAATCTCCCTCTGTGATCAAACTTTGGCCATCTTTCACAATTTCAACTTATCTATCAAGAGTATCAAATTTTGTATGTTAATACTCCCCGAAGTGCAATTAAATGTTTTATTATATTAAAACAGATAAAGTTTTGGCATTCTTATTCCATGACATCCTGCAGTTATATCACCAGTCTGGTGATGAGGACCTGCATTAGATTTGGTTATATTTTTATTTTGTGAAGCTTGTTTAAATACAATATTTCAGTCCACGCAGTGTTTATTTTAATAACACTGATAAACAGATCAATCTGAACTTGAAGCAAAGTTCAGCTTTGAAACCCAAAAATGGACACCTCTTGAAAGAGAAAAGTAATATTAATATTTTCTCTTCCTACAGATGCTGCTTGGCCCATGTACCACAAGCAGTATGTTTTTATTTCCAGCCTTTTGCTATGTTTTCTTCAAATAGATGCTTTGTTTCAACTATAAAGATTATCCTGTTATTTATGTCATGGCCATCGCACTGGACACCATGAATGCATAATAAATGAAAATGACAGGGTATATTCCATCTTCAACATATAATCGACCCACAAATGCATGAAAAAGAACTGGGAATATAACTAACATTTAATTAGTTGATTTTTCATAAAATAAATTACCTAAACGTTTAAATTTGGCGATTAAACATGGAGAGAGTAAAGGGTCGAAGTTCTCGTCTTTCTGGTCACTATATGGACTCATAGTTAGAAAATTGTGACCTACTGTGAATGGATGTATGCACATAATTGGACATGTCCACAGCATGAAAAAAATGGTTGATGCAGAAAATGGATGTTCAGATTATATCTCAGGGATAGGGAACTTTGAAATTTGGAGATTGACAGTATTTTGCAGCAAATTGGTGTCACAATTTTTAACCAAGCCTTTCCGTTATCTCAATTTCCTATTTCTTTGCATTTCTGTCAGCTTACTATTTATTTGACCTTTGTCGATTACTTATACATAAAGTGGAAACTGTTCCATTGCACACCACTGACATTGCTCCCATTGTCAAAGGACATGGGGTGGCAGGGAAAGAAACGCATTATTTTTGTTTCAGGAAAATACTTATTTTAACCTTTTCACATCCAGAGCATCTCAAAATAATTTCCATGTTATATATTCATTACACTTTCACAAAAAACAAATTAAGTCTAAACCAATGATTACCAAGGGAATAATGCTAATTCAAAGTATAAAACCAGAAGGTATTTAAGATGATTCAGAAAAGAAACAAAATGTAAAGTTGAAGATGGTGTGTCATACTCAACGCAAAAACGAACTTTGCAATAAAAATAAATAAATGTGAAAACCTCCAAGTTCATTGTGTTCAATGTAAATTGGACCAAGTGAACACCAGCTTGCAAATAACCTATTAAATAGATGGTTCATCACATGGGCTATTAGAATAGTCAACCTGATTACAGGGAGAGAGCAGTCATTACTTTAATTACTAATGTTCCTTAATTATTATGATAATACATGACAAGAAACTTCAAGGCGAGAGGTCACCACCTTCTTCAAAGGCAATGTTGGCCCTATTCATATTTCAGGATTTAATAAGAAATCACTGCTTCTGGATTTTGTGCTTTAAGGATCCCTTAAGAAAAGGGTTTAAGACTGTTTATGTCAACAACAGTGGAAAATCTGAACCTTTAACATTAGTAGCTTTCAAATGCAATCATAAACAGTGAATCTCAATGCTGATCTATAATTTCAGATACAACACAAGGAGAGCAGCATGAGACAGCAAATTTGTGTGCAAGCTGGGAATTCATTTTGGTGCAAGCAGCAAGTTTCGGGATTGGCCAGCATCAATTGGGCTTAGTAATGATAATCAAACCCTGACCTGCATCTCCTAAAACAGAAAATGGTGTCTGGTTGCAAATGGTGATGGGAGCCTTTCCAGAGGTTGCACAGCCTTGCAGAAGATGAATTTGACTCTGTCCCTTGGATGAAATATTAAAATGAAGATTTATCTGTCCCCTCAGATAGGCAAAAGATAGTTGGAATTGAAGAACAACGTTTTTTCCATTATAGACAATAGGTGCAGGAGGAGCCCATTCGGCCCTTCGAGCCAGGACCGCCATTCAATGTGATCATGGCTGATCATTCTCAATCATTTCAGATACAACACAAGGAGTGCAGCATGGGACATGAGAAGCCCAAAGGAAATTGAATTCTCAATTCTTATGTAAGCCTCAATCCATGTTTGTGGCATCAGTTATGTTATTGTCACTCCAGGGACTAATGTCTGTAAAATAGATGGCCCTTTTCCATATCACTGTTGGACATTTCAATTATGTTTCAAAAATCTATTTATCATACGGAGAATGTGATTTAAAAAAACATGGAAGATAATTAAGTATCTGAAGTAAGGGAGGCACAAGTCACCAACAAAGGCCTAGCTTTTCTCTCAGTGGACGATACCATAAAACATCTTGCTACACTTTCCACATCAGCACTTTGATCAAAGAAATGCAGAGCACTGTCTCTTGAGGACATGCAAAATTCCATTCCAAATACTCCATTATTTACATCTGAACAAAAATTGACCACCAGATCCATCTCGTTCTAATAGGTTGCAATCTACCTCCTCCCTGCTGTGTTCCTCTTTGTAATTTTACTATTTTTGTCTCCGATTCAGAAACTCGCACGCCAATACCACTTCATTATTCAGCAAATAAAGCGCTGTGATAGGTGCAGGATATCTCACAAGGCGCTTTGCCTGCTAAAGGATTGCTCAGAGCACAAAACTTTATGGAACTCCCAAATCTCTACCTAAAATGTTAATTCTTTATTATTCACAATTTCTCAGATATCTGCAGTTGCTGTTAAACAGAAAAGATTAAGAACAGCCAACAAGTAAATTGCTGCAGCAGATGCCTCAGAAGATATACATTCAAAGCAATCGGAAGCTGGCAAAATGAAGCAGGAAATCATTGAGGTGGCGGTGACAACAACAGACCTCTAGCAACAGCAATAACACAAGCTTCTTTTGGAGGAAAAAAAGTATTCATTATATTATATCGTGAATAGAAGCATTTTTCTGTTAATTACATTGGAAGTGATGCAATCGAGTAACATAACTGGCAGTTGAGCGACAAATGCCAACAAAGTTCAGGGAGAGCTGAAAGCCCTACAAAAGGGCTAACAATAGGAAAAAAAATCCCACTTTTTAAGGTCACAGGAAAAATGTGACCTCTGGGCTTTCAATTCAATTGCAGTATTTTTGCTCATGAATCCACTTGGCTCCATTTCCAGGACAGGAAGAGCCAAGTAGCTTACTTGTTTAATTAAATTGGCTGTTTGGATGGAGATTAAACAACTGTTGAAATGTTAGCTCCTTTTTCGCTGAAGACTCAAAACAGCATTTTGTAAGTTTAAAATGTGCAGGGAAAAGACCCTGTTCTGATGTTGTGGTTTAAATGGAGGGTTCTGACTTTCTAGCCCTTCCATATACAAACCTTGCGCTATGGGGGCCAAGGTGATTGAACGGATACAAAGTGAGAATATCACCGGTGATGTTCAGGTTTCAATCCAATTGATGTTTGTGGAATTAAAGCCCAAGGATCTGTCTGTGGTCAGGCTCCAAAATGAAATGAACTGCAGGAGTCTAATTAGAGTTCCTACTGGATTCAAGCCTATGGCACAAACCATCTGCAATTTAACAGAAAGTGATATCAAGGTGATACTTATACGCACAGCATGTGTTATGTGTGTAAACTGTTGAAATGGGATAGTGAAAGATTCTAAGCTCCCCCAAAAGCCATTATTGCAAGTGTCTTGTGTCTTCACGCACTGAAAAATTCATCAACTGAATAGCCATTAAAGCTGAGGACGTCACTGACGAGACTGACATTTATTTTTCATCCTCGACATCCTTCTGTGATCATGGACTTGTTCCTGAAATACTAGTCACTGTGATGACGATGCTTTGACAATGGTGCCAAGTCATGAATGACGGAGTTCTCATGCCCTTTTTTTCCCCAATAATGGAAATTCAGCGATGGAAGTGGCATTAAAGTACTGTTGAAATCTTGACTATTTTTAACATCTTGATGGTAGCAAGGCTTAGCCCTATAACCTGCTGCTCTGTATACTGTAACTTTCATCGGATAAATTCACAGAACCACATTAGATATTCACTGAAACAACTGGCCATCATATTGTAGCCAGATTCAGCTTTTTAAAGGTAATTATCAAGTTCAAAGTTAGGTGCTTAATGGATCAGAATTCGGACATTCTGCTGTAACCGTGATTATGGGAAAGAGTACACTGCCTACTTGTTTCTGGGGGTTTTTTTCACAACCAAAAAATCATACAAAAGAACATCTCCACACCAGGTGGTGTCAGCCTTCACACTCACCTAAATCAGGCTTCAGTTCAGTTGGCAAGCTTAGTTTTCTCGACATCTTCGCTGAAAGAAAACCCACAGAAAAGTTAGATTTAGACCACTCAATGTAAACCAGTACTACAATGTGAACTAATACTGCTGATCCCGTTACGTCCACTTAATGTTAACTGAGGAATAACAAAAGACATCATCCCTTTTTAAAAAATTGTTTTGCCATACAAGCACTATGTCCAAGTTTCAGCACAGATTTGAGGAAGTGAATATTGAAATTAAGACCTCCACGGAGCTGGAACAGTTGCAAGCCGGTGACCACAAGGACATGTGCCAGGACATCAATATGAAAAGGTGTCCTGGCAAGAGTGAGAAATTGACCAGTGCAGCACTTGGAAGTTGGGTCGAGGGATGACAAAAGCATAGATAAAAGCATTGTTAATTGAGCTGATACGATATAAATCGTTTAACGAGTTTTCACGAAAAGTGGACAGTATATGGTATATCAGAAAATATCACTTAGAGTGCAAAATGTTGCCAATAGTCTGGGTTAATCTCTGGCAATAGCAAGAGAAAGGGATAGAATCGTTGACGAGGAAATGGAATTTGTAATGGGGACCAAATACAAAGGCACCAGGTTTCCTGTATTTAACCAGTGGATATTTGTAGTCACCGAGTTCTGAATGCATTTAACTGGGGCATATATTTGGTCAATGAGTACGAACATCACATAAGTCGAGTGACAAATAAAAGCAGCAGAGTGTTTGGGGGAAGTGGTGCTCAAGAGGAACTGGGTGCAGAATCAGCAGCGGTTTTGTTTAATATTGCCACAGGTCAGCATGTAGCTGAGAAATAGGATGCAAATAGATTAATATATCCACGGGAACCAAAGGGAGCTGATGGGTGACACGGCCTTTCAAAGAAAGTCAATGTAATCGTAGAAATGTTTGGAAAGGCAGGTTTATATTTGGGAGGCAACAGCATATTGGGAAGGGATGGTGGAGATTCATCAGCAATTTGCAAGGACAACGTCATCAAAAGACGTTTTCTTTTGGAGAAGATGATGATGTCAAATTTTCAACTGGACATTGCCAGAGAGCCTAGAATCATTTTAGTATCAGTTAACCTGGGCATCTGAAAGTGAAACTGGGTACCCAGCTGTTTGGTAAGAACATGGTTGAGAGAACAGGATGTGGGTCTCATGAACAAGCTCAACTGGTAGAGAACACGAGCGAAGACTCAGGTTAATATTTATTGGTGGAGGCAGAAGTACAACTCAAAGCTGATGTAGCTGAACGGTTGGCATCAATCTTCACAAGCTCCTTGCTTAATTCAGGTGAAATAATGGTTTGTTTGTCATAAAGTTTTACATTTGATTTACTTGGACTGGAGGAATGAAGCAACCTCTTTTTACTCACTGATTATTCCCTACAAATGGAATCCAGGTAACACTTGCATTGTGTAGGAAGAAATTGCAGATGCTGGTTTACACCGAAGATAGGCACAAAATGCTGGAGTAACTCAGCGGGACAGGCAGCATCTCTGGAGAGAAGGAATGGGTTATATTTTGGGTTGAGACCCTTCTTCCACCTTGACCCGAAACATCACCCATCCCTTCTCTCCAGAGATGCTGCCTGCCCTGTTGACTAACTCCAGCATTTTGTGTCTATCATCTGTGTAACTCTTCCATTGTACAAGTTTCTCTTGGGATGTTCGGGTATCCTCCCAGTTACAAAGACATTTTGGTCAATAGTTTAATTGGTTACTTTGAATTACTTCTAGGATAGGTGTGCAGGTCAAGGTGCAGTTAGTTGACGGGATGATAGAATAGGCTACATGGAAATAATTGGGGGAAATCGGATTGATGGGATTATTCGACAAGCAAACATAGATTAAGTGGGTCAATGTCGAAAAAAAGTTAACATTTATACTTCACAGTTATGGTGGGGTTGGGGGGTGGAAAGTGTGGCTTTATCTATGTACAGAAGATTAGCGTGCCAGCTACGATTTGCATTAACACTCTTGAGAGAGTCAAATGTTCATGGTTTCAAATCCTACTTCTGAGATTGGAGGACAAACCAAGATTAGCATTTAAAAAGAAATGCTGAATTATCTTTACGCTGAGAATTTGAAGTGTCTCTGTTTGCCCTCTCAAACAAGTTTCAATGTGGAACTGCAATTTTCCCAGTTTTCTGATCAAATCTATTTCTCCAAGCAACACTTATGGAAACAAACGGACAAGTAATTTCTTTCATTGTTATGGAGTACTCCTCTGGTCAAAATGTCAGGTGTGTTTACCCGTATTATTATCGAATCACATATCCAAACACCGAATGGCTATTAATCGCTATTACATTTTTGAAGCCACAAAAGATTTGCCTTCTTAACCAAACACTAATTGGCTTCTAATAAAATGACAACTTTTGAAAGTAATTCCTACTTGAACACACATTATATACTGTACATGTTGGAAAATATTTCCTGGACAGGGACTGAAATGTATAACATGGAAGGTAATTAACAGAATCCTTTGCCTGATTATGCTGAGACACTGCCAAATCTTTCAGAGAGGTATTGGCAAATTAGTGAATTGGATAGAAAACAAGTTAAAAAAAGAATTAAATAGTGGCAAATATTAAAGATTTTGGAGAAAACAAGAAAAATCAATGACAAACTTTCCATTCACTTAATTAAGTATGAAGGATATATTATGATATGAAATTTTCTGACGATAGCAAGCTACGTTTCAAAGTGGCATACAAAAGCCTAACAAACAGATAATAGAATGTACGTCACACGATTCTTTAAATCTGTACTGATCCTATCATGATTGGCAACATCCCACATCCATAGATTTTCTCAGCAAACCAAGAATCTATTAGCCTCTCTTATGAATATAATCATTGATTGAGCAGAGTTCCCAGATGTAGAAAATTACAAAGATTCACACAGCTCAGTGACAAAATTTCTCCTCAGCGCTAAATAAGACAGAATCCGGTCCCGAGATTATTATCTTCAGCCATTGGAAAAAGCCTCTCAGAAGCTTCCCCAACAAGGAAGTTAAATAATTTTGAATATTTGAACCCTCTTTAAATCCAGATCTTTTAATCTCAAGAGTATAGCTATTCCTCAATTATGACCATTTAATTTACCAATTTTCCCCATACCACCATTGGCTTTTTGGGGTAAGTGTTTGATTTAAGAATCTATTTTTAGTAGTAATGACAGTATGCTCATTGATATACACTGCATCAAAGACACCATAAATCATTTCTTTCAGCGTCTTCAATTTACAAAGTTTCACTTAACGTTTTCCAGGAATGCATTGCTTTCATAAATTGACGGGTGGCTGTATATTCATTATCTTGGGAGTTAGCAATGGAGTTGAAAACAGGTCGATTTTTAACACGGATCAATTTAATAAATATCAAGTAAAAGGGACAAGTTCATATGATTATGTAGTAAACTATTTGGACTCCACTATTAATTATTCTTCAAAAAGTTTACATTCCCAGTGAGACATTCCAGTAAGGAGGAGGGATAAGGATGTCAAAATAAGGGGATCTTGGATGACCAAAGAGGTTGTAAATCTGGACAAAAATAAAAAGGAAATTCACACAAGGCTCAAGAGGATGGAATCAGACAGGATCTTTGAGGAATATAAAGGAGGAAAGAACTCTTAGGCAATCACAAGGGCCAAAAGTGGCTTCTAAAAAGGCTTTGGGCAGCCAGATTAAGGAAAATCCCCAAAGTATTTATAGAAACATAGAAAATAGGTGCAGAAGTAGGCCATTCGGCCCTTCGAGCCTGCACCGCCATTCAATATGATCATGGCTGATCATCCAACTCAGTATCCCGTACCTGCCTTCTCTCCATACCCCCGATCCCTTTAGCCACAAGGGCCACATCTAACTCCCTCTTAAATATAGCCAATGAACTGGCCTCAACTACCTTCTGTGGCAGAGAATTCCACAGATTCACCACTCTCTGTGTGAAAAAAAACTTTCTCATCTCGGTCCTAAAAGACTTCCCCCTTATCCTTAAACTGTGACCCCTTGTTCTGGACTTCCCCAACATCGGGAACAATCTTCCTGCATCTAGCCTGTCCAACCCCTTAAGAATTTTGAAGGTTCCAAAAAAGATCCCCCCTCAATCTTCTAAAATCCAGCGAGTACAAGCCGAGTCTATCCAGTCTTTCTTCATATGAAAGTCCTGCCATCCCAGGAATCAATCTGGTGAACCTTCTCTGTACTCCCTCTATGGCAAGAATGTCTTTCCTCAGATTAGGAGACCAAAACTGTACGCAATACTTCAGGTGTGGTCTCACCAATGCCCTGTACAACTGAGAAATTTGTATGTTTTAGATTTAGATTTAGAGATACAGCGCGGAAACAGGCCCTTCGGCCCACCGAGTCCGCGCCGCCCAGCGATCCCCACACATTAACACTATCCTACACACACTAAGGCCAATTTTTACATTTACCCAGTCAATTAACCTACATACCTGTACGTCTTTGGAGTGTGGGAGGAAACCGAACATCTCGGAGAAAACCCACGCAGGTCACGGGGAGAACGTACAAACTTCGTACAGACGGCGCCCGTAGCCAGGATCGAACCCGAGTCACCGGCGCTGCATTCGCTGTAAGGCAGCAACTCTGCCACTGTGCTGTCAAACTGAACTACCTGAATGTGATACCTACATTAAAAACACAAGGGTAACCAGGAAGAACTGCTCAAGGATGCAGGAAAGAACCTGTGTTTGGAGCCCAGGGATGTCTTCACATTTTTTCTAGCTCCAGGCAAGTTCCCAGAGGACCAATGTTGTTCCCTCATTTAGGGGAAGTAGAGAGAATCCAGGGAATCATAGGCCAGTGAGCCACACACATTCTCTTCTAAATAGGAGCAAATCATATCCTGAAGGATCCTCTCCAATAGTTTCCCTGCTATTGACGTGTGTCTCACTGTCCTATAATTCCCTGGATTCTCTCTACTTCTTTTAAATAAAGGAACATTAGTTAGTCTCCTGTCCTCTGGGACATTCCTGTAGCTACAGAAAATGCAAAAAATCTTCATCACAGGGTGGCACAATGGAGCAGTGGTAGAGTTGCTGCCTTACAGCGCCAGAGACCAGAGTTTGATCCTGACTACAGGTGCTGTCTGTATGGAGTTTGTATGTTTTCCCTGTGACCGCATGCGTTTTCTCCGGGTGCTCCAGTTTCCTCCCACACTCCAAAGGTGTACAAGTTTGTAGGTCAATTGGCTTTGGTAAAAATTGTGAATTGTCCCTAGTGTGTAAGATAGTGCTAATGAACGGGGTGATCGCTGGTCGGCGTGGAGATGGTGGGCTGAAGGGCTTGTTTTCGTGCTGCATCTCCAAAGTCGAAAGTAAAGAGGGTGGTGAGTGTCTGGAACATACCACTGGGGATGGCGGTTGAGGCAGATACTATAGTGGCAATTGAGAGATTTTTGGATAGGCATATGGATATACATGGAATGGAAGGATAAAGATTATGTGCAGGCTAATAAGAGTTGTTTTTGGCATCATGTTTGGCGCAGACACTGTGGGCTGAAGGGTCTGTTCTTGTGCTGTACTGTTCTATGTTCTAAGAGAATTTGCATTGAAGAATGTCATTCAAATCTCAAATTGATCAGTTACTATGTACAGTTCTGAGTACATTTCCATGAACATATATTCAAGAACAGCTGGTGGTATCCTGGCACTTGTGGTTCCTTATAGATTTGTGATAAAGTGGAGAGAAGATGATAACCAACAGTTAATAAATGCATGTACAAAAGAAAAAACGTGCAGTGCGTGAAATATATTTCGGTTCATTCAAATTTGTGCTACAATCACAATTCGATGGTTAAATACTTATTACTGATAACAGTGGCAAATCACAGGTAGCCAATGTATGAAGCAATAATCAGCATGCAGATGGAAAAGCACAAATTCCTGTATTTCAAAATTATGGAAGTCTGCAGTGAGCAATCAGGATGAGCTGTTAACATTAATGGCATTATTTGAAAATAATTTCAGCCAGTTGTCCTTCACTTTGCCAAGAACCTAGGATTTATAACATAATTAAGATAACTAAAAATGTTCTCTTTTACATACATAAAGATAATTTTGTACCTTGAGCATCTTCATTAAAATTGTCACTTTATTAACACATTTGAACATTCTACCATTAATACCACTGGGTCCCACTCTGAATTTGCATCACTAATAAATGAGTTGGTAAATCACTAGTGTCTGTCTTGCTATTCAATAAGATTATTGTTGGTCGGTACCTTAACTTCGTTCACTTGCATTACTCCCACATGCTTCAATACATTGAACTAATAATTGTATCCTTCTCCATTTAAATTCTTATTCCAGTTTCCTGTGAAGGTTGCAGTGTGCTGTGGCATCCATATCACAGTTGAAACTTTCTTTCCTTAAGTCTAAATGCTACTCACTTTGCATATGAAATTCTCAGCAGTATTTCCTAGCATGCGCTCAATTTCCCTCACAGCAGTTGACATATTTTTTTCTAATACTGCGCAGGACATGTGGATAACAACTGTTAATTATAGGGCGGCACGGTAGCGCAGCGGTAGAGTTGCTGCTTTACAGCGAATGCAGCGCCGGAGACTCAGGTTCGATCCTGACTACGGGTGCTGCACTGTAAGGAGTTTGTACGTTCTCCCCGTGACCTGCGTGGGTTTTCTCCGAGATCTTCGGTTTCCTCCCACACTCCAAAGACGTACAGGTATGTAGGTTAATTGGCTGGGTAAATGTAAAATGTAAAAATTGTCCCTAGTGGGTGTAGGATAGTGTTAATGTACGGGGGTCACTGGGCGGCACGGACTTGGAGGGCCGAAAAGGCCTGTTTCCGGCTGTATATATATGATATGATATGATATGATATGATATGCTTAAAACTATAAAAAACTGATGGAAAATTAACTTATTTCCAAAGTGAAAAAGTCAAACCTCTCATCATCTTTCAAACTTTGCAGCTTCTAGAAGTTGAGGTTTCACAAAAACATTCCTTAGGAACTCCAATGTAGCATAAACACGGCGGTTTATAAGAATGCCACCAATAAAAAAACACCATTGAATCGCATAAAGCCAAAGTATGGAAGTTTACGAAAAGATTTGTTGAAGAGTTAAGTTTAAGAGAAGGGAAGAAAATGTTGAATGCAAGCACTGTAAGCCAACAAAAGTGGAGCAATAAACCTCAGGATCCTCAAGAGATTAGAATTGGGGAAATAATGGAAAGCTTTATTGAGATCAGATAGGGGAATATGAAGGCTTTGAAACATGAATGCAATTTTTTTAATGTTGGTGCTGCTTGACCGAAAGTCCTCGTAGAACATGCAGGGTCTGAGTAAATGAGGCCTGTGCAAATTAGGACAAAGGCAGCATAAGAAACTGAAGATGCTGAAATCTGAAGCAACAAGCAATCTACTGGAAGAACGCAGGTGGAGTAGCATCTGTGGGGGAGGGGGTGGATTGGGATTCTGGGAAAAGACTGCATCAGGCACAAGAGTGGAGATGGCTAGTACAAAGAGAGAAGGTGTGGTGAGACAAGAGCCCTGGAATTGATAAGTGAACAAAGGCAGAGTTTAAGTGTCTTTACATTTGTGGAGATCTTGGCAAAGTCAACTAAGAGTTTGATGAGTCCAGACATGACATAAAGGCATTGAAGGGGGTTACAACAGCAGTTGAATTGGGGCAATAGTAATGTAAAGTCACAGTGATGGAAATAGGCAATGTTTGTGATGGTCAAAGAGGTGGTTGAAAATTCAACTTGGACAAATTTGGTGCCAAGACTATGAACAAATAGGTTCAGCTTCAATAACAAGTCAAAGAGTAGCTGGAACCTGTGCATCTAACTCAGCTGCTATAAGAATTACCACAGGGTCCAGAGCATGAACAGAGTTGGATGCACTACACCTGGGCCCAAGTTTTACACCTGGGATGGTTACCAAGGAATGTGACACTACCTTTTCTTCAATCTGCAGTAAAAACTGAAAGCATGCAAAACCCATTGTACTTTATGTTATTGTTTGCAATCTCTGATAAATTAAGGTATTTTCAGTAACATTTAATTTTATTTTAATGTTTTCTAAAAGAATGTTTATATTTTTTTAATTATTGTTAAATGCCTTTGATTAAAAGAATTAACTGTTCAAAAGTTTTTGACATCATGCCCTCTATATCTGGAACATGACGTTGGGTAAGATGGGCACCATGAGTAGCAGCAGTGTGCTGGATCCTCAACAATCTTCCCAACGTTGTGCTGGAAGAAATGTCTGCCTAAGACATCCAACAACCTAGAGATCGTGAAGGGATCTAGAGAATTGGGAGTAAGTAAAGTAATCATTGTTCATAGGGTAGCTGATACCCAATTTTCAGATAAAGGCCAAGAACTAGCATTTAGAAACAATGCAAGCCAGGACAAGGATAGATCAGTCAAGGGATACTGGTGAGTGTGGTAGACACAAAATGCTGGAGTAACTCAGAGGACAGGCAGCATCTCTGGATAGAAGGAATGGGTGATGTTTGGGTCGAGACGCTTCTTCAGATTGGTGTCAGGCGAGTGGGCGGGACAAAGATAGAATATAGTTGGAGACAGTAAGACTGGTGGGAGAACTGGGAAGAGGGAGGGGATAGAGAGGGAAAGCAAGGGCAATTTGAAGTTAGAGACGTCAATGTTCATACCACTGAGGTGTAAACAACACAAGCGAAATATGAGGTGCTGTTCATCCAATTTGTGCTGGGCCTCACTGACAATGGAGGAGGCCCAGGCCAGAAAGTTCAGATTGGGAATGGAAGGAGGAGTTGAAGTGCTGAGCAACCAGGAGATCAGGTAAGTTAATAGACAATAGACAATAGGTGCAGGAGTAGGCCATTCAGCCCTTCGAGCCAGCACCGCCATTCAATGCGATCATGGCTGATCACTCTCAATCAGTACCCCGTTCCTGCCTTCTCCCCATACCCCTTCACTCCGCTATCCTTAAGAGCTTTATCCAGCTCTCTCTTGAAAGCTCTTAAGACGGACTGAGCGGAGGTGTTCAGCGAAACGATCGCCGAGCCTGCGCTTAGTCTCGCCAATGTAGAGAAGTTGACACCTGGAACTGCGGGTACAGTAGATGAGGTTTGAGGAGGTGCAGGTGAACCTCTGCTTCACCTGGAAAGACTGTTTGGGACCTTGGATGTAGTCGAGGGGGGAGGTAAAGGGACAGGTGTTGCAGGGGAAAGTACCTGGGGAGGGGGTGGTTTAGGTGGGAAGGGACGAGTTGACCAAGGAGTTTCGGAGGGAACGGTCTCTGCGGAAAGTTGAAAGGGGTGGAGCTGGGAAGATGCAGCCAGCAGTAGGATCACATTGGAGGTGGCAAAAATGTTGGAGGATTATATGCTATATGCGACGGCTGATGGGGTGGAAGATGAGGACAAGGGGGACTCTGTCCTTGTTACGAATGGGGGAGGGGGAGCAAGAGCAAAGCTGTGGGATATCGAGGAGACCGTGGTGAGAGCCTCATCTATAATGGAAGAGGGGAACCCCCGTTTCCTAAAGAATGAGGACATCTCTGATGCCCTGGTATAAAAACCTCATCCTGGGCGCAGATGCGGCGTTGACAGAGGAATTGGGAGTAGGGGATAGAGTCTTCACAGGAAGCAGGGTAGGAAGTAGTGTAGTCTAAATAGCTGAGGGAGTTAGTAGATTTGTAGTAGATGTCGGTCAATAGTCTGTTTCCTGTGATGGAGACTGAGATCTAGAAAAGGTAGGGAGATGTCGGAGATGGTCCAAGTGAATTTGAGTGCAGGATGAAAATTGGTGAAGTTGATGAAGTCAGTGAGTTCAGCATGGGTGCAGGAGGTAGCACCAATGCAGTCGTCAATGTAGCGAAGGTAGAGTTCGGGGATAGAGCCAGTGTACGCCTGGAACAATGATTGTTCGACATACCCTACAAAGAGTCAGGCATAGCTAGGGCCATTGCGAGTGCCCATTGCTACGCCTTGGATTTGGAGGAAGTGGAGGAGTCAGAGGAGAAGTTGTTGAGGGTAAGGACCAGCTCTGCTAGGCGGAGGAGAGTATTGGTAGACGGAAATTGGTTGGTTCTGCGGTCGAGGAAGAAACGGAGGGCTTTAAGACCTTCCTGGTGGGGAATGGTGGTGTAGAGTGACTGGACATCCATAGTAAAGATGAGGGAGTGGGGGCCTGGAAAATGGGAGTCATTGAGGATGACAAAGAGCATGTGAGGTGTCTTGGACATAGGTAGGGAGAGATTGGACGAGGAGTCGCGGTATGTTTATTTTTTTTCCCACACTGATGAGTGTGGTATTGGTCAGCTATGCCAAAAGATTGCAGACACATTAATGCGAACAAGCAGCGATAGATTACAAATGTTGCAATAGTATTGGATATCTGTGATTGGAATCTGAGCTGTTTGGGTGCAATAGCAGCATCAGAAACTTGATGAGAATGATTCAAAAGCACAATTCAAGGTAAAGTGCACAGTTTACAAAGCTCAATCCAATCAAGAAGTTTGGAGATAAAAATTGGAGAAAGGGTAATTAGTTTGAAAGGAACTAGTTCTAATTCAAAGCAAATAACTAACTGTAGTGCAGAAATCTAAAGTTTAAAAAAACTGTACTGCAGTTTGCTTCCATTTCCACAACCCAAGTACAAAACCCATTTTCACGACCTGAACACACGATCAAGTCTGACACTTACGGTGGTCCACAGAAGGAGTATTTAATTGACAAATGTGCTCTCTTTGAGATGGAATAATTGTGCTTTCCCCACGGCAATATTAAAGCAATGGTAGAAATGTTGAAGGAATCTGATCACTGACTTGCTGCTTTCAGTAGAATGTGCTGCTCGTTTTTCTGTTACAGGAATAAAAATAGTTCGAAAGACATCCCTGATGCCATTAAAAAAAAAATCCTAATAACAGGAGCTACATTTCCCTAGGCTATACTGTTAAATACCTAATGCCTCCATGTTCTGCACTTCAATCAGTTAGACGGAGTATTGTTATGTGATTCACTGTTTGATCAGTATGGCCAGTATTATTTGTGTTTTGAGTAGCCATGGTGACTGCATTTCTGTCCAATTAGGAGCTATGCATGTTTTCTGCAAAAGGAAAAAAAACACGGGTAGCTTCACTGTAGGATAAGAGATAAAATGTTTATTCCAGTGTTTCATCCCACTTTTCAATGTACTATCATGTCCTATGAGACGTCACTGCACATACAAAAACGTTTCCCAGAAACCAAGCAGTGAGTTGTATGATTTATTAAGCACCTATGGATAGAAAGGTCTAGATTGTTTCTCATGTAATCACCATGATCTCTTAATGCAAATATCCGTGAGAAATGGTAAGAGGCGTTATTACCCAGTTTTAATTTAGATCAAATGAATGTACACTTCAGGATTCAGATGCTTGCTGTTATGTTTTTACACTACAATGTAAACAGAAAATGCTGGAAATAGTCATAGCATTTCAGATTAAAGACCCCTTGTCAGAGCCTTTCTTTCCACAGGTACAGCTTAACCCGCTGATTCAGCATTTTCTATTTTGACTTTAGATTTTTAGCATCTGCAATTTTCCTTTTTGATTTAAACGTTTTCACATCATTGGCCTTTACATTTAAAAAAAAGATGGCCACAAAAGGAAAGAATAGTCAGGTATCACACCATTGTAGATTTGAGTTGGATCATGCTGTACTTTTTCTCTTTGAAAGATGACATTGAGATGGACATGTCTTGTGAATATTAATGCAAAACACCAAATTGACTCACACTGCGAAATTTTGCAGTGAGCTCTCTAAGTATTATGCCATTGTTGATGGAGTCACGGTTTGGGCGTTTTCAATCTCTTCAGAAATCTTTGCTTATGTAGTTAGTGCTAAGAGATCGGTATATGAACATTTCCTTTAAATAAATGACATGTCTGCTGGCTCTTAAATTTTGAAGAGAGTAAGTGGTGAGGACACTTTCCTTGGTTCTTGGTCCTCCAAAATATTCCAAATGGAATTTAAACTGGAGGTGTGGTAAGATGTTGTTATTTAGGATTCTCAAGTCACATATTGTCCATTAATATTCAGAGTTGAATTAACTTGGCAATTGGAAATCATTGGGGCAAATTGAACACGAGGCAATGTTTCCAGACTATTGTAGGCTGCAGCAATATCAGACTTCAACATCAGATTGTCAAAGGAGGGGAATGAGTGGAGCTGGAAAATGAGATCTACAAGGGACCAGTTATTATTCTGAACAAGGGTTTCAATGTCACCCATTCCTTCTCTCCAGAAATGTTGCCCGTCCCGCTGAGTTACTCCAGCATTTTGTGCCTACCTCCGGTTATTATTCAATGCTGCACATCAAGCTATTGGTTGGATGGAAATGAAACTGAAATTGACAGATAATCGGTTTTAAATACTGCTCCTCTGACATTCTTTGTATTCACTAATAATGAAAGAGGCAATTCGGCCCGCAGGGTTCATGTCAGCTCCCAGGTTAATAATCCCATGAACCAATCTCAGGAACAGCTTCTTGTTTTCAGGCTTCTAAATGGTCTTGTATAAACTCAGGCACTGTCCAATTCACCTATACCATGGGGCCGACATTGGACTTTGCCTATGGAACTGGTGCACCACAATACTTAGAATTTATATTCTAATATATATTCTTATATTCTAATATTAGAATTATCATGCTATTATGTTCATTGGTATTATGCAAAATGCTAATATAAACTTGTCACAATGTAATTATATCCTCCACAGCAGAGCATCACAACAATTGGAGGGCAGATATAATTACAATATGTCATGTTTATTTGGGCATTTTTGAATACAGGTCAGGACAGTATTTGTAATTGTAATATAAATGTAAGGGCACACTATGGGACAAGCGATCCTAGTCAAATTATGAGGTTGGCTATGCAAGTCAATAAGCAAGTCAAAATGTATCTCCTTCCCTTAAAGTAAAAAATAAATAGAAGAGGAATAAAATAGTCAAGGCAAATGTGGGTCCCTTGAAGACAGAAGCAGGGGAATTTATTATGGGGAACAAGGAAATGGCAGACAAGTTGAACCGGTACTTTGGATCTGTCTTCACTAAGGAAGATACAAACAATCTCCCAGATGTTCTAGTGGCCAGAGATCCTATGGTGACGAAGGAACGAAGGAGATTCACATTAGGCAGGAAATGGTGTTGGGTAGACTGATGGGACTGAAGGCTGATAAATCCCCAGGGCCTGATGGTCTGCATCCCAGGGTACTTAAGGAGGTGGCTCTAGAAATTGTGGACGCATTGGTGATCATTTTCCAATGTTCTATAGATTCAGGATTAGTTCCTGTGGATTGGAGGGTAGCTAATGTTATCCCACTTTTTAAGAAACGAGGGAGAGAGAAAATGGGAAATTATAGACCAGTTAGTCTGACATCAGTGGTGGGGAAGATGCTGGAGTCAATTATAAAAGACAAAATTGCGGAGCATTTGGATAGCAGTAACAAGATCGTTCCGAGTCAGCATGGATTTACGAAGGGGAAATCATGCTTGACTAATCTTCTGGAATTTTTTGAGGATGTAACTAGGAAAATTGACAGGGGAGAGCCAGTGGATGTGGTGTACCTCGACTTTCAGAAAGCCTTTGACAAGGTCCCACATAGGAGATTAGTGGGCAAAATTAGAGCACATGGTATTGGGGGTAGGGTACTGACATGGATAGAAAATTGGTTGGCAGACAGAAAGCAAAGAGTGGGGATAAATGGGTCCCTTTCAGAATGGCAGGCAGTGACTAGTGGGGTGCCGCAAATGCTCGGTGCTGGGACCGCAGCTATTTATAATATACATTAATGACTTGGATGAAGGGATTAAAGTACCATTAGCAAATTTGCAGATGATACAAAGCTGGGTGGTAGTGTGAACTGTGAACTGTGAAGAAGATGCTATGAGGTTGCAGGGTGACTTGGACAGGTTGTGTATGTGGACAGATGCATGGCAGATGCAGTTTAATGTGGAAAAGTGTGAGGTTATCCACTTTGGTGGTAAGAATAGGAAGGCAGATTATTATCTGAATGGCGTCAAGTTAGGAAAAGAGGATGTACAACGAGATCTGGGTGTCCTAGTGCATCAGTCACTGAAAGGAAGCATGCAGGTGCAGCAGGCAGTGAAGAAAGCCAATGGAATGTTGGCCTTCATAACAAGAGGAGTTGAGTATAGGAGCAAAGAGGTCCTTCTGCAGTTGTACAGGCCCCTAGTGAGACCGCACCTGGAGTACTGTGTGCAGTTTTGGTCTCCAAATTTGAGGAAGGATATTCTTGCTATTGAGGGCGTGCAGCGTAGGTTTACTAGGTTAATTCCCGGAATGGCGGGACTGTCGTATGTTGAAAGACTGGAGTGACGAGGCTTGCAAATACTGGAATTTGGAAGGATGAGAGGGGATCTTATTGAAACATATAAGATTATAAAGGGGTTGGACACGTTAGAGGCAGGAAACATGTTCTCAATGTTGGGGGAGTCCAGAACCAGGGGCCACAGTTTAAGAATAAGGGGTAAGCCATTTAGAACGGAGATGAGGAAAAACTTTTTCAGTCAGAGAGTTGTAAATCTGTGGAATTCTCTGCCTCAGAAGGCAGTGGCGGCCAATTCTCTGAAAGCATTCAAGAGAGAGCTTGATAGAGCTCTTAAGGATTGCGGAGTCAGGGGGTATGGGGAGAAGGCAGGAACGGGGTACTGATTGAGAATGATCAGCCATGATCACATTGAATGGTGATGCTGGCTCGAAGGGCCGAAGGGCCGACTCCTGCACCTATTGTAAAAAAGTACATAGAAAAAAAAATAAAGGCCGGTCTTCCAATGGGTGTTATGAGAAGCTAAAGTTGCCGTTAGCCTAAAGGAAAAGGCCTACATTGTTGCCAAATTAGGCCAATTATTGGGGAAGTTTCAGAATTCTGCAGAAGATCAAGGCATTGAGCAGGAAAGGGAAAGTAGAAAAGAATAGCCAGCAAGAAAAATAAAACCAGACAAAGAACTGATAAAAAGGAAAAGGTTAGCTATTACTAATGTGTGTCCTTAATGTTGTGCAATAAGGACATAGAAGAACAATTAATTAACTATTTTGGGTCTGTCTTCAAGGAAAAGATACATAATCCTCTTATAAACAGTGAAGAACTACAGATCAAGAATGAATGAAGAGCTCAAAGAACAAGTGTTAACCTACTAAAGATTCTAAAAGAGGTAGGATTAGTAGCGATTTTTCAAGAAGTGGTCCCAGAGGACTGGAAAATTGCAAATATAAGAAGGGAGCGAGGCAAAAGAGGGAAGACTATATATAGGCCAGTTAGCCTAACTTCAGTGGTTTGGGAAGGTTTTTAGAGTCCATTATTAAGGATGAGGTTTCTGAATACTTAGAAGCACATGATAAAATAGGCCAAAGTCAGCATGGTTATGTGACAGGGAGATCTTGCCTGACAAATCTGTTGGAATTCTTTGAGGAAGCGGGACAGACAAAGAAGACAGTGGATGTTGTTTGGACACAAAAAGCTGGAGTAACTCAGCGGAACAGGAGGCATAAGAAAATAACTGCAGATGCTGGTACAAATCGATTTATTCACAAAATGCTGGAGTAACTCAGCAGGTCAGGCAGCATCTCGGGAGAGAAGGAATGGGAAGAAGGGTCTTGATCCTAAATTCCAGTGCATTCTCTTATCCCTAACCAGTCTGAAGAAGGGTCTCGACCCGAAAAGTCACCCATTCCTTCTCTCCTGAGATGCTGCCTGACCTGCTGAGTTACTCCAGCATTTTGTGAATAAAGGGACAGGAGGCATCACTGGAGAGAAGGAATGGGTGACTTTTCGGGTCGAGACCCTTCTTCAGACTGGTTAGGGATAAGAGAAACAAGATTTTGACCATGGTGTGGAGAGATAAATGAAAGATATGCAAAAAAGTAACGATGATAAAGGAAACAGGTTAGCAGTTTGTAGGGTGAAAATGAGGAGCTAGTGCGACTTGGGTGGGGGAGGGATAGAAAGAGAGGGAATGCTGAGGCTAACTGAAGTGAGAGAAATCCACATTCATACCACTGGGCTATAAGCTGCCCAAGTGAAATATGAGATCCTGTTCCTCCAATTTGTGTTTAGTCTCAATCTGACAATGGAGGAGACCCAGGGCAGATAGGTCTGTGTAGGAATGGGAAGGAGAATTAAAGTGTCCGGCAACTGGGAGATCAGGTAAGTTCAGGCGGGCTGAGCGAAGGTGTTCCCCAGTCTGCGTTTGGTCCTGTCGATGTATAAGAGTCCATATCTTGAACAATAGATACATTGTTACCAATATCCATTGTATGACAAAGGACTCTTACATCACTAGCTTCCTGTAGGTATTCCATTTCCAAAGTTTTTCTATTCCATCGCACTTTTTTTCACGATAACATTTTTCACACATGTGCTTCTGAAATGTCTTCCCTTTTATTCAACTATGACTTTGTCACAGAAGATGGGGCAAACAAAATGCCTGTTCCATTTCCCACACTACTTTTCTCAACTCTCTTCTACCACCCAGAGCAAGGGTGGGGTTCCCCATTATCTCCTTTCACCCACCGACCTCCTCATTGAAGGAATCCTCCTCCATAACTTCTATGACCTTCAATAGAATGCCCACAGCAGAAACCTCTTCCTTTCCTCCTTCACAACTCCCTAGTTCACTAGCATCATCGACTCCTTTCATGGCACTTTTCCAAGCAATTACAGGAGATGCAACACAGACATTTCCCATCATCCAAGAACAGAGAATTCTTGTGGGGAAGTAATGATTCACTTGCAATTTTCCAAAGTAGTGTCCTGTATTTGGTGGTCATGATGTGGTTTCCCCTATAATGGAAAAAACAAACGCAGATAAGGTGACTGCGTTGTCGAATATCTCTGCACACGATGCAGGAATGACACTGAGATTCCAGTTGTCAGTCACTTTAATTCTCCCACTTTTCTCTTGTCACTGTTCCAAGAAAACAAAAAATGCTAGAAGTACTCAACAAATCAGGCTGCATCTGTACAAAAAGCAATGGGGGTAATGTGTCAGATCAAAGGTCCTTCGTCACAACTGGGAAAAAGAGAAGGCAAAGTAAACATCTCTGATAGGATGAGCCCAGGATAAGAATGGGGATAAGCCACACATGAAGCCGCCTTGTTGACAGGTTAATGAAGCAGGCTAGAGAATACATAAAGTTAACACAAAAGCTGAGAATACAGACCTGGAAAGGTGAGAGAATGAAGGGAATCGATGTTCAGATTGTTTCATGTGTCCTTGTACACAAATTCTTAAATGCTAACATGTAGATAAAGCATCCAATGAGTGATATTCACTACTATTGACAGAAGATTTGAGTACAAAGTAGTGGCATCTTGCTCTAATTGTTTAGAGCCCCTAGACAACTGTGCACAGGTCTGGTCACTCAAGCGAATGAAGGATATACTTATGACTGAGAGTATGCTGCAAACATTCACCAAATTGATTCCTGGTTTACAGGGTTTTTCATATATGGAGAGATAAAGCAGACCAAACCCAGATCATTTAGAAGAATGAAAGGCGATCTCACTTGAAATGAAAATATGATTGAGATAACAATTATATCTAGCCTCATCTTTCTGCATGCAATGCCAAAAGAAGTCAACTAAAATCTATAATTATTTGAGTCTGAGCATTAATCCAGCATACCATGATTCAACTTTTGACTAAACATGTAGTTACAGACTGGAATGTCCTCTTGTCTTCAGGATGTAACAATTTATTACTTTTGTAGCAATGTCACAAGCCATACAAGCTTGAAGCAGTGTATTGTATGATTTCTGCCAGAGATATTTTCATAATGCAGGTGTATTAGGTCCAGCAAACAAGTGGAGGCTGCAAGTATTGAACAGCATACTATGGAAAATAACTAATTTAAAACTGTACTGAAATACAAAACTATTCAAGTTGTGATTAAAAAAGAACGCTCAATATATACGAATTTACTTGCTTCCCTTTGATTTACAATTGCTTCCACCAGGCATGTCAATGAATCTGTAAACTAATTCTGTAAACTAATTCTGTATTCATCCTTGAAGAAAATATTATCATTGTTATTAACAGAATGATTTTAATATAATCAATTACAAAAACAAATTCATGGCGAGGAAAAGCAATTAGAAATGATTTCTCTTTTGGTTAAGTATTTCATTTCCACTTAAAACAACAATACCAATATAATACAACAAAGTGATCAATACACGATCATGCATTGCACTCGCAGATCAGAAGCAGCCCAAGAGCACAAAGTGCGAATTAGTAAGTCACCAAGCAAGGTACTTTGATTATTCGTCTGCTTTTGGTTAGTGCTTCAGAGAGAAAGGCGTTAGTTAAATATGGAATTATTACTTCATACCTATGTCAGATACTACGATCTTGGAAAGTTTTCTGGTTTTGCTTTTCACTAGAAAGGCATAATAATTTATATGTAAATAAAACAAAATTAATTTAATTGTGAAAAAAGAACAAATTATTTTGTACCATAATACTATACCCTTTTCTATAAAGTTAGGCAATTTCTGTTCATCTTCAGAATTGCATGAGGCAGAACCTACACAGGAATACATTGACAAAGAATTAAAAGTAAAATGGCATTAACATTTTATATTCCTCATATATAGTCTAGGTTGGAATGTAACAATTAACTTACTTCACCGAGCTCAGAGTTAGAACATTCTAGGCAAATGTCAATTTGACTCCACCCAGTAATTCGGAAATGGATCCTTTTCCACCTCCCACCTCTCCCTACATTATACACAATAACTGGCGACTGAAGGACAATTTTATCCACATTGTTAGCCACATCAGAAACAGTCACCTTACATGAAAACATTGCCATTATTCCTCAAAATAATTTCTGCTGAAATGAAAATATTTAAAAAAATCTCCAGTAAAGGTGCAGGCCCAGACAAAACACTTTATAAAACCTAACAAAGCAAAGATTGCGTTCAAAGCACTAAGACTATATCAGGGTACAGGGGACTTTTAATTGCACCGAAAGCATTGCCTTCATGCCAATTAAACTCCTGCAGACATTATCTCCAAGAATGGCCATGTGACTTGTACTAATGCAAGGGCTCAATAGTGAATATTCCCATCCGTGAGGGTCTAATAAATATTAAAGAGTTCAGCTCAATCGTGTCGTGATCACTCAATTTCTGTACACAAGTACATTCCCAGAATGGATTGTTGATTTGATAGCTACGCACAGACTGTGGTCAAGTAATTCATCACAGGCTGGGAATCAATCCAGATACTTCTGTTCCAGAACACTTTCAGATGTATTCAGTTTAGAACTATAGTAACCAATTGAGACACAAGAGGCTTGCTATACAAATATGCTCATCTGTGTACGGCATGCAATTCATATTTGTTTGACTAGGAACACCAATTATATTTTCTAAATATAAATCTAACAATAAATCAACTTTTTTTTCTCCAACAAAAACTGCATCAGAACAAAAGAATGAAGGCCACTGAAGCAAATCAAATACAGTAGTTTACTTTAATTGCACATCTCTCATGTCATCCAAGATTCTCAACTTGTAGGAGCACCCAGGGCAAGGTCTTTGCAACTGAACAATTCAAGTTCAAATTCTAAAACCGTGGCAAATAAATCTACGGGTTTGTAGATTAATTGACCTCTGTAAAATTGTGCAGGGAGTGGATGATAAAGAGGGATAACACAGAACTGGTGTGAATGGGTAATTAATGGGTGATTGGCATGGACTCGGAGGATTGTAGGACTTGTTTCCATGCTGCATCTCTAAACAAACTAAACTAAGAATTTAAAATCAGCTAAAACAACATGAAAATAAATGAAACAGACCAAATAATCTCAGAAAGGAAAATGCCAACCTTAATAGGTCTATATTGTACGTACCAATAGTGATGTGCATGCTATTCGGTAAATGATGGACTACAATTACTATTACAGTGCAACTAGAGATGGGCAACAAATGCTGACTTGCCATATCAGAAATAGTTATAAAAGTCATTCCCCAATGAATTATCTACTAATGTGGGAGCGTTCTCCCCTCTTAATCTGTAAAACTGAAATACAACTGAAATGATTAGTTAATCCGCTTTGCCCATTTCCAGAAGCTGGGACAGCAGTTATCCATTTCCAACATTGCATCTATCATTTATTCAACAAATAAAGTTCCATAAAGATTCAATGTATCATGAACTAATACATTTGCAGAAGCAACAATTATCAGGATATCAAACTCTAATGAATGTCAAGGAGGACACAAAAGTTTGATTTTGCAAAAACATTCTTGCTGGTTGGAATACTTTGCATGTAAAGTTATACAGCTATTTTCTTCTCTGAACAAAACCCATCATGAAACTTTAATAAATTAGTTTGGATTCAAGCTGACACAGTCCAGCCACATAAGGTATTAAAGGAGATGGAGGATAGAGTGTATAAGCTGGTTGAAGATCTGTAAATGTCAACATAAACGTAATATAAATATAATAGAATGAATAATGACTTTAAATAACATATACACACACAGAATTTTCTTGGAGAGGCAATCATCTGATTTTGTTACCAATCCCATTTCCCTGCTATCTTCTCACAATAACTGTCTGCAAAAGTGTTTCCAACCCGATTGACAAGCCTCCTCTGACTGTAAACAGCAAAGTTCCACCACACTCCGCACAAAAGTCCATTTAACCACGTTTAAAATTAAATTTCTTAATACTGCAATTAGTAAACTGGAAGTCAATCCAGTTTATGCCTTGTTACCCTGAAGCTTGGTTTTCAACTAACCCGGGCAAGAAGTTATATTTCAAAACTCTCAAGTAATTACAGACTCGTCAGTGATTTCAGCGAAAATTAGGACGCCGAAGAAGCATTGATAAGCGTGGGAATTTCGCAATGCTTCCGAAGACGGTGTAATTTCCTAGCTAGGTGCTAGTTTCACAAAAAAAGTAACTTGTATCGACCTGACTCGGCATTGTCGTGGTCATTGTCGTAGGGTAAAAGAAAATTTTGGCGATCTGCTACGACTGACAGTCGCCAGCAGTCACCTAAAAAATCGCCTAAGTGGGACAGGCCCTTTAGGTGTGGATGTACACTAGAGCAGATCCTTCAAAGTTATTAACAAGAGCATGATTTTTGTAAGTGCCACTGATTAAACAATACTGGAGCCTGTAATGAGAGTAATAAGGATGGCACATCATTGAGAAACTAAAATATATTAGATGGAGTTTCAATGAAGCAGACGAAAACTCTCACCACAAATCCAAACAACTGCTGACTAAAAAGTAGATAAAAAGAAAATGGTCAAATCAAAGTTTCTGCTTTACGGTACTTTCCTTAAGCCTTCTTGGATACCCGAAGAAATCAAAACAGTAGAGTCATCCATGAGAACAATGCTGTAACTGCTGAGTAGAGTGACACCACTTTCCCAACAAGAAAGCCATATGTAACTCCATCAGCACTGCAGCAACAAAAAAAAAAATCAGCACAAATTGCAACAATTCTCCACTCACTGGATTTTGGTGGGGATGAAAATCATGGTACTTTTGTTATGAGAAACTGTTGCAATTCAGTCACGTGTTATGTCTGCTCCTCCAATTTGTATACTCTTGAATTCATTCTAACTTAATTTTGTTAGTGGACAAAATAAATTCTGTTTGCTTTACTCTTTAGTGTAAGATTAAGTCCTGCAGTGATATTTGTCTACATTATACCAGCAGGGATGTGAACACATTTATTAATCATCAACATTTTTTCTGGGTTTCAAAACCTGGCTCTGTGACACTTATTGTTTAGGTGCTGTGCATGTACACCTGTAAGGAATTTTATACCATGATCTTTGCTAATGGTCAAATTAGTAAAAGCATAGTACAAGTATTCACAGAAAGCAGATTATGATGTCAACCCTTTGATGCCAATTTGTTGGCAGACAATTCAGTTAGCTTCATTTGTTAACTGTGCACAAAAGGCTATTTTGTAGCAATAGAGAATTGGAGCCAATCTCCTATATGACCTATATTATAGATTATAGGATCAAAGAATCCTCAACTAATGAATCTCAGATTTATTGTTAACTGAGTTGAATAATAGTTGGCATATGTTTACTGGTGTTTGATTGTTGGAAGGGGAGAAGATTGGTTTGGCTGAATGTTCAGTTTAATTTTCCCTGAGATCAGCTGCTTCGAGATATGCTGTCTTCGGCATGATCGGGATAACAAAGAGTGAGCTCACAGAGTAAAGCTATCTGTCAGAAGTGGACAGGGGAGGGATGCCTTTCTTTTAAAGCTCTAACCAAACCAAACTTTCTAGAAGCTATTATCCTCCATCAAAGTAAGGAAGAACATTGTTTGAGGGAACCTGTGTTCTACAAGAGGGTCTTTACAGTGATGTGCCACATGTTGTTACCACAAAGCAGACCCAAAACTATGTTGCAAAACGTAAAATAATCATTAGTTGCTTTATATGTGACTCTCATTCTCTCCAAACTGGAGATCTTAAAATTTTATTAGCTACTAGACCAAGCGGACCCGTTGTGCCCAAACCTCTCCTACATTGGTCCAGCACCCTCTCCTCCCACACTCCCCCTGCACTGACCCACTCCATCCCCCCTCAAGCCCCCCATATCATGACCCACTTCATCCACCTTCAACCCCACTCCCCCAGTCCATCCCCTCCTCAACCCCTTTTATCCCCCCCTCCCCTCACCCACTCAATCCCCCCAACCTCTGCTGCATTGGTCCAGCACCCTCCCCTCCCCCACTCCATCCCCCCTCAACCCCCTTATCCCCCCTCCTGCCCTCACCCCCCTTCTACTTTTAGGGGCTCTCTGGCACTCACCCCCTCTCCCCTCCTTCCCCCTCCATCCCCCCTCATATAGGTGATGGTCCGTGGCGCTGGGGCCGGGCGGGAACTACACCTCCCGTCGGGCAGCGCGGAGGCAGGGGAGGAGAAGAGGTCGAGGTCGCTGTCTGTGTGTGTCTGTGTCCATGTGTGTAGTGATAGCCCGGGGCGCTGGGGCCCAGCAGGAGTGGGTACTACATCTGCTGAAGACGGGCAAGGTAAGTTGGAAAATGAATTTTTAAACTTTATTTTTTAACTTTAAAATGTCAATAACTTCAAAAATATAAGACCAATTTGAATGAAACTTGGATTAAACACACCCCAGGACAATGGTGAGTAAGGTGGGCCTAAAATTGTTGTGCTATCGTGTACCGTTTTTTTCCCAGATGAAAACCGCACAAAGAAACATATGGGACAAACAAACGGGGGAACAAACATACAGGGGAAGGGAACAAACAAGATGAGAGCTTTATTAATATATAGATAGCATGCTGAAGCCTTAGGGAAGTAATTGAGGCCCACTGCAACATGGGCCTCCTCCAAAACGAGACATCAAAAGGCAGAACAATTTCTGAACTGCACACTTCCCAAAGTTATAAAGAGACATCAACATTTCAAGATGCACTGGAAGCTCCTTAAATATCCAGATCACCACAACTAAAATCCTTTCAAGATTTTGGCATCCATAAAGAACCATCAACTCAACTGAATTATCCACAGAATTATTGGGACTGCAAAACAGGTTAGCTGCTGGAAGGTCTGACAAATGTCAATCTGTTTCCTAAAGTCTTTCTACCATCTATAAATCATGTCAAGGGTATAATAGTCTATCTTCCTTTTGCCTGAAAAGTGCAACTCCAAGTAGCTTGATATTATCCAGGCCAAAGAAAGCCATTTGACTGACACAGTGGGCATGGCCTCCAGAGCCACAAATAAAAATCTGGACATGTGATCACCCAATAACCAGCTGAGTCTTAACACATCCTCCAAAGGTTGTTTCAATATTTTGTTTATGGCTGCAGCTAGGAAAACCTAACTTTAATCAGGGTTATCTGTCTTAAATAGATGCTAGTCACTCACAAATGTTCCATGGACCACTAATAACACAGTTGCAACAGGCAGATATCTGACATCAGATTTATTATGCGGTAACACAAATTCTGTGCTTATTTTGATCTCAGTGTCCATTTTTTCACGCTATCAAATTTAACTAAAATGTTTATCAAAAGACAAAAATGATAAAATATTTGGAATACGGAGCAGTATTTAAACCACAGATTTGTTGCAGATAATTTTGTAAGAAAATGGCATATCAACAAAATTGTGAGGCAGAAAGTGCAGAATATAAATTTATTCCATTTTATTGCATCATGGAATGAAAATGGAGTGATGTACTGCCTCAAATAACCATATAACAATTACAGCACAGAAACAGGCCCGTTCGGCCCTACCAGTCCATGCCGACCACTTTCTCTGACCTAGTCTCATCTACCTGCTCTCAGACCATAACCCTCCAATCCCCTCCCATCCATATACCTATCCAATTTACTCTTAAATAATAAGCTCATTCCACACAGCCACCACCCTCTGAGTAAAGAAGTTACCCCTCATGTTACCCCTAAACTTTTGTCCCTTAATTCTGAAGTTATGTCCCCTTGTTGGAATCTTCCCCACTCTCAAAGGGAAAAGCCTACCCACGTCAACTCTGTCCGTCCCTCTTAAAATGTTAAAAACCTCTATCAAGTCCCCCCTCAACCTTCTACTCTCCAAAGAATAAAGACCCAACCTGTTCAACCTCTCTCTGTAGCTTAAGTGCTGAAACCCAGGCAACATTCTAGTAAATCTCCTCTGTACCCTCTCCATTTTGTCAACATCTTTCCTATAATTTGGCGACCAGAACTGCACACCATACTCCAGATTCGGCCTCACCAATGCCCTGTACAATTTCAACATTACATCCCAACTTCTATATTCGATGCTCTGATTTATAAAGGCAAGCATACCAAACGCCTTCTTCATCACCCTATCCACATGAGATTCCACCTTCAGGGAACAATGCACAGTTATTCCCAGATCCCTCTGTTCCACTGCATTCCTCAATTCCCTACCATTTACCCTGTACGTCCTATTTTGATTTGTCCTACCAAAATACAGCACCTCACACTTATCAGCATTAAACTCCATCTGCCATCTTTCAGCCCACCCTTCCAAAAGGCCCAAGTCTCTCTGTAGACTTTGAAAATCTACTTCATTATTAACTACACCACCTATCTTAGTATCATCTGCATACTTACTAATCCAATTTGCCACACCATCATCCAGATCATTAATGTAATGCTCAAATTACCTGTTAGTAATTTTAATAAGCAATAGTATCTGCAATACAACATACTCTGTTCACATTTCAAATCATTTTGTCAACAATGAGTTGAGTATAGGAGCAAAGAGGACCTTCTACAGTTGTACAGGGCCCTAGTGAGACCGCACCTGGAGTACTGTGTGCGGTTTTGGTTTCCAAATTTGAGGAAGGACATTCTTGCTATTGAGGGCATGCAGCGTAGGTTTACTAGGTTAATTCCCGGAATGGCGGGACTGTTGTATGTTGAAAGACTGGAGCGACTAGGCTTGTATACACTGGAATTTAGATGGATGAGAGGGGATCTTATTGAAACATATAAGATTATTAAGGGATTGGACACGTTAGAGGCAGGAAACATGTTCCCAATGTTGGGGGAGTCCAGAACCAGGGGCCACAGTTTAAGAATAAGGGGTAGGCCATTTAGAACAGAGATGAAGAAAAACATTTTCAGTCGGAGAGTTGTAAATCTGTGGAATTCTCTGCCTCAGAAGGCAGTGGAGGCCAGTTCTCTGAATGCTTTCAAGAGAGAGCTAGATAGAGCTCTTAAAGATAGCAGAGTCAGGGGGTATGGGGAGAAGGCAGGAATGGGGTACTGATTGATAATGATCAGCCATGATCACATTGAATGGTGGTGCTGGCTCGAAGGGCCGAATGGCCTACTCCTGCACCTATTGTCTAATGCTGTTACCAATATTTGCATCAACAGTGATAAATATTAGGTTACACTGGCCTTCGCCATTGACAATACACCTCAGCCATGGGATGTTGCAGCACCTCACCAGTACTTGGTCATGATTTTTCGAGGAGGTTTAAACCACCTCTGGTGTCTTGATTAGAGGGCACACATTTGAATTATAGAAAACCAGGAATTCATCCAAAATAACTCTGTTGTAAAATGGTTAGACATCTATGATTTTTCTTCCCTTTAATGGCAAACTTCCATGAATTCAATAAATTGATGTGAAACTGGAAAGGTACGATTTACCTTCATAGATTAACTATGCACATTCTCACACGTAAAAATATTGAGTGATGCTATCTATAGTTCAAATCTATTCCTTTTATTGGATTTTAAAGTGGACAAACCACATTCATGTCTGATTGTCATACCATGTTACTCTTCACATCCACTTAATATACAAGTACCCTATCTTAAGCCACCACATAACAACAATTAGATTTATTGAGACCTTGCATATTGATAGACTTACCTGATGTGGGAGACTTGCAGTGGTCATCCAGAACTGTAGAACTCTCATTGATATCACAGAGACCTAGCAAAAAATAAAAATAAAAATCAGCTTGGTTACTTGATAATCTTGATGATGATGGACAGCTTATAACTGATATCTAGTGTCTTTAATGTACAAAAACATTTCAAAGTGCTTTCAAGAGATGTAGCTACACAAAAATAAACAGAAACCAATAACAGAAAATTGAAGCTGAAGTTACCATAGGAAGTATTTGGGGCAGAACTTTGTTCCACTACTATGAGAATTAATGGAGTACCTGTGGATCATCACACCAACATTTATGAAAACATCGCTTTGAGGTGGACTTGTCCAGAGAAAATTGAAGGAAGTCTTCTTGAATGAACTTCCCCATTCAAACCCATTATTTCAGAGCACTCACTTGAACAAAACAAACCTAGTTATATTTCCTTCAAAGTCTCTTTGAGTGGTTAAGTCTTCTATTGAAGCAATCGCTCCAGAACGATAAATTTTCTGGAAAATATACAGGTGACAAATGAGATTATGTAGCGGGCATGAACACCACTCAATGGGCAGGAAACTGTGGGAGAGATGGGATCACGAAAGCAAGTCTGGACGACATGACTCTGGAAACTCAGAAACATAAATAATTATCAATCGATGGTAGTTTTACTTCTTGAAGTCAAATATTCATTCTAATGTATAACATAATTGTATATAATTAATTAATTGTAAATAATTGTATATGATTAATTAAATGGAGCAAGACTACAAAATATGGCAGTACAAAGGGAATTGGAAGTCTTAGTACAGAAAGATTAAAAATCCTACAGCTACAATGGAATACTGTAGATAGACCCAAAATGCTGCAGTAACTCAGTGGGTCAGGCAGCATCTCTGGAGAAAAGGAATAGGTGACGTTTCGGGTCGAGACCCTTCATCAGACTAGGATGAAACACAGTGCTGATTTCACTGCAAACTTTATGCAAAATCAAAGCATTTAAGATATAGGATACTGACATGATCACAGTGGAATACTAAATTATATACAATTTTAGTTTCCATATTAAGCATCTGGTTGCACTGGAGTTTGTGCAGAGGAGATTCACTTGGCTGATTCCTGGGATGAAGGATGTAAAATATAAAGAAATGTTGAGCCTGTAGTGGCCTGGACAAGGCCAGAAAAAGGGCTGGACTCCAGGCAGGTTTAGAAAGTTATTTATTCCGGTTGTGAGCATCCACTCACAACGAGTTCCACCGCAGGGATGAACCACTCCCCCAAAACAGCCTGAGTATAAACCCCGTAGCCTGTCCGTCAAGTGCCGAGGGGACTGACCCTAGGAGTGGCCTGATACCCAGGGACCGCCACAAGCCTATACTTATCAGAATAAAGAATGACAGGTGATCTTAGTGAAACATAAAATTCTGAGGGGCAGCGCCGAGAGTTTTTCTTCTCAGAGGATCACAAATCTTTCCTATTCCAAAGGGCTGTGGAGGTGATATTTTTTTTAATCTTGAAGAATTGACAGACATTTAAATTTCAAGGAATGAAAAGGAATGAGGAGAAAATAGGAAAGTAGTGTTGTGCCCAAGTTTGGATCACTCGTGACTTCATTAAATGGTTTGAGGAGCTGAACTGGACTAATACTGTTCCTAGTTAATAGTTTATTTCCAAATTTATTTAATTAAATTTCAAATTCTGCTTGTATAATCAAAATGTTGTCTGCTCCTATACGTCTCACTCATGTTTAAAGTTGCATAAGTTTATCAATCTCACCTATCAGTAACTATTTATAATCAATTGCCATCGTTAGCAAAATGAGCAATGCATTTAATTTATTAGCAATAGTAATAGCTGGCTGCTGTAATCCATAGAGCAAACCATAGTGAAGGGAAAAGGCAAATTAGGATGTTGAAGAAAATCAAAAACATGCAATGCTGACAATCTGAAATCATAACAGAAAATGTTGGAAATATAACAGGTCATGAGGCATCCATAGAAAAAGTGTTTGACCTGAAACACTGACTTTGTTCTTTCTTTTCAATGATGGTTTAGTGTTTCCAACATTTTCTGCTATTAAATCACAACATTTTGATGAGACAAAGACATGTGGGGTCAAATATAATCATCCTCAAAAGTTACCCAGAAGGGAAATACAGTGCATATATTCTGCTACTACTCATTCAAATAATTTCCATGTCCAGTCAGTTGAATGTCTTCATTTGATGGACTTTTCAGCATGGGGCCAATAACCATGGTCCTTTGCACCAATTAAATCTATCCTAAACTGCCAAAAGGCAAGGCAAAGCAGCAAATGAAGATGACGACGGAAACTGAAACATCGTACGACATGGGGAAAAAGTGGGACCCAAGGTTCTCAGATGCTGTACGGAAGACTTTGAGGTACTATGTAAATGAAACGCCCTGTATTCATTCACAAGAGGTCAGAATACACTGCTGACCAGTACTTAAATAGAAATGGGTCCAGATAACCAATAAGATGACCAAATCCCAAAGGGTTGTACGTCTTTCGATCTTCCCAACAAGTAGAAGCCGTCTTTGAATATTTTTTAAAGCAGAGGTAGGTACATTCCTGACAAGCAAACGGTTGGATATTTCCTTGGGTAAAGTGGAAGCCAGAATCAACGCTACAATTAGACCACCATAATCTTATTAAGTGGCACACAGGCTCAGGAAGCTATGGTCCACTCCTGCCCCTATCCCACAAGTTAATGTGTAGCATTGCAAGAAGTTTAATTATGCTATTAATAGTCAAGATCAGTTAATGGGGCTCAACAGGAACATTCACATCATAACACTGGGGCTTATTCTGACTGCTGATCCTGCCAAAGCTTTCACCAAGTAAGGCGACATTCTTGTGTTCACAAATGAAAGCCAAATGGCCACATGGTTCCCAGGAACTGCTCCAGTACGTTGACCACGCAAGCCGACTAGACTTTGAACTTTGAATAATGACGTAAAAAATGGCCTCGTTCCAATGTGTAATATATGCAAAATTAATTTTGCTGTGCAGTTGCACATGTAACAAATAAAGCACTATTGACTGTTGATTAGTGAAATGATTTTCAAAATCATCACCTACCAAGGGCACATTAATTTTGGCCAGTGCTCAATTCACGACACTGATGTCGCTCATCATCCTAACGATCTCCATCCATCTGGGTTCATAGCCAACAGTCACTAACATTTACACGGTTTTAGTAAATCTGAGTTTGCTAATCAACCATAAGTGTCACTAAATTCTACACTGCACAACACTTAATGGCAAAGTTATTTTTCCTGCAAGGTCAGTTGGCACTAAAACTGGATATATCAGGAGTTAATTGGAAGGGAACAGGTATGCCTACATATTCCAAACCCATGGAAGAACGTGTGCTGGTTAACGATTGGACCGGTCTTTGTTGAACCTACACCCCAGCTGAATCAATTAATAACAACAGTTTCCTCACATCTAATCTTCCTCCTTATCTGCTTTATTGGCTCCTGAAAATATTAACACTCACTTTACAGATCAACATACCTCATCCCTCCAATAGCCTCACCACAATTTACTCCTGTGTTTTGCTTCTGCGAGAATCCTGAGAAGTGCGACATGGTTTGGTAATGGGTGAAGAAAAAATCGTTCAAAGGAGGAAGACAAATTGAATTTTACAAATGCATTCATAGTTTGGATAGAGACACCCAAGGTAATTTTAAGGATCCAGGCAGGATGTGTCCAGAAGAAACCAGGCACTTGATCTGTAGCCAGGGCAGGGGCAAGGATCGTGTAGGTAGTATATGTTTAGACGGCAAACTCAGATACAGGTTGTGCTGCATCAGGTTCAGTTGAGGGCATGTTGCAGATGGAAAGCACTTTGTAGGCATTGGTGCATTGGAAAACCCGCCAAAAGTCCTGAATTCAATGTTGAGGGCCACAGAGGAATCTGGTGCCAGCATTGTGTTTAAGGGATTAGAGCCCTTCCTTTAGGGTTAGAACCCATCTTTTGGGGTGTGGGTATTAGTCATCTCCATCAACACAATGGCAAGACTAACCAATGCATTCGGAAGCCAATGTCATTATTCTCACTACAATGACAAGCAGCAGCTACTCAATGTCCAAGTAGCATAGTGGAAGCTCAGACGTCTATCAAGCAACACCAGTTTCCTGCTCTGGAAGTTTAGCCTATTGCCAGGAATGGTTTGAATTTTAATATATTAAGCGACCTAAAGGTGACAGCTGTCCAGGATTCTCAATGATATAAAAGATGGAAAACTGCTTCTGCAGTGGTTCCATAAAACATGAACACATTGTATCATGTCCCTGAGAGAGGACAGTGTTAAATCAGTAGAATAGGCAAAAACATATGAAGGACAGACAATAATCACTAGCAACTAACTTGTCCCTTCAAATACTTTCACTAGGGTGGGTCTTCTGTGGCTGAAACTGTGCGGGAATCAGCTGACTGGTCCAAATTAACGAAGAGGTCCAAATTAAAGAATGCTGGTATCCAAATAGCATTACATGTTGATCAATTTCATGATCTGTCTGATATGCATAGTTCCACCAGACATCCACTGTTGAACCCATCAAAGTGACATTGGGTGACATGTACCCAACAAATGTGTGCACATACCATGGATGCCTTTCATGGAGCTTTAAGGACACTCAGCATCCTTCATTTTGAATAGTTTCTGGATGGACTTCCTCTGGAATACTACCTTTCTTTAAACTATGAATAGAGAATGGGTTCTAACCAGCCAAAGGCACATTTAAAATTCACACAAAACTCTTCATTAAAAAAAGCAATAAGTGCATGATCATCAGATAACAAATAATGGCTAAAATAATGAAAATCAGATAAGGAAGCCCTCAGTGGGAAAGGGGAATTGTATTTCTGACTGGATGAGTCAAAATTGACCAAAAGAGAGTGTGAAAGTCTTGCTGGTAATGTTAAGAAATTTAAGTTCTAACTATTTTCAATTTGGTCTCTTTGGTTCAACTCCTGTGGAAACAAAGTAACATCATGAATTATGGGGTCTCCGTTTCTTTGTAGGGAAATGTGAACTGACAATGCATAGTTGCCACTATGAACTGTATTAATATTTTAATATACTAACTATGGCAATAGTCTAATGACTTTTGATTGAAAGATACAGCATGGAAACATGCTCTTCTCCCACCAAGTCCAACATCGACCACCTCATGACACTAGTTCTATGCCATCCCACTTTTGCATCTATTCTCTGCACTCTAGGCCCAATTTCCAAAACCAATTAACAAACAAACCGCACAGCTTTGCACAGAGAACATTCAAACTCGACACAGCCAACACCCAAGGTCAGAATCGAATCCGGGTCTCTGGCGCTGTGAGACAGCAGCTCTACCAGCTGCTCCACTGGGTTGCCACTGACTCCTCATGCTCTGTTCAGGGTGGACACTATACTGGATCTTGACAGGTAAAGACACATTTCTTTATTGTTCTTTCTGTGAGTTATTATGGATCAACAGGGTGATAGTCTATTTGGTTGATTATAATATCAACAAACCTGAATAAAATGTTAGGACAGAACATATTGATTGCCAGCTGGCAGGTCGAAAGAGAACAACTGGCTAACTGCATTGTACATGCAGCTGGTATGTGGGGTCGTCAATCACAAGGCATAGACCAGGTGCAATGTGATCCGGCCTGTTTTCTGTGTTTCTGGAAAGTGAAATTTCCCCAGCCAAACATTAGCAAGCCATCTCAAAAACTGCCGACTACAAGTGCCCCCTTTTGGAACAGAGACCGAAAAAATGATTTTTGAATGCCTCCAGGTATTATGTAACCAATGCAGACAATATATTCTTAACAGACCATCCTGCATGTTATAATAAAAAAGGGCTTTGCAGTATGCACTGATTTCAATGACGTTTGCTATTTATAGTAACAACAGAAAGCAAATGGCAAGACAGAAATGTGTTTCATCATAACTTACTTAGATATGAAGAACGAAGTCTTTTCACAGACACAGAATACAAACTAGAAAGACCACACATGCAAGAAGTCACCGTCAGCATGCCTTAGGATGCAATGGAAAAAGAAAGAACACAACACCAAAATAGTCTTTTGGCTGTAATAACCTGCAGAACAAAACTCAGAACACAGCAAAAGATAATGCAATCTGTACAAGGATAGGAAAATAAAATCAGGCATCACTAGGAGTTATTTGTCATAACCTTTTTGTGACCCCAACACTACACTCATGATATGTAAGAAAATTAAATGTTATGGAAACAGATCATATGATATGGATACACAAACATGCTGATATTTGGAGAACTGCAAGGCCATAAATTTTATTAATAGATTTGTATTCTATCCATCCAACTGATGGGTACTCAGAATGTTACTGCATAATTTAAATTCTGGAATTACTGAAGGTGAAAATCAGTATAAAGTGAAATTAATAACAATGTGCTGCAGATTTCATTAAGTTATGGATTGGCCATTCAAAAGTGACCTCTTCTAAAACCCATTGTTGTTAGCTGAACCATGAGTCCTTTAATGGAAGAGAAAAATTAGGCTGTGAAGTTAGAAACCAGTACATACTAAAATATGCAATGTTAATTAAACAAAACCGATGTGGCTGATGTTAATTAAACAAAATAAAAATGGCTTCAGATATTCTAGCTGTTGTACTTGTTGTTTTCAGAGAAGCAAATGCAAGCTTACATCTCTACTCCCCTTTCCCATTCCCGACTGCCCTTGCCATGATTTTAATAGCTTCTTTCTTGAAAGGCGGAGAGGGAAGAAATAATGGAGCTTCTTGTACCAACTTCCAGCCCTCATATTACCGGTCATCTAAAATTTATAAGTGGTGTTACTGTGACAGGCACTAATACCTCAGTAACAGCATGCAGCTCTTAATGGGGATGATAGTACATGTGCTCAGCACTTCCTACCACACAAGGCTTTTAATGAACTAATTGCATGCAAAGACAAGCATCAAAAATACTTTCACTGGAAAGGTATCAGCAATTAGCTGTTTATTCCTGAACTGATGTCAAGTAGATGGCTTTATTAGGAGAAATGCATTGTGTTAATCAAGTAACTATATAAACATATTACAATAAATTGGTGACTATATTAAGAAAGTAATGCAAGATTCATAGCACAAAATTCAATAGGCAAATGAGGAATAGCACACAGCACAATAAAAGCTTATCTGGGAAAGCTGCATGTTCTTACAAGGCGAAGGTGAAGCAGATCTGTAAACATGCCTGGATTATTTTTACCAACAAAGACTGTAAAGGCAACTATAGTTGAAATTTTATTAAATTTCAAACTATTTTGATATTTCATGCAAAGTTATCCCCAACAAATTTAACACTGCTCAATGAACTTCATTGGTGTTTATTCTGCTTCTGCAATTTAACAAGGCAGCAATAAAGATGAAAAATTTATTAAAGTGACTTTTGAACTTGAGATGTTTGCATTTCTAATTACTACATTTTACATTACTAATTTAACTAACTTTCAAAAATACTTCAATAATTAAATTAATCCCTCCAGATTGAATGGTCAGTGGATTATGATTAGAACAAATGAGCTCAATACTATATTTGGCATCAAGACATAAGCACTCAAATATATTTCCTTCATAATATTCCTAAAACAATAAGAAAACAAACGGAAATCATTCAAGATAATTAAACCCATCTCAATCATCAAATGCCACAACACCATTTTAATCACTGGACTTTTCCCAATCTTCCAACACCCATTCTTGAATGAGTTTATCACCAATCTCCTACTTAAATCTATTCAATGTCTTACACAACCTTTGTGCCAAGAATTCCTTAAACAGTCTATATTAGTTTAAATCTTACTCCATTATCGTGGCCTACAATAAAGTATGTTCTAGACGTAATTTACCTTTCCTATTTTCAATTTTGCTCCCTGGGTTCAGTTCCCTCAATCCTTCAAACTCCAAGGCTATGATTTAGTTTTGTTGAGTTTCTCTGCAATCTCCGTCAGGGTGACTCAAACTGAATCTGGGTAATAACATACAGGATACTGCAGAGTTTTGGCTCCATTAATATAATCAAGTGAAACAATTTGTCATTTTATCAATTACACTTATTGCTGCTCTATGGTGTATTAATCTACAATGAAGTATTTATCTACAGCAAGTTCCACTTCACTTCGCACTGCAGCGTTAGTTACATCTATTGGCCTGGAGCTCGTGGTAGTAATGATGGAAAAACAACAGGTGTCATTATTCTGTGAAACAAACAGTAACATAGGAATTTCCCGATGTGGTTTAATGTGTAAATCTTCAAGTCGTTGCCAATTATTTAGCATCATCTGTACGATGCATTTTTCTTTTGCAGATCTCTACTATAATTAGGATTGATGCTAAGTATAAAATTCCACAAAATACTACACTGTTGGAGTTTTCAAAAAAGACATGTAAACCATAAATGCTAGTTAGCAAACCATATGGACATATGTAATCATATTTTATTTTAAAATGTCGTGTTTATTTTACGATAGGTCTTTTCTTCATCATAGTGAAGTAAAAAATGTTACTGCAGGCTGAAACTCTCTTGTCCGGTAGTATTCTTGGAAATTTGCCGGTGCCAGACGACAGAAAATCCAGACCACAGAATTTCACCCTAATCATCTTTCAATGAGCAGCAGAAAATTTATTTCTAAATATAGGTACATCCCTGGGTTATGTAAGGTTTCTGAGTGCTGTCTGTAACCCGAAGTTTACCTTAGTCAAAGTGACAGAATGATTTTTTTAAAATAACATACCCTCACTGTTGCTTCCTAACTCTATGCCTGGAAACCCTATTGAAATCACTGCGGTCTCAGATCTTGTGCATGTCCGAACTGGCTTACGATCACAACTGCTTCTCAGATGTATGCTGGGAAATCTCATTAATGAATTCCATTGCTTTAGTCCATAAATTTCACAACGTCACACTCTGTCAAATGTTATATTCACGTCAGGTGAAGCCACTCTCATCTCTAGAATTCAGCTCTTTGGTCCATGTTAGCTCCAATGCGGCGACAAGCTATGCAGCTGATTGCTTTTAGTGAAACTTAAATTGAGCAATGGTGTGCAAGTTAATGATGAATAAGTGCGGTTTGATGTATTGCTTGTGGCACTTTTCAGCACCCTGCCAATGACTAGAGGTAAAAGAGCCATTAGGAGGCAGTGATCACAACATGATAAGTTTTACTCTGCAAATGGAAAGGCAGAAGGGAAAATCGGAAGTGTCGGTATTACAGTATAGCAAAGGGGATTACAGAGGCATGAGGCGGGAGCTGGCCAAAATTGATTGGAAGGAGGCCCTAGCAGGGAAGACGGTAGAACAGCAATGGCAGGTATTCCTGGGAATAATGCAGAGGTTGCAGGATCAATTTATTCCAAAGAGGTGGAAAGACTCTAAGGGGAGTAAGAGACACCTGTGGCTGACGAGGGAAGTCAGGGACAGCATAAAAATTAAGGAGAGGAAGTATAACATAGCAAAGAAGAGTGGGAAGATAGAGGATTGGGACTCTTTTAAAGAGCAACAAACGTTAACTAAAAAGGCAATACGAGGAGAAAAGATGAGGTACGAGGGTAAACTAGCCAATAATATAAAGGAGGATAGCAAAAGTTTTTTTAGGTACGTGAAGAGGAAAAAAATAGTCAAGGCAAATGTGGGTCCCTTGAAGACAGAAGCAGGGGAATTTATTATGGGGAACAAAGAAATGGCAGACGAGTTAAACCGTTACTTTGGATCTGTCTTCACTGAGGAAGATACACACAATCTCCCAAATGTTCTAGGGGCTGGAGAACCTAGGGTGATGGAGGAACTGAAGGAAATCCACATTAGGCAGGAAATGGTTTTGGGTAGACTGATGGGACTGAAGGCTGATAAATCCCCAGGGCCTGATGGTCTGCATCCCAGAGTACTTAAGGAGGTGGCTCTAGAAATAGTGGAAGCATTGGAGATCATTTTTCAATGTTCTATAGATTCAGGATCAGTTCCTGTGGATTGGAGAATAGCAAATGTTATCCCACTTTTTAAGAAAGGAGGGAGAGAGAAAACGGGTAATTATAGACCAGTTAGTCTGACATCAGTGGTGGGGAAAATGCTGGAGTCAATTATAAAAGACGAAATTGCTGAGCATTTGGATAGCAGTAACGGGATTGTTCCGAGTCAGCATGGATTTACGAAGGGGAAATCATGCTTGACAAATCTACTGGAATTTTTTGAGGATGTAACTAGGAAAATTGACAAGGGAGAGTCAGTGGATGTGGAGTACCTCGACTTTCAGAAAGCCTTCGACAAGGTCCCACATAGGAGATTAGTGGGCAAAATTAGGGCACATGGTATTGGGGGTAGGGTACTGACATGGATAGAAAATTGGTTAACAGACAGAAAGCAAAGAGTGGGGATAAATGGGTCCCTTTCGGAATGGCAGGCAGTGACCAGTGGGGTACCGCAAGGTTCGGTGCTGGGACCCCAGCTATTTACGATATACATTAATGACTTAGACGAAGGGATTAAAAGTACCATTAGCAAATTTGCAGATGATACTAAGTTGGGGGGTAGTGTGAATTGTGAGGAAGATGCAATAAGGCTGCAGGGTGACCTGGACAGGTTGTGTGAGTGGGCAGATACATGGCAGATGCAGTTTAATGTAGATAAGTGTGAGGTTATTCACTTTGGAAGTAAGAATAGAAAGGCAGATTATTATCTGAATGGTGTCAAGTTAGGAGGAGGGGGAGTTCAACGAGATCTGGGTGTCCTAGTGCATCAGTCAATGAAAGGAAGCATGCAGGTTCAGCAGGCAGTGAAGAAAGCCAATGGAATGTTGGCCTTCGTAACAAGAGGAGTTGAGTATAGGAGCAAAGAGGTCCTTCTACAGTTGTACCGGGCCCTGGTGAGACCGCACCTGGAGTACTGTGTGCAGTTTTGGTCTCCAAATATGAGGAAGGATATTCTTGTTATGGAGGGCGTGCAGCGTAGGTTCACTAGATTAATTCCCGGAATGGCGGGACTGTCGTATGTTGAAAGGCTGGAGCGATTGGGCTTGTATACACTGGAATTTAGAAGGATGAGGGGGGATCTTATTGAAACATATAAGATAATTAGGGGATTGGACACATTAGAGGCAGATAACATGTTCCCAATGTTGGGGGAGTCCAGAACAAGGGGCCACAGTTTGAGAATAAGGGGTAGGCCATTTAGAACGGAGATGAGGAAGAACTTTTTCAGTCAGAGGGTGGTGAAGGTATGGAATTCTCTGCCTCAGAAGGCAGTGGAGGCCAGTTCGTTGGATGCTTTCAAGAGAGAGCTGGATAGAGCTCTTAAGGATAGCGGAGTGAGGGGGTATGGGGAGAAGGCAGGAACGGGGTACTGATTGATAGTGATCAGCCATGATCGCATTGAATGGCGGTGCTGGCTCGAAGGGCTGAATGGCCTACTCCTGCACCTATTGTCTATTGTCTATTGTCTATTGATTGAGGTCAAACGGGCTGTGGTAATTAGTTGAATTGTGTTTGTCCTACATTTTGTGAACATAACATACCTAAACAATTTTTCCTATTGTCAGATAAGTTCCAGTGTGATAACTATACTAGAGCAGCTCAATGTGCTGGCTGCTCACCAACTGGATTCCAGGCTTTTCCTCTCAAGTGGCATCTAGCATCAAAACAATAGAATGTTTCTTATCAGAGATTGTTGTACCTTAGTGGGAAGCTCTCAGAGGCCAGTCATGAACAATGTTGATTAGCTGCTGATGCAAATTCCAGAATAGACTACCTTATTCCATGAGAGATTATTCTCCATCATGCCGGTTTTTAATTATTCTATGATCTCCGAAGCCTGTAAATTTCTACCAGGCAGATAAATCATTATGCCTAGTTTTCCCCCCTTTTGCTTGCATTATCAATTTCACCTGTTACTCATTTGGGCAATTATATTTGCTTTTCTTTGTTCAGAAGATTTTGACAACTATCTACAATTTCTGAAGTTTAACTTTAAAAAAAAAAAAAAGGATTGCATTTATTAGAATGGTCTGATAATTAATCGGCCATTCCGTCCATAAAGCCTATTGACCGTTGATGTGATATCATAATCTTAGCAACTCCAGCATAAAAAGTCAGGCACTTTGTTCTGCCCTTTGCCCATCACCCATCCCTTGGTCTTCTCTGGTCAATTCCTTGCTCATTGATTTTTAATTTTTACATCTTTCCATGAGGAACCTTTAATGTACTCTGTACATGGCAGCTTGCTTGACCATATTTCTAAGGATTAATATAAAGTAGCAATTCACTGAACACAGACTGATGATGTTCCTTTTAAAAGAAAACCTTCCTCTCACAGCAGAGGCAACTATTGTACAGCACTTCACGTTGCCTTGCAACAGCTGGCTATGAACTGCACTGTACCTAATTAATGCTTTCACATCATAGTACATCTTCTGCGTACTGTGCCGATATCCACTGCACATCAAGTCCATTTCACCTCCTGCATGTATTAGGGAAGTAAAAACATCAGTGCTTACCTCCCGAAGCCTGTCGGGTTTTGCGGGGGGACTTTGGTTGCCTCTGATAGGGATCATTCGAACCATAGAGTTCAATTGTGCCCAGGTTTAAAAGTATAGTCTTCTGAATGTAATCAACCATTGCAATACCATTACAATTCCCAAACACCAAACTAAAAAGGAAAAAAAGAGTATTATTAAACAATACATTTAATATAATAAATTCTACACCGAAATCTGTATCCCACCTTGCAAATTTAGCAGAGTTTTAAGTGAATGTGTATTATATCCCTTATATTAAACTAGAAAGGCCAAAGAAATATATTCCAGAGAAAAATCACACTTCATGGAAACAGCTGAGGATCAGGTATGATGAACAATCCTGACCAGGAATTAATCTGATTTAAAACCAACCATTGTAACTCCCATCATCTACACAAAAAAGAAAAATTGGTATGCAGCAAAAAGGTTAATAAGCGTGATTTAGATGAACAGAAAATCTTATCGACATTGTAATGCTTTATATTTTCAATACCTAGAATGCTGCAGGTTAGACTGTGGGGGAAATTTAATGCTTTGCTTATTGTAGACACCGGTACTCACAGTCCATATGATGAATTGACTGCAAGGCTGGTTATCTGCTGTGGAGGCTCACCATTAACCCAAACTAGCTGAATGACTACTTCAGCTTGGTAGCCTGCTGCTTGTTTTAATGGAGTATTTCTAATTCTGGCGAAGGAAACATATGCACTTAATTAATATATAACCTTTCACGATTGCACAAAATACATACAAGTATATAAATATCTTACAATATTCAGAATTCTTCAGTGATTTAGTTCAATATCAAAGGCACAATCTTCAAAGTTCAGCAACTAATAAAATGGTGGGACCTAATTTTATTCAATCTTTTTTGTTTTCTTCTAAAGGTATGATTCCTCACTTGCCTGTACATTTACTGGCATAGATCAGTCTCTGGTATTTTCCAGGAGTGTACGTTGTCTGCAAAAAGGATTGGTGTGAGGCATTAAATCTGAACCCGAGAACACCCACCGCAATTCAAAGAAAACTTACTGCACGCAATGCATTGTATTCATTCTGGTTGAAAAGGAGATATCTTGCCGAATTCCACTTACTAAATAACCCTTACTTCAAGGTGACATGTACGTACGTATGTTCATGTACCTAGGTATTCATGTGCCTTATAAATGTCAGGTGACAAGCTTCAAGTTCATGAAGCACTTAGGGAGAAAAATCTTTTCATCCCCCCTTTATGCTTCTACCAAATGCTTCAAATCCATGCCTCTATTTTTTCACTATCCTGTAGAAAAATAAGTACTTTCTACTTGCTCCTTCTAGGCCCCTCCATTAAGCTTTTCCTTGTCCTCGTCTGCTCCGCTGAAAAATAACTCCAGCCTATTAAAAATGTTCTTCAGAGCCAAAATATTCCTGTTCTAACAATATTTACTTGATCTACTCTTCACCCTCTCCAGTACAATTATGTTTCTCCTGCAATGTGATGACCAGAACTGTGTTGAGTATTCAAACAACAGTCTGATTTGTGTTAGCCGAACATAAATTCCCTGGTATTATATTCTACATCTTAGTTGATAAAGCATCTAATTGACCTGTACCTAAGAATTTTGGGGAATAAGTCTATCGTTTCTGCTATACCTCTCAGTATCCTCCCATTTATTACATATTCTCTTGCCTTTCTGCACCTCCCCAAAAGGATTCCCTCACATTCACTAGAATGAATTTCATTTGACACTTTTCATACCAAGTGACCAGATTACCTACACTTTCTAGTCTAGCAAGTTCCTCCTAATCAACTACACAGCCAATTATATTACCTGTAAACTTCTTTGTCATGCCTTCTATATTTAAATCGGAATCATTAATATATACTATATAAAGCAAGGAACAGAGTACTAGAGCCCCATGGAACCCGAATGGAAGCAGCCACAAAAACACAATTCCCTATTACCTATTGCTTCTAACTGTTGAGACAACTTTGAATCTCAATTTACCAATCTCTGTAGATTCCATGGACTTCTACTTCTTTGACCAGCCTGTCATGTCTAAAGAAGTGTATTGACTCTTTAACTGGTTAACAGACAGAAAGCAAAGAGTGGGGATAAATGGGTCCCTTTCGGAATGGCAGGCAGTGACCAGTGGGGTACCGCAAGGTTCGGTGCTGGGACCCCAGCTATTTACGATATACATTAATGACTTGGACGAAGGGATTAAAAGTACCATTAGCAAATTTGCAGATGATACTAAGTTGGGGGGTAGTGTGAATTGTGAGGAAGATGCAATAAGGCTGCAGGGTGACCTGGACAGGTTGTGTGAGTGGGCGGATACATGGCAGATGCAGTTTAATGTAGATAAGTGTGAGGTTATTCACTTTGGAAGTAAGAATAGAAAGGCAGATTATTATCTGAATGGTGTCAAGTTAGGAGGAGGGGGAGTTCAACGAGATCTGGGTGTCCTAGTGCATCAGTCAATGAAAGGAAGCATGCAGGTTCAGCAGGCAGTGAAGAAAGCCAATGGAATGTTGGCCTTCGTAACAAGAGGAGTTGAGTATAGGAGCAAAGAGGTCCTTCTACAGTTGTACCGGGCCCTGGTGAGACCGCACCTGGAGTACTGTGTGCAGTTTTGGTCTCCAAATTTGAGGAAGGATATTCTTGCTATGGAGGGCGTGCAGCGTAGGTTCACTAGATTAATTCCCGGAATGGCGGGACTGTCGTATGTTGAAAGGCTGGAGCGATTGGGCTTGTATACACTGGAATTTAGAAGGATGAGGGGGGATCTTATTGAAACATATAAGATAATTAGGGGATTGGACACATTAGAGGCAGATAACATGTTCCCAATGTTGGGGGAGTCCAGAACAAGGGGCCACAGTTTGAGAATAAGGGGTAGGCCATTTAGAACGGAGATGAGGAAGAACTTTTTCAGTCAGAGGGTGGTGAAGGTGTGGAATTCTCTGCCTCAGAAGGCAGTGGAGGCCAGTTCGTTGGATGCTTTCAAGAGAGAGCTGGATAGAGCTCTTAAGGATAGCGGAGTGAGGGGGTATGGGGAGAAGGCAGGAACGGGGTACTGATTGATAGTGATCAGCCATGATCGCATTGAATGGCGGTGCTGGCTCGAAGGGCTGAATGGCCTACTCCTGCACCTATTGTCTATTGTCTATTGTCTATTGACTCAAAACATCGCCCATTCCATGTTTTCCAGAGTGGCTGCCTGACCCGGTGAGTTACTCCAGCACTTTGTCTCTTATTTTGTAAACCGGCATCTGCAGTTCCTTGTGTCTACATTTTATTACCGTTCTTTGCCAGAAGCTCTGTTACAATCTATGGGAACAATCCTCTTGTTACCAACTAAAAGAAAAATTCAACCATGTTTGCCAGGCATGAATGTCTGCTAAATTTGACTATTAAATAATCTGTACTTTTCTAAATGTAGGTCCTAACAGAACCAATGCTATCCTTAAATTTTCTCTCAAGAACATTTTTAATTTTCTTTGATTTTATTTTCCAGTATTTTTTTAATTACCCTCCTTGCTGTATTGATTTCCCATTTAATTTCACAATACTTTTTTACAATATTCTAGATCTCAGCAGTACTAAGCCCCTGAGAAACACCTACCATTTTGCCAGGCTTTGTCCTACCTCTCCTTTCCCAGCTTACTCAATATCCCCCCCCCCCCCACCACAATCAGTCTGAAGAAGGGTTTCGACTCGATACATCACTTATCCACGTTCTCCAGAGATGCTGCTTGGTCGCTAAGTTATTTCAGCACTGTGCATCTTTTTTGTAAACCAACATCTGCGGTTCCTTGCATCTAAGCTCTTGGTGGCTGACAAAAGGTTCCTTTTTAACCCCCCCCCCATCCCTTCATATATACAATTCCATGTTATTCAGGGGATACAAATTTGCAATCCCACCCCTTTTTGGGTAAAATGTTTACAATGAATTTCGAGAATATCCTCCTTTAGTGCTTCATAGCTCAGTCTGATTGATTGAACATCTGTTTCAAGTCTATTTTTGTAAAATCAAGTTAAAACTTAGTTTTATCATGTGTCAAAGATGGGCCTTCAAATTATTTTTTCTCCATTGGACTATTTGGACCAATAGTATACATCCAGTAATATTGCCCTCGTTTTATTTTCGACCCCAAAAAATATTTTTTGACAAAACTTCTAACGTATCTTCTCTTTGCACAGCTGCGATTGATTCTTTAACCATTATTACCAGATCCTTTCATTTTATTTTTTCCCCGCATTCCACTATGTAAACAGTGATCAGGAATGTTAGGCTATCTTCCTGGCCCTCATCAAGCCCCATTTCAGTGGGTGCGAAAATATAATTCTTCCAAGTGTTTCATTCGCCCTGAACACATCTTACTAACGTCCTCACAATTTGTAATGCATTATTAAATTTAACCAGCCTCCCTTTTTGTGATTTCTAAGTTTTGTTGTTCCATCTTCCAAACTGTCATTAGTGTTCTGTTTGCATGCTAACTGCTTTTCACCCTTCTTAATGTATCTGCAACTTTCTGACTAATGGCCAAGATCATTTAAAATGGCCCCAAACCCACTAGCAGACCTACCCTATGAGAATATTAGTCCTAGTCCTGAGACGCCATTCATTTGGCCAGGACGCATCATAACCTCCCCAGAAGCAATATTTACACTCAAAACAGTGAGGCCTCCCTCCCACGCCATGTCTTCAGCCAGACATTTAGCTACACTACTATCTAGTCATTCCGCGGCATGTGGCACCATGAGTAATCTGGACATTACCACCTTCTATATTTTACTTCTTAATCTCTTTTCCAATTACTTAAAATCTTTCTACAAAACTTTGCCTTTCCTTTGATCTCTGATATTGACACTGATAAGAGCTGGGATCTATGAAGGCTTAATCCTCTACTCCAAATATTCTGCCATCTTTGAGTATTATCCTGATCTGGCACTAGGAAAACAACACCCTACAATCATGCCCAAGACTGCTTCCCTATCACATACACTCTCTTCATTTCTTTCCTCTCACTTCCTGTAGAACTGTAAAAACAATAAATAGTAGCAAGGCAGTCAAGACAACAGAATTATGGTGGGGCTAAAGGACACGATTCAGTAGCGAGACAATCTTTTTGACTCAGAGAAGATTCCAGTATCCACTTGTCAAGATACAACTTTGAACCACAAAAATGAGCATGAAAAGCACAAGTAAAAATAATCTGCATACAGGTGGAAGGGTAATAGAAGTTACTTTGTAACCCATTCCCCACCCATGTAAGATAATGATAATTTATTGACACTTGTACCTAGGTACAGTGAAATTATTTTGTTTTTGCGTGCAAAGTACTCTCCCGCTGCTTCTCCCTTAGTGAGACAGAGATATTTTAAAATTAACTTAATGCATGATATTTAACATTTCTCATAACACAGGAGACCATTCACCGCATTAAGTCTAGAGAACAATCCCAATCTCCCAATTATTTCTCAGTAACCCGTTCTTTCTCACATACTTATCAACTCTCCCTCCTCCACTCCCACCATTCATATCTGTTCCCAGCACTCACCTACACTCAGGAAATTTTACAGTACTCAATTAATTGGCTAACCAGTACAGATTCATAACATGGAAGGAAGCCAAAGCACCTGGGTGAAACCCACATAATTTAAGGGAGAACTGGTAAAATCCATGTAAACAACATCCAAGGTCAGGATCGTACCTGGGTTGCTGGAGCTGTGAGGCAGCAGAATATTTTAATATATTTATGAGAAGCAGAATATTTTTCCATGTTATTCCTCTAACAGATCATGTCACTATTGCGGACCACAATTCTCTCACTCTCAAAGCTGTCTCCAAATCAGCTATTCCTTTTCTCTCATTTCAAAATTGACTACACTTGGAATGGAATACTTTATTGTCACATGTGACAAGGCACAGTGGAATTCTTTGCTTACATACCCAATGTATACAAATACTTCCAAGTGCTTCCAAAGTACTTCACAGACTGTAGTAATTGGTATTGATGAGGTCCTGCTGGACCATACATAAATTCAATTCCTCCTTTTTATAAAAATGATACTAATGAATAAAGTTGACTCTAATGATTGATCAATACTCACTTTAGGCAGGGCACGTTATCACGGAGGCCATCTGAAGACGTGCTGCTTGTAGAAGGGTGAGACTGAGAGTTTGCAGTCTGAGAATTTGACCCTTGGCATGAAATTCCTACTGTTGGTATTTGATCAATGTCTGGAGACTCAAGATCATTTATTTCATAATGCAATCGTATTTCAAGCATCTGAACAGCAGGAAACACAGAAAAAGAAAAGACATCTGCTGAATTTGTCAAGAAATATGATAATGATTCACAGTATTAGACTACAGAGTTCTACATTAAAGAGGTATGAAGGGAAAAACTATTTGAATCGTATCAATGGGAGCACAACGATCTTTTGACTCATCTCTACGAAAGATGACTTTACTCTCCCATTGTAAATGCCCTTAATGCAGCATGGATTTACTCCGTTCTGCAGCGTTCTCAGAATTAGATTTTAAATGGTTTGATGAACATTGGGTGCTCACAATCTAAACTCAGCAAGCTTCAATGCACAAATTCTTGAATTTGCATCAGCTGCCCATCACCTGATAGAGAATTACCACAACAGTTTAGGGACCCATTTAAAAAGTCAAGGTAACCATGTATTTCACTGGTGTTCTATAACCTTTTTCCGACAGCCTGTTATCAACATACATTGGTGCAATTTTCAATGTCATTTGGAAGGTTTCAAAATGGAGAGATTTGATAAAGTAATAGGAATCTGAGAGGTAATTATTTCACACAAAGGGTGGTGAGGGTATGGAACAAGCTGCCAGAAGAGGTAGTTGAGGCAGGGACTATCCCAACATTTCTATGTTTAAGAAACAGTGAGACAGATATATGGATAGGACAGGTTTGGAGGGATATGGGCCAAATGCGGGCAGGTGGGACTAGTGTAGCTGGGCAAGTTGGGCCGAAGGGCCTGTTTCTGTGCTATATCACTCTGTGACCGTGTAAATAAGCAGACACTGTTTCTGGAACAGAGGACATATTAGCAAGATAACAGGCAAAAGATATGAGGTAAGATATGAGCAGAGCCTTAATTAGGCAGAGATTATAATGATCTAGAATGTACTCTCTCAAAGGGCAAGGTATTTGAAAGTAACCTTCAAAAGATAATTGGATATACACTTGTGAATGAAAAAAAATAAATGGGGACAGAGTGGGACTGATTTGAGTTGAGGAAGACACACATTCCTATAGTGCATAATTTAATTATATATTTCAAAACTTCATTATCACAATTATGACAAGTTACATATGTTCATGTGTTCATTATAAATATTAACTAAAATCACAGTATATGTGCAAGTATAATAATTGATGTCACACCTGGATAACTTCTGTTGTCACTTCCTGTTTGCTGAATTTGTAAACAATTACGTGGGCCGATACTCCTGCCACACAAAGCATTCGGCTTTCAGGACACCATGAGATTATCTGGATGGCATAAGGATCTTCATCCACTATATCTGTCAAGGGTTTTTCCTCCTTATTTCGAGATTTTTCAAATACTTTGGATGTCTTCATCTTATACAAAACTTGTAACGTTACTGTCAAGAAAAGTGTGGAGAATAAGGAAATTAAATTAAAACATGATAGTTTTGTCCCAAATTTAAAATAAATAGATTACATATAAATCTCTTACTCTCTGACAAACTGTAATATACTGGGTTCCAGATAACACCACCATTTCATAGCTAAAAAGTACCAAAGAACCAATAGCTAGCTGCTCACAAAAGACAAATGTTTATGTTATTCCCCCTTGGCCATACTTCATGGCTATTAATGAAAACTAAAGGGAGTATCATGGAGTTTTCCAAGAAACTGTGGAGCTAAGAGAAGTGCGAAAGATTTAAAAAGCAGCCGCTAAGATAAGAATTTGTTGATTTCCCCAGTAAAAGGGAGTGGCTTTAATGGAGTGGCAATTGTAAGAACAGCTGTGTGCAAGTTCCAAGTTCTGTGCAGAGCAATAGTGCTGAGGCATTGGTTTTTGGCAAAAAAAGGCCGAGTTGAGATTTAAGAAAGAACAGGCAAGGTCTTTTAACTTTACTCTTCAGACTTAGTGTAGTCAGGATGGTAGTTAGGGCAGTGGTATGCTCCTCCAGCAGGTTGTGTAACAGAGCATGAAAACAGGCCCTTCTGCCCACTGAGTGGGCAGATGGGCCTGTTTTCATTCTCATCTCCAGGGAGTAATTTGCAGAGGCCAATTAACCCACAAACCCACCTGTCTTTGAAATGAGGGTGGAAACCCATGCAGTCCCAGGGAGAACATGCAAACCCAATACAGACAGCACCCGAGGTGAAGATCAAACTCGGGTTTCTGACGCTGTGAGGCAACAGCACCACTGTGCCGTCCAAGTGGGTGACCACCAGGAACGGTATAGGGGGTTAAATATATGGCGTAGGGTTCCCCTGTGGTCATTCCCGCCAACAGATGGAGAGATGACTTTTCAGAGGGAAGCAGCAGCCAGATATGTGGCAGCATGATCGGCTCTGACAGTCAGTAGGGAAGGGTGGAGTCAGACAGATTGATAGTGATAAAAGTCTAAATGGTTAGAGGGACAGCAGATTCTGCGGCTGCAGCAGGATGGTGTGTGCCTCCCGGGTGCCAGAGTCAAAGATGTTTCTGAGAGGTTGTAAAACATTTGCAAGAGGGAGGGTGAGCAGTAGTTACTGTGCACATTCGTACCAATGACATAGTTGGAAAAAGGGAGGAGGTGAATGAATACATGGAATTATGAAAGAGGTTAAAAAGCAGGATCTCGGGTAGTAATGTTAAGATAGGGCTTGTAAAAGCAGAAATGGAAAGATGTCCAATACATGTATAGATGATGAGCTGTTGCAGGGGGCAGCGATTCAGGTTTTTGGAGCTAGCTAATTGGATATATAATTGACCATATCAGGAAGCAGAGGGTGATCGTGGAAGGCTGCTTTTTTTGGGATGCAGGTCTGTGATTTGTGGTGTGTCACATGGATCTGTGCTTGAACAACTGTTCTTCATTATTTATTTAAATAATTTGGATGAGAATGTACTCGTTTGTAAATTACACCAAAATTGATGGTATTGTAGACGGTGAAGGTAGTTATCAATAATTACACAGGAATCTTGATCAGTCAGGTAAGTGGGTCAAGGAATGGCAGTGGAATCAATTCAGGTTAGTATGAGGTGTGGCATTTGGGAAGTTAAACTAGGGTAGGACCTTCACAGTAAATGGTAGAACCCTGGGGAATGTTGTAGAACAAAGTGACTCAGGATTACAAGTACTTGGTTCCCTGAAAGTGGCATCACCGGGAGAAGGCATTTGACACACTCGCCTTCATCAGTCAGGGCACTGAGTGCAGGAGTTGGGATTTTGCAATTGTACCAGAATCCAACATACTATTACAGTGATGGTTAAATCCAATTCATGGCATAAAGTGCTATTCTGTTACCTTCCAAAAGGCAGGAAAGGCAGCGAAATAAATAGCAGTTTACATATTGAAATGATCACTTTACACGTATAGAGTTTTAATTAAACCATAGGCGAGAATAGCTCCATTGGATTTAAGTGATGACTCACTTGCAACATTAATTCGAGGCACAAAATTAAAAGATAACTAAAGTTAAAAAGCCTACAGCAACTTAATCCATTTTTCTCATGTTCCTTCTTGGTCTTACCATGTGATATATGCATGCAGATAAGTTTCAAATCAGATAGAACATAGAACGGTTCAGCACAGGAATAGGCCTTTTGACCCACCACATCTGTGCCAACCACAACATAATCTGGAGAGAATCTGCCTCCTGTGTGCAATTGACAAATTGTTTAAAAAAATGGAATTGGAAGTGTTGGGCAGGTGTTGAGGTCCAAACATCTAGCTAAATCTCAAACTATAGAGACAGATTGAATCTCTAGTTAAAATTTTAAGTGAGACATTACACAAGGAAAAATCCAACAATTAGCTAGCTTTGAGCAATACAATTGACCCTTTCCCCCCCACTACTTATTTTCCTGTAACCCCTTCACTCGCATGCCCATCTTACCCATTGTGATTCTCCTGCACAATTACAGTAACCAATTAACCTACTATACTAACCAACAAGTTTTAGGGATATGGGAAGAAACTGAAACGCTAAAGAGAAACGTACACAATTATAGGGAGACAGATGCACTCGCGTTCACGATTGAATGTGCTGAAGTGCTGTTGCCGTATTATGAGAAAGTTAAATTACCTAAGAAAAAAATAAACCAACTAAGATGCAATGCATTTTGAATAATTTAGTTATGTTATTAATAAATTGTGGACTGGAAAATCCATAATCCAACTGCAATCTGCACAATTAATTTAACTCGGAAGACAATCCCGACTTGCCCACGTAACATCTCTAACCAATGACATGCTATCATATCAATCTCTGATGTTCATAATAGCAAAAATAAATGCATCAATGACTTGGAGAGTTTAATTATATGCCTGTCAATGAAAGAAACTTACTAGCTGAAGCATCCCAGAACTTCAGTGATCCATCTGCATGCCTAAATGAGGAGGGGGTGGGGAAGGGGAGAGAAACAAAGTTTAGTATTTTGATCACGCATTACCGCTGAAGGTTTTCATCCAAGTAGGAGGATGGAAGGCACATTGCCTTGATTTATCAAAACACCATAAAATCCCGTCAACCTATTTGTTGCAGACAAACCTGGCTCCACAAGTTCTTGTTATTATTATTGAAAAAATAAGCCTAATTTGAAATGAATATTTGGGAACTAAGGAATGAAAGCCAATGCAGCAGTGCTATTTGATCTGTTAGGTCTTTGTTCTAATTTGTTCTTAAAATGTGTATGTGACTGACTATATTTATTGCTGTTTTTCAGTTTCTCTGAAGTGACATCAATGATCCCAACACAAGCTCTGATAATGCTCCCAAAATACTAACAGGTCATCAATTTTACATTATTGTCATCCATAACATGGAGGTGATTGCACCAAAAAACAACATGCCAGAGAACAAATGCTAGAGACTGCTGGGAGTACAAAAGGAGTCAAAAAGGGGTATTGGTCAAAGACTCAATCTTCGATGATACAGACCAAGGCTAGCATTTGTTAACTGGCATGATCTAGTTATAAAGAATTATTGGGCTGAGGTGGAAACTATGACAGTCCGACTTTCTTTCTCTCCCTCTGTCTGCTACCCACTAAATACATTCAATTATCTCAAAATGCTAAACCAAGCACCTTGCTTGGCAAGTTACTGCAGAATTAGGTCATAAGTGATAGGGGTAGAATTAGGCTATTTGGCCCATCGTCTACTTCGCCATTCAATCATGGATGATCTATCTCTCCCTCCTAACCCCATATCTCTCCCTCTTAACCCTATATATCTCCCTCTTAACCCCATATCTCTCCCTCTTCACCCCAATTCAGCTAAATGAAGTAAATACATTTGCCACACACTTCCTTTGAATTTTTAAACCAATTCTTTAGTCCATCACTAAACCAATAAATGTTCTGTTGATTTTCTGCATACACTTAGAAACAAATGAAATTTCCAAAATCTAATTTTCTTCAATAGGAAGGCTAACTTCTTTAACAGTTTGTAGTTACTTGCATCCCCATGAGTGAAATTATTAAAGCACCCCATTGTTTTTATATACTCGCTTTTGGAATCAATAAGAAAAGATTTAAACTTCAAACCAGCTATTGCCAATTATTATCAATATTTTTAATTCATGCCCAACGATTGACCTTTCAGAGAGTGTTAGATAGAGCTCTAGGGGGCTAGTGGAATCAAGGGATATGGGGAGAAGGCAGGCACGGGTTATTGATTGGGGACGATCAGCCATGATCACAATGAATGGCGGTGCTGGCTCGAAGGGGCGAATGCGCTCCTCCTGCACCTATTTTCTATGTTTCTATGTAGAAATGAATGAGAATGCTTTCTTTCACACATTAAAACCCTGCTGCCTTTGCTCCATACATTTAATATCTACCAATTTACAGGATACGACAGGTCACATATAAATAATTCAACAGACTCAAATCTAATTTTATTTCTCAATTCTAACAATAAAGACCACCCACAAGTGCCTGTTTTCTTTTCATAGCACGTGATACACCTTGTATTCAAAACTGAATAGTATCCAACAAAATGAATATAAGATGAAAGAAAATCTAGGGTTCAAAGTGAATAGAGATAAAAGTCTGAATGTTGCCTACTTACCCTGTAATAATTATCTCTGGGTAACTCTGGGTACCCAAACCCCAATTACCTCCATTGATAGGCCATTCCTAGAACATATAATGAAAATAAACGTAGGCAGCATAATAAATTCCTTGTTGAAAACAAGACTCTCATCACACACTATAAACTCATCCAATCATTTAGGACAGTACAATTGAACAAAATAGCTGTATTCCTCACCAGGATCTTCAGGAAGATTTATCTTTGCAATTCACTTTCTATCTCGAAGTAGAAAACAACAACTACAGCAGAATATATGACAGGAGGAACGCAGTACTCAAGCTCTCAGTCAAGAAGAGAAGTCACATTGAACATAGCTAAGACTAAAACAGAACAGTGGAAGGCTGTACTCATGAGGTCATATAGCCTATTTGATAAAGTGCTGCATTGCAGATTTATACAAATAATATACTGGAAGCATATATGCAGTCACGATAGAAATGCATTAAGATGCTTGTTCCTCTTGATACCTTCTTTGTAACATCAGTATCAATTTAATAATTTAGCAAATACCACTCCAAGTTGAAGATGCGTAAACACCAATTTAGGATGAAACCACTGAACTATGAGGGGAAGTCTGCATACAAATATACTACAAATTAGACTGAAGCCATTTTAGAAATTCATTCATAGGTGGTCTCGTCACAAAACTGGCAGAAGCATAGAATACTTAGAGACACGTTACTCTTGCAATACCAAGAACATTTTAGGTAAACATTAAAATGATTTAAAATACAAGGAAAGAGCATGGTTGAACAAAGTATGATGTTTTTAGATTTAAAATGGAAGAAATTTAGAAATAAAAGACAAATTTGAAACCTTTTTACTGTATCCTTGCCGCTTCTGCTTTGCCCCTACAGAATAAAGTGCAGGAATTAGGTCAACAGGGCAGTCAGCAAAATATTCGCAGCAGGTGACAGGCGATTCGTGAATATCCAAAGGGTAAGGGTTCTCAAATATAGGATAACTGGAAGACAAAAATATCAACATGCATTAACCAGCTTCAAAGGAAACAGTGGCGAGTATTTCATTCAAAATAAATGCCAAAGTTACTTTGCACAAATAATGTGGCACCGTTAATTGTAATTTAAAACTTTTCATTTGAGTTTATTTCAAATATTGAACTGTGTGAAAAGTGAATGTTGCAAACACTTAGTTAAGATAGAAGGGTTCCTTTTGCTTATGGATTGCCCACAGATTGAGGTATTTCATGCCTTCCACTAATTAATGGTTAAACAAAATACTTTTTCTAACATTTCTAACACTTTATAGTGAGGCGTTCGGGGACTGTCATCACTTATCACATTGATTGGCTGCCAACTTAAAATATCCAGGTCTTAACTGAAGAATTGGGAGAAAATTAAATTCATATTGCCGCATGAAATGTGATGTCAAACCTATCATGCTAAGGCAATTTTTTTTACATCATAAACACATAGAAGTGTCTTATAAATGTCAGTACTAGACAATCAAGACCCTTTGTTCTGGAGTCCCTACCAATGAACTTTAACATTAAATTCTACTTATCACCTCCAGCCTTGGTTACCATCTCCAACCTTCTCTCCCGCATCTGACTCATCTGTCATTAATCTCTCCACCTGAATCCACCTATTGTTTACCAGTTCTTGGCCCACCTTATTTTGGTAACTAATTCCCCTCTGCCCCATCAGTGTGAAGAAGGGTCCCAACCTGCCTATTTCCCTCCATTAAGTTCCATTTCCCTCCAAATTCCCATGAACCTTTGCTTAATTTTAATAGAAAACAATTCTCGGTTGTGCAATAATATGCAAATAAATCTTGTAGTACTTTAATTTTCACAGGTGTGATTAACCCTAGCCATCCTCGAACGTCATCTTGACATTATTTTCAGAAATGTCAACATTTTAATGGTGTCTGGAACCCCCTAGTACCTTTGATCCTCCATTGGTTTTAGCTTATTCCCCATTTAGAAATAATAGTTTTATCCTTTTGTAGGCAAATGTGAAACTTTTGATCTAAATGAAATCCATTTGCTCACTTTGCTCCTTCAATTTATTAATTTTGTTATTAAAAACCGCTTCCAGCTGCATTGCTGACAACGCTTCCTATTTTTGTGTTGTTGCTAATCTTGAAAAAGTGGCTTTCTATCCCATCATCACCCAAATCATCTACATCGGACAAATAATCTCAGGTCCTAAACAATTGCTTATGGAACATCACTAGCCACATCTCCTGTCAAATTATGTACCTCCAAATTTATTTATTTTTTAAAATGAAATGCCAAACTCCAATTTTATGGACCAGAGAGAAATGATCATGACAACAGAAGTCAACACCAAATGGAATCTTACCCATTTTGTCCAAGATCTACGACTACCAAGTCCTTTTCCAGAAGGACAACAACTGCATATGGATCCTGAAAATCTGCAGTAAAAATGAAAAACAAAATCAAACAGATCAGAAACATACAATGTGACTGGTGAACCAATTTCTAGAAATTGGGCATTAATCAACTCTTAAAAGTTAAAAACTGGACCTTCGCATTTTTACTCTTTTAATTATTGCATTGCTCTATATTAAATTATCAGTTATATTTTAAAAAGATCGCTAAAGTTTAAAAAATAAAGTTAATTTATTAAATTATGTGGTCAGGCCCCTAATCAGTTTAAGCAGTTTACAGGACGATGATCCACTGTAGACACCAAAAGAAAGGAACAAATTTGAGATGGCTTCTGACAACAATTTAGACAAAAGTTTGATTCTTCCATCATAGTATACGACATATTTTTTAGCTTATTAAATTAGATAAGTCGCAAAATTGGTATAATTCATTTGCTATATTACAATTGGTCACAAAATCAAAACAGAGGGGGGCAGGGGGTATATTGATGGCAGAAAATTGTTGATATATGGAGCTTAATTTTTAATTGGTATGCGTACCAGCACCTTTTTGTCCAAACACAAAAAAGGCACTGACCACGGAGAACAAAGGTAAAAGCACCTGCATTTATTTTCATATTTTACTGTGCTGAATGAAATACTATTTTCATTGAAGTCACCATCTTTCTCACGTTAAATAGTCTTTGAATGAGCTGATTTGGATCATGTTGGGACTGAGAGAGCTAAAGGGGGTATGGAGCCCAGCCAGTAGGCCAGTCCAGTTATTTTCTCGGTGTGCAGCAAGAGCTTGAACCTGGTAGGATTAAAATAAAAGGTAAGTGGTAAAATGGTCTTAAGTTCATTACAAAGGGACGGTAATAGTAAAACCCTATTGATCTGAGTGCAGTGCACGATGAGCACCATACTCGGTTTCCAGTAAATCTAGGACAGCATATTTAAAAAGAATAGGCAGAACATTATATTTCTGTTCAAAGAGTAACCGCATGCAATATAGCAGTCGAATGGTTCCTGCATTATATACTTCAAGAATGTAACCACCAAAAAGGCAGTGCTAGATAGTTCAAACCATAGGAAAATGGAAGAAGTGAACGTAAATCCACAGTCATGGCAGTAGAGGGCGAACATTTGCAGTGGATAGATATCCGTAGAATAGTATAGGATAAGCATATGAAAGGAATCAAGCAATACTGCAGCATCCTGAAGCAAGGAATAACCCAGAGTCAAGATTGTACCCGAATTTATGTTTTACTGGGCTCAAAAGCATCCCTGTGGTTCATACTTTTATTTTAGCATTCACAGAATCTTTCAAGAACTGTCAATCCTGCATACAGTAGGAATGCATGGACAGTAGAAATTTGACCTTTACTCGAACAAACCAAACATGCAACCACCTGCCTGATTCTGACATTGTGCCACATTTATTTCATTGTTTTCTTTCACTATACCTGTGAACTCGCTGTTTCATAAAGAAAGGTGTTTGATTTTTTTTATTGCAATCTCCACAGAAAGCTTATGTTTATGATGTTTACATCTTCATATCATATCATATCATATATATACAGCCGGAAACAGGCCTTTTCGGCCCACCAAGTCCGTGCCGCCCAGCGATCCTCGCACATTAACACTATCCTACACCCACTAGGGACAATTTTTACATCTTTGGAGTGTGGGAGGAAACCGAAGATCTCGGAGAAAACCCACGCAGGTCACGGGGAGAACGTACAAACTCCTTACAGTGCAGCACCCGTAGTCAGGATCGAACCTGAGTCTCCGGCGCTGCATTCGCTGTAAAGCAGCAACTTTTGTCACTTCACCACACCAAGATCTCCACAGAGGCAATGTGCTCATCACAATGCCCTACTCCTTTGCTCATTTCCTAAATGGGGAGAGAATCCAGACTATTTTCTAAATGGGGAGAGAATCCAGAAATCGGAGGTGCAAAGGGAATTCTGCAAGCCGAATCGGTAGAAAAGAAGGCAAATGCAATGCCAGCATTTTTTGCAGAGGGCTAGAATACAAAAACAGAGGTGTAATGCTCAGGCTCTATAAGGCACTGGTCAGGCCGCATTTGACGTATTGTGAGCAATTTTGGGCACCATATCTGAGGAAGGATATGCTGGCCCTGGAGAAGGTCCAGAGGAGGTTTCCAAGAATGATCCCAGGAATGAGTGTGTTAAATTATGATGAGCATTTGACGGCACTGGGCCTGTACTCGCTGGAGTTTAGAAGAATGATGGGGGACCTCGTTGAAATGTACCGAATAGTGAAAGGCTTGGATAGAGTGGACGTGGAGAGGATGTTTCCATTAGTGGGAGAGTCTAGGACTAGAGGTTATAGCCTCAGAATTAAAGGACGTTCCTTTCGAAACGAGATAAGGAATTTCTTTAGTCAGAGGGTGGTGAATCTGTGGAATTCTTTGCCACAGAAGGCTGTGGAGGCCGTCAGTGGATGTTTTTAAAGCAGAGATAAATAGATTCTTGATTATTACGGGTGTCAGGGGTTATGGGGAGAAGGCAGGAGAATGGGGTTAGGTGGGAGAGATAGATCATCCATGATTAAATAGCGGAGTAGACGTGATTGGCCGAATGGCCAAATTCTGCTCCTATTACTTATGACCTCATCTGACATTTTCCCTTCCTTTGAACATTTCACCTTGTTTTGTCCTTTTTGTTTTAAAATTCTCATCTCTGTGACCCTCTTAAATATCATGCCAACTTTCTCTGAGCTGCCTGCATAACCTCTTCAACAAAGGCAATGAGTTAAGACTGAAACTATCCAGTTGTCTTTATTGTTTAGGAAATAACTTTTTTTTCTCTTGCTTCAATTTATCTGGTTAAGCTATTTTTTTCTGATTCCTCTCCACCCAAGCCCTGAATGGCCTAGTTTCTCTAGTTTCTCTTTCATCATCCCTTACTAGGGCCATCCCAGTCATGAACACATATTCTATTCCCTCTACCTTGAGCGCAGAGACAGAAGTCAAGGTTGACAATACTGAAGTCGCAAATGCCATCTTTCGGATGAGATGTTAAACTGAAGGACCATCTGTTCCCTCAAGTTGAAAGGAGTAGTAGTTATCAGTGGAGTCCTGGCCAATATTTATTCCTCTTTCAACACCACCACAAACTTATCTTGTCTTTAGTAAACGACTACTCGTGTGAACTTGCTGTGCAAATTTGCTATATTACAACACTGATTATACAACAAAATTATTGCATTGGCAAATTGCACTTTGGGACCTCCAAATATTATGAATGGCAAAATGTAAATGCAATCCTGTCCATTTTGAATGACCAATTTCCCTTCCCTGTATCCACATTAGCCAGTATCTTCAACGATTCCTCCTGGTCAGTTCCATACCACACCCCTTTAAATCTGCACTCATAGCTCCTCCGTTCAAATAGGAACATCCTGTCACTGCAAACTAAAGGCCCATCTCCAATCTCCTTGCCTTTTAATTCCTTATCGCCACGCTCATTTTGCTGAGAACTCTAGTCTGAAACATCCAATCTGGTTTTTCCTGTTGCACTAGTAAACAATAAATCACTCTTATCTTGTCCAAATCAAATAATATTGTGATAATCAATACTCTTTGCCTCTGACGACATGTCTACAGCCTGATATTGCACCACACCACTCTGGAATATTTCTCGAATTTTGTGATGCTATTCAGCAGATGGGATTGCATGGCCTGCAACCCCTCCCCTCCCCCCAAAATCTTGTCTACGCCATCACGTAGGGTAATGAGGGTATCAAACATCATTTGTTGTTTCTCTTTCTACAGTTATCTCTGTTGACCCCACAAAGATCTAACCTCAGCCGATTCCTGTTTCTCTTCCCTTTGCTCTCCCTGGGTGATACCTTCTGCTAAAATTAGATTCCACATCAGAGTGGATGATACCCAGTCCAATCTCAAAGTCACTAGTCTCTCTAAAAACAAAATCATCTGAAATTCAGAGGCCAATAAACAGAAACCCCTGCTTGGCAACTGTCAGGCTGCATTGGACTGTTCTCAAATGTACTGTCATATCTAACCCCCAAGGAGAGCTTCTGATCAAACTATTGGAATTATTCATACTCATTCATACTCCTGGGTTGAGGGCGTCAGAAAATCACTAATATTGGTTAATAAAAAATGAACTGGTGGAGGAACTCGGTGGGTCAGGCAGCATACGTGGAGAGATATGAATAGCTGATGTTTCGGATGGGGACCCTTCTTTGTACTGATGGAGGATATAGTTGGTAGAAAGAAATGAATGGAAGGGGTAGGGCAAGAGCTGGCAAGTGGTAGATGGACAATGATTAACACGTGCTTGTGGTAGCAAGGCTGGGTGATGACGTGGTTTGAGGAGCAGGACAGCCATAGGAATCGCAGGAAAACAGTGAGAGAGGGTTTCGCAGAACTCCCGGAGAGGAGATCTTCTAACATAGGATAATGGGCTGCTGGAGCTTAAGATAACCTTATTAAATTCTAGGTAGATACAAAATGCTAGAGTAACTCAGCGGGTCAGGCAGCATCTCAGGAGTGATGCTGCCTGACCCGCTGAGTTACTCCAGCATTTTGTGTCACCTTCGATTTAAACCAGCATCTGCAGTTTTTTTCCCCTACTTATTAAATTCTAGATCCTTCTTTGAAAAAAAGCAAACCATTTAGTCATTGATAGGAAATCAAAATTTAAACACTGTGCATCTATGACTGAAGAAGATGACCCACACTGCTAAGTGTACAGACCACAGTGAAACACCAGTTCTCCAAAGATCTTCCTTGGTCATGCATCAGGGCTAGAAAACTGACAAACATGGTATAGATTCCAATCAGCCCATCAAAAGGCATGTTTGCTTTGAGAAAAAAATAACCACTTTAAGTTCACCGTGCAGTAAAATAGCAAAGCCGATTTAGATCTTGCTCTCAAGTTTATCATTGGTTGATATTTCTACTATAACACAATTACTGCACTACTACTGGTAGCTTAATAACATTTTTCATGATCTCATTCGCTCACGTTTAAAAAAAGGGAGAAATTGAAATGTATTTGCAGCTGAAGTAAGCAATGTCAAGCAAGGCTACCAGATTTCATTACATCAGCCATGACTCAATTGGAAAGCTCTCATGACAGAGTTTGAATTAAGAGTTCAAATCACGCTCTAGAGGCTTGTATACATATTCCAAGCTGAGCCTCCAGTGCAGTATGGATCAAGAACCACGATCACAAAGGTTCAATTTTTCAGATGAAATGTTAAACCGAGACCTCATCTTTTCTCTCTGGTCACACTATGGAGGAAGGATGTGATTAGTACTGGAGAGTATATAGAAGTGCTTCAGCAGGATATTGCTTGGTATAGTGTGTTTCAGTTATGAGAAAATATTATTTTCCTTGGAGCAGAGATGGCTGGAGTTCCTTATAGAAATTTACAAAATTACAAGGGGCAAAGATAAAGGTAATTGCAGGAAACTTTGTCTTAGGTGCATAGGAGTCTTACTTCAGAGGGCGCAGGCTAAGGGGTGTGACATTTAGAAAATATATATTTTAAAACTTTTTCACCCAGAGATACTAAAACGGATCTGAAAGGATGATGGAGGCACATATTCTCAATATTTAAGAAACACGAAGGTGAGCATGTGAATTGCCAAAGTGTAGAAGGCTATGGACCGAGTACTGTAAATAGGATTGGTCTGGATATGTCAGGACTTATTTCCATGCAGTATCACAATATGAATTAACCCTATTAAAGGAAAGAATATGGGAGTTCTCCATTCTGACCAGACCTGGCCAATATTTATCCCACAACCATATAGTCATACAGTGTAGAAACAGGTCCCTTGACCCAACTTGCCCATAAGATATAAAATCATACAATTTATTTATTTATTGATTTTTCTCCATGGTCTTGCAGCTACCATCAAAAATGACTGCTATATTATAATAAATTATAAAGTGGCTGTACATCAATAGTATTCACTAGTTGTAGAAAGCTTTGTGATATCCTGAGATTTTGAAAGGCATGGGAGAAATAGAAGAATGATCTGGGGAATGAGTGGGTTAATATATGATGAGCGTTTGATGGCACTGGCCCTGCACTCACTGGAGTTTAGAAGGTTGAGGGGGGACTTCATTGAAACTTACCGAATAGTGAAAGGCCTGGATAGAATGGATGTGGAGAGGATGTTTCCACTAGTGAGAGAGTCAAGGACTAGAGGACACAGCCTCTGAATAAAAGGACGTACCTATAGAAAGGAGATGAGGAAGAATTTCTTTAGTCAGAGGGTGGTGAATCTTTGGAATTCATTGGCATGGACTACTGTGGAGGTCATCATTGACTATTTTTAAGTCGGAGATTGACAGATTCTTGATTGGTAAGACCGCAAGGGTTATGGGAAGAAGGCAGGAGAAAGCGGTTAAGAGGGAAAGGTTGATCAACCATGATTGAATGGCAGCGTAGACTTGATGTGCAGAATAGCCTAATTTTGTTCCTATTGACTTATGAATTTGTGAAATGCATGTCCTTTACTCTATTTGTGAATAACTTACAAGAGAATTTCTCTCATTAGAGTCAGCTGCCCCTTGCAGATTCTCATGCAATTTTTTTAATGAAAAAAAAACACTTTTGAATGGTTTTTACTGGTGTGAACTTCAGAATCTGGCAGTACAGAATATAAAGCTGTCACATTTGATGCAAACCAGGTTACAAAGCAAACTTACCACTTGGATATGGCGTTTCACAAAGGGTGAGAAAGTCAACAATTGGATAGTCCATTTCAAGTACTGCAGTGCTTTTCCCGTGCATCACTGTCAAGCATGGTCTTCTACCTACAGTATCATAGGACAGTCCCCCTGAAAAAATGATGAAAGGCTCTCTGGAAACAATAAATATAAATATTAGTTGGAATTATGTAAATGTTTATGATCTGGTTATGCTATAGTAGGGTTAAAAAAATCACATTCCAAACTAACATTTCATTGCTATAAGCACGTCACGACTGCTGGAAGATCATCTTTCAAACCATACTATATAGAAATCAAATATAGAAATGACACTTGGAATATAACAATGTAATATCCCAAGGTCGACACAGAATGCTGGAGTAACTCAGCAGGCGAGGCAGCAGCTCTGGAGAGAAGGAATGGGTGACGTTTCGGGTTGAGACCCTTTTTCAGTCTGAGTTACTCCAGCATTTTGTCTACCTTCGAATTAAACTAGCATCTGCAGTTCTTTCCTACACAATGTAATATCCCATATATAAGATTAGCCTTTGATACAAAAAACGTTAAGTAAACAAACCCTCTAAATTATGTTCCAAAATATACTTATTGGCTTTCATGAGTGGCTGGAAGGAAACGGATGCTTTCCATTTTTTAGAAAGTGTAATTTAGCTGTAACTTATAAGTAAACAGAGTAATCTGTCATAAGAGAACAAATGCTAGTGTTCTTAAAACAAAGGTTCAATGTGCAACACATTCTGTGTTGGGGTAAGCCCAGTCAGACAGGCAGTTCAGAAGTCAGTGAAAATTTACTTCCTGGTCCATCCAGCATGCCATTCAACATCAAAAGGATCTGGTGACCGTATAAAGGACTACTAAAAGTGGAAGATATTTAAACAGTGTGCTTGATCAAATACAAGCCACCTCAGAAAAAGGAATATTTAAAATGAAAAGTTGAGAGGCATATATTGATATATTTAATACTCTTAGGTGTGAAATGAAACCATATCATTAGTTTGGAGTATTCTAGAGTGTGCATGGAAAAACTCAAAATAATAGCAGTCAACAGTTTCCACGCAGACTGGTTGAATCCATTAAATTTTTGTCCTCAAACACAAAGGATGTCTTAAATCCAAGTGAGAGTGGGGATGGAAGTAACAAGGAATTGCAGATGTTGGAATTACCAAAAAAACAAAATGTTGGAGTAACTCAGTGGGTCTGGCAGCATTTCTGGAGAACATGGATAGGTGACGTTTCGGGTCAGACTGAGGAAGCCTTTCCATGTTCTCCACAGATAACCATCCTGCTGAGTCACTCCAGTACAGTCTTTTTTGGGGAGTGGAAGTGGTGGGAAAAATGGAAGAAAGAAAACCCGAGGAAATCAGAGAGGGGAAAGGGGAAAGCAGCAGAAAGAAGTTAAAGACAAAGTTGTGGTAAGTGGAAATAGTTCTATTTTAAGTTATAAGTAGACAGAAACATAGAAAAATAGGTGCAAGAGTAGGCCATTCAGTTCTTTGAGGCAGCACCACCATTCAATATGATCATGGCTGATCATCTAAAATCAGTATCCCGTTCCTGCTTTCTCCCCATATCCCTTGATTCCTTTAGGCCTAAGAGTTAAATCTAACTCTCTCTTGAAAACATCCAGTGATTGGCCTCCACTAACTTCTATGGCAGAGAATTCCACAGATTCACAACTCTCTGGATGAAGATGTTTTTCCTCATCTCAGTCCTACATGGCCTACCCCTTGTTCTTAAACTGTGCCCCCTGGTTCTGGACTCCCCCAACATCGGAAACATTTTCTCTGCATCTAGCCTGGCTAATCCTTTAAGAATTTTATATGTTTCTATAAGATCCCCGCTCATTCTTGTAAATTCCAGTGAATACAAGCCCAGTTGACCCATTATTTCATCATATGTCAGTCCCGCCATCCCGGGAATTAACCTGGTAAACCTATACTGCACTCCCTCAATAGCAATAATGTCCTTCCTCAAATTTACGAAGGGGAAATCATGCTTGACTAATCTTCTGGAATTTTGTGAGGATGTAACTAGGAAAATTGACAGGGGAGAGCCAGTGGATGGAGTGTACCTTGACTTTCAGAAAGCCTTCGACAAGGTCCCACTTAGGAGATTAGTGGCCAAAATTAGAGCACATGGTATTGGGGGTAGGGTACTGACATGGATAGAAAATTGGTTGGCAGACAGAAAGCAAAGAGTGGGAATAAATGGGCCCCTTTCAGAATGGCAGACAGTGACTAGTGGGGTACCGCAAGGCTCGGTGCTGGGACCGCAGTTATTTACAATATATATTAATGACTTGGATGAAGGGATTAAAAGTACCATTAGCAAATTTGCAGATGATACAAAGCTGGGTGGCAGTGTGAACTGTGAGGAAGATGCTATGAGGTTGCAGGGTGACTTGGACAGGTTGTGTGAGTGGGCAGATGCATGGCAGATGCAGTTTAATGTGGATAAGTGTGAGGTTATCCACTTTGGTGGTAAGAATAGGAAGGCAGATTATTATCTGAATGGTGTCAAGTTAGGAAAAGGGGACGTTCAATGAGATCTGGGTGTCCTAGTGTATCAGTCACTGAAAGGAAGCTTGCAGGTACAGCAGGCAGTGAAGAAAGCCAATGGAATGTTGGCCTTCATAACAAGAGGAGTTGAGTATAGGAGCAAAGAGGTCCTTCTGCAGTTGTACAGGGCCCTAGTGAGACCGCACCTGGAGTACTGTGTGCAGTTTTGATCTCCAAATTTGAGGAAGGATATTCTTGCTATTGAGGGTGTGCAGCGTAGGTTTACTAGGTTAATTCCCGGAATGGAGGGACTGTCATATGTTGAAAGACTGGAGCGTCTAGGCTTGTATACACTGGCATTTAGAAGGATGAGAGGGGATCTTATCGAAACATATAAGATTATTAAGGGGTTGGACACGTTAGAGGCAGGAAACATGTCCCCAATGTTGGGGGAGTCCAGAACCAGGGGCCACAGTTTAAGAATAAGGGGTAGGCCATTTAGAATGGATACGAGGAAAAACTTTTTCAGTCAGAGAGTTGTAAATCTGTGGAATTCTCTGCCTCAGAAGGCAGTGGAGGCCAATTCTCTGAATGCATTCAAGAGAGAGCTAGATAGAGCTCTTAAGGATAGCGGAGTTAGGGGGTATGGGGAACTGATTGAGAATGATCAACTATGATCACATTGGATGGTAGTGCTGGCTCGAAGAGCCGAATGGCCTACTCCTGCACCTATTGTCTATTGTCTAATATAGCGAAACACAATGGGCTGCAATCATTATGCTAAGCAATAATCTGCTTTGCTGGAGAATGCATGTTAAACATTCAGGCCGATAAATTGTAGTTCTGTACAATAGAGTTGATGTCCTGATCAAGTGAATTTAATTTTTTTATTGCTTATTCTTAATTTTCAAAAAAAGTTAGCGAGTCTTAGCCACATCCCATCCCTTTCATTAAATGGTACACAACAGCACGAATTACCTCAGAGTTCACACTGCGCCAACACCCTAGAATTCAAAGAGCTTACAGCGATAACATGTTGGAGCAGAGTACTAAGTGCTGGCGTGTATTAGATTAGACTACATAAAATAATACTGATGATGTTGTCACAAGTTCCTCTACACTACTTACAAAGTCACTCCTCAAACAGACACCGCTAGAGTGCCATAAAGTTGTTTCCTTGGCCTTGTTTCCACTGTCCAATATTAAAGAGATTTAGTTCAGGATTGAGAACTTCATCAATCTATTCAAGGTGGGCAACTTAATGTCAAATTGCTCAAGATGTTCTGATACAATTTGTTATAACTCAGCATGTGACAATTTGTTTAATATCCAGTAAGCACCACCCCAACTGCTTCTGCTTTGTCACAATTCTTGCCAAGGTCACCACAAACTGAGAGAGTTTTACAGCCAAACATGCAGCCACGTACATTCAGACTTTTAACAAAACTTCATATCAGGAGGATATACTTGGCTACGAATCAGTGCTGTACAGATTCAGCAGATTATTGTTAGGGTGAAAATTAGACTGCATTGGAATTTTATAAAATGAGAACTTTTCATTGAGACATAGAGGCTTTTGAGGAGGATTGACATAGTAGATACTGCAAGGCAGATTCCTCCAGAGTGTATAAAACCAAGGTCCAGAAAATTAGGATAAGGGGTCAGCCATTTAGAACTAAAATAAGAGGAAATTTTATCCCAGGAGATTGTGAAACTTTGGAATTCACTGCCTTAGAAAGCTGTGAATGCTCAGTCATTGAATATATTTAGGGAAAATCCGACAAGAAATGAGGGGTTCAGGAGTCAAGCAGAAAAACGGAATGGAAGAAACTTGACCTTACTGAACGGCATTCCACTCAAGTGACCACATTGCCTACTCTTGTCTCTATTTTTTACATTCCTGTGTTAACACTGGCCATCTTGCGTAAATTATCCCCCAAAACCCTCAACATGGCCTTTCTGTCGTCTGTTTTGATGACCCCCCACTATCTCCTCCAGTCCATGTCACTAATTTCAACTTGCTCAGAAATATGTCAATACTAAATTGTTGGGATTAAATTTTTAGTATGCCCATCCATCTGGAATCACCATTCAGTCTGCTCATATCCATCTGTTGCAGTTACAGAAGGGTCAATCTTATTATCTCCCTCCCCCTCACCACCCCAAACATCTAAAATTGCAGTTATATGAACAAAGGGCCAGCAGGAACTCCTATAGCATGGTGAAGAGACCCCATGTTTCAAAATGTTTCTTTAATAGCCAGCAAAACCTCAACCCCAGCTATAAAAATTGTGTTAAATGACCTTCAAGGAATTGAAATATACATTTTGAAAGCAACATAAAACATGAATTATTAATGTTGAACTGAAGTAAAATAACTTTATAAACTTGTTCTTTCTTTATCCCTTTCCACAAAGCCCTGCATTCTCTATTGAAAGCAAAGGAGTCTTGGATCCTGCACCAGTTTTGACAGCTAACATATAAAAATCTGAAATAACCATTCAACCCATGAGTTGTGGTACATTATTGCATTTCTCTTCCATTAGCTTTCCATTATACATCTGATAATGATCATCTTTCGCATGGCAGAGAAGAGTCTCGATCTGCTGTCAGATGCACCTTTTGACAGTCTTATTTTTGACAAGCTCAGAGGACCACCTCTTTTCTATATTCTCAGATTTCTGATGGACAATAGTTTTTTTTCCACATACTTAAATCCCTAAAATTCCCAAATTATATTTTTCTACAGCCCGTTTTTTTAAAAATCCTAAAATTTTCTAGAGTTGGAACCTGATCAAAATTTAATAGAATTCTTTTGATTTTGAGAATTCATCATTAATAATGTGAAATGATACCCAAAACAAATTAACAAAAACTGATTGTGCACCAATGCAAAAGCAAAACAGGACAGATGCTGGAAATCTGGAAAAAAACCACAGTAAATATTCAAGACGATCAGGGAATACTTTTATAAAACCAAGACAGATTACATATCTCGGGTTAATAATTTTTATCAATTCTAATTAAAGGGCAATTAACAAAATTGCCCAACCTTTCACTCTCCATACATAGTGCATGCCTGATGAGTATTTCTTGCTTTTATTATTATTCATACAACAATTTGTTCCCAACCTTTTTCTTCATCACCATCCATAACTCAACTTTTTGATGATGAATCATTGCTGATAAAAGAGCTGTATATTTGTCCTCGCTAGATTTTAAAAATCCCAAAATCCTACACAAGACATTAAGCATGTGCTTAATTTAAATAACTTGCAATGTTTGCACAATTTGTAATGGTTTAGACACATTAGTCATCACACCCACAAATTACCACCAAACTGCTAATTCAATTTGAAGAATATGTTAATCATACTGGTTCCCAAGACCAATCCCACAAGGTGGCATTTACCATTCAACCATCAGCAACTTCAGCCAAACAGAATACTACCAAGAGGCATGTATGACTTTGCAATAGCATCAGAAAGAACACCCCAAAGTGTTGCAAATTTATTGCCAATTTCTTAGCAGTCAGAATTCGCATGCAAAATGTCATTTCAGGCACAGAGTCAATTACATCATCCATATAGACTAAAGAACCGCAGATGCTGTTTTACAAAAAAAGACACAGTGCTGGAGTAACACAGCAGGTCAGATAACATCTCTGGAGGACATCCATATGTTCATAGCACAAATAAGGAACACCAATCCACTAATCATATCCGAGTTTAAGCTAATCCTGCAACAATGAGGCACTTCTATTTAACTGTATATGAACCGTCCAAAATACTCTGACCTCCAATGCGGATACAGGCTAAATTGCACACCATCTTAAATTGATCTCTGGTTGATTAGATTTTATATTAAGATGACATTTAAGCTTTACACGCACCCCATGCTCTCTCCTTCTCTATGTAAAAGGATGGCAACGAGAAAAATGTGGGGCAAGTAGTTACTGGTCATTCAGACCAGTTCTGATCTCGAGTCCAGGACCTAAAACATTAACTGCTTCTCCTTCCATGGATGCTGCCTGCCCTCCTGATTGTTTGCAACATTTAATTACATTACAGATTTGCTGCATCTGCAGCTTTTTCCTTTATTTTAAGTTACTATTTGTCAGTTAACCGGTTTACACAAATGTAAACCGCAATGTAATATTTTGCATTAAACGCTGAAAAGTTTTGCCATGAATCTTTGGCAAGAGCATTTCCAAAGACTAGAAGCAATAGGCGTTTGGTGTCTTTGTTATTGTTGAATAGGTTGCTGACAAAACTCAGAAAATAGTCAGGGAAATAAATAGGAGATCTTTGTCATCTGCAATAACAACTCAAAGTATTGATAGAATGAAGAGCAATATTAACACATACCCAGATTTACATGTTCTATATTCCACTTTCAGGATGGGTTTGCAGGACTCTGGCTTCTTTCCATCCTTTGGCTGCTTTGCTGAAAGCAAAGTTTTAATTAAATGGAGAGTTGATTAGTTCAGTCTGCTCCCCAAAATTAACATGCACAAGGAAAACACATTGCTCAAGAACGTGCAGAACAAAATGTCATACAACAGTGTAATTAATGCAAAGGAGTACTTGGTAACTGTTCTTTGCTGAGAAATAATGTACTCCAAGAAGCTACCCATTTTTTTGTGCAAAAACCTCAAAGAACTATCTTTAAGCAGAGATTAGCAAATGGAAATTGAACGAATCTCATCTAATCCATCAGAAAAAAGGAATCAGCTCATTCCATTCATGTGCGTCTAGATAGCTAAATCCTTTTGAAGCCATCTGCCAAATAGCATGAATGCTTTTACAGGGCCAGGCCAACAGAACTGCAGTCAAGGAATTGACATATTCATAGAAGAGCAGAGGACAGGAACAGGCCCTTTGGCCCACGATATCTGCGCCGAACATTATGCCAAATTAAACTGATCTCTTCCGTCTACAGTTGATTCGCGTCTTTCCATTCCCTGCACATTCACGCGTCTCTCTAAAAGCTTGAAAAACATCACTATCTGCTTCCACCACTACCACCAATGGCAGCAAGTTCCAGGTACCCACTATTCTTTCTGTAAACAAGCTTACCCCATTGGATCCAAAAGCTATGCCTTCTAGTCTTTGGTATTTCCACCCTAGGAAAAAGGTTCTGACTGGCTACCCTAGAATTTTACATTACTTCTATCAGATCTCCCTACAGCTTTTGACACTGAAGAAAAAACAATCCACGTTTGTCCAAGCTTCCAAATAGCTAATACCCTCTAATCCAGGCAGCATCCTGGTAAACATCTTCTGCACCCGCTCTGAAGTCTCCAAATCCTTCCTGTAATGGAGCAACAAGAATTACATGCAAAACACCAAAAGTGGCCAAACCAAAGTTATATAAAGCTACAACATGACTTTCTGACTCTCACACTCAATGCCTGCCCAATGAAAACAAGCATATCATAAGCCTCCTTCACCACTCGAACGATTTGTGTTGCCACTTTCAGGGAGCTATGGATTTCCCCCCCAAGATCCATCCGTACATCAATGTTGTTAATGGCCTTGCCATAAACTCTGTACTTTCCTCTTACATGTAACCTTTCAAAACGCAACACCCCAAGCTCGGATTGATCATCATTTTCTATTTCTCTGCCCACGAGTGATTTATATCCCCCCTGTATCCTTTGACAGCCTTCCTCATTAAGCGCAATTCCACCAATTTTACTGTTGTCTGCAAACTTCACCAAGTCATTTTTTCAAAACAACTAATATTTAGGCTCTTGAAGAAAAAGAAATATACTCATCTAGATTACTATTTAGATAATCAAATGCTATGCAAAGTTACAGACACAATAAATTGGAAACTATTACAAGGCTGAGCATGAAAAAGCAAATAGCAGTTAATCAGTACAGTAACAGTAAAAAGTTAACCGATAACCAAGTTGAAGCGTCTCTGCCTTTGCAATAAGGACTGACTTTTAACCTTCATGGAGAATTTTTTTTTTTTTTTTTTGAGATAAATTTTTTATTGGAGATAGGTACATCTTTACAGTCATACATTTTTAAATTGATAATATTGTCAATTATTATTATATTGTCTCCAATACTTTTTGTCCCCTTTTTTTTTTAAAACTAGATAGAACTAACGAAATAGATGAAGTAAGGAGAATTTAAGGAAGGATTTCTTGAAACTGAAACTCCAGACAAAAACTCTGAATGAATCGAGTAACATACAACAGGCACTTACCGTGTGGTGTAATAATCTGTGCAGGTTTAATGGGAGATCTTACATTCCAGACAGTAAGGCTGCCATCTGAATGGCTACAAACAAATTGTTTTCCTTCATGATGCCAAGCCACGGAATGGATAGCCTGCTCAAAAGACATTTGTACTAGTACAATTTATTGCAATAGAATTAGTGTGGAAGAATCATGAGAATCACAACTAGCATTGAAAATGCAACAATAGTAACTAAATATGCAATGAATAATGCTGAACACCAATAATAAAACTGATGCTTAGGTTGCAACTTGGACGTCCAGCAGAGGAAAAGGCTGCAAAAAATGGTGAACACTGTCCAGTCCATCACCGGCACTGACCTCCCCATCATTGAAGGGATTTATCGGAGTCCCTGCCTCAAAAAGGCCGCCAGCATCATCAGAGACCCACACCATCCTGGCCACACATCCATTTTACCCCTGCCATCAGGAAGAAGGTACAGGAGCCTGAAAACTGTAACGTCCAGGTTCAGGAACAGCTTCTTCCCTACAGCCATCGGGCTATGAAACACTGCAACCTCAAAAAGCTCTGAGCTACAATAGACTATTCATATTATTATTGCACTACTATTATTTGTTTTTTGAGTATGTGTATATATATATATATATATAGTGTGTGTGTACTTGTGAGTATGTGTATATATACACACTGATTTTATTTTCTCTCTCGTTTATCATATTGTTTACAGTGTACTACGTTTACATATTCTGTTGTGCTGCAGCAATTAAGAATTTCATTGTTCTATCTGGGACATATGACAATAAAACACTCTTGATAAGACTAATTGAGCAGCATGTGACAGTTACTGACAGAAACACAATTGATATATGGGACCACACAACCCTAAAGAAGGGTCTTGAACTCAAAACATCACCAATCCATGATCTGCTGCCTGACCAGAGTTACTCCAGTGCTTTGTGCCTTTTTTTAATCATACAACATATACTGAAATCGACTTTAGATCATCTGCCCCAACATTACCTTACATGGCCATGGCTAGAATAGGAATTAACGAGTCCTTTTCAAGAGTAGGAATTAACTAGTCCTTTTCAGAATGGCAGGCAGTGACTAATGGGGTGCCGCAAGGCTCAGTGCTGGGACCCCAGCTACTTACAATATATATTAACGATTTAGACAAAGGAATTAAATGTAACATCACCAAGTTTGCGGATGACACAAAGCTGGGTGTCAGTGTGAGCTACGAGGAGGATGCTATGAGTCTACAGGGTAACTTGGATAGGTTGGGTGAATGGGCAGATGCAGTATAATGTGGATAAATATGAGGTTATCAACTTTGGTGGCAAGAACAAGGAGGCAGATTATTATCTGAATGGTAGGAATGGATGACGTTTCGGATTGAGACCCTTCTTCAGACTCTCTTCCGAAGAAGGGTCTCGACCCGAAACATCACCCATTCCTTCTCTCCAGAGATGCTGCTGGCCCGCTGAGTTACACCAGCTTTTTGTGTCTATCTTCGGTTTAAACCAGAATCTGCAGTTCCTTCTTACACATTATCTGAATGGTGTCAGATTATGAAAAGGGGAGGTGCAATAAGACCTTGGTGTCCTTGTACATCAGTCACTGAAAGTAAGCATGAAGGTGCAGCAGGTAGTGAAGAAAGCAATCACATGTTGGCCTTCATAGCAAGAGGATTTGAGTATAAGAGCAAGGAGGTCCTACTGCAGATGTACAGGGTCCTGGTGAGACCACACCTGGAGTATTGTGTGCCGTTTTGGTCTCCAAATTTGAGGATGTACATTCTTGCTATTGAGGGAGTGCAGCGTAGGTTCACCAGGCTAATTCCTGGGATGGCAGGAATGATATGATAAATGAATGGATCAACTGGGCTTATATTCTCTGGAATTTAGAAGGATGAGAGGGGATCTTATAGAAACATGTTGGGGGAGTCCAGAACCAGGGGTCACAGTTTAAGAATAAGGGGTAGGCCTTTTACGACTGAGATGAGGAAAAACTTTTTCACTCAGAGCGTTGTGAATCTGTGGAATTCTCTGCCACAGAAGGTAGTGGAGGTCAATTCACTGGATGTATTCAAGAGAGAGTTAGATACAGCTCTTATGGTTAACAGAATCAAGGGCTATGGGGAGAAAGCAGGAACGGGATACTGATTTTAAATGATCAGCCATGATCATATTGAATGACGGTGCTGGCCCAAAGGGCCGAATGGCCTACTCCTGCACCTATTTTCTATGTTTCTATGGCTAAGTGCAAACAGTGTGTTCAGTCTGTATACACTCCTGTCTTGGGATGTTTTGGTCTGTTAAAATGCAGCAGAGGCAAGTTATTGTGCACAAGGTGTCCGATAGAGTCTAGAACCAGAGAAACCTAAGGCACAGAAATAAATTATTCAACCCACTGCATCCATGCTGATCAAAATGTGGGTACTTGGAGTAGTCCTATCTGTCTGTACCATCTAGTTTACACTTCTTCACGTGCTCATTCAGGCACTTTATAAAATAAATGCAAAGTAGGGAGGTCCACCATCACTGTTGCTGAGAAACAAGTGTGAACTTTTAGCTTTGCAAAAAAAGAAAAAATATATATTATTTTAGGTGAATTTTCTTTCGAGTTTAATGGTCAGATTACAGGAACAGGTAGGTACCTGGTAGTTCCTGTGTATTTTTCTTTTTCATTTATCTAAGATCATTTCATATCATGTCTACAGTTAGAGGAGACCTTTTGGTCTTGTGAGCCTCTGCTTCTCGTGGATCATCAATAACAACTCTCCTGCCATTAATGCACACAAACAACCTGCTCATTGCTGAGATATAACATAGAAATATAGAAAATAGGTGCTTGAGTAGGCCATTCGACACTTTGAGCCAGCACAACTTTCTGGGTGAAAAAGTATTTCCTCATCTAAAGTCCTAAATGGCCTACCACCTTATTCTTAAACTGTGACCCCTGGTTCTGGACTCGCCCAACATCGGGACCATTTTTCCTGCATCTATCCTGTCCAATCCTCTAAGAATTTTATATGTTTCTATAAGATCCCCTCTCATCCTACTAAATTCCAGCGCATACATCCAGTCAACCCATTCTTTTATCGTATGTCAGTCCCGCCATCCCGGAAATTAACCTGGTGAACCTATACTGCACTCCCTCAATAGCAATAATGTCCTTCCTCAAATTAAGAGACCAAAATTGCACACAATACTCCAGGTGCGGTCTCACCAGGGCCCTGTACAACTGCAGTAAGACCTCCTTGCTCCTAAACTCAAATCCTCTTGCAATGATGGCCAACATGCCATTGGCTTTCTTCACTGCCTGCTGTACCTGCATGTTTACTTTCAATGACTGATGTACAAGCACACCAAGTCTCGTTGCACCTCCCGTTTCCCCAATTTGACATAATTCAGATAATAATCTGCCTTCCTGTTCTTGCCACCAAAGTGGATAACCTCACATTTATTTACATTATACTGCATCTGCCATGCTTCTGCCCACTCACCCAACCTATCCAAGTCATCCTGCAGCCTCATTGCATCCTCCTCGCAACTCACACTGCCACCCAGCTTTGTGTCATTCGTAAACTTAGAGATGTTACATTTAATTCCCTCATCTAAATCGTTGATATATATTGTAAACGACGGGGGTCCCAGCACCGAGCCTTGCGGCACCCCACTAGTCACTGCTTGCCATTCTGAAAATTCAAAATTTAACTCATGAAAACAGTTAATTCCTACTCTTTGCTTCCTGTCTGCCAACCAGTTCTCTATCCATGTCAATACCCTACCCCCAATACCATGTGCGCTAATTTTGCACAATAATCTCCTGTGGGACCTTGTCAAAGGCTTTTTGAAAGTCCAGATACACCACATCCACTGGCTCTCCCTTATCCATTCTACTTGTTACATCCTCAAAAAATTCCAAAAGATTAGTCAAGCATGATTTTCACTTCATAAATCCATGCTGACTTTGACCGATCACTGCTTTCCAAATGTGCTGCTATAACATCTTTAATAATTGACTCCAGCATCTTTCCCACTACCGATGTAAGGCTAACTGGTCTATAATTCCCTGTTTTCTCTCCCTCCTTTCTTAAAAATCTTGGCAATCCTAGAAGCAGATCAAAATGTATTACTTTAATAACAAACATGGACATAGGGCACACGTGCAATTCCCTCTATAAGAATTGCCTGGAAAAATTCTCACATTTATTTTTTTTAAATAACTGAAATTACTACATCATTACTACATCATTCAAACAAAACAAAAATCCCCAAACAGAAACTGAAATGCAAATTTTGGGCTGGTTTGAATGAAAAACAAAATGTACTCAATCTTCCATGGTAGACACCAATGTCTCCAACTAAACTAATAAAGATGCATAAAATATTTTGCTGTTGTCAATAAGTATACCGTAGCAGTGTACGTGAGAGACTGAAAATACTGTTTTTTGCCTTAAAATTGGTTGTAGGTTTCCTTAGTATAATGGCAACTTTACGACTTTTCCAATAACTTGTTTTCCAATTGCCATTACCACACAGGGAGTCAGAGTGATATTACGCAAACCCAACAGAACAGATCTTCCAGTCATTTTGTCCAGTTTCCTTCCTTGGCATCCATCCATCTGTGGGAGATGATGGTGTGGCTTGGCGTTGTCCTGCTTGGAGATCTTTCATCTGTGGTTACATGTCCTTGTGTGACTAACTAGGCCTATCCGTGACAGGCAGATCCTTCCACAGTTTCCACAGGTGAGGTCGTCTCTGGTTGTTGTTCTGTGGAGTCCGTGGCTGCCATCTTTGACCATATTGCGACGTTGGCGCCTATGCTCCAGGGTCTTGAACCACATATTGTCATGATGTTTCATGCCCGTCTGGAGGTCCTTCCTCCACCTGCCACGGTCTTCAGCAGCCGCTTCCCAGTTGTCAGTGTCTATATTGAAGCTCGTCATATCCCTTTTAATTGTGTCCTTAAAGCGGAGCTTTGGTCTTCCTCTTGGTCTCTGAGCATTGGCAACCTCCCCATAAAGCACGTCTTTGGGGATACGTCCATTGTCCATCCTGTGTATACATCCAAGCCAGCAGAGGCGCTTCTGCTTGAGGATAACAGGGATGCTAGGCATGTTGGTTTGAGAGAGGACAGATTCGTTGGTGATTTTGTCCTGCCATGGATGCGGCGAAGGCAGCGAAAATGGAAGTTATTCAGTTTCCGCTCTTGATGTTGATAGGTCGTCCAAGCTTCGCTACTGTAAAGTAACGTGCTCAATACGCAGGCTTTGTAGACAGTGGCCTTGGTTTTGGTTGTGAGTTTCCTGTTCTTCCATGCCCGTTTGGTTTGTCTCCCAAAGTAGGTTGCTGCCTTTCCTGTGCGTGAGTTGATTTCCTCATCCAAAGAGAGGCTATCAGTCACCGTGGATCCCAAGTAGGAGAATTTGTTGATGGATTCCAGTAAAGTGGAGTTTAGGCTGATTCGAGGGGGGGAGTGGAGTGCCCTGACCCATGACAACAGTCTTCTTAATGCTGATTGTCAGTCGATATTCATAGCAGGCATGAGACAACATGTTCATTAGCCTTTGAAGTCCGCCTTCTGTTGGGGCGATGAGTGCAGCATCATCAGCGTACAGGAGTTCTCTTAGGAGCACAGTTTCACCTTTGTCTTGGCCTTTAATCTTGCTAGATTGAAGAGTTTCCCATCACCTCTGGTGTGGAGACTCTTTCCGTGTCTGACGGGAAGGCAAAGGACAGAAGGGCTGATAGGAAGATGCTGAACAAAGTTGGGGCTAGGACACATCCTTGCTTCACTCCGCTTCTCATGGGGAAGCTTTCCGAGGTAGTGCCATCAAACTGCACTGTACCATGCATGTTTTCGTGAAAGGACTGGATGAGGCTTAGAAGGCGTGGTGGACACCCAAACTTCTCTTGCACCAGTTTCCAGTTTAATTAGTTGTTTATTGATGTAGTTGTACAAACAAAGAGATGAACATACCAGGCTACACCTATTTCACATACAAGTCGTAGCTGGCTGCTCTGTCCCTGATCTGGTCCCAGGTCTTTCCAGTCGATGGTCTGTCCTGGTATGTTCCCAGGTCTGGTAAGAACTGTATACTCTCCCTCCCTGTTTCTGTCTACTCCCAGTCCCTTATGCCCATATATATACACCACCCTGTACATCTAACAACCGCCCCCAAGTGTCCAAAATAATATGGCAAGATATATCTCGACAAAATGGGAAGTGATGGGGTGGACGGGATAATGGGAGAAGAGAAAAAAAAAATCTCAACAAATATAATATAATATGCCAACAGTAGCTAGCCTAAACATAAATGGCTCCTACACACCGGCCCCTAATTGCTTTACGTATATAACAAAACAATTACCAATAAACATTAAAAGGAGCTATAAAAACTTTACACATAATCAAAAAAAGGTATGTACTATATGTTGGCATCTAACCTATTTTAATGATTCTTCAATCTTTAGGGCCACCAGTTTTTGCTGTACTCAGGTCTCAGCTTCTTGGAACAGACATATCTTTGTTATTGGTCTTTCCAAGATGTTGCTCTTAGTCTGAAGTCGAACTGTGCGACAATACCTTGTGCATCTGGTATGGTCTCCAATATTCTGACCATTAGCCAGGAGCCTCGTGGTGCAGTGGAATCAGCCACCATGTCACTTGGAGTAAAGCTTCTTTTTGACCACCGTTGTCGTTCTTGGATTAGAGGCAAGTATTCTTGTGTCCATCTTTGCCAAAAGAGATCTGCCAGCTAATCTGCACCTGTCTCCATCTGTGCTAAATGTATAAGTCTTCCTTTACAAAGAGACTAGGTGGTAGTATTTGCTTGGTTTTCAACTAAATAAGATAGTTTGGTGTGAGTACTTCCAGGTCCATTGGATCATCAGAACTCTTGTTAATGGGTCGATCATTTAAGATTGCTTTGACTTCACAAATTACAGTTTGCAATCCTTCATCATCCAGAACTTGTTGGCTAAGAAGAGAGCGAAGCACATTTCGAACCATGCGGATTAATCGTTCTCAAACACCACCGGGATGGGATCCTGCTGGAGGGTTAAAGTACCACCTTATCCCTCGCTGAAGCATAGCACTCCGGATCTTGTCCTGATTCAAGCCATTTAGTGCCTCTCTCAATTCTCTTTCCTCTCCGATAAAATTTGTGCCATTGTCAGATCACATGGATGAAACTTGACCTCGTCGACAAATAAATCTTCGTAATGCATGGATGCAGGAGTCTGTGTCAAGTGTAGATGTAACTTCAAGATGTGCTGCCCTGCTTGCCATGCAGGTGAAGATTACACCATACCTTTTAACAAGACTTTGTCCTCTTTTAATCTCTATAGGACCGAAGTAGTCTATTCCTACATCTGTAAATGGAAGCTTGTCTGGTAGAATTCTCTCTAGGGGCAGATCTGCCATCTTTTATTCTCCAACTCTTCCCTGCTGTTGTTTACACACAACATAGTCTGTTATGATCTTTCTTGCAGCAGAGTTAGCTTTGATAACCCAGTACCTTTTACGGAGGCGAGAGAGCATATGATTTCTTCCTCCATGTCCGAGCTGTTCATGGATATTTCCTAACAGTCGTGTTGATATGTAAAGGTCCTTTGAGAGAATAATAGGATGTTTGGCCTCTTCAGGTATCGCTAGTCTATTCAGGTGACCACCTACTCTCAGAAGTCTATCATCTAGCATCATTCCATTTTGTACAAATGACTGCTTCTTTTGACACCATTTCTACCAGTTTCTAGTACTGATAGTTCTTCTTTGAAAGTTTGTCTTTGACTGCGTTTTCTGCTTGGAAAAGATCTTCAGGACATAAACATTGTCAGCGGAGTGTTGCTTTAAAGACTTGCATCTCCTTTTCAACCTTTTCCCTTCATTTGCCAGGATCTTTTTCAAAGGTACTCACAGCAATCTGAATCTCCTTTCAACTGATATCATGCGATTCTTAATGTCACTTCTTTGTTCTCAATTCTCCATTACAGTAGCCGTTTTCCAATACAGATTATCACATATAGCTTCTCCAATAAAGCTTAATGCTGTCCGTACTCACTTTCCCTGCGCATTGGCTTTTGAGGTTTTCAATCTCCGTGTCAAATTAGCGCTGGTGGCGACCTTGTCCAGTCTGTGGGATTTGGCGTCAGCCTTGTGAAATAAAACGATCCTTGTTCTGTCCAGTTGATTCACATGCCCCAGTCTCACTCATAGAGCCAGTTCTTACTTAAAATATAATGGCAACTTTCCGACTTTTCCAATGATGTTTTCCAATTGCCATTACTACACAGGGAGTCGGAGTGATCTTACACAAACCGAACAGAAGAGGTCTTCCAGTCGTTTTTTCCAGTTTAATTAGTTGTTTATTGAAGTAGTTGTACAAACAAGGAGATGAACATACCAGGCTAAACTTATTTCGCATACGAGTCGTAGCTGGCTGTTCTATCCCTGGTCTGGTCCCAGGTCTCAGCTCTTTCCAGTCGAGGGTCTGTCCAGGTCTGGTAAGAACTGTATACTCTTCCTCCCTGTATCTAGCTAGTCCCAATCCCTTACGCCCATATATATACATCACCCTGTACATTTAACGACTGGCCCCAAGTGTCCAAAATAATACGGCAAGATATACAGTGCACTCAGAAAGTATTCAGACCCCTTCACTTTTTCCACATTTTGCTACATTACAGCCTTATTTAAAAATGGATTAAATTCATTTTTTTTATCATCAATCGACATACAATACCCCATTTTTTAAAACCATCAATCGACATACATACAATACGAAAACAGGTGTTTAGAAATTTTTGCAAAGTAGTTAAAAAGAAATAACTGAAATATCAAATTTACATAAGTATTCAGACCCTATACTCAGTACTTTGATGAGGCACCTTTGGCAGTGATTACAGCCTCAAGTCTTCTTGGGTATGACGCTACAAGCTTGGCACACCTGTATTTGGGTAATTTCTCCCATTCTTATCTGCAGATCCTCTCAAACTCTGTCAGGTTGGATGGGGAGCGTCGATGCAGTTATTTTCAGCTCCCTCTGGAGATGTTTGATCGGGTTCAAGTCCAGGCTCTGGCTGGGCCACTCAAGGACATTCACAGACTTGTCACGAAGACACTCCTGCGTTGCCTTGGCTGTGTGCTTAGGATCATTGTCCTGTTGGAATGTGAACCTCCACCCCAGTCTGAGGTCCAGAACGCTCTGGAGCAAGTTTTCATCAAGGATCTCTCTGTACTTTGCTCCGTTCATCTTTCCCTCGATCCTGACTAGTCTCCCAGTTCCTGCTGCTGAAAAACACCCCCACAGCAAGATGATGCCACTACCATCTTTCACTGTAGGTATGGTATTGACCAGGTGATGAGCTGTGCCGCTTGGCATTCAGGCCAAAGAGTTCAATCTTGGTTTCATCAGACCAGAGAATCTTGTTTCTCATGGTCTGAGAGTCCTTTAGGTGCCTTTTGGCAAACTCCAAGCGGGCTGTCATGTGCCTTTTACTGAGGAGTGGCTTCCGTCTGGCCACTCTACCATAAAGGCCTGATTGGTGGAGTGCTGCAGATATAGTTGTCCTTCTGGAAAGTTCTCCCATCTTCACAGAGGAACCCTGGAGCTCTGTCAGAGTGACCATCGGGTTCTTGGTCACCTCCCTGACCAAGGCCCTTCTCCCCCGATTGTTCAGTTTGGCTGGGCGGCCAGCTCTATGAAGAGTCCTGGTGGTTCCAAAGTTTTTCCATTTAAGAATGACGGAGGCCACTGTGCTCTTCGGGACTTGCAATGCTGCAGAAATTGTTTTATACCCTTCCCCAGATCTGTGTCTCGACACAATCCTGTTTCGGAGGTCTACGGACAATTCCTTCGACTTCATGGCTTGGTTTTTGCTCTGACATGCACTGTCAACAGTGGCTCCTTATATAGACACGTGTGTGCTTTTCCAAATCATGTCCAATCAATTTAATTTACCACTGGTGGACTCCAATCAAGTTGTAGAAACAAGGATAATCAATGGAAACAGGATGAACATAAGCTCAATTTTGAGTGTCATAGCAAAGGGTCTGAATACTTATGTAAATGTGATATTTCAGTTATTTCTTTTAAATTACTTTGTAAAAAATTCTAAACACCTGTTTTCACTTTTTTAAATATGGGGTATTGTGTGTAGATTGATGATAAAAAAAAGAATGTAATCTATTTTGAAATAAGGCTGTAACGTAGTAAAATGTGGAACAAGTGAAGGGGTCTGAATACTTTCAGAATTTTAAAAATATAACACCAATTTCAATGAAACCTCTTCCATTAGCACAAAGGGACGACGGTGAGTAAGGTGGGCCTAAAATTGCCACGCTATCGTGTACCGTTTTGGCTGTAGTACAGGAACAAACAAACAAAAGAGTTTTAGTATATAGATAAATAAATGTTAGAATACATGTTAGCCATTTAAAGCCTGGAACCTGACCATAGCACAATGTATCAGGTTTGGGTCAGAAGATTTTACAGGTACTTGCAATGATAGACACAAAAATCTGAGGCAAATCAGCAGGTCATACAGCATCTCTGGAGAAAAGGAATAGGTGACGTTTCGGGTCGAGACCCTTCTTCAGACCGTTTGGGTCATATTCAGATTGAACGTGGTTGGGTCAGGTCTTAGTTTTAAATCCAAATAGGTCATTTTACCCCATAGCGAGGACTTGGAGAAAGAGACTGGATCAAAGCAAATACTTTCAAAAATATATTGCACTGGGTTCGCATAATGGTGAAATGTGTGACAAAATTGCTAATGGAAACGAAATAGGAAAGCCCTATTAAAATGCTGAAAACTGTCCCAGGGAAAACTTAAAAGATGTTTAATAAATACCATTGAAAAGAGTTAGAAACCTTACAGGTGCCAGGACTTGCTGATTTTTAATGGAAATTCTGGACACGAGCAATCACCTTCCAAAATCCATTTGATCTCTGTACATGAAACAACAACCAGTATGCCCAATAGCATTGCTGCATTTCTAGCTTGGACTAAGTCTATCTCAATTTTAATTAAAACATTTTAAACCATGCTGACTTGTCCAAGTAGTTCAAAAGGTGAATAGGTTAGCAACATCCTATGGCCTGAAAAAGTTAATTTCTCTTACAACGGAAGATGTGATATCTTTTGATTTTTTTCTCTGTCACTCATTAAAGGACTTGTATTTCAGGGACTCAACATGGTTACTGCATCTTTTTTCAACCTTCTCTGAATTTTTCAACAATGCTGAAACAAAGCCAAGTTGAAGTTTGAAGAAAGGATTGTAATTGTGGGCATCACACTTTCAATAGGTTTGAACTATGGAGTGGCGATTCAAAATTTCTGCTGTCACGGTAAACTTTGTGCTCTCAGGCGAAGAAGCGGTGACAACAGAATATATCTGTGCACTTGTCTGAGAGGACAATACATGTAAACTGCTGTCAGGATCAAAGAAATGGTAAATTAGATAGACCATTTGCAGAGGTTGTCAAATAGACAGAGACAAGTATAGTTTTCTGACTTACTCATGTGGAGGAAATTTAAACTCCTTACAAATACTAAACAAGACAACAAGGAAAATTACAATGCTGTTCATCAGTTATTCAATTCATGTGATTACATTCACATTCTGTCACAAGCAAAAGTTTACCTCATCATAGCTGTATCTGTACTCTCCTTTCTTTGATTTGAGGTCCCATAACACCAATGTTCCAGATTCAAAACCAATTAAAAGCTGCAGAGACAGAAAGAAAGGTCACCAGATTAATCAACTCAAAACAAATAACAGCCCACCTCCAGTTTCCCATCGTCAAATCCATAATCACCAAAGTAGGTGGTATTGTAGATAGTGAAGATGGTTGTCAAAAATTGCAGTAGGATCTTGATCAATTGGGCAGTTAGGCTGAGGAATAGTTAATGGAATTTAGTATAGAGAAATGTACTTTTGCATTTTTGGAAGACTAACAGGGACAGGACCTTCACCGTGAATGTTAGGGCTCTGGGAAGTGTTGTAGAGCAGAGGTGACTTGGAGTGCAGGTACATAGTTTGTTGAAAATGGCACCAGAGGTAGATAGGGTCGTCAAAAAGGCTTTTGGCACATTGATCTTCATCAGAGTATTGAGTATAGAAGTTGGGAGGACATGTGGCAGTTATACAAGATTTGGTGAGGTTGCATTTTAAGTATTGGGTTCAGTTCTGGGCACCATGTTATCATATCATATCATATCATATATATACAGCCGGAAACAGGCCTTTTCGGCCCTCCAAGTCCGTGCCGCCCAGTGATCCCCGTACATTAACACTATCCTACACCCACTAGGGACAATTTTTACATTTACCCAGCCAATTAACCTACATACCTGTATGTCTTTGGAGTGTGGGAGGAAACCGAAGATCTCGGAGAAAACCCACGCAGCACCCGTAGTCAGGATCGAACCCGAGTCTCCGGCGCTGCATTCGCTGTAAAGCAGCAACTCTACCGCTGCGCTACCGTGCCGTCAAGCTGGAAATGGTGCAGATTTACGAAGAAGTTGCCAGGACTCGAGGGCCTGAACTATAGGGAGAAGTTAAACAGGCTCGGACTCTATTCCTTGGAGCGCAGGAGGACGAGGGGTGATCTTATAGAGGAATACAAAATCATGAGGGGGATAGATCGGATAAACGCACAGAGTCGCTTGCCCAGAGCAGGGCCAAGAAGGGTCTCAACCCGAAAAGTTACCTATTCCTTTTCTCCAGAGATGCTGTCTGACCCACTGAGTTACTCCAGCTATTTGTGTCTATCTCGGGGAATCAAGAACCAGACGACATTGGAGTAAGGTGTAGGGGAAAAATGTAATAGGAACTGGAGGGGTAATTTTTTCACAAAGTGGGTGGTGTGTGTATGGAACAAGTTGCTGGAGGAGGTAGTTGAGGCAGGTGGTATCACAACGTTTGAGAAATATTTGGACAGGTACAAGGATAGGATGCGTTTAGAGGGATGTGGGCCAAAAGCAGGCAGGTGGGACATGTTGGTCGGTGTGCGCAACCTGGGCCGAAGGTCCTGTTTCCACACTGTATGACTCGATGACATTACAAGCTCTGATCCCTGACTCCCTCAGCAAAAGTAAGTGAAATGCTATATTTGCCCTTCCTTCTCCTGGGTTCAGCAAGTTCCATGTTCATAAGTTATCACTTATTACCTTTCTGTAATACAAAGTTCCCAAATTACAGGATACCAGGCAAGGATAGGTTGAGCCTTTTTAGCCAGGTTTGAAGCCACGAATGATGGTGGACTGGGAACTGTCAAATATCAATTGTTGTGCTAAACTGGCAAAAGTAATCTTGTTCAGATAAATTATGGACTACGAGCACACAAACAATTTGGAAAACAATAAAACATAAACATGTATCGCTTGAATGATAAATATGTTGAACACCAGGTGGAAATAAGTGAAACTAAATTCAGCAATAAGACAAGAAATGCAAGCATGATCTGCAATGGACAAGAGATCAACTTAACCTAAATTTACATAGTCCAAGTGGAAATAAGAATCAGGAACACTCAGCTAAATAAGGTTAGGTTTTAGAACATTAAAGGCTTTATTGTAATTGGGCCTAGATTAAGTTGTTGATCTGGACAAAGTTCATAATTCAGTAGTTAAGCACTTGTGGATGTGTCACAACTTAAAAGAATGGTAGGAGCAAGCAAAACATAAATTCATGCATATCCAAATGTACAATATCTATTTTAATATGTTTAACTGCTAATTCCATACATAGATGTATCATTAAGGAAGAATAGATGATATAGACGCAGGCAATCTCTGCTAAATTCATTCAAGTTATGGATCCTGACAGAATTCACAAATCACCACCAATAATTTGAGATATGGAATAAAATTCTCCCTTGATTAGTACAGGTGTCAGTGGTTATGGGGAGAAGGCAGGAGAATGGGGTTAGGAGGGAGAGATAGATATGCCATGATTGAATGGCAGAGTGGACTTGATAGGCCGAATGGCCTAACTCTACTCCTATTCCTTATAACGTTATGACCTAACAGAATTCACATAGTAAAAAGTAAATAAACAACCAAAATTGATCTTTTGTCAAATCGCATTTCTTGATGCATGCACAGAGGACACTGCTTTGCATTACAGAAAAATGTGATTCAGACTGTTAACATTTGCCTCAGTATTCAAAGGTCCAATTGTCCAGCTTCCACAAACTTAAGAGCTGGTTGCAAATATTGTTTGGTATTAAAAAAAGTTGTTTCTATAATTAGATCATTTCTATGGTTTCTTGATTCCCCCAATTAGAGAATGACAATAAAGGATGACCATTAGATAAATAAATAAAGTACTTCATCTGTTGTAAAGTGCTTTGGAACATCAAGTCATAAAAGATTTTGCAGGAATGCAAGATAATTTCTGACGTTGAACTCAACCCATCATTGTTTTCTTTACTCGTGTCTCTACAGCTTGCTGTTACCATGAATAGGATCATCATAATTTACTGTCTTCCCTAATTTAGTACCATTTGCAAATGTGGATGTACGAATTACTAATCCTTCATAGTTAGCAATTTACCCAATGTAATGTGGAGGCACTGTTGCAAATCACAAGGGAATGCCAGATTTCAAGGAACTAATCAGAGCATGCATTTACGCCCACTTTATCTCTTACTCTCAATTTTATCATTGCGCGTGGGAGTACTCGCTGTAGTACAGCCATTGACTGTCATCTTACAGTCTACTACTAAATCCATTATTAAAAATCTTGTCCTTTCCTTTCTTAAAAATAATTCCTGTTCAAAAACTAGAAACCATATACTCTCTTAATTTTAACTGTAAACAAAAATCAGGAATCAGTTTATGGACACAAAATGCTGGAGTAACTCAGCAGGACAGGCAGCATCTCTGGATAGAAGGAATGGGTAAAGTTTTGTGTCAGCGGTTGTGAGACAGCATTTTGTGTCTATCTTCGGTATAAACCAGCATCTGCAGTTCCTTCCTACATATCAGGAATCAGTTTCACCCAAAACATAATCTAATACATTATTCCATAACTTTACAGAAGCACTCAACCTCAAAGATTCCCAAATGTAAAAAATTTGCCCGAGAAATGGGCTCAGGCCCATCCTTTTTCTCCAGAGATGCTGCCTGATCCGCTGCGTTACTCTAGCACTTTGTGTCTATATTTAAAAATTGATTACCTCCCCACCCAGTCATATCAGATTAATTCAGTCACGACCATCTGACAATATAATCTACAAACACTACAATGCGATCTTAAACAGGCTGCCAGAAAAAGGTGATCAAGCAGTCTGAAGAAGGATCGTGAACCAAACGTTATTTATCCTTTTCCTCCAGAGATACTACCTGATCCGCAGAGTTACTCTAGCACTTTACATCAATCAGCGGAATAGTAAAAAGAATCAGCTTCAGTCTGAAGAAGGGTCTCAATCCAAAATATCACCCATTCCTTCTCTCCAGAGATGCTGCCTGTCCCGCTGAATTACTCCAGCATTTTGTGTCTACCTTCGATTTAAACCAGCATCTGCAATTCTTTCCTACACAGTAGAATAGTAAACATGTGTCTCATTAAACATGTCTCACTTCAGAGGAGATACAGAATTATAGGCCCAATCTCAACACCAGCTCAATTTTACCTCAGAAAAAGGCATATCTTTACACAGTGTCTTTAATATTCTCAAGTTGCACCAACATTTCATAGAGCAAACAAATTATGATGGAACTGCAATATTAAAATCAATGTAATACAGAATACGAGACTTTGAAACTTACAGTCCACTATGCCTGTGTCAGTTTAGGAAGAGCTATCCAATTTAATTCTACAGCATTTTCACCCTATAATCCTGCCATTTGTCTTTTTCAAACATCTATATTTGTATTTTGAAAGCAACTGTGCAAAGATTTCATCACACTTGCAAGCTGCATTTTCCTTTTCCTTCCAATGTTTTGCCTATTTTAAATCTCGAGCATCTGCCTGATAATCCGCACTGAAGAAATTTTTTAATTGGTTCATTAGAACCCCTCAATTTTAAACCTCCCCAAGACCTCCCCAGTCTTCTCTGCTCCAAGAAAAATAATTCCCCTTCTCCATTCTTTCCACATTACTGAGCTCCTGTATCACTGTATCCTGTATCGCTGCTATCAGCTGGGAAGTTCCTCTATGTCCTCTCCAAGGTACTGACATATTTTCTGAAGTATGATACATATTATTCAATCATGCATAATGCTCAACCAAGGTCTAACCAGAGATAGGTAATGTTATTATGACTCCTTAGCTTTTCCATTCCCTGCCCCTATCTGGTGCCACAGATCTTGCTTATGCTTTCTTACCTGCCTTAAAAGCTTGTCCTGCAATGTTTAAAGAATATATATAATCAAGCATTCCTTTGCTTTTGCATTCCATGCAGACTATCATTTGGATTACATATATTCACCATTTTGTTTCTACCAATATTTTTTATTTACCCATATTAAATAGTTTTTTTCATGAGTCTGCCATTTCACCTGTTTCTGTTAAGGCCCACCACTATCCTATACTATTTACAAAGCTGTCAAGTTAAGCTTCAGCCATGATCTACAAAACTGCAATTTCTATACCCCAAAAGTTAACAAGATTACCTTCTATGAAAAACGCCACAACATCCTACATGCAGTGTATCCAATAATACTATAAGTAACCAACACAGAAACATAGAAAATAAAGGCATTCAACCCTTGAGTCTACTTTTCTATTTAATATCCTCTCGTTAATAAACAATTTCTTAATATGTTGGGTGAGTAATATTGTTAGGATACAGAAAACTACCTTGCTCTTTGAGAAACAGCAAAGATTCACATTATTCACCTGAGGCATTGTCTTGCCTTTCGGTTTAACTTCTTATTTGACGCTAATGATTTATACTTTCTCAAGGCTAGAGCCGGTGAAATTGTAATTGGTGTTAGAAGAAAAACTCTATGAGATGGGAATGCTGGAATGTTGGTGCATTAGCCAAGCATTTAATCCGGCATGTGGCAGGCCAAATAAACAAAACTGGCAAAAGTAGAGATAGGTGCTAAATCTACACACTAAAGGTGCTAGTTACTTCATGTAGACACACACAGTTGATAGCTACTTCAAATACTTTCAAACCACCTGCTAAATTGCTGTTTTGTCATGGTCATGACATATAACTAGAGAAGACAAATATCAGTGGGAATAATAGAGGGATTTAATTGCATTCACACAGTATATAGTATTTTATTTACAATCTTCCACGGAATATCCCCAATTCCAAAAGTTGGGAAGTATCATTGGAAGAAACTAGTTTCCTGACCTACATGTAAGATGATCCGCCCTTAGCTGGAAATCAAGCCCTGTATTAAATACAAATCAGAAAAACCAAATTCAAAATATTGTTGAACACGTACCCAAAGCTGAGTGTTGTTATAGTGTTCCAGTTTAGATAAAAGATTTGAGAGTTTCTGAGAACTTGCTTTAAATAACCCACTTTGTGACAATACTATGGCCAAAGTACAGGCTAGGAAGCTCCCCATGAATCAAGCTTGTGACCAGACCTCCAAAGATGACAGAGTACAACTTTACACAAATAATTTACAGGAACCTATTCTCTACTCATTGCATTTTTCCCAGGGAAGTTACCCTGGCTTTATTGGGAGTTTGGTATGCTGCCATACTATCACGATTTTCCATAATGCAACAAATTCCCTTCATGAAAGATTACACTCCTTGTGTTGTTTTGCAGCAAGACCAGGATTTAGACCTGGTAATGATTAAGGAAGTTTAATGATTAAGCACTGTCCAAAATGAGATTGACATGCAGTTGGTATGACGGTGTTCCCATGTGCCGGTTGCCTTGGTCAAAATCGCAGGCCTAAAAAGTGCTGTTAAATTAGTCTTGGTGGGTTGGGTTAGGGATCTTGAGATGCTATGTAGGGTAAATAAAGCTAATAAGGAGGCAAGTAAATATTTCAGATGGTAGTTGGGATGATGATATTAAATGGATTACTTTATCTGACATGATGTTGAGTTTTACCACATTGTAAGAACTGTACTTAATCGGGCAGGTGGAGTGTATTATATTTTCGATTTGTGCTGAGCAGATAATGGAAAAACATTAGGGAGCTTAGTGAATCACTCATTGCAGAATATGCTGACCCACTCGCTCTTCTGTGCTTGGACCAAGGCCATGTCGAGGACTGCAGCACAGTGGATAAGGTAGAACACAAACTGAGTTGCAGTCAGCAAGTTAATTGTAGGTTTTATTTTCTACTATTTTTGATAATGGTTTTATTACATGAAATAGACAGTTGAAGAGAATCTACGCAGCCCACGGTGCTGGCCGAAACTATATCCTTGGTGCAACAGGATTTCTGTTCTGAGATTTTTTGCATAATTTAAAACAAGCTACAGAATAAAAATTCAAATTAAGTCAGCATCTGCTTAAATTTGGAGAACAGAGAAAGAAGTTATTTTAGATAGACAGAAACTATAAATTACTTAGAATATTTTAGCTAAAATATTTTTTTTATTTTAAGCCATTACTATGGTTTCCTTTCCCACCAAACAAAAATCCAATGCAACTTTCAAAATATTTCTGGTAAACATTCCACAAAGGCTAATTAAGATTACTTGTGCTCAATTTATCAATCTCAAAACTTCACTTTCATTGTTTATTTCTACTCGCAACAAGTAAAAATAAATAAATGACAAGTTATATATCGAGAGCATTCCACTGCCAAACTCCAGAATGTTGTTAATGCAATAAGTGGGATTCCCAACACACTCTGATCCCCGTACCTTAATCTTCTCTCATTTTAACATCTTCAAGCTTCTCCTGTAAAGTGATGCGAAAGACCTGAAATAAAATATGCATCTGGCCCAAGGTAAAATCAATCATTCAGAAAGCTTGCGTGTGTGGTCCACTCACCCCATGCAAACCCATTTTCATTCTTGAGAAATCTACTCAGTGAAAGAAATTAAGTTCATAGGAGCAAAAGTAAGTCATTTAGTTCATTGAGTCTACCCCACCATTCAATCATGGCTGATCTAACTTTCCCTCTCAACCTCATTCTCCTGCCTTTCCCCATAACCCTTGACACCCTAACCAATCAAGTTTCTGTCAATCTGCACTTCAAGAATACCCGATGATTTGGCCTCCATTTGTGGCAATGAATTGCACAAATTCATCACCCTCTAACAAAAGAAATTCCTCCTCATCTCCTTTCCAAAGGTACGTCCTTTTATTCTGAGGTTACACCCTCTGGTTTGGACTCTTCCACTAGTGGAAGCATCTTCTCCACATCCACTCTATCCAGGCCAAATAGTTGTTTGATGCAAGAGGCCATAATCTGTTTATTAGTCAATCAGTACACAATAGATTTGAAATTATCAAAACAAAATCTTCAGTGGCAGAATTATATAGCACGATATTGATGTAGCAACCTATCATAAAATTGACATCAATAGATGTTTACCAATGAATATATTGTCTTTCAACCATACAATCAAAATCAAGCAACTTTAAAGTAACCCTTATCCCCCTCACAAAAAGGGAAGAAATATAGAATATTTTCCCCACAAACAAGCAGTAGGTGCTCATTAAGCCCATTTTTATTTTGTCAATTTGATAAAAGGATACAGAGCCACTATTACACCAAATTCTATTGAATCAACAATTTATGTCAACTGCCTTTTGACATCAATCAAGGCATACAGATTATGAAACAAACCAAGATAAGGCACCAAGAATAAGTCCACACAGTTAACAGCCTGATTAATGAGACACCGTCAATTCCACAAGGATATTTTTCAGAACTGGGCTAAGAAACATTAAGATCACACTGGGTTGAAATACTTCGTAGTTGGCCCATTGCGGTTTGATTTAGGATATTTTCAAATACAGCAAAGCCAGAATAAGATTTGATTTTCATCATCTGAAGTCTATGTGATGACTTTAGTTTTTTGAAGTCACATGGCAATATTAATCTATATTATATTAATGGATAAGGTATTCTATTATTTCATTGTAACCTCCACAATGAAATACCTTGACAGGTATTTCAAGAGACTAAAAAGTCATACAATTAATCAAATAAAATTGCTGACATATATTCTACAGACAGGAAGACGGCAATTCTCCACATCCTAGAATCAGAGAAAATTGACAAAGATTGTGTAAAATTAATGTAGGAGAAATTAATAACAGAACTTCTATTCATATTGTGCAGTGACATCCTATGGATATTCCAGTCTGCTTCAGAGCAAATTACTTACTTTGAGTAGTGTCTGCAATAATGAAGACAAACAACACATAATTTGCAATCAGCAAAACGCCATCACCCAGCTGTAATACTAAGGACCAAGAAATCAGTTTTTGATGTTGATGTAGGTACAAAATGTGGTCAGGAAATCAGGAGTCCTCCTTTGCTTATAATCCAGTAGGGACATAAGAAAAGGTAGACATGCTAATTGTAACTTTTCATTCAAGAGTGGGACCTCGTCTTCCCAACCAGCATCGGGCCATTGAACACTACAAACACCAATTAAACTTCGAACTGCAAACTGTCTTGGTTGCACTAGGGACTTTGGGTTTTTGTTTTATACTAATATTAGTTTTTAAGAAGAATTTATTGTACTTTTGTTTGTTTGTTTGTTTATGTTATCTATTGAGTACTGTTTACAGACCTGTTATGCTACTGCAAGAAGGAATTTCATTGTTCAGTTTCTGTACATATGACAATTAAACACTCTTAGAAACATAGAAAATAGGTGCAGGAGGAGGCCATTCGGCCCTTCGATTCATTGTGATCATGGCTGATCGTCCCCAATCAATAACCCTTGCCTGCCTTCTCCCCCATATCCCTTGATTCCACTAGCCCCTAGAGCTCTATCTAACTCTCTCTTAAATCCATCCAGTGATTTGGCTTCCACTGCCTTCTGTGGCAGAGAATTCCACAAATTCACAACTGTCTGGATCAAAAAGTTTTTTCTCACCTCAGTTTTAAATGGCCTCCCCTTTATTCTAAGACTTGAATTTCTTGACTCCACAAGTAGCATTGCAATAGGTTTTTTCATTTTTATATGACCATTTGCAGCATATTCAATCAATTTCACCAGGAGCACATTGTTAATCCATGTCTTTCATCCTTCCACAATATTTATAAAATGCTTAGAACTAATCGGTTATTCATTCAGTTGGATATGTAAATTCTACTGTTTTTCACAGGCAGCACAAAAAATACTTGCTACCAAAGATTTTAAGACTCCTACATTTATGATTTCAAAGACAATAACTAGCACAGGTATGCTGGCTATGGATACTTACAAATATCTATTGGAATCTGCCGAAAATTTTGCACGTTTCTCTGGAACAACTGTAAGTTGAGGTCTAGACTTACTAGTTACATAAACATTTGCAAATCTGGTAGTCAACATTTCTGAAAGCAGCAGACATGGAAACATAGCTGAAAATATCTGTGCATAGGTAAGTGATAACAATATCTAATATTACAAGAAAAGCAATAAACTGTCCACAGTGCCTCACTGGCACACTGTTCATTTCAAAATTCTTATCTTGAGGGTAAATATTCCTGAGTTGAGACATTGTATCAACACTTTTCAGTCTTGGAAAGAACCTGAAATGGATATCCAAGAGGTTCTTCTCAAGTGACTCTTCTTTCCCAACATTTCACTAAAGGTCTCGTGCCCCACTATTTTTATAAGGTTCATCACCAGTGACCTTGCTTTCAGTTGTGTAGGTCTAATCGCTGGAATTCCTTCTTGACCTTTCTAACATATCACTAAAACACCCAAATATTCTCTCTTTATCCTTGCTAATATCTCAGAGGGCTCAATGTGAAACGCGACTAATTTTCCTGCGAAAGACCTTGGAACATTTTACAAGGTTAAAGCTAAATACCAATAACTTTTGTTGATGAGAGATATACTAGTTCTTTTGTACTTCAATGTCTTTTTTAGAACCAGGAACAAGCACACTGCATTTATTTTTTTTCCCCACTGTGCTTTAAATATTTTCTCGTTTCAGAAAGATTGAACAAATTTTAAAGCCTCCATGATTTAACAGAAAACACTTAAAGCTGTCTTTCCATTCTTTCAAAATTTAAAAGCAGTGACAAAAGATCCCAAAAGTATGATCTGTCAAAAAGATGCTTTCCCAGGACTATTGCTTAAATTGTGTACAGCAAACGTTTATCACTGATAGAAACAAAAATTCAGCTAAAAATATGCCAGTATAAAACTGAAGTAAAACTAAGTCAGTATACATATGGGTACAGAACAAATGAAAGCACAGCAGTGCAGAGAAGGTTCACAGGATTGTGTCCTGTGATGAAGAGGATTTCTTACATAGGGGTATTGATTTAGAATTTCGAAGATAGACCAATGATCTTATTGAAATATTTAAGCTTCTGAGGGATCTTGACACAGTAGATGCAATTTTTTCCTGTGGTGTGGGAATGTAGAACCAGGTGACAAAATCAGGATAACAGCTCGAAGGGGAAGGTATTACTTCTCTCTGAAGATTATGAATCTTTGTAATTCTCTACCCCAGAGAAGGCTAGTCAAGATATTTACACAACATGCTTTGAGGCTAACAATATGATCAGCCATTATTAATATACTAAACATTAGAGCAGGTTTGTGATGCAGTGGCCTATTCTTGTTAATATTGCTCACTTTACATGTGTTTCCGAAAGTATAATAAGCACAATGTTAAGCATTCCACCAAAAGCTACACATTTCCAGAACTATACAGTATGTATAAAGATCACTTAATCATTTCAAACACTAAGACAAAAATGATCAAATTGTTTGGTATTGAAGCAATTAACAAGAACAAAGAGGCAGAACTGGACAGGCATGTATGCAATATGTCGGGTGAACACAGTATGAATGGTATAATGCATGCAAAATGCACTTCCCAGTAAATCTTGAATATTACTTTGCCACTGAGGCAAACTTTAACCAGTTATCCTTTGTGCGAATCATATACCTTGCCTTCATCCATGGGGTTGTCACTGATGTGGACAATGAGGCCTGGGTGGGTTTTTGATGATCTGCAAGTAAAACAGGTGAGAAATCAGGAAAATTCTAGTTATACAAAGCTCTCCAACTGTCCAAGAATTTTTTTATTACATATTTAAACACTAATTATTTACAGTACAACTGCTTACAGCTTCTGAAGGTTGAAAGGAACAAAGCTGTTAAATTATTCAGCTTCCAGCATTGTCCAGTTGAACTAAGTGACTTTGAGGCATTTATAAAAATATCCTTGGGCACTCGCATGGGCCCTAGCTACGCCTGCCTCTTTGTCGGGTACGTCGAACAATCCCTGTTCCAGACGTACACTGGCCCCATCCCCGAACTCTACCTCCGCTACATCGACGACTGCATTGGTGCTACCTCTTGCACCCATGCAGAACTCACTGACTTTATACACTTCACCTCCAATTTCCATCCTGCCCTTAAATATACCTGGACTATCTCTGACATCTCCCTCCCGTTTCTGGACCTCACCATCTCCATCACAGGAGAAAAATTAGTGACGGACATTTATTACAAGCCCACCGACTCGCACAGCTATCTGGACTACACTTCTTCCCACCCGGTCCCCTGCAAAAAGTCTATCCCCTACTCCCAATTCCTCCGTCTACGCCGCATCTGTGCCCGGGATGAGGTGTTTCAGACTAGGGCTTCCGAGATGTCCTCGTTTTTCAGAAAACGGGGCTTCCCCTCCTCCATTATAGATGAGGCTCTCACTAGGGTCTCTTCTACATCCCGCAGCTCCGCTCTTGCTCCCCATCCCCCCACTCGCAACAAGGACAGGATCCCCCTCGTTCTCACCTTCCACCCCACCAGCCAGCGGATCCAACATATCATCCACCAACATTTCCGTCACCTACAACAGGACCCCACCACTGGCCATATCTTCCCATCCCCTCCCCTCTCTGCATTCCGCAGAGACCGTTCCCTCCGCAACTCCCTGGTCCACTCGTCCCTTCCTACCCAAACCACCCTAACCCCGGGCACTTTCCCTTGCAACCGCACGAGATGCAACACCTGTCCCTTTACCTCCCCCCTCAACTCCATCAAAGGACCCAAACATTCTTTCCAGGTGAGACAGAGGTTCACCTGCACCTCCTCCAACCTCATCTATTGCATCCGCTGCTCTAGATGTCAACTCATCTATATCGGCGAAACCAAGCGCAGGCTCGGCGATCGCTTCGCTGAACACCTGCGCTCGGTCCGCATTAACGCCACTGATCTCCCGGTGGCCCAGCACTTCAACTCCCCCTCCCATTCCCAGTCTGACCTCTCTGTCATGGGCCTCCTCCAGTGCCATAGTGAGGCCCGCCGGAAATTGGAGGAGCAGCACCTCATATTTCGCCTGGGCAGTTTGCGGCCCGGTGGTATGAACGTTGACTTCTCCAACTTCAGATAGCTCCTCTGTCCCTCCCTTCCCCTCCTCCTTCCCAGATCTCCCTCTATCTTCCTGTCTCCACCTATATCCTTCCTTTGTCCCACCCCCGACATCAGTCTGAAGAAGGGTCTCGACCCGAAACGTCACCCATTCCTTCTCTCCCGAGATGCTGCCTGACCTGCTGAGTTACTCCAGCATTTTGTGAATAAATCGATTTGTACCAGCATCTGCAGTTATTTTCTTATATCCTTGGCCTACTGTCCCATAATTCATGACTGAAATATTTTTCATGTGAACCTCACAGCTACAGCCTCACTTATTTGTCCCATATTGCAAACTTATATCCTGCAATTAATATATGTATACCTAAATCTTTTATTAATTTATTCAAAAATATTCAAAGCGATACAGGAGCTGATGTCAAAACACCGTCCACAGCCCAAAAGAAACTGCCACTGGAAAGAAGCTGAGAAACTAACTGGACAGCTGTGTAACTAAACAATCAGCTGGCCAACTGGCTGACTGGGTTGAAGGAAGGAACTCCAGATGATGGTTTAAACCAAAGATAGACACAAAATGTCGGAGTAACTCTGAGTAACTCAGAGACAGGCACCGTCTCTGGTAGAAGGAATGGGTGATATTTTGGGTCGAGACCCTTCTTCAGACTGAATCAGGACAGAGGGAGATACAGAGATAAGGAAGTGTTGATTAGTTCATTGTTATCTAGGAGAAGGTAACAACAAAGCAAACAGATAAAATGTAAATGAGGACAGTCAAACTAGTCAGAGAACTGTGAAGGGAGAGGGATGGATAAAGAGGAAAGGCAAGGGTTACTTGAAGTTAGAGAAGTCAATATTAAATTGCCTTCCCTCTCTCCTTATCTCAGTATCTCCCTCTCCCCTGACTCGGTCTCAAGAAGGGTCTCAACCCAAAACATCACCCTTTCCTTCTATCCAGAGATGCTGCCTGTCTCGCTGAGTTACTCCAGCATCGTGTCTATCTTCAGCTGACATAGAAAATAGCAGTCGACCACCTAAACAACTTTCATGTCAACTGATTGCAGAGAACGACCTGCATTAAGGTGGCATGATGGCGTTGCGGTAGAGCTACTGCCTTACAGCGCAAGAGACCCGGGTTCGGCCTCACACCAAATGCTATTAGTGGAAGAAAGTTCACAAATATGTGTTCCTAAAAATAGGTCTGAAATTCCTGGTGGCAAGTACGCACTAGTGGACATGGTTTATTTTTACCTAAAAAGGACACACAGTGCTGGAGTAACTCGGCGGGTCAGGCGGCATCTCCGGAGAACATTGATAAGTGACCTTTCCGTCGTGAAACTTCTTCAGACTGGAGAAGGGCCCTGATCAGAAATGTCACATTCATGTTCTCCAGAGATGCTACGTGACCCGCTGAGTTACTCCAGGACTTGATCTGATTTTGCAAACCAGTATCTTCAGTTCCTAGTTTCTGCTTTAGTTTTACCTATCCTATCATTTTCCTTCAATATTTTGAAAGTTTCAATCAAGTTACACCACAACTTTCCGCATTTCAAGAATGATAATCCCAATTTCTGTAATCTCTTCAACATATTTGGAAATCTCCAAGGCCCTCAGTGCTTGAGGTGTGGTCAAAACAAGGTTTAGTGCAATAGCCCTTCAAACTCCGTGAAACCCAGTTCTCTAGATATGACTACAAGAATTCTATCAGCATTTATGATTATGTTTCAAGGTCAAAGTCTTTTTACTTCTGTTCAAATCCCCCACTCTTTCGAGCTATTCGATTAGTTAGAACTAAAGGATATAATCCTGTACTTTCTGTGTGGATAACCTCACAATTGTCTATATTGACATCTAATTGTCATAGTTTTAATCATTTATTCAATTACACTCTTTTGTAATTTAGTACTTCCATGGAAGTTCTTAAATCACTGCCCATTTTGTATCAACAGCAATTTTGCATATCTGACAGTATCTTATCATTTATAAACAGTGACTACTTGTAGCCTCAATGCCAATCCTTGCAATTGTGTGGCAATTTGAGGACCTCCCATTTGCCCTATTCTCTGTCTCGACTGCTTAGTCAATAATTCAGCTTCCAAAAGCTCAAATTCAGTGTTCAGGGCTTTTATCAAATGCTTTCTTGGTCCACAGAACTCCCATGGATGTTTCCCTGTCCGCTACATCAATCAACCAAAAAAAATTAAATCAGTTTTGTTATGCTTTACAAAAAATGCTTGTCAACGTGTTCAAACACTCCATCCTTAATTACAAAGTAATTTTCCTACTGATCTTATGCTAACTGGTTTATAATTTCTTCCTTTCCCTCCGTCATTCTTTATCACAGTATGGCATCTAAGTTCTAAACTAAAGGACGAGTTCCCAATTCAAAAGAAGTTAACTTTTTTTTTTTAATAGGATGAATCTAAATGGACCTTCTGAAGAATGCCTGAACTACTTCGGAGAATTTAGTAACATGGAATGGTAGCAGAAAAAACAGCCACCCATGAAGGAACATTGAGAAAAGTGAAATAACAAGACATGAAGGTTGGAAGAATCAGGAAGAAAAGAGGATAAAGGAAATTTGAAATAAAAATAACTAAGTATGAGCAGCAGCAAAAATGTGCTCAAGAATAAACACTGGAAGTCTGAATCATAGGCAAGATGTTGCAAGAAAAGATTAATAGAATGTTTATTGAATCAAACCACAGTAAACCTGACCATACAGCACAACTAAGTTGTACAATATAGAACATAGTTGGTTTTAAATATACTTCCCCATCTTGCAATCAACATCCTGCTAACTTCTCAAAGCAGCTGGCAAATTGGCAACATTACAACTTATATTAAAAAAAGCAGAGCCGAGTTTTTCATAGATTTAACCTTTTCTGCACCAGAGTCAGATTCTTTCCTTCAAACATATGACAAATCGAAAACCTGCATTGTGCATAACATATTTCATGGAATGCATTCATCCATACTGTAAGATGACCTACGTTGCATGCGTGATTACTTGGTCATCTAATTGAAGCGTTGACAGGGTAGATTAAAAAAAAAAAACATTTTCTCAAGTGAGAGTGGGGAGGAAATGGGCTAGTCCAATCAAAGGGGTATAATGTTAAAATTGGGAATGGGCCATTAAATACAGGAGGATGCATTTCTTTTAATAGAGAGTACTGGAAATCTGGAATTCTCTCTCTCTAAAGGTCAAGGTCTTAAGAAAATTCAGAACCGGAAAGGATTGCTAGGTGAGAGGAATGGAGGCTCAAAGGTAAACTAAATTAAAGTACCTAGTTTAATTAGACAGCCGACGATGTATGGAAATGCTAAAATAGGCTGTTCTTATTCCTCTGACAAACAGTTATATGAACAGAAGCCCAGACAACAGAGCATTTTGATTGAATAGCTGTGATAGATGTGATAGATATCAACTATTCCTAACACATTGTGATAGATATCAACCAATTCTCCTTTAAGATATTGAAGTTACGAAGTCCATTTGCAGCAGAAAAAAATATATAACTGGAATTAAAATTGGATCTCCGACTTGAAATGCACATACAAATTCCCTCCCTCCAACGGCGATATATTAGGGTTTGAAAAACAAAATAGCCTTGAGCTTCCTGGGCAAAAAAAATTCAACAGGATTGTATATGTTTACGTAGGACAAAGAAACCAAGATGTATTTAACACTCATTGTTGTAAGTTGAAACAACAAATGCACATGGCCAAGGGGATCTCTGCATTTAAACTAATCACCACTCTCTTCTCAGAGCAAACTCTCTGGTTTCAAATATTTTTCGTTGAGCCACGAGGCATCCTTTCAATCTACCAACACTCAAATGATTGGGTGTGGAAGAATTGCATTGTTACATGAACTAAAATTGGTTTTAATCTTGCAAATATGGTGAGGAAAAATAATTGACAAAAATACTTCATGTTTGACATAGCAAGCTAAATCATCTGTACTGGGCTCCAAACATAAATGAAAGTTTTGACAAATTATTGAGCTAGTAAACATAGATAAAGAGACACATGAATTGAAGATATAACATTTTCTTCTTGAAAATACGTTATTAACCATCCATAAGAATGAAGCACTTACAGTTCAATGGCTTTATTCCACATAATGACATAGCCTGAGAGTGTGAAAGACTCCACATTGACAATATGTACATTCCCTCTTTCCGTGCCAACATACAACCATTTACTCTGGAAGGGCAGATGGCAAAATGTTATCCTGCAGAGAAGAAAATCATTGACTGAAAATCTCATTCAAATATTGTACAATAGTCGTACATGCAATTAAAGATATACAATTACAACAATTCCTGAAAACATTAATAGAAACATGATTAGATTGTTCAAGGTCGAGTTGGTTGCAATTGAGCTCCACAATTTGAAAATGTAAATTCCACAAATCATTGAAAAAATTAATTTAATAAACATGGTGAGTGATCTCATATAGAGTTGTTGTAAAAATAAAACAAGTCAGACACGTGAACTTATTATCTCCACAAAAACTCGGTCTCAATATATGATTCATGGAGTTGTTCTTCAAACTGTTCAAGCTAACAAATTAGATAGCTGGCATTAATAGCTCAAAATAATAGATATTAGTCTTATTCCCACAAGGCATTAAGAGTATAGTTGATGCAATCATAAATTGTACATTTTATCTTTAAGAATATTTTGCAGTTTAGAGTCATAGAGTGAAACAGTGTGGAAACAGGCCCTTCAGCCCAACTTGCCCACACCATCAACAATGTCCCAGCGACACTAGTCCCGCTTGGTCCATATCCCTCCAAACCTGTCCGAGCCATGTACCTGTCTAACTGTTTCTTACACGATGGGATAGTCCGAGCCCCAACTACCTCCTCTGGCAGCTTGATCCATACACCCACCACCCTTTGTGTGAATAAGTTACCCCTCGGATTCCTGTTAAATCTTTTCCCCTTCACCTTGAACCTCTGTCCTCTGGTCCTCGATTCCCCTACTCTGGGCAAAAGACTCTCTGCATCTACCCAATTTATTCCTCTCATGATTTTGTATACCTCTGAGATCTCCCCTCATCCTCCTGTGCTCCATGAAATAGAGACCCAGCCTATTCAATCTCTCCTTATAACTCACACCCTCTAGTCCTGGCAACATCCTTCTAAAATCTTTTCTGAACCCTTTCAAGCTTGACAATATCTTTCCTATAACCTGGTGCCCAGAACTGAACACAATATTCCAAATGCAGTCTCACCAACATCTTATACAACTGCAACATGACCTCCCAACATCTATACTCAGTACTCTGACTGATGAAGGCCAAAGTGCCAAAAGCCTTTTTGACAACCTCATCTACTTGCGGCTCGACCTTCAAGGAACCATGCACCTGTACTCCTCGATCCCTCTGGTCTACACCACCCAGAGGCCTACCATTTACTGTGTAGGTCCTGCACCTACACAGGTTCGACATCCCAAAATGCAACAGCACACACTTTTCTGTATTAAATCCCATCAACCATTCCTCCGCCCCCCTGGTGCAATCTTTCACAACCATCTTCACTATCTGCAAAACCACTAACTTTTGTATCATCAGCAAATTTGCTAATCTTGCCCTGCATGTTCTCATCCAAATCATTGATGTAGATGACAAACAGTAACGGGCCCAACAGAGAACCCTGAGGCACATCACTAGTCACAGGCCTCCAGTCTGAGAAGCAACCTTCCACCATCACCCTCTGCTTCCTTCCATGGAGCCAATTTGCTTTCCATTCAGCTATCTCTCCTTGGATCCCATGCAATCTAACCTTCCAGAGCAGCCTACCATATGGAACCTTGTCGAATGCCTCACTGAAGTCCATGTACACAACATCTACAGCTCTGCCCTCATCAACCTTTTTGGTCATGTCTTCAAAAAAAATCAATCAGATTTGTGAGACACGACATTCCACGTACAAAACCAGGCTGACTATCGCTAATCAGCCTTTGCCCATCCAAATGCCTGTACAATCTATCCCTCAGAATACTCTCCAGTAACTTACCAACTACAGATGTTAAGCTCACCGGCCTATAGTTCCCAGCATTTTTCCTGCAGTCCTTCTTGAAAAGAGGCACGACATTTCCCACCCTCCAATCTTCCGGTACCTTTCCTGTATTTAAGGACGACTCGTAAATTTCAACCAGGGCTCCCACAATTTCCACTCTCGTTTCCCGCAATGTCCTTGGATATATCTGATCAGGCCCTGGAGATTTCTCTACCTTCAAACACGACAGCACCTTCAGTACTTCTTTGACGTTAACCCTGACTGCTCTCAAGATACTTCCAGTGACTGCTCCAATTTCCTCCATCCAACTGTCTTTCTCCTTGGTAAATATAGAGGAGAAATACTCATTTAGTACCTTGCCCATCTCCTGTGGCTCCACACAGAGGTGACCGCTTTGATTCGTTGAGAGGTCCCACTCTCTCTCTCCCTAGTTACCCTTTTCCCCCTTATGTATTTATAAAATATTTTGGGATTGTCCTTAATGCTACCTGCCACAGCTATCTCCTGGCCCCTTTTTGCCCTCTGATTTCCTTTCTTAGTTTACTCCTTAGTTCCTGAAACACCTCCATGGATGCACTTGATCCCAGCTGCCTATACCTGTCCCATGCATCCTTCTTGTTTTAGACTAATGTCTCAATTTCCCTCATCAGCCATGTTTCCTTAAATTTGCCTGCTTTGCCCTTCACTCTAATGGGGACGTACATATCCTGAGCTTTCTTCAGTACATTTTCAAAAACATCCCACTTGGCCAATGTTCCTTTCCCCTCTAATAACCTGCTCCAGTCAACTTGAGCGAGACCTTCTCTCATACCCTCAAAGTTCTTACCCCAGTTCAGCATCTTCACACGTCGACCCTCTCCGTCCCTATCCATAACTATCTTAAACCTAATCAAACTGTGGTCATTGGTGCCAAAAGGCTCTTCCACACACACTTCATCAATTTTCCAATACTAGATCCAGCGTTGCCCTCTCGCCTTTGGGAGCCTCCACATACTGATTAAGAAAACTCTCCTGAATACTTTTGAGGAATTGCACCCCATCTAAACCCTTCACGCTATGATTCTTCCAGTCTATATTGGGAAAGTTAAAATCCCCTACTACAACAACCTTATTTGACCTGCAGCTGTCTGCAATCTCCCGGCACATTTGTTCTTCTAATTCCCGTTGACTATTCGGGGGTCTGTAGTACACCCCCAACAAGGTGATCATCCCTTTCTTGTTCCTCAGCTCCACCCATATAGCCTCACTAGACAAACCATCCATAATGTCACCTCTGAACACAGCCGTGACATCCTCCTTAACCAACAATGCAACCCTCCCTCCTCTTTTTCCCTCGCCTGTCTCTCCTGAAGCTCTTGTACCCCAGAACATTGAGCTGGCAGTGCTGGCCGTTCCTTAACCAGGTTTCAGTCATGGCTAGAACTTTCCAGTCGCTCGTACCTATCCATGCCCTGAGCTCATCTGCCTTACCCGTCAGGCCCCTTGCATTAAAATACATGCAGTTTAAACCGACCTTCCTTCCTCGCTCTCTTCTTTTCACTTGCCTATTCTGTCCACTAATCTTTCCCACACTACCCTCCATACTAACTTCTAACCTCTCACATGCCTCTGTCCTGTACGAGATTCCAGTACTGTGGAGTAAAGATAAGCAGAGGCAAAATTCTGGCCATTTGAAATGTATATTTTATGATCATTTTAGCCAGTACATTCGGTACCATAAATATGTTGTTTTTGCTGCAGAGGACCACACCATCACACTCTGCAGTTTCATAATGGTCTTTATCATTACTATAATCTTATGTCACAGTGAGCATTCATGGTCTCAAAAGTATAACACTGTTATCATGATTTTGGAGAACAACTGTAAGCAAATGCTTTTTCCCACCTCCAACTATGTTGGCTTAACAGTCCTCAGCTGAAGAAATCTCCATAGATTTCAACAGTTAAACTGGATCCAGAGTAGTCAAGAGAGTTTAACTGTCACATGGGCCGACAACAGAACAATGAAATTCATAACTGCAGCAGCTTAATAGACCAATAAACGCAATAGATACAGTAAAATGTAATATTTTTTTTAAAATTCAATGCATTATTAGCTGTAATACTACTGCAAAATAAGTTATTGGAGCAGCCAATGGCAGTCCATAGGAGTTCATTGTTGTTGAAGTTAGCATTGTGCAATGTTCAAGAGCCTGATCATTGCTGGGAAAAATGTATTCTTGAAATTGGTGGTCATGATTTTCAGGCTCCTATTCCTTCTTCCCAATGGTAGAAACAATACGAGAGCATGGCCAGGAAGACATGCGTCCTTGACAATATTGGTTGGCTTTGTTCAATAGAGTATTTGTCGGCATACCAAATCTCCTCAGTCTTCTAAGGAAAAAGCCATTAATGAGATTTCTTTGTAATTGCAACAATCTCCTGGTCCCACGATAAATCCTCAGAAATATGAACAAGGAGAACTTGACACTTTTGACTCTCTCCGCCGACAGTCCCATCGATGAAGATAAGTTCATGTAACCTTGGGGTTTCCTACCTGAAGTTAACAATCAGTTCCTTGGTCTTACTGACACTGTGAGCAAGTTTATTTTCTGGCATCATTCAATCAAATTTTTGATCTCCTTCTACACTGGGATTATCGTAATCCATTACAAAACGTATAAGATTATTAAGGGGTTGGACACGTTAGAGGCAGAAAACATGTTCCCAATGTTGGGGGAGTCCAGAACAAGCGGCCACAGTTTAAGAACGGAGATGAGGAAAAACTTTTTCAGTCAGAGAGTTGTAAATCTGTGGAATTCTCTGCCTCAGAAGGCAGTGGAGGCCAATTCTCTGAATGCATTCAAGAGAGAGCTAGATAGAGCTCTTAAGGATAGCGGAGTCAGGGGGTATGGGGAGAAGGCAGGAACGGGGAACTGATTGAGAATGATCAGCCATGATCACATTGAATGGCGGTGCTGGCTCGAAGGGCCGTGTGCCTCCTCCTGCACCTATTGTCTACTCATCCAGTGGCATCGTTGACGAATTTGAAGATTGTGTTGGAACTACTCTTTGCCATGTACGAGTATATACGAGTGGCATGTACGAGTATAGAGTACCACCTTAGTAAGAGGAATCTTTGCTACATAGCTAGCTGATTAGCTATGATAGATAAACCAATTATTCTTCCCAGAAAGTCTAGAAATGAGTAGGTGCATTTGCTGCTAAAATAGCATAAAACTGAATTGAAACTGTTATTCATCGACTACAACTGTGTTCAACACCATCACTCCCTCCAGAGGCAGATTTGCCATTGCTACACAGGTGATTTTCAACTAAATAGTGGGAGGGGGGGGCAAATGAGATAGACAAGGATGCAGTTAAAGGGAAAGCGGGTACAGGAATAATTAATAAACACCCCAGTATTAACGGGACTGTAAGCTCACGAAGCAATAGGAGAGAATGGCCAAGTGCAATAGGAATCGATGAGGAAGCTGAGATGAGCAAAGGATTAAAAGTACTATATATGAAATCGCGAAGTATAAGAAGTAAAGTGGATGAGCTTGAGGCTCAGTTAGATTTTGGCAGGTATGACATTGTGGGGATTACAGAGACGTGGCTGCAAAAGGATCAGGACTGGGAACTGAATATTCAGGGTTATACATCCTATAGAAAGGACAGGCAGGTGGGCAGAGGAAGGGGGGTAGCACTGTTGATGAGGGATGGAATTCAGTCCCTTGCGAAGAATGACATTGGGACTGACGATGTGGAGTCACTATGGATAGAGTTGAGGAATTGTAAAGGTAAGAAGACACTAATGGGAGTTATCTACAGACCCCCAAACAGTAGCCTGGTAAGTTGCAGCGGGAGTTAAAATTGGCATGTAACAAAGGTAATGCCACTGCAGTTACGGGGGGATTTCAATATGCAGGTAGACTGGGAAAATCAGGTTGGTTCTGGACCCCAAGAAAGGGAGTTTGTAGAGTGCCTCCAAGATAGATTCTCAGAGCAGCTTGTACTAGAGCCTACCAGAGAGAAGGCAATGCTGGATTTTGTGTTGTCCAATGAACCAGATTTAATAAGGGAACTCAAGGTAAAGGAACCGCTTGGAGGTAGTGACCATAATATGATTAGTTTTAATCTGCAATTTGAGAGGGAGAAGGTTAAACCAGGAATGTCAGTGTTGCAGTTGAACAAAGGGGACTATGAAACATAGAAAATAGGTGCAGGGGTAGGCCATTCGGCCCTTCGAGCCTGCACCGCCATTCAATATGATCATGGCTGATCATCCAGCTCAGTAGCCTGTACCTGCCTTCTCTCCATACCCCCTGATCCCTTTAGCAAAAAGGGCCACATCTAACTCCCTCTTAAATATAGCCAATGAACTGGCCTCAACTACCTTCTGTGGCAGAGAATTCCACAGACTCACCACTCTCTCTACGAAGAAATGTTTTCTCATCTCGGTCCTAAAAGACTTCCCCCTTATCCTTAAGCTGTGACCCCTGGTTCTGGACTCCCCCAACATCGGGAACAATCTTCCCGCATCTAACCTCTCCAACCCCTTAAGAATTTTATATGTTTCTATAAGATTCCCCCCGCAGTCTTCTAAATTCCAGCGAGTACAAGCCCAGTCTATCCAGTCTTTCCTCATATGCAAGTCCCGCCATCTCAGGGATTAATCTGGTGAACCTTCTCTGTACTCCCTCTAAGGCAAGAACGTCTTTCCTCAGGTTAGGAGACCAAAACTGCACACAATACTCCAGGTGCGGTCTCACCAAGGCCCTGTACAACTGCAGCAGAACCTCCCTGCTCCTAAACTCAAATCCTCTTGCTATGAATGCCAACATACCATTCGCTTTCTTCACTGCCTGCTGCACCTGCATGCTTGCTTTCAATGACTGGTGCACCATGACACCCAGGTCACGTTGCATCTCCCCTTCTCCCAATCGGTCACCATTCAGGTAATACTCTCCTTTCCTGTTCTTGACGCCAAAGTGGATAACCTCACATTTATCCACATTATATTGCATCTGCCATGCATTTGCCTGCATCTGCCATGCATTTGGTAGCTAATGTTATCCCACTTTTCAAGAAAGGAGCGAGAGAGAAAACAGGGAATTATAGACCAAATTAGCCTGACATCAGTGGTGAGGAAGATGCTGGAGTCAATTATTAAAGAAGTAATAACTGCGCATTTGGATAGCGTTTAAAGGATTGATCCAAGTCAGCATGGATTTGTGAAGGGGAAATCCTGCTTGACTAATCTTCTGGAATTTTTGTTGAGGATGTGACAAGTAAAATGGATGAAGGAGAGCCAGTGGATGTAGTGTATCTAGACTTTCAGAAAGCCTTTGATAAGGTACCACACCGCAAAATTAGAGCACATGGTATTGGGGTTAGGGTATTGACAAGGATAGAGAATTGGTTGGCAGACAGGAGGCAAACAGTAGGGATAAACGGGTCCTTTTCAGAATGGCAGGCAGGAGTGCCGCAAGGCTCGGTGCTGGGGCCGCAACTAATTTACAATATATATTAATGATTTGGATGATGGAATTAGAAGTAGAACAAGCAGGTTTGCGGATGTTACAAAGCTGGGTGGCAATGTGAACTGCGAAGAGGATGTTCGGAGGTTGCAGGGTGTCTTGGACAGGTTGAGTGAGTGGGCAGATGCAGTATAATGTAGATAAATATGAGGTTAACCACTTTGGCAACAAAAATAAGGAGGCAGATTATTATCTCAATGGTGTCAGATTAGGTAAAGGGGAAGTAAAGGCAGATGAAATGCATACCCCCAAGGGGGAGGGAGGGGGAGGGAGGAGGGGGGTTTGGGCCCAACGGGTCCACTTGGTCTAGTAAAGCAATAAAACCATCAAAATCATTATAGTCTTGTACAAATTAACCATAAATACACCTAATTAATATTTTTTAAAGCAGTATTTTCTTACCTCTACAAAGCAAAACTGGAACCTACGGATGAAACGCAGGTCTGTATACACGAGCAGACTAGCCGGCGAGAATGTTTTGCCCCTGCGACCTATGACCGGCGCATGCTCAGTCGAGATACCGAACTCGCTTATTTGTTCATAAAAATTAGGTGAAAGAATATGCAGTTTCTTAAGTGCTCAGCCATTTAATGAGGTCAATTTGGCTATAATCCTAAGGATGCATTCCCATCCATCTTTGGTAACATTTCATGCCTTTATTTATCAAGATAATACTAACCACAGCTCATAATTTTTTTTACATGTATCCTTCCCCCCCCTCCCCCCTCAAGACCGAAAGTCAAAAACTTGTGTGCGTGTATATATATATATATATATATATATTTGATAATGTGTTTTGATAATGACACATTCTAGGGAAATATCTTCATCAATACTAAGAATAAATACACTAAGATGTCTGGTATTTCGCCTAGCAAAGATCCGGTAATGGTCGTTATGCTTGGTGTCCATTGTCACAATGACCGCTATCGGGGTTGGTACCTTCGTAAGTTTAACCACGGAGGCTCCAAACCTCTACTGCTTTTCACAAACCCCAATGAGGTATCCTATGGTGGTAGTGATTTTGGGGTGAGTTAATTATTTTTTCTTATATTCAAATAAAAAAAACATCATGGTGTCAAAAACATAATGACCGTTTCTGATATATTTTCCAAGTTTTTAAAGTCAATTAAAAAAAATTTGGGGGCATAAATTGGTCATCAAAACTAAGAAACTGAGCCAATCTTCAGTATGGCAACATACTGTCTCTTGTTTACCTTTTGTACGGACCAAGTCACTAACTTCATTCCAACGTGTCAATTTCCAGAAGCTCAACAACGACAGTGACAGGGACAACAAAAAAAATCAGACCCATGTCAGCTACAAAGCTGTAGTGTCTGTGTGAATACTGTGTGAACATAAACTTTCTCTTGCAGTCCCCAAACATGAAATTCCTTCAAGTCACAACAACAGCCTGAAGAACAAGGTATTTTTATTATATGTATGAATCAAATACGACGTGGTAATTTATTTCAGACTTTTCTTCAAACTGAAGGGTCTCAACTCTCAACAGAGCCACTCCAGCATTGTGAAACATCACCGACCCACGCTCCCCAAAGATGCTGCCTGACCTGCCGAGCCACTCCAGCACCCCGCGAAACGTCACCTATCATGTCCTCCAGAGATGCTGCCCGAGCCGTCGAGCTACTCCAGCACTCGAACGTTACCTATCCATGTTCTCCAGAGATGCTGCCTGACCAGCTGAGTTACTCCAGCACTCTGTGAAACGTCACCTATCCATGTTCTCCAGAGATGCTGCCTGACCTGCTGAGTTACTCCAGCACTCTGTGACATGTCACCTATCCATGTCCTCCAGAGATGCTGCCTGTCCCGCTGAGTTATTCCAGCACTCCGTGAAATGTCACCTATCCATGTTCTCCATAGATGATGCCTGACGCACTGAGTCACTCCAGCACTCCGAAACGTTACCTATCCATGTTTATGCATGGTCCCCCCATTTCAGGGCACCATAATGTTTGGGACACATGGCTTCACAGGCATTTGTAATTGCTCAGGTGTGTTTAATTGCCTCCTTAATGCAGGTATAAGAGAGTACTCAGCACCTAGTCTTTCCTCCAGTCTTTCCATCACTTTTATTGCTGTTTATCAACATGAGGACCAAAGTTGTGCCAATGAAATTTGCCTTTACTTACAAATGAAGCCAAAGAAACAATGTATCGTAACGTATGTTTTTCTTACGTAACACACGTCGTGGTGTCCACTCAGATGGATGCAGTATTCTACTACATGATCAGGTGAATAAAGTCGAAACGGTGTTTGCAATTTTATTGTTCCGTGTGGTATTCATAAACATAGATATAAACATAAACATAATGTACGGGGATCACTGGGCGGCACGGACTTGGGGGGCCGAAAAGGCCTGTTTCCGGCTGTATATATATGATATGATATGATATGATGATAGAAAGGAATAAGAAATACGTGCACTTACTGTGCCAAACAGGCCACTGGTGGACACCACGCGATAACCGTTACACAAAATGTATTTATGTATTCCGATGCACTTTTTCGGTAACTTGCCATCAATATGCTATCTTTTCTTATATTTTTTGTTGATACTATGTTAGTCAGTAAAAACCCAAGGTCAACTTTGAAGGAATTTGACCCCCTATGTCACATTATTGTGTGCCAGTATTGTAAAAATACACATATGCAAGATGTTGGATAGCATGTAATGGCGCTCCACTATTTTGAGCCGGGATGATTGTCAATGACCAGTGAATGCAAATTTAAAACGAGAGGATATTGAGCAAGATTTTTTTTGTGCAGTTGATTTTGATCTGAAATGCAGTGCCTGAAAGGGTGGATGGAGCAGGTTCATTACTAATTTTCAAAAGAGAAATAAAAAAACAGAAACGATACAAGAAAAATTGTAATGGTATTGGGAAAAGGGAGTGGAATTAATGGATAGTTTTCAGACAACATGTAACAAGCAAAATGGCACCTGCTTGCTGCATGATGCTGTGCATTCTTTAAAGCAGCAAATTAGAGAAACCATAAACTGTAGAACACCGAGGAGGTCCCACAATTCTAAAGACACAAAATCCATGTCCTACATTGAGACAGATAAATGTAATCCCACTGGACTTTTAACAGAGCTATGACTAAAACCCACACAGGGAAGATAACAAGCGCAATGCCAGGTTTCATTAATTTGGCAGTAGTGTGGGAAACAGAACGAGACATTGAAGAAGAAATAAGTTTCACAGAGGATCAAGCTACAAATACTACTAGAATAAAATATTGTTCAGAAACTAGAGAGTTTAAAATGGGCTCGGAATGCAAGAACATAAACATACATGCTATTTTTAAGTTTGTGAGTCTCAACGTCAAACATGGAACTTCTATACAACCGCAAACACAGAGACTTGGCTCAGAGGAACAAAACTTTGAGAATAATATTACTGCTTACCCAATTCTTGGACATGATAGGATCCCTATGAACAGGGATGGTTTCTGGATTTAACCAAAAAAGTTGCTGTAACACAAAGGATGATGGAACTGAAGTGGGAGAGTTAATGATAAAATCTATTTGGCCCTGCTGTAGGACTAGAAAATATTCTGGCTTTAGTGCTGCAGACTGAAATTCCACAACTGTGCCTCTAGACAAACTGTTCTGGTACATTTGGCTATATTTAAGAGGGAGTTAGATGTGGCCCTTTTTGCTAAAGGGATCAGGGGGTATGGAGAGAAGGCAGGTACAGGCTACTGAGCTGAATGATCAGCCATGATCATATTGAATGGTGGTGCAGGCTCGAAGGGCCGAATGGCCTACTCCTGCACCTATTTTCTATGTTTCTATGTTACTGCAAACAGCAAGGATAGGCGACAAACCATCCTTCACGATAATTTTTCCAATTCCTTTCAGCACCAGCGATCCAGCTTGGATCCTGATCTCAGGTGCTGCATGTGGAGTTTGCACGTTCTCCCCGTGACTGTGGGTTTCCTCCAGATGTTCTGATTTCCTCGCACATCCCAAAGACGTGCTGGTTTGTAGGTTAATTAGCCACAACTCCACGTTTCTTAGTGAAAATATCATTAACAATTTGTTTTCGTCCTGCCACATTGAGGCTACCAGCAAGAAAGCATACCAACACCTCAGTAGGCTAAGAAAATTTAGCATGTCTACATTGATTCCTATCAATTTCTACAGATACACCACAGAAAGCAACATATCCAGATGAATTACAGCTTGGTATGTCCAAGATCACAAGATATTGCAGAGTTTTGAATACAGCCCAGACCATCACACAAACCAGCCTGCTTCGGGAAACCAGCTGACATAATCAAGGTTCACTCACACCCCAGTCATTCTTTTCATCACTCTCCCGTTGAGTAGAAGATATAAAAACAAAAGCAGTACCAACAGATTCAAGAATAGCTTCTTTCCCTCTTGTACACGAGAGATGAATTCCTTTGATTTACCTGGATAGCTTGCTAAACGAGGTTTCTCCACAGTCTCGATACACGGGACAATAAAAAACCAATACCAATATGTAAAGTTGCCCAGCTTTATCCGGATACTAAAAAGCAGGACAGATTGGAACAGGCAAAATATTCCTCAGACCACTCTCAATTATCAGCAAACTGACATGGGATGGTATTGGCAGTGCTATTGAGTGTTACTTATTTACCAATATCCTGTTCATTAATGTTAGGATCACTCCACTCCAAACCACTTGAAAGCTTTGTCGATACATGGAACAAAAGAGTTGAATTGGAGTTGAAGGCAGGAAACATGTTCCCAATGTTGGGGGAGTCCAGAACCAGGGGCCACAGTTTAAGAATAAGAGGTAGGCCATTTAGAACGGAGATGAGGAAAAACTTTTTCAGTCAGACAGTTGTGAATCTGTGGAATTCTCTGCCTCAGAAGGCAGTGGAGGCCAATTCTCTGAATGCATTCAAGAGAGAGCTAGATAGTGCTCTTAAGGATAGCGGAGTCAGGGGGTATGGGGAGAAGGCAGGAACGGGGTACTGATTGAGAATGATCAGCCATGATCACATTGAATGGCGGTGCTGGCTCGAAGGGGCGAATGGCCTACTCCTGCACCTATTGTCTATTGTCTATTGAATTTCAGAAAGTAGGTAGATAACAAGACCTTCAAAGAAGAGAAAGTTTGGACACAATCAGAAAGTTGTAGCACTGAAGAATAATAGAAATGTACAGCACAGAAACTGGCCCTTCCAACTCACCTCATCCATGATAACCATGATGCATTTGTCCTAATTCTAACTCATTTAGTTATTCCACTGTTGCACTTAATATTCTTTTACACCGCTTGAATTTGCAGTACAATCTTGCACCATTTTGCATGTGTCATTACACTTATTGTTGTATTTATTATTGGTGAATGTATACAGTCTAACCTCATCTACAGCTCCTGATCTGGCCTCCTTTACAACGCAACACCAAGCTTAGACTAGGCGACTTTTTCGCATAATACATGTTTGGTCCGCCATAGTCTGCCAGGAGGCAGCCACATGCAAACTTGAGGAACAGCACCTCATTCTGATTGGGTAACACACAACTCAAAAGGTATGAACATTGAGTTCTCCAATTGTAGGTAAATCCCAACCCTCCCCCTCATTTTCATGTGCCCCATCCCACCCCAATGCACTCCGTTTCATCCACAGTCCACCCCTCCCTATTCTCTCCCCCCCACCCCCTGTCCACTTCCACCTATAACCCTCCCTCACACTTTACATTTCACTCCTCTTCTCCACTTATCTGACACCCTTTTGTCTCCTTTATGAACCTTTGTCCCCTTTTCAACTGTAGCATTTGTCCACCATCTGCCAATCACCCCCCAACCTCGCCTGCTTCCACATGTCACTTGCCACACTGCCCCAACCCCACTTTTTTCAGTTTTGTCCTCCCTACTACATTCAGCCTAAAGGGTCCCCACCCAAAAGTTATCCTATGTATGTCCTCCAAAGATGCTGCCTGACCCGCTGAGTCATTCCAGCAATGTGTGTTCTATGCCAGATTCCAGAATCTGCAGTTCCTCACATCTCCATGTAATGAGATTCTAACTAGCTTAGGGAGCAAAGTTCTAATTTAGACAAATCCCATTTCCAGCTCTGTCCTTGCCTTGAACATTGCATACCCCATAGTTATTAAACTCTCTGATTCAAGAAATAGGTATTTCTCATTCATCCTATTCTGATATCTTAATTTTACGCACTTCAGTCTGTATGTTTTCATTTTGCCTCTAACTTAACTTTCTATCCATGACAACATAAATTTAAATCTCCTCCAAATCCTCTGTCTATCACATTCTTCCAGTAATAATGTGCTGCTATATGCAACACACAGTGGATTAACTAGTACTTTCTTCTTTTAATCTAACTGCTTTGTCTTTCTTAGCTAAGGCATAAAATATATTACATTATGTATACCCTTTATCACTTTGCCTTTTACAATTGCATTGCTTTCCAGCTTAATTTAATTTGACAGATTGCTGCCCAACCACCAGTATATTAATATTTTCCTTCAGCTTAATCCTTACTACCACACTATCAACATATGTAAAATACAAAAACTGTTTAAACATACCCTTTACATCTAAACTACAAAAAAGAAATGGAAATCACACTGCAAATAGACAATAGCCAACAGGTGCAGGAGTAGGCTATTCGGCCCTTCGTGCCAGCACCGCCATTCAACGTGATCATGGCTGATCATCCAATCAGTACCCCGTTCCTGCCCTCTCCCCATACCCCCTGACTCCGCTATCCTTAAGAGCTCTATCTAATTCTCTCTTGAAAGCATCCAGAGAATTGGCCTCCACTGCCTTCTGAGGGAGAGAATTCCATAGATTTACAACTCTGAGTGAAAATGTTTTTCCTCATCTCCGTTTTAAATGGCCTACCATTTCTAAACTGTGGCCCCTGGTTCTGGACTCCCCAACATTGGGAACATATTTCCTGCCTTTTAGTATGGCTGTATAGTAATTTGAATATCACTGCACCTTAATTGGTAAACGTGACAATAAAAGACCTTTGAAACCTTTGAAGTGCCAATTTTGGATCTAACTTGTTTGTTTTCCTGGGAACTGTTGGCTTTCGCTTTAATTTAAAAAAATCAATCTTACATCTAAAATTGTGTCAAATACCTGGCCAAGATTCACACACATGTATTCCCATAAGATGCCTAAGGAAGGCATTGCAAAGCTTGACCTTCTTGAATGACTGCAGTGACCACATTTACCGATCCAACCTTCCACTTTCTATTGACCTTTCCACATAGTTTCTGGCATTGTTCAAGAAACTCAATGCAGGTCTGGGAAACAGCAATTCAGCATGTTTCAATGTAAACCGGACCCCGTGCATATCAAGACAAGTATTGTTTTTGTTCCCTCTTGCCAATAAAACTGATTTGTAACTAAACAGACGAGTGGGCCTTTTTCTGCTCTACTAGTCAGATCCTTGAACCTGTTCCCTTGTAACCCTCAGCAACTCAGTGATAACCATGACATCATCAGATTCACCAATGCCAGTTGACTCATCAAACTATCTTGTAAACCAGCCCGATGGTTCATTTTTCCAATCAATTTAAATTCAATGCTTTCTGTAATATCTAATTCTTGGTGAGACAATGCCATTTGACAAAGGAAAGGATTTTCTTGAGAACTGCGATATCCAAGACTGAATGATAGGCGTCTATTATTGAAGGTTTTATGTTTTCCCTCTTGTAAATGCTGATTTGCTCATGAAAATGGAACAGGCATACTACGTCGTTATTGCAGTTTACTTTAGTTTCTAGTGAGATGCCATTTCAACTCACTTCTATGGTAAAACGACCAGTGGCTTTTCTTTAAAGTATGATGCTTGGTCTCAAGATTGCAAATTGTTATGGACAATTGCATATCACTGTAGTTCAGAATCACACTCCTTTTTTGGGGGGGCATTTAGAACATAAAACATGTATGGCAAAGGAATGGGCCCTTGAACCCACAATGTTTGTGCCGAACATGGTGACAAGTTAAATCAATCTCATCTGTGTGCACATGATGCATATTTCTCTTCCCCGCTCGTAATAAATCCATATTCTACAAATACAGAATCTTATTTTCTGTTTGAGGTCAAACACTTCCTTGTCCTCGCCAACTTTAAAAAAAAAAGAATCAGATTGGTCATTGCACAATTCATCTCTGCTAGATTTCCCCAAAGTTTTATTTATTCCAGAATAAAAATCTAACTGCCCCTGCTTTGATATACGGTATGGGCAAAATTAAAATTCTTGTTTAAGTTGCTGGTTTGAGCATGTGTTAATACCAGTTGCAAACCACGTACAGGCATAACCTGAAACACCAGACTTGATGTGCAGCATCAATAGATCAGAACATAACTTACTGCTTGGGACTTTGTGAAATTCAGTTCTGCCAGGCTATCTCAGACACCCATATCATTGTTTTCCAAAATAAACTAGATATTGTGGCTGTACCCGGGGATTAGGCCACTCCCTGGACCATCCCCCTCGGCACGGGTTGGACAGGGCTCGGGAAGGGACTAGTGCTACAGGGTTTGCCTGAAGGGGCTAGATAAATAACTTGTGCTTGAGACCGAAGAGAGTGTGGATGTTCTGTTGCTGCATTAAATTACTGTTAATACCTACCTGGTGTCTTGCCTGATTCCTACTGCGTCCAGACCCACTACACTGGTGACCCTCGACATTTCCTCACAAGTCGCGATGGACCCGAACGTTCCCCAACACGCACTACCCGGCCCTGCCGGTCAGCCGCTTCTGGACCCAACCGGACCCCACCCCGTGGACCCTGCCAACCTCGACACTCTCCACGCCGTGGCATTGAAACTGCCTCCCCTTTGGACCGACGACCCTGATTTCTGGTTTGACCAGGCCGAGGAGCAGTTTACACTGCGGGGAGTGACAGCCAATGCAACCAAGTACCTTTACGTTATCGGCGCCGTCAGTTCCTCCGCACGCCATCAGAGGTCGCTGGTGGTCGGATCAGCCCGCAAAACCGCCCGTTACCACAGACGCCAGCAGAGGGGGCTGGTGCTACTTTCACTGCCGCTGGAGACCTTCAGCCCGTCAATGCCAGCAGCCCTGCTCGTTCCTGGGAAATGCAGGGGCCGGCTGTCAGTGATTGCTTCGGCGGCCGGCCTGATTCATCGCGTTTTTGCGTGGGATCTCCCCACCGGGGCTCGTTTCCTTGTGGACACAGGGGCTGAGGTGAGCGTTCTTCCCCCTTCGAATGATGACATCCGCTATGGTAAACGCGGCCCCCTCCTCGCCACGGCAAACGGGAGTGCACCAAACGGGACACCAATCCGCTCATACGGGGTGCGCACGCTCTCCCTCAACTTCGGAGAGGGCCGCTTCTCCTGGCCATTCGTCATTGCGGATGTGTTCCAGCCGTTGCTGGGCGCGGACTTTCTACGGGCACATTCCCTGCTCGTGGACGTCAAGCGGCAGCGTTTGGTGCACTCCGTCACCTTGCAGCCTGTTTCCCTCCGTGTGGGCGACCCGGTCATGCTGCCTGATGGGCCCCGGTCGTCCGTGGACGCTACGTTCTTGCGCATTCTGGCCGAGTTCCCCGAAATCCTCGACCCCCAGTTCCACTCCTCCGCCCCGAAGCACGGGGTGGAGCATCACATTCCCACCACTGGCCCGCCCCTGCGCGGCGTCTTCCACTGGACAAGAACCGTCTCGCTCGGGAGGAGTTCCGCCTTATGGAGTCGCTGGGTATTGTGCGCCGCTCAGACAGCCCGTGGGTGTCCCCGCTCCATATGGTCCCCAAGGCAGACAGACGGTGACTGGCGCCCTTGCGGTGACTATCGTCGGCTTAACGATGCTACCATCGCTGACCGGTACCTAGTCCCCCACATTCAGGACTTTAAAGTGCACCTGGCTGGGGCCATGGTGTTTTCCAAGGTCGATCTGGTGCGTGGCTACAATCAAATTCCCGTCCACCTAGACGACGTCCCCAAGACGGCCATCGTGACGCCACTTGGCCTGTTCGAATTGCTCCGTATGCCGTTCGGACTTAAGAACGCGGCGCAAGCCTTTCAGCGGCTTATGGACTGCGTGTGCCGTGGCCTGGACTTTGTTCACGTTTACCTCGATGACATTTTGGTGGCAAGCCGCTCGAGACAGGAGCATGCTACCCATCCCCGCCAGCTATGCCAGCACCTCAGCGATCATGGGCTGGCCATCAACATAGCCAAATGCCGTTTCGGGGTGACGTCCATCAATTTCCTGGGCCACCACGTGACTCTGCACGGGGCATTGCCGCTCCCGGACAAGGTGGACGCGGTGCGCCAGTATCCACGCCCGACCACCGTGAGGGGACTCCAGTAGTTCAAAGTCCCTCGCCAGCGGTTCAACCACATCCACCTGGAGATCGTGGGGGCTGCTGCCGCCTTCTCGGGGCTTCATCCACCTCCTGATCATGGTCGACCGTTTCACGCGGTGGCCAGAAGCAGTTCCACTGCCAGACACTTCTGCCGCTACTTGTACCCGTGCCTTGGCAGCACACTAGATTGCCAGATTTAGAGTGCCGCTCGACATTACGTCCGACCGGGGGCCGCAATTCACCTCTGAACTGTGATCGGCCATGGTTGAAGAGTGTGTGGATGTTCTGTTGCTGCATTAAATTACTGTTAATACTTACCTGGTGTCTTGCCTGATTCCTACTGTGTCCAGACCCACTACAATATCATTTTTTTGATCTAATCTCACATGGACTGGCCAAGACATTGCAACTGATAGTTTACTGAGGTGGCAACTATGGTTTGTTTCAACCATACTCATCATTGTTCACCTCACGATTCCCAGTAAATGGTTGCATGAAAGGTCAATGTTACTTCACAAATAGATGGGAAGAAGAATATTCTGCAGGATTTTCTGGTAATAAATACCACGAGTTTTCCCAGGGCATTTTTACTTCAGATCTGACTAGACTAGAAAAAATATTTCCATTTATATGCAAACATACAAATTAAGAGCGAGTATTGTCCATTCAATCACTTGAGCTTATGCTGCCATTAAAATAAATCACAGCTCATCTGATTGCTTCTTTAACGCCACATTGCTACCAATCCCAAAGATCTTTCATTCCCTTATTTATCAGGAAACAAGATGAGTTTGCCTTCAAAAAATTTAAAGGCTGCTTCAAGAAAATTCCAAAGACTTGCAACCTTATGTGGAAAAAGAAAAAGGACTAATTTACCTTAAATGACCAACCGCCTATTTTTTTTAAACAGTGACCCGTGTTCCAGATTCTCCCACAAAGAGAAGTATTCACTCCACATTCGCATTTTGCAAATAAAGCACTCATACCCAACATGCCTGTGCTCCTCAGAGCTCTACAATGTCTTACAATTTAAATAATACACTTTTTCAATTTTCCTGCCAAAGAGGACAATTACACATTTTCCAACATAGATACATAGACAATACATAGACAATAGGTGCAGGAGTAGGCCATTCGGCCCTTCGAGCCAGCACTGCCATTCAATGGCTGATCATCCACAATCAATACCCCGTTCCTGCCTTGTCCCCATATCCCTTGATTCCGCTAGCCCCAAGAGCACTATCTAACTCTCTTTTGAATGCATCCAGTGAATCGGCCTCCACTGTCTTCTGAGGCAGAGAATTCCACAAATTCACTACTCTCTGCGTGAAAAAGTTTCTCCTCATTGCAGTTCTAAATGGCCCACCCCTTATTCTTAAACTGTGGCCCCTGGTTCTGGATTCCCCCAACATCGGGAACATGTTTCTTGCATCTAGCGCGTCCAATCCCTTAATAATTTTATATTCTGGCAATTATTCTCCAATTGCCAGATCTTGGCCTTTTCATATGATCTTAAAGTACTTTAAAACTAACTATATATTTTTGCAGCATAGATATTAGTGTAATATAGGACATAAAACAGTGTCTTCACAGAATGAACTCCCAGAAATAATAAATTGGCAACACGTGGATAATCTGTTTCAGTAATAAGGGCTAAAATCTAAATTCTGACCAAGATAATTACCATGGATGAGCAGCCTCCTTTGCAAGTGGCATGGGATTTCTTTTTAAACACTCACTTTAACAGTGGCTCAGTTTAACATCTTATTCATAAGATGAAAGCAACAATGCATCACTCCACAGTTCTGCACTGTAGTGTTAGACTGCACTTTTGTTTTTCTTCACAGGAGTTAGTGAAATAAATGATTGTGCTCTTATATATCACAGCCTTCAATAAGAAAGCATCAGATATTGAAGCAATAAAACATCAGCTCTTGCGTTAAAAGTATTTACAGGAGTTCAATAACAATTCTATACATAACTTATTTGGCCACTTAAATCTGTAACACATTTGGCTATACAGTACATTTTAAAAACTGCACCTTTTGGGAATTAGAATGAACATTATGTAAAAAGCAAACCGCTGGAAGTACTCAGCGGGTCAAGGACATCTAGGGAGGGGAAGGGACAGTCATTATTTTTGGTTGAGACTTCGGGTCAAGACCCTGCATCAGTCTCGAGAATACACATTATTAAGTTGTAACGAGAGAGAAATGATTCTCTCATCCAAAGTCTGCAGAAAGTTAACATATCAAATGCAAAATGAGGAGAATTAATTGTCAGAAAATACACAGTGATAAAAGTACATAAACACATCTTCCTAAATTACACACAGAAATATAATTCCAACATCTCCATCCATATTTTCAATAATCTCAGTTGATGGTAAAGTTTGGTCAACCAGATTGCAATCACTTGAAATCACCAATGGATATATCCTGTATTTGACAAATCTAGAGCAAAATAAAAATGGTCATGACACAGTTGACTGAAACTACTCTGAGGGGATAGAGAACCAAAGTGTACCTTGACAACTATAAAGTGAAAGCAAGAAAACTTTGTAAAGGAGAGGATATCACATGCCAATTTTTAATATTATGGAATTTGGATGAAAACATACAAAGTGCACTGAACATCCATTTCTTTTAGTCTTAAAAAATCACCATCAAAACAATCTCAATCAACTACACCCTTCAGAAACTTATTTCTCTATACAACTCAAACTTGATCATCAACAGATTGCAGGTTTAATGCTACACTCCCAAGATTTGAGCACAAGATCGAGCTGGACTATCAGAGCGCAATACTGAAGGGACACAGTACTGTTGGTGAGTAACCTTTCAGATATCAATTCAAGCTTACCTGTTCTTGTAGATCTAAAAGGTGACCAAGTCTTTTTTAAAATAAGACAGCATGCTCATTCCATGACTACACTCTCAATGTAAAAAGCAATTATTTGTCATTGTGGGATTCCATTGTGTTCTGCCATGCTTGTCTAATAAACATAGCACAAAAAGTAAGGAAATTTGTGTGTTGGTAGATTATTTCTTTGTTGCAACAATGCTTCTTGGCAATAAATCTTATACCGTTGGAAAGCCTGTTTATTTCCCTTTTAAATGGTGCCACATTTGTAAGGAACATGCATTTGTGGGATGAGCAGCAGAGCTGAGTATATGGGTTGCGTCCATGACAAATTTGCCAAATCTTCTCTGCCAATGCCAAACAGCTTATTCTGTTGCTGCTATTGACTCTTGTTTTGAGCTTCTGGTACCCCCAGGTGCTGACAATCAGGTGCCTGATTAGCACCTGATTGGCAGCATCTGTGAGCATGGGCCCTGCTACAGTGGTCAGTAGGTGTCTGCTCCAAGAATCGGCATGCCACGTTTGACTGATGTAGATAGGGCCCGTGCGATAGGGCAACTTTAAGCTGGTGTTCCGCAAAACCAAGTTGCAGCATTATTTGGAGTGAGCCCTAGTACCATCTCCAAAGTGAAGGCCAAGTTCCATATAACGGGGGATGTCAGAGACAGGCCGCGAAGTGGGCGTCCCAAGAAAACAACACCCGAAGAAGACCGTTTCCTCACCCTGTCAGCACTTAGGAACCGTAGTCTGTCTTCTAATGATTTGCAGTCAAGGTTTGCAGGACGATATGGCCGACGGCTCTCTGCCCAGACAATTCAGAACAGACTGCACGCAGCCGATCTCCGGTCTCATAGGGCTGCCAGGAGGCCTGCCATGACTGCCCTTCACCGTCAGGCCCGTTTGCGCTGGTGTCGGCAACACGTGCACTGGAACCTGAACATGTGGAGGAACGTTATGTTCAGCGATGAGTCCAGATTCTGCCTACGGCAGTTGGATCATAGGGTCAAAGTGTGGAGAAGACGCGGAGAACGCTATGCTGATTGCTGCACCGATAGAGTAACATCTTTTGGTGGAGGCAGTGTGATGGTGTGGGGCGGCATCTCCCTCACTGGAAAAACGAGGCTTGTCATCATTGGAGGCAATCTCAATGCAGAGAGATATCGAGATGAGATTCTGCAACCAGTGGCAATCCCATATCTCCACAGTCTGGGACCGAACTCTATCCTCCAAGATGACAATGCTCGCCCCCACAGAGCAGGGTTTCTCAGAGACTACCTCCAGAATTTGGGAGTGGAGAGGATGGAATGGCCTGCCAGCAGTCCTGACCTCAACCCCATTGAACACTTGTGGGATCAGCTTGGGCGTGCTGTTCGTGCCAGAGTGACCAACACAACCACGTTGGCTGACTTGCGACAAATGCTGGTTGAAGAATGGGATGCCATCCCACAACAGTGTGTGACCAGGCTGGTGACCAGCATGAGGAGGAGGTGCCAGGCTGTTGTGGCTGTGTATGGTTCTTCCACACGCTACTGAGGCTCCTGTTTATTAAATGAATAAATTGTTAAATTGCCAATATGTCTTGTTTCTTCAGACTTCAATCATCCAATCCACCAAACAACACCGAACAAGAGTCAATGGCAGAATAAGCTGTTTGGCATTGGCAGAGAAGATTTGGCAGATTTTTCATGGGCGCAACCCACATACTCAGCTCTGCTGCTCATCCCACAAATGCATGTTCCTTACAAATGTGGCACCATTTAAAAGGGAAATAAACAGGCTTTCCAACGGTATAAGATTTATTGCCAAGAAGCATTGTTACAACAAAGAAATAATCTACCAAACACAAATTTCCTTACTTTTTGTGCTATGTTTTTAGATACATACTGCATTTCAAAACTGGTGAAGCAAAGGTTTTGTTGTAAGGGACATTATAAAATGCTGTGTTGATTTCTAGTCCTTTGAACTTTCTTTACTTAAGAAAATGAAATTATTCAAGTAGAAAAGCCGGTTATGCAATTCCACCAGTTCAGGTAATTAAGACATTTCAGGATGAGTAATTGATTATACAAAAACCTAAGAAGTGGGTGCAGCACTATTTTCCAAAAAAACAGGAGGGAGCAGCCTCAATATTTAGTGTAGTGAACTCACCATGCACCCATTGGGGGAGGGCAGAACAGCCCCGTGGGACTGAGAGAGGGGGCGGGAAAGAGAATCCGTGCCTTTGCAATTATCCCAACCGGAATGGTTATGCTGCATGGTCTAATATGTTACTAACATCAAGACCTTTCTTATCTCCCCCATCATCTAAAGTGCCTTCAAGAATCATCATTCCCTCTTTAAAGCTAAATAGCTTTGCCAGGAGTAAAATCCAAAGATACTAGAGGAACAAGTTGGACCACTCCGTTGAAATCACCTATACTGAAGTGTAGTACGCAAAGGAGCGTAACGTCCTCCATTTTAGTAGGCAAAACCCACCGTTCGTTATGCCTCTCGTAGTGTAATCGGTGTTTTGGGGGAATAGTATGTGTGATGATACCATTAAAATGCAGAATATATCTCATCTATCAATTCACAGATTTTTGTTATTTTTCTTTTTAAATGTTTCTGCAAGTTTCTGCCTACTAAAATGGTGCCATGACATACTACGGTTTTTAGGGTCGAGTGGTCTATCGTGCTCCTTTAGTATCTTTGGTAAAATCTACTTCCTTCAATCACATGATCACAAAGACTGGAATCTCACTTTTATCCTGTTTCACATTTTCATTTCATGGATAATACTTTGGATGTGCCTTTCAGTTCAATCTTCTCATTAGGTCCCAGGGACAAATACAGTCAAGTCAAGTCAAGTCAATTTTATTTGTATAGCACATTTAAAAACAACCCACGTTGACCAAAGTGCTGTACATCTGATTAGGTACTAAGGAAAAAAATGAAACATACAGTAGCACGCAAACAGTTCACAGCGCCTCCTCAATGAGCCTCAAACGCTAGGGAGTAGAAATAGGTTTTGAGCCTGGACTTAAAGGAGTCGATGGAGGGGGCAGTTCTGATGGGGAGAGGGATGCTGTACAGGACAGTGCTGGACCCGAGCGCAAGAAGATATTTCTCCCACTTTAAAAGAGAGAAAAGTACATGGCCTCTAGGGAATTCAATTAATGTTAAAAGAACATCCAAATAAATCTTGTTTAATATAATACCTGGGACTACCTGGCCAGAGAAAGCCTGGCTAACTACTTGGGTCTGAAGGGTCTCGACCCAAAATGTCAACCATTCCTTCTCTCCAGAGATGCTGGCTGTCATGCTGAGTTACTCCAGCATTTTGTGTCTACCTGGCTAACAACCAGTTTGAATCAGAGATCACTGGAATTAGCTCCATAGATGCTGCTCTACCATTTGTGACACTTTCCTAGCTAAAACTAGCAGTTCAATGGTAGTTCACAGACCTGGAGTAATAAGGAATAAAGTTATTCTGCTGGACATTGCCCTGAACAACCTGGAGGAATGTCATTAAACTAACATGTTTTCTCATTATAAAGAAACATGGAACTGCAGATGCTAGTTAAAAACACAAAAGGACACAAAGTGTTGGAGTAACTTAGCAGGTCAGAAAGCATCTCTGAAGAACATGGATCGATGACGTTTCGGGTTGGGACTCTTCTTCAGACTGATGGAGGAGGTTGGGGGGTGTTGGGGGAAGTAAGAAAGCAGGAAGAGAGAAGGGGCAGGACAAAATATAATAGCTGAACACAGGCAAGGAGGGTTTTGATAAACAGATGGTTAAAGGCCAGAGATTGAAAAACTGAAAGAGAAAAAAATTAAAGAGCTGGAAATTGTGAAGCCAGAGTCCAGGTGGGGCACAGGGGAAGGCAGAAGAAAGGGGTGGTGTGGGGGGACAAAGTGGAAGGAGGGCTGTTAGAGGCTACCCAAAATTAGGAAATACAATGGTCATACATTGTAAGCTACCCAAGTGGAGTATGAGGTGCTGCTCCTCCAGTTTGTGTGCGGCCTCACTCTGGCAATGGAGTCATCCCAGGACAGAAAGATCAGCATGGAAATGGGTTAGAGAGTTAAAATGGTTAGATCTCACAGGCCTTGGCAGACTGAGCGCAAGTGGAAACGGTCGCCGCATCTATATTTAGTCTCACTGATGTGCAGGAGGCTACATCAGGAAAACTGGATACAGATGAGGTTTTCTCATGAAATCTGAGTTTGTTTTGTACATTAGCTATACATAAACTGGAGAAGGGATCTAAAGTGTTTTTTTTTGGAAGTTGGATGGTAAAAGATCATGTGATAAAAGTTGCATAAACACGTCCAAGCAAAAGTACAAGTCTAAATTCAGAATGGCTGAAATAATGTTTTATTTATTTTATTGATTCATCTTTTAAACTTTCAAAATCAGGAAACTCTCTTCAGCTTTTTATGACAGTTGTTAGCTCATCATATTAAGAAGGAACAGGTTTCAGCTTGAAAGGTTGCAAAAGCTAACTCTGCCACACTGATTGGGAATTAGGTCAGTAATATGACAAATAGAATCCAGAAGCAAAGGATCAAAAACCGAGCCAAACGATGATTGGAAGTAAAATCAAGAATAGATGCAATGCTCTTAAGAAAAAAGTGGCTCCTGCACAAATTGCTCAATTGCTGCCTGAACCTAGCCTTCTTTGTACTAGCCTCCCATTTAGCGAGCTGGTATACACATTTTCCAAAAGATTTAGTTGACTGAATTGATCATCTCAGCTTGTATTTGAAATTGTGTACATTATATGAAAGTAGAAACAAGAAATTGCAGATGCTGGTGTTCAGGTAAGGCAGCATTTCTGCAGAACATGGATTGGTGACGGTTCAAGCTGTCACAGTTTGAGTAAGGGTCCTGACCCGATCCAACCCGTAACCTATCCATGTTCTCCAGATATGCTCCCTGATCCTCTGAACACAAGGCAGCAAGGTTATTCTAAACACAAGTCAGCATTCGGTTCAAGTTTCCAATAATAGACAATAGACAATAGGTGCAGGAGTAGGCCATTCGGCCCTTCGAGCCAGCACCGCCATTCAATGTGATCATGGCTGATCATTCACAATCAGTACCCCGTTCCTGCCCTCTCCCCATACCCCCTGACTCTGGTATCATTAAGAGCTCTTTCTAACTCCCTCTTGAAAGCATCCAGAGAATCGGCCTCCACTGCCTTCTGTGGCAGAGAATTCCACAGATTTACAACTCTCCAAGTGAAAACGTTTTTCCTTACCTCAGTTCTAAATGGCCTACCCCTTATTCTTAAACTGTGGCCCCTGGTTCTGGTCTCCCCCAACATTGGAAACATGTTTCCTGCCTCTAGCGTGTCAAATCCCTTAATAATCTTATACGTTTCAATAAGATCCCCTCTTATCCTTCTAAATTCCAGTGTATACAAGCCTAGTCGCTCCAGTCTTTCAACATGTGACAGTCCCGCCATTCCGGGAATTAACGTAGTGAACCTAAGCTGCACTCCCTCAATAGCAAGAATATCATTCCTCAAATTTGGAGACCAAAGCTGCACACAGTACTCCAGGTGTGGTCTCACTAGGGCCCTGTGCAACTGCAGAAGGACCTCTTTGCTCCTATGTACTAACTACTCTAATGTACTAGCTACTCTAACTTAGTGCAAGAGTTCAAGATGCATTCAAGATGGAACAGTTCAGACTGTTGCTGTAGTTGCATTGTAACAGCATCGCAAGAGATATAGTTGGTTGTGCAGGGCAAAGTTCAGCACTTCAGCTGATAGCAGGATTATAACCCAGGGTCCAGAAGAAAAGTCCAATGCTCTGCCTGCAGCAAAGGGCCAATTGCTCAAATACAATCAGGTGCTTTGTACCTGAATTGGTACCCATACTTAATTGATGATAACCAGTTTGGTATCAGTAAAATGGAGAATGCACATATTACAGGATTCTGAAGTGCAGTAATTTTCCTTTGAACCAGTTTTAACACATTATGATTTATCAATAATTTATGTTTATATAGCACCTTTAAAATTGCAGAGCTTCCTAACTGACTTCCCTTCTAGCAGCGTCTAGCTTCGCTGAGCAAAAATGCGACAGTAAAATATCAGCAACCGTTACAAAAACAAATTACAATCTTCTTTGTTCCCTTCAAGGTTCCTTAATTCTATTTCCAGTTTATTCCAGTACTCTCCAAATTGTTTAAGGGTTAGCCAAAGGAATGAAAACAGTAACAAACAAAATGAAAGGCATTCAAATATTAAAGAGGAATACATCAAATAGTGCCAGGCAACAAAGGGAACGAAAGGGTATTGTGGTAAACCTCAAGGCACCAAGTGACCAGAGGAACTTGCTATATGCCACAAATACCATCAATCCTCCAAAGTAAAATTGATAACCTCATAGGTAATCCAATATTATAACTTAAGATAGACACAAAATGTTGGAGTAACTCAGCGGGACAGGCAGTTTCTCTGGAAACCCATTCCTTCTCTCCGGAGATGCTGCCTGTCCCGCTGAGTTACTCCAACCATTATGTGTCTATCTTCAGTTTAAACCAGCATCTGCAGTTCCTTCCACCCATTCCTTCTCTCCAGAGATGCTGCCTGTCCCACTGAGTTACTCCAGCATTTTGTATCTATCTTCAGTTTAAACCAGCATCCGCAGTTCCCTCCGACACCAAGATTATAACTTCATAACTGCGAAAAACAAATCCAAAAAGTGTGTTTTTTTAAAAATGATTTGCCATTTGCTGCATTAGCCTGTAATTGTAGTTCACTCTGAGATTGACAAACTGCAAATGTGCTCTGGGGAAATCCATCCTGCTTGGTCAGTGAAGTTAACAAACTTCAAAAGCAGGCTCGAGCAAGAGCAAATTTGTAGATAGACAAGGCAAATAAATGTTGAAGTCAAAACATTCAATCATAAAGGTTGCTCTTATCCAACATAAATGCACTCTCATTAGATTCCCCTTTCAGCTTTCCTCCTCCTCCACAACTAACAGATTTTCTCTTTTTTCAGTTCGGTGGAAAAAAAATCTTAAGGCTTCCTGACACCTCCTTGAATTTAACCACTTTAACCACAACTTCATGAGGGCGAGGCCAACACTGATGGAGTGAAGATAGAAATATAACCTGAATTTAAATTTCACACACTATTTTTGTATATAAATAACAACCTCAAACACAAGGGATTAATTTGGGTGTTTTAACTGTTAATCTATATTGTGTAAAACCAAAGAATTAGCAAAATAAAACATTTGAGAAGAGGATGTTGCTGTTATAGGTAAAGAGATTCAAAATTATTTGCAGCCGAACACTCATCTGAGCCTTACAATTGTTGAATGTATTTATTCAAGAGAACAGAAAGCCTCAACCACAGCTTCAGGTCTGCAGCCTCCTGCTTCTCGATAATTCAAAGTAATTGAATTGCAGACAATCAATCTTCCAGAATATGTCAGCTATATTCTCACAGGAGAGAAAAAGAGAGAGAGAGAGAGAAAGAGAGAGCGTACGAGCTTTGCATTGTTTTTCCATGCCCCTCAGTCCCAATGGAAATCGACATCACCTGCAGCCAAAGGAGCCAGCTGCTTCCAGTGCCACCCAGGTGCATCCCCCACAGCACGCGAATGTGATCTGGTTAGTCTTTTCATCCCACTGTTGTCTCCACTCTATTTGAGACACATCTGTATGGGTCCAATTATGTCGTGCAAGTAATATGGACAAACATTTCTATTGATTTTCTTTGTTGAGGCTCAGAGCACTCAAAGCACTTTTTAACCAATGAAGTATTTTGATGTGTAGCCAGTAAATGTTTGGGAGAGGACAAGATTCCCCAGCTCGAGCAAATAAATTTTAGATTAATTGAATAGATTATTTTAAACTAGGCATGAAATGTTCAGATATTCAAAAACTTAACCACACAGGTTTGTGCGCTCTTTGAGATGCACTTTCTATAGAATCCTGTACATCTCAATCCCTTCACAAAGTCATCATTTAATCTTTTTCGAACACGCTTTCAATCAAACACTCAAAATCTTAACAATCGGCTACAAAAACCTCTTCTCCGCCCTTTATCACCTTTATCATTTACCTTAGCTTTATGTCCTCTGCTTACTGACACTTTGATGAGTAAAAACCATTTCATCATGGAATAAATCAACAAAATGTCAAATATTATACATTACAGTAAATGTTCAAACTACATTTCAATATTTATCCAATATACATAGTAAATACCAGTAGACTACTGAATATTTTGTTAATTTCTCTACCTTTCTTTGTTGAATTTAAGAGAATGGAGTATGGCAGGCCTTTTCTGACGCAGATTCCAGAGATGTAATGTGTCATCTGCCAAGGCACTCACAAGGGCTCCCTGCAAGGCAGCAGAAATATGTTAAAATTTTCAGCAATGGATTATACAAAAAGGCAACAAGACAATCAAGATTGTCCTTTCTTGATTGATGTACAATCTCTCAGTCTCCCAGGAAAAGGCAAAACATCCTAGAAAAAAAAAGTTGGCCCATTTGGAAACAACCTTAGGAAAATCCACTTACAACATAATTGAATGAAGCTCTAGTTGCTCAGACAATCACAATAAAGCAGAAATTTGACTCTGGAATAAAAAATGTCCACCTTTTAGTGGAGATAACGTTCTTTTTAAAAAAAATGTTGTAGTAATGTTCACAAGTCTCAGCAGCATGTCCCAGAAGGCTGCTGGCATCTAACATAACAGCCTATATATAATTCTGTTATATTTATTTTTCCCAGACAGTAAAGATCAGCCAAGAAAAAAATATCATGGGTAACATTCACTGAAGTTAATGTTTGAAGCTGTCACTGGAACCATTTCCTGAAAAAAGGTGACCATGCACATTTGATATTATTTGTAACCATTCCTCAAATAGTAAACTGGGGTGCCTCACAGGAGGCGAAAAGATAGAAACTGGCACCTTTTATGATTCAGTACCTAGGAAATGTATCTGGTTTCTAAACGTAGAAAATAACCCTGGATGTCAGATGTGGATCTTTTGGGAGAGCACATATTCCTAGAATCGGGAATTTTGGATTTATGACCCACTCTGCAAATTTCTGCACGTAATCTTTCTCAGCTGCCACTCTAATGTTATAATGAGGGAGTGCTGGTATCAGAGATACCATCTTTCAATGTACATTCATGCTCCATCTTTCAATCAATCAATTTATTTTCTCAGCTGGATGCAAACAGTCTCTTGACATTATTCTGACAAACAACAGGGAAGTTATCCATAATGCTAGCCCAATATTTTTCCCCTGAAATGTGTGTGCCAATTGAAGAATTTAATCATTATAATATTTACTAATGACAATTAATAAACATTAACTGTGAAGTGGGTTAAAGCTTTCAGGTAAAAACAAATTTTTTTTTCTTCTGTTGATGATGGCAGCTGGTCAGTTTTTACAATGAATTCTCTATCTTCATGTTTTACAGAAAACAAGGCAATGGAATGCAGAAAATGAGTTCATGTTGCTTCTGCAAAAGTTCTTTGAGCCTTGCTCAGTCAATCAATGCAATCTCACTCCAATAAAGACGGGTTACATCTGGGATAGTCAAGCAATACAATCTCAAACCAATAAAAGGTTAGATATGGGTTGGTCATGTGATGAATCACTGAGCTTTTTAAGGAGCCATAATTGCCATTTTTAAAGCAAAAATTATAGTTTTCAGACAAAGTGGGCCAGAATGGAAGATTGGAGTCATCCAAGACGCAAGTCATGGAAGCGAGCAATGGAAATCGAAGAAGGGAGAGAAAGTTTAAAAAAAAGAAATTGACAGGAGATCAGATACACAAAATGGGATTGTGAGGAAACCATGTTAGGAGGAAAGCTGAAATAAAATTCTAAAGAGCACTTGTGTCAAGTGCAATATGCCTTTAAAAGCAAATAGAAATGTAAAAGTTAAAGTCCACTGTTGGAGTGAATATAACTTTGTTCCATGAACATACAATCTTCAAAAACTATCCAAATAACTGCAAGCAATTGCAAAAATAATTACTTTCATTCACATCTTCAATTGCTGGATTAAACACTTACAGGTTTCAAGGTCAGTTTATTGTCACATGTACCAATTAAGGTACAGTGAAATCTGAGTTACCATACATCCATACTAAGTGAAAAGCAACAAGACATACAACCACATAAAAGTTAACATAAACATTCATCACAGTTAACTGGCAAAAGACCAATTTAGTTATTTTGGTTAGATTTATGATTTTTTTAAAGTCTCTGTTCAATTTAAATATCTTTTTCAAGATTGCAAAATAAATTCAAAGTGAAACACAAATGTTTTCATGCAATTTAAACCACATTGAAGCCCAGAATATACTTACTTCATTGACCAAGAACTGCAGTTGGATTACTCCTGCAGAACTGTCATGCTGGCAGTAACACTCCACCCCTGGTCTTCCAAAGCTGAAGATGCATACTGTTAAGGAATATATGTGTACTTTTCAACAGTGCCAAATCAAGATAACATTTTCAAGTTATCAGGTAAAGCAGGAGCACTTTTTCTCACTATTCTTCCAAATATAAGAACAGCTATGTCAGTACATATAAAATTCTTAAACGAATGGGCAGGCTGGATGCAGGAAACATGTTCCCGAAGTTGGGGAAGTTCAGAATCTGGGGTCACAGTTTAAGAATAAGGGGTAGGCCATTTAGGACTGAGATGAGGAAAAACGTTTTCATCCAGAGAGTTGTGAATCTGTGGAATTCTCTGCCACGGAAGGCATTGGAGGCCAATTCACTGGATGTTTTCAAGAGGGAGTTAGATTTAGCTCTTAGGGCTAAAGGAATCAAAGGATATGTGGAAAAAGCAGGTACAGGGTACTGATTTTAGATGATCAGCCATGATCATATTGAATGGCAGTGCTGGCTCGAAGGGCTGGATGACCTATTCCTGCATCTATTTTTCTATGTTTCTACATATGATTATGTTGACATGCCTTTTACAAAAGGCCAATGTTAAACAGTTCTTCAAGGACCAACTTCAATGGCATTAGTTTTAATGTGGACAATCTGAAAATCAATGTTCCTCTTTTTTTTTGTTTCTGTGCTTTTGCTTTTTAAATTTCAAATGCACTAAAGATCTACTGATCCATTCAAATTTAGACCTTATATTTCTTTCTTTTTCATATCCTGAGCATCTCAAGTGTAGAAACATAGAAAATAGGTGGAGGAAGCCAGTTGGCTCTTCGAGCTAGCACCACCATTCATTGTGATCATGGCTGTTCATCCACAATCAGTAACCTGTGCCTGCCTTCTCCCCATATCCCTTGATTCCACTAGCCCCGAGAGCTCTATCTAACTCTCTTTTAAATTCATCCAGTGAATTGGCCTCCACTGTCTTCTGTGGCAGAGAATTCCACAAATTCACAACTCTGAGTGAAAACGTTCCTTCTCTCCTCAGTTTTAAATGGCCTCCCCTTTATTCTTAGACTGTGGCTCCTGGTACTGGACTCCCCCAACATTGGGAACATTTTTCTCGAGCTTGTCCAGTACTTTTATAATTTTTATACGTCTCTATAAGATCCCCTCTCATCCTTCTAAACTCCAGTGAATACAAGCCCAGTCGTTCCAATCTTTCCTCATACGAGTCCCTCCATCCCAGGGATTAACCTCTTGAACCTACACTGCACTGCCTCAATAGCAAGGATGTCCTTCCTCAAATTAGGAGACCAAAACTGCACACAATACTCCAGATGTAGTCTCATAAGAGTCCTGTACAACTGCAGAAGGACCTCTTTGACCCTATGCTCAAATCCTCTTGTTATCTGAATCTGAATTACCTTTATTGTCATTCAAAATGAATTGAACGAAAATCATTTGCCACGCAGCCACAACAGTACAGAGTAAAAGACACAAGACACACAATTTTAACACAAACATCCATCACAGTGACTCCTCCAGACACCCCTTCACTGTGATGGAAGGCAAGAAAATTTCTTCTCTCTTCCCCCATGCTTCTCCCACGGACAGATAGTTCGACTTCTGCCGAGGCGACCGAGGCTCCCGACTCGCGCAGCCCCCGCAAGGAGATGGAAGGTCCCGCGGCCGAGCCGCGCCGGGCGCAAGCGGGTCGATCAAGCCCTGCGACTGGGTGGTCAAAGCCGCCACAGCTGGAGCCGGTCGCCAGCCAGGGACCTGCGAGCTCCCGATGTTGCAGTCCACAGGGCCCGTGGCCGAGCATCCAGAGGTAAAGCTGCAGCCTCCGAAAGTCGGCCAGCTCCGAGATGGTAAGTCCTGGCCCTGCGACTGGAGCCCTCAGGATCTATCCCAGCTGGAGGCCGCCCACTCCATGGTGTTAGGCCGCAGCGCCACGGAGATACGACTCGGAAAAGGGTCGCATCTCCGTCGAGGAAGAGATTTAAAAAAAAGAAAGGTTTCCCCCACCCCCCAACATATACACAGCTAAAAATAGACTACTACACACATCTAACGCTAACACAGACAAAAAAGAAAAAAGACAAACAGACTGCCGGCGAGCTGCAGCCACATGGCAGCGCAGCCATCTATGAAAGCCGACATGATACAGGGCAATCAGATCCACAGAAGACACCATCTCTCTGGCTCTTCACACTGTCCTGACTAACCTGGAGAGACAGGGCACGTACGTGAGGATGCTATTCATTGACTATAGCTCTGCCATCAATACGGTCATCCCCACCAAGCTCCACCAGCTAGGCCTCAGCTCGTCGTTATGCGACTGGATCCTGGACTTCCTGCTGGAGCGACCGCAGGCAGTGAGAATGGGCCCGCACCGGTCCTCCACTATCACCCTGAGTACCGGCACACCACAGGGCTGTGTTCTGAGCCCCATGCTCTACTCCCTCTTCACACACAACTGTGTTCCTGCATTCGACACCAACACCATTGTCAAGTTTGCAGACGACACAACGGTGATCGGGCTGATCACCAACGGTGATGAAACAAAATACTGAGCGGAGGTGCTGAACCTGGCGGACTGGTGCTCTGATAACAACCTGTCCCTAAATACCACCAAGACCAAGGAGCTGATCATCAACTACCGTAGGTCACACAACGGGAAATATGCCCCGATCTTTATCAATGGGGACAGTGTGTAGAGAGTGTCCAGCTTCAAGTTTCTGGGCACTCACATTTCGGAGGACCTAACATGGTCCAATAACATTGCTGCCCTGGTCAAGAAGGCACAGCAACGACTGTTCTACCTAAGAACACTGAAAAAGTCTGGTCTACCCCAACAGCTGCTGACGACCTTCTACCGCTGCACCATAGAGAGCATCCTAACACATGGCATCCCTGTGTGGTACCTCAGCTGCACGGAGGCAAAGAGGAAAGCTCTTCAGCGGGTAGTCCATGGAGCTCAGAGGACCATCGGAACACAGCTACCAGCCTTGGAGGGCATCTACAACACACGATGCCTCAGAAAAGCCACCAGCATCCACAAAGACTCTTCACACCCCTGCAACAGTCTGTTCGAACTTCTACCATCAGGCAAACGATACAAGGCCTTCTATGCCCGCACCTCCAGACTCAGGAACAGCTTCATCCCCAGGGCCATAGCTGCTATGAACTGGTCCTGCTGAGCCGGATGGTCACATCGCACAGTGAACCGGCACAGATCTACTTGCACTTTATTCAGTTTTAAAACTGTTCTAATTTGTTTCATTGGGTTGTTTAAATTAATACTGACTAGCTAATTAATTTATTGCATTGTATGGGAGGCGCATTCCCAATCTTGTTGTACCCCTTGTACAATGACAATAAAGATATATTGTATTGTATTGTAATCTGACACCAGTGAGATAATAATCTGCCTCCTTGTTTTTGCCGCCAAAGTGGATAACCTCACATTTATCTACATTATACTACATCTGCCATGCATCTGCCCACTCACTCAACCTGTCCAAGTCGCCCTGCAACCTCCGAACATCCTCTTCGGAGTTCACACCGCCACCCAGCTTTGTGTCATCTGCAAACTTGCTAGTGTTACTTCTAATTCCATCATCCAAATCATTAATAAATATATGGTAAATAGTTGCGGCCCCAGCACCGAGCCTTGTGGTAATCCACTTGCCACTACCTGCCATTCTGAAAAGGAACCATTTATTCCTACTCTTTTCTTCCTGTCTGCCAACCAATTCTCTGTCCATGTCAATACCCTATCCCCAATACCATGTGCTCTAATTTTGCTCACCAATCTCCTGTGTGGGACCTTATCAAAGGCTTTCTGAAAGTCTAGATACACTCCATCTACTGGCTCTCCTTCATCCATTTTACTTGTCACATCCTCAAAAAATTCCGGAAGATTAGTCAAGCAGGATTTCCCCTTCATAAATCCATGCTGACTTGGACCAATCCTTTTACTGCTATCCAAATGAGTCGTTATTACCTCTTTAATAATAATCTTCCCCACCACCGATGTCAGGCTAACTGGTATATAATTCCATGTTTTCTCTCTCGCTCCTTTCTTGGAAAGTGGGATAACATTAGCTACCCTCCAATCCACAGGAACTGATCCTGAATCTATTGAGCATTGGAAAATGTTGGAATGTTCAAATGTCTGTCCTCTAGTACATTGAGGAGATTGTGTCTTCCTTCGTGAAGACAGATCCGAAGTACCTGTTCAACTATGTTCTTCTGTTTGTTTATTGATTGTAAAAAAAAAAACATTATTGCGAGAGCTTTGAATCTAGACTTCAATTTTTGATATTTACCAGACACTGCTCGATATTGACTGGTTTGCCATTAGCTGTACATATTTAAGGAACAACAGAATCCTGTAAATGATAGGTTTAATCTTTGAAAGTATCTGATAGAATTATCTTATACAGATATCTGTAAAATTATCAATGTTAAAAAGGTTGTTAAATTCCTGGTAACTGTACCTCCCCAAAATTCTACAAATTATCCCTTGTATCATAGCAGCTTGTCGCAATGGGTAGCAAACATGCACTTAGACAGTCATAAGTTCAAGCTTCACTGCAGACCTTGAGCAGACAATCTCACGCTAGCATTTCAAAGTTGCATTTAGGGCACACTGCATTGTTAGAGGTGTCAGCTTCAAGATGAGAAAATAAACAGAGGCATTATCTGCCCGGTTCAGTAGATGTAAAAGTACCTTTCACAAGCCCAGTCTACACCAAAGGGCATTGGAGTCAATTCACTGCTTTCCCTTCAAAGTGCAGTTCCAATCATAAGATTGTAAACATGCAGCCAATTTGCTAAGCTCCCATAAACAATAGTGTGATAATGATCAGACAATATGATTTTGTGGTTGAAGGACATTGGGCAGAGCACCAGGGAAAAGGCAAGTGCACTTTGGAATAATGTATCATATAATCTTTCAAAAGAAAAGCAATGGACTTCAGTTTAGTGATGCAGATCGTTCAGATCACTGCCCACCTGCCACTCATGGGTTTGGCAGGGTGACTCCATGTTGCATTTGATGCTGTTCTAGTTTCATTGGGGTGGGGGGAGGTTCACATATTTTCCTTTGTATCAGACAATTAGAGTCAGAGTCATACAGTGTGGAAATAGGCCCTTCAGCCCAACTTGCCTATACCAGCCAACCTGTCCAAGTTACACTAGTCTCACCTGCCTGCGCTTGGTCCATACCCCTCAAAACCTGTCCAATCCATGTACCTGTCTAACTGATTCTTAAATGTTGGGATAGTCCCAGCCTCAACTACCTCATCGGACAGCTTGTTCCATACACCCACCACCCTTTGTGTGAAAAGGTTATCCCTCAGATTCCTATTAAATCTTTTCCCATACACCATGAACCTATGTACTCTGGTCCTCGATTCCCCTCTGGGCAAGAGACACTGTGCATCTACCTGATCGATTCCTCTCATGATTTTATACACTTTAATTAATTTTATTACTTAAAAAAAAAAAAACTATTGTATCCATGCTCATTTTTTTGAGGTGGGTAGTGGCTTCACAACTGCATTCACTCTCAGAATCAGAAACAGCAATCATCTGGAAGCAAGCAGGAATTTACATATTTGAAAATATATGTTTTTTTAATATTGAAACAAAATGACCAAGTTCTACATTCATTCAATTGATTGCATATATTTAACTTTTTTTAAAGCAAATAATTAAGTGAGCCCACACCTTCTACCCCATTGAGCTTTCGCCAAATTCTCAGACTGAGCCAGAGAACTGTCCTTCATGGGCACTCACACAGCCAGAGCCACCAGAGCCAAGGTGTCACCGAGAAACCTTGTTGAGCCTGATGGTTGAAAGGGGAGAGCCACACACATGCATCGGCCTACTGATTCCATTTCCTAGTTGCATGACAAAGTGGTAACTGCTGGTCAACACGTTGGACAATCCAGCACGTGACGTTTTCCAAAATCTGGGAGCTCCCTCGTGAATAAATAAATTTATCCAACATCCAAACACACATTAATCCATGCCACGCAATCATCCATTTTTCAAGATACATTTTTTTTCTATGACAAGGAATTTTCTGAATCATTATTCCAATCTTATGCTGTCAGGACTCTTGACAGATAGTGATTCAATTTGCCTTCACAGCTATCCGTTGATGCCAAATAAACTATATTCCTTGCAAGCCTATTCTTTAGTTTAGTTTTAGTTTAGAGATACATCACGGAGTCCACGCTGACCAGCGATCCCCTTACACTATCACTATGCTCCGCAAGCTAGGGACAATTTAACCAAACCAATTAACCTGCAAACCTTTACGTTTTCGGAGTGTGGGGGGAAACTGGAGATCCACACAGGTCACAGGGAGAACCTGCCCCCCGATCTGTTGACTCCATCCACAGTTCACGCTGTCTCAGGAAAGCAGCCACCATTATCAAGGACAACTCACAACCTGGTCTTTCTCCCTTCTCCAGTGAGGCAAAAGATACAAAAGCTTGAATACACATACTACTAGATTCAATCATAGCTTCTTCTTTGTTACTGTTTTCAGACTCTTGAACAGATCTTTCATATGCTAAGGATCTTTCCCAACCTTCCAATCTACCTCATTTTGGCTCTTGCACTTATTTAAATCTACATTTTCTGTTATTCCATCATTCACCATGTTTCAGGAAATGTATTGATTAGCACGCAATAAAAGCTTATCACTGTACCTCGGTACACGTGACAATAAACTAAACAAACTGCCAGGTTGAATATTCTCATTGGCTCCACAATTCGGTAGTAAAGAAAGCAAACTTAATGCTAGGATTTATTTCAAGAGGGCTTGTTTTCAAAAACAGGGGATGTAATGTTATGGCTCTATAAAGCGGTAAGGCTGCATTTGGAATATTGTGCGCAATTTTGGGCACCATATCCGAGGGTGTGCAGGCTCTGGAGAGGGTCCAGAAGAGGTTTACAAGAATGACCCCAGGAATTAGTAGGTTAACCTATGATGAGAGTTTGTGGGCACTGGGCCTGTACTCACTGGAGTTTAGAAGAATGAGGGGGACCGCATTGAAACATACAGAATAGTGAAAGGCTTGGATAGAGTGGATGTGAGAAGGATGTTTCCACTAATGGGAGAGTTTAGGACTAGAATTAAAGTACGTTCTTTTAGGAAGAAGATGAGGAGAAATTTCGTTAGTCAGAGGGTGGTGAATCTGTGTAATTCTTTGCCACAGAAAGCTGTAGAGGCCAAGTTAGTGGATATGTTTAAGGCAGAGAGAGACAGATTCTTGATTAGTACAGGAGTCCGAGGTTATGGGGAATGGGGTTCGGAGAATGGGGTTCGGAGGGAGAGATAGATCAGCCATGTGCAAAAAGATGCTGGTTCATACCGAATAAAGACACAAAAAGCTGGAGTTACTCAGCGGGACAGGCAGCATATCATATCATATCATATATATACAGCCGGAAACAGGCCTTTTCGGCCCTCCAAGTCCGTGCCGCCCAGCGATCCCCGTACATTAACACTATCCTACAACCACTAGGGACAATTTTTTTTTACATTTACCCAGCCAATTAACCTACATACCTGTACGTCTTTGCTGTTTATTCGTTTTTTAAAAACAAAAAATGGTGGGTGCTTGGAATACTCTACTAGTGGTGATGGTGGAGGCAGATCCAATGGTGGCATTGAAGAGATATTTATAAAGGCACATGGATATGCACAGAATGGAGTGATATGGATAATGTGCAGGCAAATACAGCAAAGGTTGGTCTTGGCCTCATGTTTGGCACAGGCATTGAGGGATGAAGGGCTTGTCCCTATGCTATACTGTTCCACTTGACTTCCAAAATGCATCACGTCGCATTTGTTAGGATTGTGTCGCCAACCTCTGCCAAACTTTCCATCTGATCCATCTCCTGCCATGGCTTGGGCAGCCTTCTTCACCATCCACAACTCCACCAACTTTCTTGTCATCCACAAACTGACTAATCATAGTCAAGTCGATTGTGTTGTCATATGGTATGGCGAGGTACAGGTACAATGAAAGTCTTGCCTGCAGCAGCCTCACAGATACATGGACTTGGGTACATAGGCATACTTCTCCTATATTCACATCTGACGCGTTAATATATATCACAGGGAAGATTGGCTATAATATTGCCAGGCCTGGCCAGGGGTGCGGGAGAGAATGGGCAGGCTGCGACTCTGTTCCTTGGAGCAAAGGAGGCTTGGGGGTGATCTTGTGGAAATGTGTGAAGTCATGGGAGGGATTGGTGGGGTCAATGCATGCTCTTTTAGCCGGAGTGGGCAAAGTCAGAAACCTGAGAACGTGGGTTGAATGCGAGAGGGAAGAGACTTGGTGGGCACCTGAGGGACAACTTTCACTCAGAGGGTAATGGGTGTGTGGAATGAATTGCCGGGGGAGGACGTTGAGACAGGTGCAGTGGCAGCATTTGGAGGACACTTGGATGGGTGCAATGTGGGCAAAATGCAGGCAAGAGGGATTGGCTTAGATGGGGCATCTTGTTCAGCATGGACAAGTTGGGCCAAGGGATCTATTTCCATGCTGTATGACTATGACTCTAAATAGAGAAATACACTGATTTGGAAGCTGGCCAAGATATGACTGAAATAGGAAGGACTAAATAATTAATATGACTAATAGGAAGGCCCACATGCACTGAAAATGTTTGAGCATTGAAGAAGGCAGGAACCAGAAGAACAAACATGTTTCAAGTTTTGGGTTTAGTCTGGATTGACTAGTCCTCGATTTAAAAAAAAAAAGAGCTAGGAGTACAAAATAGCAAGCAGGTGTGGGAGATCTGGAGACCACAGCAAAAGCATGCAAGTTTGGTGTTTGGTAGTTAAGTTCCTTTTAAATGGGATTTAGACCAGAGACATCTGTGAGTTGATAGTAGGTTGGCCCCACTTCAAGCCTCTCTTGGAAGCTGTCATGGAGAAACATGCTAAATTTAAGCAGAGGAACATCTTAGCATTCAATCATAAAATATGTTGTTTCAATATCTACATCTGCCTACAACTACATCACAGTTATGCCCCGTAAATAGCAAACGCTTAATTTTCACGTTCCTGTGTACTCCATTTTGAGTCTTCCCACTTTATATCTCTCCTCAACCATGCTAATTTCTATTCAGTCTTTGAATCTTCTTACCTTATACGATTGTGGATCTTTCTATCTGTCTCTACCTCACTTTCTGCCCTTCACTTCATGTGACTCTCTCACGCACACACTCTTCACCCTCCCCACACCCCCACTTTGTGAGCATACCTCTCTCATTTCTATTAATCCCAGAGCCAAGCACTATCCATTTATGGGTGGTGTGTGAAAATTTGCAAATTATATAGAAATGGGGCAGGAGGGGAAGACAATCTATGAGTGAGATACCAAAATGTAGGGAGAATTATTGATGGGTGGAGTGAGTGGATAAAAAGAAGGAAATGGAGTACAGAATATGAGAAAATGCAAAGCTATTCCCTTTGGAAGAATGATAAACAGATAGTTTAAATGGAAAAAGACTAGGAAAGCAGCAGCAAAATGGGGATTTGCGGGTCCTTGTATATATCTAAATAGCTCGCAGGAAGATTAGTGGATGTTGACATTTTCTTCAAGAGGGTAAGAGAGTGAAAGGGAAGTACAACTGTACACGGTACGAATGTAACTGTATCAGGAGTACTCTGTAATGTATGGAAAGATCTCATCGTTTGGTGCAGTTCTGAGTAAATTGGCAAAGATACCAGATTGTCATGAGGAAATGTGGAACAGGTTAGGTTTGTAGTAGCTGGAGTTTAGAAAATAAGGTAACATAAGATTCCAAGGAACAGGATAAATGGTGGGAGGATATTGCCACTCATATGAGATTTCAGAATAAGAGGGCACCAATTTAAGATAGAGATGAAGGAGAATATCTCCTCTCAAAAGTCTGAGTATCTTTGGAATTCCTTGCTCCAGAAAGCTGTGGAGATTGAATCCATAGATATATTCAAAACTGAGGTAGATTTTTAATCGATGAGAACCAATGATTAAAAGAGATGACAGGAAAGTAAACTTAAGAAAAGTTGAATCAGCCATGAATTTACTGAATTGTGGGTTAGGTTTAAGGCATCCAGTAATCTACTCCTGTTTCTATTTCTCATGGGCTCATGCTATAGTTACAAGGATTGTAAAGCAAAACATCAAACCAATCATATAACATGAAATAAAAAGTTCAGACTCCTCAGACACTGGAATATAACACATTAACCCAGATCACGTGGCCCACAAATTTCCTACCCCGAGGGAATAGATTTGTATCATTGTTTTACAATCACAATTATTCACTTCATTTTTAAAATTCAAATAAATTTGTTAAAAGTAACGTTCCGAAGGTAATATATGGGATTAATAGTTAAGTAATATGAATTACACATTCATACTTCCAAATTACGCAATAAAAAGAAATAGAAACATGGAATGGAATCCATTCATTGATTCTGAAAATATTCTGGTTTAAATAAACCCAAATGTACAGGAATAGGGTGAAATTTCTTTTTAAAAACATTGTGTTCTGCTGCGATTTGTAAGTTAAAACAATCAATAAAGAATACTGACATTCTTGGAAACCAGCAACATGAATGATATCATGGAATGGTAAATAGTCAAAAACTGAAGCTGTTTTATTGATGAGGAATGACTCAGCAATTACAGAGTGCTAATAGGGATTTCTCAAAACCCTGACAGATATAAATCAGAGGTCGCAGCAGAACACCATGTTTTTAAAAAAAAAATCACCCTATTCCTGTACATTTATAATCTATCACAATCTCAAAAGTAAATTGATTAAATTATTCTATGGAATTATTCTTAATTCCAATAATTAAAAAGAATTTCCCTGTTATTCTTATTATAAAGATCTATGACTCGGCAATACCAATCTGTCAGCATGGAAGCAGTCTTTCACCACTTACCCTCTTAATAACCTACATAATTTTGAAACCATTATTTCTAATAGGCTCAAGCTGGATGAGAATTGACTGATTAGTAAATTTGCAGATGACACTAAAGTGGGTGGTATTGTAGTGTAGATGGTTATCAAAAAGTATACTGTAGAGGATCTTGATCAGCCTGGCAAGTGGGCTGTGGAATAGTTAATGGATTTTAATGAAGATAAGTGCAAGGTGTTGCATTTTGGGAATCCCAACCAGGGCAGTACCTTCACAGTGAATGATCGAGTCCTGTGGAGTGTGAAAGCACAGAGGGATCTAGGAGCTTACGTACATAATTCCCCGAAAGTGGCATCACAGGTGGATAAGGTGGTTAAGGCTTTTGTACATTGGCCTCCATTGGTCAGAGTAATGTGTATAGAAGTTGGGATGTTAAATTACAGTTGGTCAAGACATTGGTTAAGTCACATTTGGAGTATTGTTTTCAGTTTTGGTCACCCTGCAATAGGATGTTGTTAAGTTAGAAAGAGGGGACAGATTTACAATATACATCGATCAGCCAAAACATTATGACTACCTGCCTAATATGCTGTTGGTCCTCCGTGTGCCGCCAAAACAGCGCCGACCACCGAGGCATGGACTCTACAAGACCCCTGAAGGCGTCCTGTGTCCTGGCACCAAAACATTAGCATCAGATCCTTCAAGTCCTGTAAGTTGCGAGGTGGAGCTGCCGTGGATTGGACTTGTTGATCCAGCATATCCCACAGATGCTTAATCGGATTGAGATCTGGAGAATTTGGAGGCCAGGGCAACGCCGTGAACACTTCATCACGTTCCTCAAACCATTCCTGAACAATGTGTGCAGTGTGGCAGGGCGCATTATCCTGCTGAAAGAGGCCACTGCCATCAGGGAATACCATTGCCATGAAGGGGTGTACCTGGTCTGCAACGATGTTTAGGTAGGTGACATGTGTCAAATTGATGTCCACATGAATGGCCAGACCCAGGGTTTCCCAGCAGAACATTGCCCAGAGCATCACACACCATCCACCGGCTTGTCGTCTTTCCACAGACGTTTCTGACCAGATGGGATAACCTTTGTTGCTCTCACGAATCGATGAGCCTTGGGCGCCCAACACCCTGTCGCCGGTTTGTTGTTCGTCCCTCCTCGGACCACTATCGGCAAGTACTCACCACAGCTGACCGGGTGCTCCCCACAAGCCTTGCCGTTTCCAGGCATGTGAGTGAGGTAAAAAAAAAAGAGGAAAAGAGCCGAGCGCTTGCGCAAGGCGTACAACGGGGGTAAAAAAATTGGGAAAGTTTTGAAAATTTACACACAAAATTACCAGTTTCAAGCCTCTTTTAGTGCATTTCAAAGTAAAAACACATTGCAAAATAACATGAATATGTCACTGTATACTAATAACATTTTGAAGTAAATTCGCACATTAATTGATAATCAGCCCAAAAAGGTGGGAATTGGCTTTTCTGCTGTGTTTTATATTTTAACCCTGTCTTAATTAATTTAGTTATATAATCTTGCACTTAAATTTAATATTTACTCATTACAGTTCCACCACTGATTTTCTGGCACTCTTGGTTCCAGAGCTTTGCTGGTTTATCCAGCAGGCCAAGGAAGTCAGCTATGGGGATAGATGTGCTGGCTCCAGCTGGGCTGGAGTTCCAGAGCCCTGGCCAATTCAACCCACCGATCGGCCACGGAAGTCCCGATGAGGTCGAGATTGGCTGCCTTGCACAGCCTCAGCGCCACATTTTTGGGGGGACTTCCAGGGTGCCGGGGGATTTCTCATGGAACCCCTAGTGACCTCTAGCGGAACCCTCATGTTCATTACAGGTCTATGCATCATTTTTTTTTCTTTCTTTTTTTCGATCCGATTTCTCCCTTTAATTGGCAAAGTGAAAAACGCGGGAATCATGCAAAAAGCGCGGAAATTTTACATGCCTGCGTTTCAGAGATGCTCTGACCCAGTCGTCTGGCCATAACAATTTGGCCCTTGTCCAATTCGCTTAGGTCTTTACTCCTGCCCATTCTCCTGCATTCAACACATCAACTTCAAGAACTGACTGTTCACTTGCTGCCTAATATATCCCACCCCTTGACAGGTGCCATTGTAACAAGGTAACCAATGTTATTCACTTCACCTGTCAGTAGTCATAATGTTTTGGCTGAACAGTGTATTGCCAGGACTCGAGGGCCTGAGCAAAAGGTAGTGGTTGGGCAGGCTCAGACTTTTTTCCTTGGAGCGGACGAGGCTGAGGGGTGATCTGACAGAAGTAGATAAAATCATGAGTGGAATAGAGAGGGTAAATGCACACAGTCCTTTATAATTTTAAAAAAAGTAGGGGAATCAGGAGCCAAAGGACATAGGTTTAAGGTCAGTGAGAACAAATTTAATTGAAACCAAAGGGACAACATTTTCACACAAAGGATGGTGGATACGTGGAACAGAGGAGGTAGTTGAGGCAGTGGAGCGGAGAGTAAGAGGGCAGGAGAAGTCTGAAGAAGGGTCTCGCCCTGAAACGTCACCCAATCCTTCTCCCCAGAGATGCTGCCTGACCTGCTGCGTTACTCCAGCATTTTGTGATACCTTCAGGTAGTTGAGGCAGGTCATCTAACAACATTTAAGACATTTGGACAGGTACATAGGTGGGAAATGTTTAGAGGAATATCAGCCAAATGTTGGCAGGTGGGACCAGCGTAGATGGGGGCATCCAGATTGGAATGGGCAAGTTGGGCCATAGGTCCCGTTTCCGTGCAGTATGACTGTTAGACTATCCATTCCTAAACTTTTGTCCAGAAAGAATAGGGTTTTGTTTTTTTTAAAGTTCCCTGGTACTACTTAAGAATGTTCATGAAAATCCTTCTGAACGCCAATATTCTTCCATAAAGGGACGTCCTGAATCTTACACAGACTCAGCATCACTGCCATGCTTTTATATTGCACTGCCTGCAGTAAACTCAAGATATCCATTTGGTTTCTTAATATATAAAGAAGAATCTTTCATTCTTGTATTCACACCAGATCTTTCTGTTCAGTTAAATACCCTTCAGTAGTTATTTCACTTTGTTGACTATCATATTTCGTTCCCCATCTCATCTAGTTTCTTCCCTTTCTAATTCTAATTTTCCACAATATTCTCCAACTATAACTGTACTTAAATATTGCCCACTGTTTGGTCTACCAATTCTGTCAATGTGCGATTGTCCAAGCATACTTCCTTTCCTTGGACTAGCATACTTGTCCAAGCATACTTCCATTTTTTCTCCATTTTCAGCTTGACTCCAATCATTATAGTTTCCGCCTTTACATTATGATACATTTCTGCTTTATCATTAAAGACCAAACCTATCTTTGAATCCTCAATTTATCTTCTACCATAGCAAGTATTTATACAGCAACTTCAATGCAGCAAAATGTTTCAAAGTCTATTTGGAGACACAATTTGATACCATGCTGAGCAAGATATTAGGGCAGATGATAAAGCTTGGTCAAACAGCTAGGTTTTAGGCATAAACATTTACAAGTATAGGGCTACAGAAGCCACAGGCAACAATAGTGGACTGATTTAATCCAGAAACGATTACCTTGCAATGCTTTCCATGGTCAATAGACAATAGGCAGGAGTAGGCCATTCGGCCCTTCGAGCCAGCACCACCATTCAATGTGATCATGGCTGATCATTCTCAATCAGTACCCCGTTCCTGCCTTCTCCCCATACCTCCTGACTCCGCTATCCTTAAGAGCTCTATCTAGCCCTCTCTTGAAAGCATTCAGAGAATTGGCCTCCACTGCCTTCTGAGGCAGAGAATTCCACAGATTTACAACTCTCTGACTGAAAAAGTTTTTCCTCATCTCCGTTCTAAATGGCCTACCCCTTATTCTTAAACTGTGGCCCCTGGTTCGGCACTTCCCCAACATTGGGAACATGTTTCCTGCCTCTAACGTGTCCAACCCCTTAATAATCTTATATGTTTCAATAAGATCCCCTCTCATCCGTCTAAATTCCAGTGTATACAAGCCTAGTCGCTCCAGTCTTTCAACATACGACAGTCTTGCCATTCTGGGAATTAACCTAGTGAACCTACGCTCTCAATAGCAAGAATATCCTTCCTCAAATTTGGAGACCAAAATTGCACACAGTACTCCAGGTGCAGTCTTACTAGGGCCCTGTACAACTGCAGAAGGACCTTTTTGCTCCTATATTCAACTCCTCTTGTTATGAAGGCCAACATTCCATTGGCTTTCTTCACTTCCTTCTGTACCTGCATGCTTCCTTTCAGTGACTGATGCACTAGGACACCCAGATCTCGTTGTACGTCCCCTTTTCCTAACTTGACACCATTCAGATAATAATCTGCCTTCCTATTCTTCCCACCAAAGTGGATAACCTCACACTTATCCACATTAAACTGCATCTGCCATGCATTCGCCCACTCACACAACCTGTCCAACTCACCCTGCAACCTCATAGCATCTTCCTCACAGTTCACACTACCACCCAGCTTTGTGTCATCTGCAAATTTGTTAATGTTACTTTTAATCCCTTCATCCAAGTTATTAATGTATATTGTAAATATAATGTATATTGTCCAACTCCAAAAAAACAGCGAAGATTGACAGACCAGGATCTCTCTCCGATAGGCCGCAATGGCTGTTCAGTAATTTATTCATGGTGTCAGAGTGATACAGTTTGGAAACAGGCCCGATGGCCCAATTTGCCCACACCGGCCAACATGTCCCAGCTACACTAGTCCCACCTGCCTGCATTTGGTCCATATCGCTCCAAACCTCTCCAATCCATGTACCTGTCTAACTGTGTCTTAAATGTTGGGATAGTCCCTGCCTCAACTACCTCCTCTGGCAGCTTGTTCTGTACATCCACCACAATTTGTGTGAAAAAGTTACCCCTCAGATTCTTATTAAATCATTCCCCCTTCACCTTAAACCTATGTCCTTGCTTCACCTACTCTGGGTAAGAGACTCTGTGCATCTACCCGATCTATTCCTCTCATGATTTTATACACCTCTATAAGATCACCCCTCATCCTCTTGCACTCCAAGGAATAGACTCCCAGCCCACTCAACTTTTCCCAATAGCTCACATCCTTTTGTCCTGTCAACATTCTCATAAATCGAGAATCATTCTTCGTAAATTTATTGTTGTACTTTAGTAATTCTGAAGATTATAATTAATATGTATTTTGTTATCTCTCCTGATTCTGATGCAATACTAATGAATACAATATTTCATTTCTATTGAAGCAACATTTCTCCAGGATTCATTCATTAACTTGCCTTCAACAGTTCTCAACACTTCATGAATCTCCAGGGCATTACATTTATTTTCATTCATTAAGCCCGATTCAGACCCCTCACATTGACACTGAAATCACTAACTTCCATCATAAACTCACCCCTTAAGGATACTGAATGATTATAAGCAAATTTTAATTTGAGCTTCAATTCTTTTTTCTTAAATTGTACCATTTTCAAAATGTTCTGTAACTTAAAATTCATAATTTACTTTCCTTAAATATATTCATTATGACAATTTTAAGACTCATTGTTTAGATTTACACACATAGTTTAATATGATCATTATTTCCCAGAACTCACGCCACTGTGTATTATGGATATGAGAGCAATCACTGAAAAAACCCAGTCAAAATCTTGTAACTTGAGATTTTTAAGTTAAGAGCTGAAAGACTTTCATACTTACTTGTGTTCATTCTGTTACTTCACTTACATAATCCAACTGATGCTTGCACATAGCCCCAAATAATTAATTCTGCTTGTTTTTTAATGCAAGCTAGATCATTTATGCCTTCTCTTCCAATATTAAATTGATTTAATTGATGTTCTAATTATCACATACACAAAGCTGGTCTTCCTCCTTTCTTTCGAATGCTCTTTGAAGGTCCTGCCATCTGCATACTTAATTCAACTGGGAAAGGTGAATCAACTGGGAGTCTCTCTAATTCCACATCATAATTCATTGCCAAATCTATCTGGCATTAGCATTTTCTAAAAGAAAAACATTGTGATGTGGGCACTGTTGACAACTACTGACATATTCCTAATCTCATGTAATGCAATACATTACATTCAATGCTGCACTGCCGGGGTGCTCACTATTTAGTGAGATGGCAATCTCTCAGCCAGAATCTGAAGAGTAACATGTATCGTCTTTAGCCTCCTGTCTTTTATTTATTGAACAAGCAACACAGAAAAAGAGAGAATCTTATCTGAGTATTTTGCTGCTTGTGGAACTTCACGTTGTGACAGGCATTTTCCACATAGTCCTGTATGAAGAAATTGACTTGCATCTCAAAAAACACTCAGCTGCAGTTTTCTGCTATATGCTAAGGTTACGAGTGCAGTTATATTCTCTGCATTAAAAGGAACTGGTGGGTTGTGAATTGCTCCAGGCAATGAAAGGTATTTTTTAACAAAACTAGAATAAATCTGGGGACAAGTGATTTAGGCATTCAAATTATCTTCTTCCTCATCTTCAACCCCATCTTATTTCTAATTCAAGTTGTATCACCTTCTAAAGGACATTTACAGATGAGAAAAGCCACTGACCTATTATAATTTATCCATCCAGAAATATTCACTGCTTCAGAAACTAATTACAGAACTCTACGTCTAACTTACACAAGGTTTAATTTCCTTCCTCTACATCTGTTCATTCTAATCTGTGCTATTCAACCCATCTTCAACAGTTTGACTCACTTCCAAAAAATCGTGACTGTTATTTACAAGTACTGTTTGATTAGGTGGGCAACCACTAATTTGTCATGAAGAGAAATTAAAGAATGTTATTTCCCAAAGAGCATGGAATGATTTCCACCCAGTGGCACAGACAGAGATCAAAATATAATTTCTTGGTGTGGCATAGGATGCAAGTAGTGCATATATTTTACATAGATTATACAGGCAACTTACTTATGCCACCATTTCCTATGTTATGCAAGCAACCATCAGAATTTCAAAATATTCTTTGTACATAGTTATTTTTGATGCTTAAAATCATCTGGTTTGCTCATGCCTCCCACTGACACTTCATTTTCAGTTGAAGACCAGTAAATGCAATTCTCACCACAGAAAGATAATCGAGTGAGCAGGAAAGACTGAAGAAACATAAGAAAACAAGATAAAGAGACCAGAGTAGAATATTCAACCTTTCTTGCTTACTCCATCATTGAGTAAGAACATGGTTGATCTTTCACCTCTGCACAATTTTCCTGCTTTCGTGCGGAATTCCTCGATTCGCTAAATATCTATGAATCTTTGACTTGACTATGCTCAATGAATGAACCTTAACAATTGTGTTTGGCAGAGAATGCCGCAGATTTACTATCCTTTGAGTAAAGGCATATCTTATCACCTCGGTACTGAATAGCTAACACCTTATTTTTAGATTGTGATTCCTGGTTCCAGAGATCATCGCCTGCAATTATCCTATCGAGTTCCATAAAAATGTTGTACATTTCAATGAGATCATCTCAAATTAAACACTTTAAAGTACAGGTAGACACAAAATGCTGGAGTAACTCAGCGGGTCAGGCAGCATCTCTGGAGACAAGGAATGGGTGACTTTTCGGGTCGAGACCCTTCTTCAGTCTGAAGAAGGCTCTCGACCTGAAACGTCACCCATTCCTTCTCTCCAGAGATGCTGCCTGACCAGCTGAGTTACTCCAGCATTTTGTGTCTACCTTCGATTTAAACTAGCATCTGCAGTTTTTTTTCCTACTTTAAAGTACAGGCTTGGTCTGAATATCTCATGTGAGGAATTGACCTGGTGAACCATCATTGCACTCCTCGAATCATAAGTACAACCTTCATTATGTTATGATGGTTGTATTTGAGATCGGACCTGTATACAGCATTCTGGATGCCGCATCACCATGGCCCATTTTTAATGGACCAAAGCATTCCAATTCTTGTATTAGATTCTCTTACAATGACTGCCAATATAGATGACCGTGCATTTTCCATATATTACATTTGCCATGTCCTTGCTCATTCGTTCAACCAGTTTGTATTCTACAAAGCATCCCTCTGCACCCTCGTCACAGGCCAGACAGCCACCAAGTTTTGTATCAATTGAAAACTTGCTATTCCTCTTATCCAAATCATTGATCTCTATGGACAAAGAGTCAGTCAGGGATTTACTACCAATCCCTGTCGCACCATGTTAGTCCGAGCCTCTCAATCAATAACATTGTTTTCTATGCATGAATAAAATCTTAGTGCATAGTTGTAGCAAATCAGCATGCATTCTAATTTTGTTAAGTAAGTTCTGGTATCATCTTAATGAAAGTCTTCCGAAAATCCAAATACATTGTCAACTACGCCGGTTGACAATGAGCTCCAGGTTCAGCTTTCATCAGTTTTTTTTCACATCCAAAAGGCATGCAAATTTCCAGGTTAACAGGTACTGTAAATTGCTTTTAAATATGTCAATGAATGGTGGAATCTGAAAGGGGGGGTGGGGGAATGTGTGAAGATAACAATAATTGGGATCAATGTTCTGACTCCCACTGCGATCTAGACTACACTTCTTCCCACCCTGCCTCCTGCAAAGACTCTATCCCCTACTCCCAATTCAGGATTCAGGATATCTTTATTTGTCATCCAAAAAACAAGTTTTTTGGACTAAATTTAGTCACCCACAGTCCAACAATAAGAGCAATAAAATAAGCAAATTACACAACCCCAACCAACACAAAAAAAAAGAAACATTCATCACAGTGAGTCTCCTCCAGTCCCCAAAATGGCGGCGCTGCCCTAGCAGCTGCGGCTTACCTGCGGTCCGTTTGTCTTTGTGTTTTTGTTGTTTTTTTTGTCTTAATTGTAGATGTGATGACGTGTTTTTGTGGTTGTGTGCTATGTGTGTGGGGGGGAGGGGAACTCTAAAATTGTAAATTTGTCCCTTCCGAACGGAGACCCCGTTCCCTCCACAACTCCCAGGTTTACACTTTCCTTCCCACCCAAACCGCTCCCTCCCCAGGTCCTCTGACACCACATCTGCACCCAAGATGAGGTGTTCCAAACCAGGACATCTGAGATGTCTTCATTCTTTAGGGAACAGGAGTTCCCCTCTTCCATCACAGATGAGGCCCTCATTAGGGTTTCCTCAATATCCCACAATTCCACTCTTGCTCCCCCTTCCCTCCCCTGTTGCAACAGGGACAGAGTCCCCCTCATTCTCGCCTTTCACCCCATCAACCGTCACATACAACACATAATCCTCCGACACTTTCACAACTTTCACCACTAACCACATCTTCCCATCTCCACCACTTTCCCTTTTCCCGCAGAGACCGTTCCCTCCACAACTCCCAGGTTTACACGTTCCTTCCCACCCAAACTGCTCCCTCCCCAGGTACTTTCCCCTGCAACCGTAGGAGATGCAACACCTCTCGCTATACCTCCTCCCTCGACTCCGTCCAAGGACTCCGATAGTCTTTTCAGGCGAGGCAGAGGTTCACTTGTACCTCCTCCAACCTCATCTACTGTATCCATTGTTCCTGGTGTGGACTCCTATATATCGGTAAAACCAAGCACAGGCTCGGCGATCATTTCACTGAACACCTCTGCTCAGTCTGCCTAAACGAACCTGATCTCACAGATGCTAAACACTTTAATTCCCCTTCCCATTCCCACACTGACCTTTCTATCCTGGGCCTCCTCCATTATCAAGAGTGAGGCCCAACACAAATTGGAGGAACAGTACCTCATATTTTATTTGGGCAGCGGTATCAATATTGACCTCTAACTTCAAGTAACCCTTGATTTCCCTCTGTCTCCATCCCTCCCCCTTCCCAGTTCTCCAACCAGTCCCTGATTACATTTTATCTGTTTGCTTTATTAATATCTTCTCCAAGCTAACAAAGATCTATTCTAAATTTTCCTTGATCTCCCTTTTGATATCTCGTACTCATACCTTGCACTTCTTTATCTCTGTATCTCCCCCTCTAAATCTAAATTATCCTTATCTAAATTCCCCCTCCCCTGTTGTTTCAGTGCTGTATTACAATGATTTAAACTAGTCTGCCTAATCTATTAGCTGGGGTCAAGAAAAGAGCGTTCACGTTGCGGCCCTGTTTCTACCAATCTTTCCACCAATATTTCCACCAATATTCACAAGAAGCACAAGACGGCCTTGTATGCAGATGCCGAGAAGTGTGTTCAGCTCCAGCTGAACAATTTCTAATCTTGTGATGTGGACTCGATAAGAAGAATTAGATTAGTTACAATCTAAAAAACCTGCAATAGACTTGACAAACGTGATTTCCCTTTCATAGATTTAGTGATTTTGCCTACGTTTTTTGTTAATTCTAGGTACTCTATTGCCAGTTCAGTTCTTAACTAATAAATTCCAACATTTTCTCTCCCACTGATATCATACTAACAGGTCGACAGCTTCCTTGTTTCTCGTTCCATCTTAAATGATAAGGTTACATTTGATACCTCCCAATCTGTGCGAACCATGGTGAAAGCTGTGGAATTTTAGAAGATGACAACTAGTGCATCCATGAACTCCATAACCATTTCTCTCAAAATGTTGAGTTGCAACTCATCATGTCCTCAGGATTTATTGGCTTTAATTTCCCATTTATTTCTCCATTATAAAAAAAATGCTACCTTATTTCAGCTCCTTCATAGTAGGTTTGTTTTTGACCACTATTTCCAAGTTTTCTGTATTTCATTTCTCCCAAACAAGAGAAAGAGCTTAAGAGGGTGAAATAACACGAGAGAAAGAAAAAGCAAGAGTTATTGATTGATCAAAAGATCCAAAATCATTTCAATGGTACCCATGCAACTCTTGGGATCAGTGTCAAAACTGGAGCAAAAACTTAGGAACGTTTCCTCTTCTCTCTGCAACTAGTTAGGGTGCAGGAAGACAGTGGTAACAAGTTGGAGGTAGGAGGTAAAACCAATAATAATAATAAGGTTTAATATAAAAAAGGATTTTATAAATTAAAAATATGCATTCTGACTACATTATATACAAGTCAGATATCCCTTCTTCACTTCTATTTATAATTTCTCCAACTGTTACCTCTGAATTAGCACCTAAAATATCAAGGCACATTCGCAGGCGTGCATGTAATTACTTTGTATATTTTTGTACGAAAAAGTCATAATCTTTCAGACTAATTCAAAATTTATTCAATATTAAACAGAATTTTCCCATTTTTTGAATCTAACTTCAAAATAAAAGTTCGATTTAAAAAGAGATTCAAATCAGCAGAATGAAATGGACAAAGTGTGAATCCCAGATTTAAACTGAACAGGTAACTTGAGTCTTTGGCAAATTCATAATTGACATTTGCTTGTTATGGGACAACAAAGAACTATAATTGATCCATATCAAAGGAACATCTAGTACACTGGCATGGGCACTGCTGCTTCTAGATATTGTCTTGGATCAGGCTTGATGACATCTCTAATTCATGTTCACAAAGGTTGTCCCCATCTTTGAAATATTAGACCACGGGTAACCCCAAGTCCTGTTAGGTTCAGTGACCCTTGGCATTTTGAACCTATGAGACATGGCACTCCTTCGGAGAGAAGAGAACGACAGACTGAAAGCAGTTTTACTGAATAGCTGAGGAATTCAGGTCAGAGATTTTAAGAATTTAACTCATGAATAGTCATGAAACTGAAGAACATAAGAATGGCAACATGGATGAGATCACATATGGTGGTCTTAATTTTTGATTAGCATCTCATGGGGAGAAACTAAAAGTTTAGCAACAAATATTTGGAGTTAACTGGTTGTGTAGAGCATGGAGGAAACTTCAGACATGCATTGAATGTGTAACAGTACATCCTGAAATTACATTGAGAGATGTTTTATTATTAAGCAAAGAGAATCCCAGATTTGCTGATTACCTTGAGGCTCAGCAAAGGAAAAGACAAATAAAATACACTGACTGTTGTTTTAGAGGCAAGTATGCTTAACACACTTAAACTGGTAATTTCCAAAAGATAGAATGGCATTTTTAAGAGTGATTGCTCTCGGCAGAAAAATCTGAACAAAATAATTTTAAACTATTTTTTGTTAGCAGTTAAATGCCATGAATTTATGGAGGGTAGGATGGTTTCAGCTCTATGTTTTAAGAAAGGATAAGGCTGTGGCATTTCAAAATAGAGGAAGGATCTTTAAGAAAGTATTGGATTGGAGACTAGTCCCGGATGCTTAGAAGTGTAACTAAACCTAGACCATCCCATCTGGATACTTGAATTGGCAATTTTAAAGATAGACAACGAAAGCATCCTGCATTCATATAGCCCCTTAAATGGCTACCATTAATTTAGCACCTAGCTGTGTTAGGAAACAAAGGGATAGGGTCATTAGCTTAAAGGTTATTATAAGCCAATTTATACCAATTTAGTAAAACATGCCAATGCACTTTGCAGGAACTTAAAAAATGCTGACACAGATTTATACAAGAAAATGGAGACCCAGGGAAATGCTGTTGCTGAAATCTTGAAAGAAACACAAAGTCCTGGAGTAACTCAGCGGGTCAGGCAGCATCTCTGGAGGGAAAGGACAGGTGACATTTTGGGTCAGAACCCTTCAGACTAATTGTAGAAGTGGGGAGAAAGGAAAACAAAATTGGGAAGCTGACCAAAGCCTGGACATCTTAAAAGGAGAGGAATTTCAGTGGAGTTGCACAAGTCGCCAGAATTGAAGAATCACAGAGATCAATGGTTTGTATCACTGAATGATAATCAAAAAAACACAAGGCGATCCAGATACAAGATTAGAAATGTAACAAAATCAAACCAATATTTGATACAGCGCCAATTTACATCCACAAGTGTAGTCGCAAATGGCAACTTATATTTGCCAAGTCAGAATAGACGCCTTGAGGTGGAGCTTTTTACCTCATGTGCCCTTTGAACTTAATTCTCATTTAACTTCTCACACAAACAACACAAAAACTGCAAGCTTTGAAACAAGCCACTAACAAGAAGCCACCTCTTTTCCGTAACACAAATGCATCAATAGTCTCAAAAATAGTATAATAGGAAAATTAAAAACAATGCAGTCAACAATATATGACACCTTATCTTTTAAAGAAAAAAAGCAATGGCAAATAAAGTATGCTGCAACCAAAACAGTTGTAAAATATGACAAGCTACAGTGCACATGTTCACAGAGGGGAGCAGCTGTACTGAGTCAGGTGGATAGATAATGAACCACAAAGCATGTGACAAACCAGAAATGGACTATCATAGCTTGGTGATGCACAATACGTAACAGACAAAACACGGGCCCCACTGCTTCAAGTCTGATAATTAGAATCCATAATAAATGCAACATGAGAAATTGCAGACTAATTGCTGCACAACAGCTTAGCATGGTATCAGCAAATACAATAATCAAAAATACTAAAGCATTACCTCCAGTGACAGATGATCATAAAAAAGGATTTCTCCTGCACATCTTCATTACTATGGCAAGAGAAATGTAGCATTCTATCAGTCCATGCACCATCGTTGTTTTGAGAAGGCCAAGAAACACAGAATGACAGGCCAGCCTCTCCAATTGGATGGAGCAAGGTGCCAAGGGCTCTAAAAGCGATAAATGAAGCTCATTACTTTCTCTCCAGTCGCAGTTAAAGGATACAGTCTTAATGATCCAGATTGGGTTCCAATTGCCAGGATTTTCTGTACTGGATCAAAAGCCATGGCCGAAGGTTGATATGGAAATCCATGACGAACCGTCTAATATAAGTAGCAGCAGGAAAAAAAACAGGTACAAAAAGGGGGAAACAGGTATTAACAGGTTGCAGATATCAAAACCTAGAAGGCAATGTGGCAAGAGGGGGAATAGGGGAAGGCTAGTGATCATTTGGCAGTAGACTTTGCTGACTTGGGACACAAGTAATCAGGTAAAGGTAACAAAATAGAAATGGATTCAACAACTGAATAGATGGCATTTGATGGCCACAGAGAAAAGACAGTTAAAAACATAACAACATAGAAAATAGGTGCTGGAGTAGACCATTCGGCCCTTCAAGCCAGCACCACCATTCAACATGATCATGGCTGATCATCCAAAATCAGTATTGTTCTGGCTTTTTCCCCCATATCCCTTGATTCCCTTAGCCCCAAGAGCTAAATCTAACTCTAACTCTCTCTTGGTCGGGAACAAAAGGCTGATATGAAAAGAGAAAATAGGAGTGAAGAGCCAACCAAGTGGGAGTTGGCAGATGAGGGAAAGGAAAGGGTGTGATGTGTGTTGGGAAGGCCAAATAAGGACTGAAGCAGCGCTGGGTTGAAACTGGAAATGATAGAAGTTGAGGGAAAGAGTGGCAATCAAGGAGATCAGGAAAGCTTTGTGGATGGTCGAGGGTGGTGGGATGGAGAGTGGTGGGATGGAGGGGCCGGGATTCGCAAGGATGAAGAGGAGAGATGGAGAGGCCGGGTTTGACAAGGATAAAGGGGTGGGACTATCATGAGTAAGAGACAGATTGACAGATGGAGATTAAGCGTAGAAATTATGGCTCGGGGTCCGCTGTGACAAACGGGTACGGCAGGGTGACAGTCACGATCGTGCCCTGGCCCCCTGAATGCCGCATTACCGGGGGGGGGGGGGGCAGCCTTGTCTTCCTCTCCTTCCCCTCCGGTCTTGTTGCCTTGACCCTGAGCCCCGAGGAAGGAGCGAGGCAGAGAGATTGGGGGGGGGGTTGTGATGGGAAGGAGCCGCACTCACTTTGCAGAGCTGGAAGTGCTCGGAGAACAGGATCTCGACGATGTCACTGTCGGCGGGCCGCTGGCCGGGCTGCTGCGACGACGACGACGAGGAGGAGGAGGCCGAGGCGACCGCCGCCGCCGTCAGGCCGTCCAGCACCTTCCTGATGTTGAACTTCTTCATGGTGCCGCTGCCCGCGTCACATGTCAGGGCGGCCGGCAGCACCGCTCAGGCCGCGGGCTGAGGGCTGAGGGCTGAGGAGCGGGGCGGGGCGGTGCAAGGAAGGCGCTGCTGCGGTGCTCGGCTCTGCCCGACTGAACCCTCCCGGGCACCGGCTGCCCGTCGTCTCTCCTCTCTTCACGTCTCGCCTCTCTCCTCCCCCTCTCTCTCTCTCTCTCTCTCTCTTCCTCCTGTCGCTGGACGCGGAAACGCAGCCACAAGCCGGACCGCAGCTCCGCACTTGCGCGCCGCTGCCTTTGCCGTTGCCGCTGCCGCCACCGAGCGCGCGCGCACCCGGATGTCAAGGAGCCGGTGCACCTGAGGCGCTCGAGCGCAGCGTTGCACAGCACATGGGTGGGGAGGGACAGCACTAATGCTGACACAATCAGGGCGTGGAGCGGCGCTTGTCAGTGCAACAGCCAGCAGGGAGGTTTCGGCACAGCAGCACCCGCGGTGCTCAATTGGCTGCGATGAATGAGCAACAGCAGCGTTAATCGTGCAACAGCAGCACTGTTATCGCAGCAGCAGCAGCAACAACAGTAGTAAATGGCAGCGTCAATCGTGCAATAATAGTACCAGAACGGCAGTGTGAATAGTGACAACAGCAGTAAATGGCAACGTCAATCGTGCAATAATAGTACCAGAACGGCAGTGTGAATAGTGACAACAGCAGTAAATGGCAGCGTCAATCGTGCAATAATAGTACCAAAATGTCAGTGTGAATAGTGACAACAGTAGTAAATGGCAGCATCAATCGTGCAATAATAGTACCAGAATATCAGTGTGAATAGTGACAACTGTATGAATGGCAGCGTCAATCGTGCAATAATAGTACCAGAACGGCAGTGTGAATAGTGACAACAGTAGTAAATGACAGCGTCAATCGTGCAATAATAGTACCAGAATATCAGTGTGAATAGTAACAACTGTAGTGAATGGCAGCGCAACGGCAGTGTGAAGTGATAATAATAGTAAATGGCAGCGTCAATCGTGCAAGAGCAACACTAATAGTGACAACAGTAGTAAAATGGTAGCGTTAATTGCGCAATAATAATACCAAAACGACAAAGTGAATAGTGATAACAGTAGTAAATGACAGCGGTATTTGTGCAAAAGCAGCACTAATAGCGACAATAATAGTAAAAGGCAGCATTAATCGTGCAATAATAGTGTGAATGGCAGTATGAATAGTGACAATAGTAGTAAATGGCAGCATTAATTGTGCAATAATAGTACAAGAAAGTCAGCGTGCAGAGTGAGAACAATAGTAAAAGGCACTCGCAGCATTAATAGTAACCAACAGCATTAATGGTGACAATAGTAGTAAATGGTAGTGTTAATCGTGCAAGAGCAGCTTTAATAGTGACAGTAAATTGCAGCAGTAATCCTGTAAGAATGGCGGCATTAATAGTAACAATAGTTGTAAATCATAGTATTTGTGACAATAGGTTTAAATGACAGCAATAATCATGCAATAATAAGAATCACAACATTAATAGTGACAATGGTAGTAAACAGTACCATTAATAGTGACAATATTAATAAATAGCAGTGTTAGTGACAATGGTAAATAGTAGCGTTAATAGTGCAACAATAGTATAGGATCAGCAGCATCAAAAGTGAAATAGTAATAAATTCCTCCGGGTGGCGCCGCGATGGCAGCCTCGCCTACAGTCTGTCTGTCCTTTTCGTCTTTTTTGTTGTTTTTGGTGTGTTTTAAAAGTTTGTGTTAATGTTCTCTGGTTTGTTTTATGTGGAGGGTGGGCGGGAGGCTCGGGGGGAACTTTTTTTCAATCTATTACCTTGCTGGAGATGCGATTGTTTTACGGATCTTATCTCCGGTCACTTTGAGGCCTAACATCGTGGAGCTGGAGGTCTTGCCTGGGACTGACTTTGAGCCCCCACGGGGCATGGATTTACCATCTGAGTGAGCGATTCCTTGTCTGGATCGACGCTCCAACCGCGGCCTGCGGACTTTAACATCAGGAGCTCGCAGTCTCGGGTTGAGACCGAGTCGAGAGCTCCAAGCTGCACGAGGTTCGACTGGTCTGGACCCAGGGTAGATCGCCCGGCGCGGGGCAGCTGAGATCCCCCCCCCCCCCCCCCCGATGCAGGAGTTGATCGCCCCAATGAGGAAGGTCCGCCGCTGGCTGCGGGAGTCAAGATCGTCCCGTCAACGGAAGGTTAAAGGCCCCCGACCGCTGGAGGACAAAGAAGGAAGAGATTGAACTTTTTTTTTCGCCTTCCATCACAGTGAGGAATGCGGAGGAGTCGCTGTTCATGTTAAAATGTATTTTGAGTGTCCTGTTGCTTTTTTGTTGTTATGACTGTATGGCAAATGAAGTTCCTCATATGTTGCAAAACATACTTGGCTAATAAAGTTTGATTGTGATTGTGAAATAGCAACATTTAGAGCAAAAAATGGCAGCATTAATATTAACAATAGTAGGACATAGAAGCGTCAATAGTCGCATGAGAATGGCAACATTAATAGTGGAAGTAGAAGTAAAATGATAGCTTATAGCACAGTAGGAGCAGTAGAATGGCAATATTGATTGCATGGTAGCAAATAGCAATGTTAATCATACAAAACCAGTATTAAAATAGATAAGTATAGATAATAACTAAGTGTTAATAGGGCAATAGTAATACTAAAATAGAAATACTAAACTAGCATTGGCTGTGGTGTTAGTTGCAAATAGCAACCTTAATAGTGTGATAGCAGTATTAGTAAAGTGTTAGTAGAGGAAATAATAATAAATGGCAGCAATAATAGTGCAATACTAAAGCAGCAACTTTAATAGTGCAATATTAGCAATGTAATAGTGTTAGTGGCCAAAGTAGTAAATAACAGTAATAGTTTGATAGTCGCACTAGTACTGCAGGATTAGATGTAGCAATGGTAATTATCTGTAGCAATAGTGCAATATAAGTATTAGAATAGTAGCATTAAAAGGGAATAGTATTAAACAGCAACAATAAGAGTGCAATGTTAGCACAAGAAATAGCAGATTTGATTAGTAGTGATAGATAGCAGTGTTATCGTGCAATAGCAACTGTAAAATACCATGTTGTGTCAATAGTAATAAATAATATTAACAATGCAAGAGCAGCAAACAAATAGCATTAATAGTGTAATCATTTAATAGCAGCATTGAAAACACAGTGGCAATACCAAAATAGCAACATAATTGTTCAAAAGCAACATTGATAATGTAAATATTAAATAGCAGTATTAAGATTTCAATGGCCGAACCAAAATGGCAGTGTTAATAGTACAATGTTAGTTAGAATAGTAATATTAATAGTACAGCAGAATGAATAGCAAGGCTAATAGTGCAATAGTGGGACTGGAATAGCAACATTAATCATGCAATATTAAATAGCAGTGTTAATAATGCAATAGCAATACTGGAATGGCAGCATTATTTCTGGCAATATCAGCAAATACCTGCTTTAATAGTGTGATAGCAACATTGGAATAGCAGTATTCATATTGATATTGACCATAAATTGGTCATTAATAAACATTAAACATGCATTGATAGAGATAGAATAGCAGTCTTCGTAATGGCTATAAATAAGTTATAAATAGTTCTATGTAGCAGCATTAATAGTGCAACTGCAACCCTAGAATAGCAAATGGTATCTACTGAGTACTATGTTTGCACATCTGTTGTGCTGCTGCATGTAAGAATTTCATTGTTCCGTTTTGGGACTTATGGCAATAAAACACTCTTTAATACTACTGCCATTGTTAATGGGATCAGTTGGACCTGTGGTAAAATGAGCATTAAAACAACAACAGGTTTAATACTAAAACGAAGAAAACATTCTGCAAAGAATGGAAATCTGGAATAAAAGCATAAGATGCCAGGAATATCCAGCTAGTCATGTCAACCTCTGTGGGGAAAGAAAAATAAATTTCAGGTTGATGACATCATTGGAACTGGAAAAAAGTTAAAGGTTAGCAGATGAAAGCAGGAGTGTTGAAAGTGGAAAGCCATTGGCTGCATCTACAGTATTTACACTTTGAAATGTTATATTTTGTTAATGTTTTGGTTGGTCTCGTCAACAAGATTAATAGTAAAACAAAATTAAGATGAAAAGAGGAATTAAGCAAAATTAATGGCATTCATAGGATAATAAAACTAAGAATTATAGCAGTAACAATAGGAGAATCTGACTATTAGAAATGCCACTATTAATAAATACAGCAGATCTAAGTTATAGAGTGATTAGCTGTGGGAGGAATGGTTATTTCAGCATCAAGTATAATCAGTGTTAACAGTAACAGCAGAACTAATTGTAACAAAAGCATTAAAAAGAACAAACAAATGATAAGTAATTTAAAATTTTAATAACCTTACTTTTGAAAAAATAACATGAATGCAAATAATATGTTATTAAAAGCAATAAAATAACTATGAGGATTAGCTGGCTATAATAATGACAGTAAATGAGCTTTATGATTAATAGCAAAAGGAGAATTAATGGAAATGGCAGAACTTTAAATTACAATGAAAACACAAAGTACTGTTCTTGTGCTATAACACCAGGATACGCGCTCAACTAAGAAAACCAAGTCCAAAGCACTATCTTAACTGATTATACAAACTTATGCGAGGACAACAACTAACTCCCCATGCAATGATAAACTACCTACATGTTCACAAGCACATAAAAACTGATCGTGTGGATGCAAGTATATAATTGGGATTATCAAGTGGGCACATCCTTTCACTGGCGTTTCATTGGGTTAGGCCCACAACACCTCGGGAAGGCTCAACAGTTAGTTCTGGTGTCCCAGAACCACCCCACTCAATACCTTCTCTCACTACCTATGCAACCAGTATCTACAAAATAAAGGAAACTACCGATGATTAATTCATGCAAATACGAAACGCTCGCATCCTGTCTTCCACTTATACTAACCCATCATTAAACAGTCGTAGTGCCACAAATATCAACCTCCCACAACACCAGGATGCACTTACACAGAATACACACAAAGAAAAACACATATGGCATGTTATATATTTTCTTTCTGCCCCCAACTGACACTATTTCTTCTCCACCTCATCCACCTACTGCATTGCTCTGCTGCCTCTGACATTTCCTTTTTGGCCTGATGCAAACTCTGCCCATGAATTCCCGAGACTCCAAATAATGATGGGGTCAATCGCGCTACAAAACCTCTACAGCCCTACAATAGTATCAATTTTGTACGAATTACTGAATAATTATCTCAAGCAAAATTAATGTGCAGAAAGACTATTCAAAATAACAACCTTAGGAGACATAGAAGGGCTAGCTAAATTCATTGGAACAAAAGGACTAATGTTATAGCAGCATTGATATGAGCAGAATTAATCATCATTATGGCATTAGTAGGAACTGTGGACCCATTGTAGTTTTAGCATTAATGGAGATAGCAGATATAGCAGGATTAAAAGGAACATAACTAAATACTCCCAGTATTAATAGCACAGTTTTGTTGTCAATTTTAGTTTTAACACCATAATTTGTATATATTGTTACAGCATGATTAATATAATCTTATTAAAGTATTAACAGGGGCAACAGACCCGAGCAATTCCCAGAAGATAAAGGAAGAATATGCACCAAAAGGTGCCAGAGTTAAGGGGATTAGCATGCTTCATAACCCACATTAATAGGAACAGAAACAGTTTTCCAACCAACGTTAAATGGATCATTTGGACTAAATTTGTTTATGGTATTATGGAAAGTAATAGTAATTCCAGCATTGACAAGAACACCTTGACTAATCATAACACCTGAAGTTATAGCACCAGCTGGAAGAGTGCTTTCAGCACATATAGGAACAATTGGATTAATACTAAGACTGAAGTTAATTGGTATTGATAGTCTCATGGTAATAGGATCTGCTGGAATAATGGCAGCTGTACTACAAGAACAGCACGAGTTATTATCATCAGAATGCTTAGGAAAAAAACTACCATGAAAATTGTATCATTAGCACGAATAGTAATACCACCATTTTTTGGAGCAGCTGTATGAATAGGAACACATGTATAAATGGGAACAATGGAACTAATGGTGAATTATAAATTAACAGGAACAACGTTACTAATAAGGGTAAGGTGTATTGTATAGAAGTGAATTCACTTTTTTTAACATAGCACAAATGACTAACCAATTCACACAAATACGTTTATGGTTTATTTATGTCTGGGACTTAGCAATTGCAATACTAGCCCAGATCAAGCACACTCTGACAGCTGCGCCCGGTGGGCAAACTGCGATGGTGCCTGTCAGCTTTGGCCAGATCCAATCAAAAGATGTCATCTTCTGGCATTTGCGAATTGCGCTAATTCAGCAATGCGAGCAATTAGCTGAAACAAAAATGAACCAGCAAGGCATCCATTCAGCTCACTGAGATAATCTATAGTACTATGACCACGGACTATACTGCCTCTTTCAAGGTACACAGAGAAGGCAAGGGAGAGATCTTGTGCATGAAACAACATCATCTTAAAGCTTATAAATTTAAAATTGGGATTGTAATCAGTCACTCAGGATCTCCGTAATCCCCCGTGTTGATCCAGCACCAAACAGAGTTGCACAGGAGCATAAGAAATAGGAGCAGCAGAAGGCTGCACAGAGCTTGGCAAAGAATAACACAGCTGATCTGAATTTGGCCTCAGCTCCAGTTTGCTGCTGTTCCATTGAGTCTCGTACACCAAAAGTCTTTTGTACAAAGCCTTGAATTTATTCAATGATTCAGGCCCTGCTGCTGCCTGGGAGAGAGAATTTCAAATTCACTGCCCTCAGTGAGAAAATGCCTCCTCACCGCCATCTTAAATGGAAGATCATTTATTCTGAAACTGTGCTCCATAATTCAAGTTACCCACAGAGGAAAAAAAACCCTGAACATATCTCAGGTCTTGCAGGTCTGGAGTAGAAACAATCCAATCATAATGAAAAAATATTTGATGCTGAAGAACATGCACTGAGACATTATGGGCTGCCTCAAACTAACCAACATTGACACCTTGACACTGCATTATGGTAACTGAGCACCTTTCTGTGGAGCATAAGCTCATAAGATCTAGGAGCAAAATTAGGCCATTCGGCCCATCGTCTATTCCACCGTTCAATCATGGCTGATCTATCTTTCAACCCCATTCTCCTACCTTCATCAATCTCCGCCTTAAAAATATCCATTGACTTGGCCTCTTCAGCCGTCTGTAGCAATGAATTCCACAGGTTCACCACCCTCTCACAAAAGAAATTCCTTCTCATCTCCTTTCTAAAGTTACGTCCTATTATTCTGAGCCTATGGCCTCTGGTCCTAGACTTTCCCACGAGTGGAAATATCATCTCTACATTCACTCCATCCTGGCCTTTCACTCTTCGGTAAGTTTCAATGAAGTCCCCTCCTCATCCTTCTAAACTCCAGTGAGTACTGGCCTTCAAACCTAAATCATTGTTAACCTAATCATTCCTGGGAACAGGAGGGATAAATCACCCCCATAATCAGGTGTGCCACTTCTGTCAACATGAGACTAATAGAAAGTACTAATCGAGGCAAGGTTCATGGGAGCACCAATGAGAAATATCTATGGCGCTATTAAGTTAATCATCAAGACTTGAAGGCATGTAGACACAAAATGCTGGAGTAACTCAGCGGGTCAGGCAGCATCTCAGGAGAGAAGGAATGGGTGACGTTTTAGGTCAAAAACCTTTCTTCAGACTGAAGAAGGGTCTGAAAAAGGGTCTCGACCCGAAACATTACCCATTCCTTCTCTCCTGAGATTCTGCCTGACCCGCTGAGTTACTCCAGCGTTTTGTGTCTACATTCGATTTAAACCAGCAACTGCAGGTTTTTTTCCTAAGACTTGAAGGCCTTTTAAAAATTTTATTCAGCTGATTATTATAACTAGTATTTATGTTTAGTTTATCTTTCATGAATACTACTGGAATAATTACAATAACAACATTACTAGGGAGGCTGTGGTAATAGTAATAATAGGATTAATAGTAACACCAGTATTGGTAGAGAAGAGTCATAATAATAGTAGTTCTAATGTTAGCTGAAATAGCTAGATTAATAATAATGGCAACTCTAATGGGAGAATTGAGAACAATAGGAGAAGCAAGATTATCTGTTCTAACATTACAGCATTATGTTTAGTAAAATTACCCAAAATTATATTGGCAATAATAGAAACAACAAGACCAATAATACAAGTAGCAGGATTAGGACCAGTTAGATCAATAGTGTTTCCAGAAAGTATTAGTAACAACACTAAAAGGAACAGTTGAGTAATTATCATACTGGTATTAAGATTAATAATAATCCCAATATAAATAGTAACAAGAGCAGTTAGACTACTGACTGTAAGCATGAATGGTTATATTCAGTCAACTAGTAAATGCAGAATTCACAAAAACATTTGATTAGTAAGGGTGTCAGGGGTTATGGGGAGAAGACAGGAGATTGGGGTTGAGAGGGAAAGATAGATCAGTCATGATTGAATGGCAGAGTAGACTTGATGGGCCAAATGGCTTAATTCTGCTCCTACAAATTATGAACTTGGACACTAGAATTAATAGAAATACTGGTGATAATAAAAATAAACTGGACTGAAGGTAATATCACTACTAATATATACAATAGGATTAATAATAGAAACAATATTAATAGGAGCACAATACAATGATACTAGAATTAGTAGGTACAGCAGCAAAATAGTAGAAATTGGAGGGGCAACAAAAGCAGTAAGGCTACTTTCAATTTCTTAATTCACGGTATGTTTATGTGCCACTCTGAATTGCTCTGGAAGTGATGTGTTCCAGAGTATGGTAAGGCACCAAGAATATTTATATGAATAAATCATTTCAAACAAATAATATGTATCTGCGATTATCACATTTTAAGCAAGTATTTTAAAATTTCTTTTGGAAAGGCAGTAAACAATTTAGATATAGATCCATGGTTTAACATCCTATGTGAGATGATACCTTTGCCAGGGCAGCACTCTCAGTACTGTGCGTGGGTATCAGTCTCTGGCAGTGGACATTAACAAAGATTATCAAACTGACACTAATACTAAAACTAATATCAATGTTAAAAACTCAATTAAATGTCAGTAACTAATACCAGCATCAGTACTCCTATAAATAATAGACAATAGGTGCAGGAGTAGGCCGTTCAGCTCTTCGAGCCAGCACCACCATTCAATGTGATCATGGCTGATCATTCTCAATCAGTACCCCGTTCCTGCCTTCTCCCCATACCCCCTGAATAATATTAATATTAACAGCAGCAATTCTGACATTAATCCTATCATTAATGCTAATACCAGGATGAACACGTTTAAGCATTTTTATGAAATTAAACTGAATTTCAGAAGTGAAGAATAATGCACAGTTGACTCACCATGTGTGCTATATACAAGTGATTGAAGATAAACTTCTACTGCAAAGTTGCTTGCATGTGAGGTGATGCCACCAAAGGCTGTGGAGGCCAAGTCAGTGGATATTTTTAAGGCAGAGATATAGATTCTTGATTAGTACAGGTGTCAGAGGTTATGGGGAGAAGGCAGGAGAATGGGATTAGAGGGAGAGATAGATCAGCCATGATTGAATGGAGTAGACTTGATGGGCCAAATTGCCTAATTATACTCCTATTCCTTATGATATGAGGTCACTTAAGCACTGAATCTGAGAAAGACAAATTGGTAGATTTTCCTTTTGAGAACAATTAGGAACCGCAGAAAAGGAAAAAAAGTACTTCGACGGTAACACTGACTGCTCTCAAGACACTTCCATTGACTGCCCCAAGTTTTTCCATCCTACTGTCTTTCTCCTCAGTAAATACAGAGTAGAAATACTCATTTAGAACCTTGCCCAACTGCTGTGGCTCCACAAAGGTGACCGCTTTGATTCCTGAGATGTCGCACTCTCTTTAGTTACCCTTTTCCCCCTTATGTATTTATAAAATCTTTTGGGATTGTCCTTAATGCTACCTGCCAGAGCAATCTCCTGGCCCCTTTTTGCCCTTTTGATCTCCTTTCAGTTTACTCCTTAATTCCTGAAACTCCTCCAGGGATGCACTTGATCCCAGCTGCCCTTACCTGTCCCATGCATCCTTCTTGTTTTTGACCAATGCCTCAATTTCCCTCGTTAGCCAAGCTTCCTTACGTTTGCCTGCTTTGCGCTTCACTCTAACGGGGACGTACGTATCCTGAGCTTTTGTCAGCACACTTTTAAAAACATCCCACTTGGCCGATGTTCCTTTCCCCTCAAATAACCTGCTCCAATCAACTTGAGCGAGACCTTCTCTCATAACCTCAAAGTTGGCCTTGTTTTCCCTTTTGCAGGTCGCCCTAATGCTGTTAGTGCAAGCGCATGAAGATTGCAGACTTCATTTGCAAGGATCACACAACAGTGTTGCGAATGTCAGGCCAAATTCTCTCTTGTTCTCAGCATGTAATGTAGCAAGACAATCACTGAAGCCAGCACTTTAAGCGACAGACCATAATCCTCTACCAGTCAGTGGTGAATGCGGCCACATAATGAATGAATGCTGCATTTTTGGGATTGAGTGGGGATCAGAGGGATCCAGAGGCACAAAAGACAATGTTCAATTTATTCACAAAATGCTGGAGTAACTCAGCAGGTCAGGCAACATCTCGGGAGAGAAGGAATGGGTGACATTTCGGGTCGAGACCCTTCTTCAGACTGGTCTGAAGAAGGGTCTCGACCCGAAACGTCACCCATTCCTTCTCTCCCTAGATGCTGCCTGACCTGCTGAGTTATCCAGCATTTTGTGAATAAATCGATTTGTACCAGCATCTGCAGTTATTTTCTTATATATATATAAAGACAATGTTCATATCAGTGGGCTGCAGATTACCAAAGCGGAATACAAGCTGCTGTTCCTCTAGTTTGCATTTGGCCTTTATTTGGCAGTGAACAAGGCCGAAGACTGACAGGCTGGTGTGGAAAGGGAAGGGGAATTAAAATGGCTGTGATCCAGGATATCCAGATTGCCAGAGCAGACAAATTGACCTGGACAGACTGGTGTATGATGGTGCACATGGAGGCATATTTCATTGTACCTGTGGTCCATGAAAACCCTGCAAGAATACTACCGAGCACTCCAGGCAGCCTTTTACGAGGGAACTTTCCATGTCTGTGAATAACTGTATTGTGGGGAAGCGTGTAATGTAGGTAAGTGTCTGTGCTTTGTCTGTCTGCACCTGTAGACTAAAACAAAAATGGATCAATTCTCTTCTTCTCTAGTGTGGATCTCCTTAACACAGCAGTGAGCAGCAGACTATGAAATGATGAAGCCTGGAATGATCCTGAGGCCAGGATGCCTGTAACCTGCACATCTCTGGGAAATGCCTGTCACTTTGCAGTTAGAGGTCATTGTCACCAATTCACATTGTGGTAGATGTGGTCGAACATATTTCTTTGTAGTTGATTTTCAGTGAAGTGGGCTTGCTTTTTCTAATTCAACATCTGATCTTTGGAGCTTGGAGTTTGGAAAACAACGAATCATGGAGAATGGATCATGTCAATGTTGTGCCTGCAGTACCAATTCTTCTTCAACAGCATCTCACAAATCCTTAACTGTCACAACATGGAAGGACATGGATCACATGGCATAACTTCCTCTCACCTCAAGTTGGACAAATAGCACTACATTTTCATTGTTGCTGGGTTCAAATCCTAACCTTTTCATCATTGTACCCTCATTGCGATGACTACAAATAGATGGCCCAACTATCTCCTTCTTGTGAGCAATTGGGGATGGGTAATAGATGCTACTGATGCCCTTGTCCCTTGAATAAATAAACTAAATACATTTGAGTTGAACTTTACTTATAAATTAAGGGCACGAGAAGGTCACTTGGTTTCATGGCCAAGGTGTGGCAAATTTGAACCCAACCTAAACTGTGTTCTTGCTGTGGAACTGTCTGCCTCAGAAGGCAGTGGAGGCCAATTCCCTGAAAGCTTTCAAGAGAGAGTTAGATAGAGATCTTAATGATAGCGGAGTCAAGGGATATGGAGAGAAGGCAGGAACAGGGTACTGATTGTGGATGGCAGTGGAGGCCAATTCTCTGAATGCATCAAAAGAGAGAGCTAGATTGAGCTCTTAAGGATAGCGGAGTCAGGGGATATGGGGAGAAGGCAGGAACGGGGTACTGATTGAGAATGATCTGCGATAATCACATTGAATGGCGGTGCTGGCTCGAAGGGCCGAATGGCCTACTCCTGCACCTATTGTACATTGTCTAAATCGCTGGTGATGTTCAATTCCTGTTTATCAATAATCTATCTACTGTTATCGTAAAAGTATCTCATAGCTCCTGTTTTAGCTGCCCTTTGATGAAGAATGTGTTGAAGACTTATGACGATCTGATGGGAAGAAAAATTACCTCATCCCTGTTTTAAATGGGCAACATCTTAGACAATAGACAATAGACAATAGGTGCAGGAGGAGGCCATTTGGCCCTTCGAGCCAGCACCACCATTCAATGTGATTATCGCAGATCATTCTCAATCAGTACCCCGTTCCTGCCTTCTCCCCATATCCCCTGACTCTGCTATCCTTAAGAACTCAATCTAGCTCTCTCTTGAATGTATCAGAGAATTGGCCTCCACTGCCTTCTGAGGCAGAGAATCCACAGATTTACAACTCTCTAACTGAAAAAGTTTTTCCTCGTCTCCGTTCTAAATGGCCTACCCATTATTCTTAAACTGTGGCCCCTGGTTCTGGACTCCCCCAACATTGGGAACATATTTCCTGCCTCTAATGTGTCCAACCCCTTAATAATCATATATGTTCCGATAAGATCCCCTCTCATCGTTCTAAATTCCAGTGTATACAAGCCTAGTCGCTCCAGTCTTTCAACATATGACAGTCCCGCCATTCCGGAAATTAACCTAGTAAACCTACGCTGCACGCCCTCAATAGCAAGAATATCCTTCCTCAAATTTGGAGACCAAAACTGCACACAGTACTCCAGGTGCGGTCTCACTAGGGCCCTGTACAACTGCAGAAGGACCTCTTTGCTCCTATACTCAACTCCTCTTGTTATGAAGGCCAACATGCCATTGGCTTTCTTCACTGCCTGCTGTACCTGCAGGCTTCTTTTCAGTGACTGATGCACTAGGACACCCAGATCTCATCGTACATCCCCTTTTCCTAACTTGACACCATTCTGCCTTCCTATTCTTACCACCAAAGTGGATAACCTCACACTTATCCACATTAAACTGCATCTGCCATGCATCCGCCCACTCACACAACCTGTCCAAGTCACCCTGCAACCTCTTATTGTTAAACAGTTATCATTGGTTCTAGATTCTCTTATAAGAAGAAGCACCCTGTCAAGAATCCGCCATTTCAAGATCTCTTCTCATCTTATACATTTCAAATATATCCCTTATTACCCATCTAACACCAATGGATAGTAAGAAAAACCTGTACAACCTTACCTCATGGAACAACAGGACTTATTATGTTCTGCCACTTATTATTATTATTATTATTCAGACCAATCTCCAACCTACCCTTTCTGTCCAAAGTTTTGGAACGTGCTGCAGCTTCCCAACTCAAATACCACCTCTCTACCAATAACCTGTATGAAACTTTCCAATCCGGATTCCGCTCAAACCACTGTACTGAAACTGCGCTCCTCAAAATCACAAACGACATTCTCCTCTCCTCCGACGCTGGCAACCTCAACATCCTCATCCTACTTGACCTCAGCGCCGCCTTTGACACCATAAATCACTCCATTCTCCTCACCCGACTTGAAACCTCCCTTAACATCACCGGAAAAGCCCTATCCTGGTTCAAATCTTACCTCTCTGACAGACACCAGTTCATCTCCATTAACAACTGTAAATCCCCCACCGCTCCCCTCCCCCAAGGTGTCCCCCAAGGCTCAGTCCTTGGCCCCCTCCTCTTCATCCTCTACCTGTTCCCCCTTGGTCAATTAATCCGCCGTCATGGTCTCAACTTCCACTGCTTCGCCGATGATATCCAGCTCCTCATCTCCACCAAGTCAATCTCCCCCACCACATACTCTACACTGACAAACTGCATCACTGAAATAAAATCTTGGCTTCAATCAAATTTCCTCAAACTCAATTGCAACAAATCTGAAATCATCATCATTGGTCCAAAAACGCTCACCAAATCCACCCAAAACTTCATCCTCAACATTGATGGTCTCCCAGTATCCACCTCACCTCACATCCGGAATCTTGGAATCATCCTTGATCAAACCCTCTCCTTCGACAAACACATCAAACACATCACAAAGACAGCCTTCTTCCACCTCAAAAACATTGCCCGTCTCCGTCCATCCCTCTCCTCCACAGCTGCAGAAACCTTCATCCACGCCTTCATCACCTCCCGTCTGGACTACTGCAACAGCCTCCTCTATGGCGCACCCTCAAAAATCATCAATAAACTTCAATACATTCAAAACTCCGCTGCCCGTCTACTCACACACACCTCGATCCGTGACCATATCACCCCCGTACTTTATAAACTCCACTGGCTCCCCATCCCCCAGAGAATCCAGTACAAAATCCTCCTCATAACCTACAAAGCCCTCCATAACCTGGCCCCATCCTACCTGACCGACCTCCTCCACAGGCACACTCCCACCTGCACCCTCCGCCCTGCCGCTGCCAATCTCCTATCCCCCCACATCCGGACCAAACTCAGATCCTGGGGGGACAGGGCTTTCTCCATCGCTGCTCCCACGCTATGGAACTCACTACCCCAAACCGTTAGAGACTCCTCCACACTCACCACATTCAAAACATCGCTGAAGTCTCACCTGTTCAGTACTGCCTTCAACCACTGAAGGTCACCTCACCTTCTGTCTCCTTTCTCTGTTCATTTATTTATTTACTTATTTATCTATTTATTCATTTCCCTATGTTCTCAAAATCTCTGTAAAGCGTCTTTGAGTATATGAAAAGCGCTATATAAATAAAATGCATTATTATTTTTATTATTATGCTAAGCAAATTGAGTTTCAGTTTATGTTCTGAAAACTATATGAGTTCAACAGAATAATGTGGTGTAATAATTATTCAAATCATGTTGACCCACAAAGTCAATGCTGGTGCTACTTTTGTGTGATGTGGATTAAAAGCTTCCTTGCTTGCGTTTGATCCAGTGCTGTGATTTCATATGAGGTCCAAGTCTATGTTGAGATGCACCAGGCCCACTTCCTCCATCACTAATATGCCATCACCTCAGTGGTCTGTTGTGTCAGTGGAATGGGATGTACCCATTAACTGTGATGAGGGAATGTAGACCACTGATGGAGGGAATGATTTTATGAGTGTAAGTACACGTAGGTGTATTTCAGTGTTGAATATACCAGTGACTTAGTATATATAAATATAAGCAAAGTGAGCCATCCAGCCCTCACACCTTTTTACCTCCGTGTAACATTCCTGCACTAACGCCATATCCCTTGATATTTCAAAAGCTTCCACAACTCCCTGGAGTAGTGTATTCCAAAACCTCATCATCCTCTGAGATAAGAAATTCTTCCTCATCCCCATGTTAAATGGGTGACACCTATTGCTATGGAGCAATATCTCAACATCCATCTTATTAAGCCCCCTAAGAATAATATATATTTCAATACGATCACTTAATGTTCTTTTAAACCCCAATTTCTATAGGCCCAAACTTTTCAAATTTTCCTCATGACAACTTCATCCCAGGAATCAACCAAATGCACCATTTCAGAACTGTCTCCAAAGATATCTCTGCATAAAGGGAGCCTAAGGTTGTACAGAGTACTCCAGTTGTGGTCTCACCTTTGCACTGTGCAGTCATAGGAAACATAACCCTGTATGGGTGCTCCATGGCCTTCTGCAATAAAGGTCGCCATTCCATTTCTATTCCTATATCTGCCAGCCAGTTTTCACTGGTATATGATGCCTGCATAGCTTCATTCTGTAGCCTCTCCAAAGTGGACAACCTCACATTTTACCATCTTTTCCCTTTACACAACTTGCTTTCCAAGATATTTTTGTACTGTCAACAAATGCAGCTGCATTAACTTAGCCCCTTATCATTAACATCATAAGTAGTTGAGACCTCAGCGCTCAACACTGTTACAGTATATACTTGTTATAGCTCAGCAACCTCAAAATTATCTTTTTATGCAAGCTCTCAATGTTGCTATTGTTAATCAATACATGCTAACATATTATCCACAACATCTCTTACCCCATTTAGTAACTTTATTGAATGCTTTCTGGAAATCGAAATACACTACAATTTATTGGCTCCCTGCTTGTTAGTACCACTTCCTTGGTCATGGATTCTAGCATTTTCCTAATGACAGATATCAGCTAATCTGTTAGATATCAGCTAGAGTACCTGTTTGCTGTTTCTCTTCCCCGAATATTTAATGGGGGAGGGGGGCACCAATCTGCTGGAAGCATTTCAGAATCTTGGGGATTTTGCAAGATCAGAAGCCATCAGGTCACTAACAATTTCCTTTGTCCACCATTTTAGGACAGCTTTCAATTTGAGTGTTTCAATGGTGGGAGCAGAGGAAGGTGAGACAAGATAAGAATCATCACTCCAGCCTTAATTACATGCTGGAACTGGCACTGTTTTACAATTGTGTATGAAGCTTTTGGCCCTGGGTTGCAGATGTTAACCTTAAAATGCATAAGTTAGCCCTGAGTTCCAGATGAAAGCTCTTCATTCCAACTGTTAATCCTACATTGCACATATTGTCCCTATTTTGCAGATGTTTGCTCTAGAATGCAGATGTTTGTTCTGTGTTGTAAATGTTAACCCTACGATAGTCCTGTATTGCAAATGTTAATTCTGTGTTCCTCTTATCGAGTCCACATCACAAGAATAGAAATTGTTCAGGCAGAGCTGAGCACACTTCTTGGCATCTGAATACAATGGTGTCTTGTGCTTGTTGTGCGTAGTGGTGGAAAAATTGGTGGAAACAGGGCCGCAACGTGAACATTCTTTCCTTGACCCCAATTCTGTGTTAGCCCTCTGTCACATCCACCGGCTAGATGTTAATCCAAAAGTGTTGAAAAATCAAGTTGCAGTCCCAGATAGACAAATTCTTGATTAGCACAAGTGTCAAGGGTTATGGGGAGAAGGCAAGGAAATGGGATTATGAGGCAGAGATCAGCCAAGATTGAATGGCAGAGTAGACTCAATGGGCCAAATTGCCTAATTCTACTCCTATAACTTGTGAACTTATAACCATGTGTGTGAGATCTTTTTCTCCTTGTGTGGGACAAAGAGTAAAATATCTAATCTTACCTTCATTGGGAAAAACAGAGAAAATAATGACTTTGCACATAAAGTTCCAAAGGACCTTTTTGGATGTGACATTGAATTGTTTTGATCCTCAGGCCTTTCATGGATGAGATTTTTATTTGCAACTTCAAGTTACTACCACTAGATGCCAGATCGGAGCTAACTTTCATCACCTTTCCACTCCACACTAAAGAGTCAAGATAGATTATAAACTTAGATTATTTTTGTAATTCACTGTCGGGATTTGGACATTTCTGGGATAATCAACAGTTATTGCTGAATATCATTTACCCTGCTAAATTGGTACCACAGCTGAGGGTCCTTCTGGGCCAATTTGGAGGTCTGTGTGCAGTAATCAACTACCTGGTGTGGAACTGGCATCATTTATCAACCAGGCTGTGCAAGGATGACATGGTTTTCCTCCCTAAAAAACATTATTGAGCCAGTTAATGTTTTGCGATAATCCAAGGCATTGGGCAGGACTGTGGTCTAACCGCTAAAGCTGCTGGCTCACAGCTTTAGACCCGAGTTCAATCATGATCTCGGATGCTGTCTGTGTGGAGTTTGCACATTCTTCCTGTGACCACTTGGTTTGCTCCCGTTTCCTCCCACATCCCAAAGATGTGCGGATTTGTAGGTTAAATTGGCCTCTGTAGTGTGTGTAAGAGGGGTTGCATAAGTAGGATAACATAGAACTAATGTGTACAAGTCAGCATGGATTCAGTGGGCCAAAAGGCCTGTTTTCATGCTGTATCATCCAAACAATTAATGGCCATAAGCTTTTTATTTATTAATGATAGTTTGAATTGTAATGAATTTAGCTAATTAACATAGTGGGAATTAAACACATTCATGTCTCTAGTTTTCTTGCCCAGTAACATAACAATTACTGTATTTTACAAGACTATTTATCTGACCCATTCCCCAATGCAACGGTGACAGAAGATATGAAAAATAAATACAACAGCAAAAGCCTGGTGAATCAGATATGTTTTGCTGTTTCTGGTGGAGATTCTATCCATCTCCTGTCATTGTTTTCCTGCAATTAATCCAGGTTGCAATCTTTTATTGAATCTGAATTTACAGTGGGAATCCTGACATTGCTTAAGTAACCAAAGAGCCATTAATCAGTAATAATATCACAGAGCGTGTTCATCTTGCTGCAGAATGTGCAGGTGCTGAGAGATTAATTAATGCTAGATCAAATGGCTCTGAGAGCACAGGTTATGACTGCAGTGTGAGTTTAGGAGAAGGAATACGGACCTCAACAGGAGTCAACTAATGAATGGAAGTGACAGGTAGGAGACAATACTGACTGCACAGGGGCAATTATAATCTGCCTTAAGGGGTTGGGAGAACAAACAGGATTGGCAGTTGCTGTTTCACATTCTGTTTAAGTGTTTCAGTAACGAGTCTAAGAAGTGACATGATTTATAGAGTGCACGCATTGAAATACTCAACATAAGTGAACATGAAAGGAAATAGATTTACCTACATGTCAATCTCATCCATTGCTAAGACATCTAACCTTCAGGGGATGCAGGATTTGATGATACGGGTAATTGGATTGACATGTGCAGATGGAATTCTACTTCCATCCAAAAAATATATCTTTTGCCTTTCTATCAATAGATTGATCCCTGTACCCATGCGCTGCAATTCAATCTTTTCTGTTTACTTTCTTCTTGCAGGAAATATTAAGATAACGTGCCTTAAAATTCAGTAGTAGAATGATTTTTGTCCCCCTGCATTACACAATTGACATTTGATTCTTTGTTTTTTAAAGTGAAAAGAGTGCTATTCAAGACAGTTCATATCATTGTAGGAATCTAAGCCTTGAAGAACATGTGATGATACCGCTCCCTATGGACTGCATCTTTTTTAATATTGTGAGGACAATTTGGATCAAGTTGTCTTGAGATCAGTCATGACTGGGATAGGTCAGTCAAGGGCTCTCGGTCTTCCCACTGTAGTACTTAGCCACAAGCCCATTACTGACCACTCACTCCTTGACCCGTTTCCTCCTACCAACTCTTCCAACTTTCATTGAAACCTCCATGACTCGACAGCCTAAGCTATAGGAAGAGGTTGGGCAGACAAGGACTTTGCTCCTTGGAACACACGATTCTGAGAAGTGATCTTACAGTGTATAATATCATGAGTGGAATAGAAAGAGTTGGGGAGTCTTTTTCCCAGGGAAGGGAAATTAAGAACCAGAGGCCATAGACCTGAGGGCAAGTTTAGAATATGCACATGGAAGGAACAGCCAGAGGAAATAGTTTAAACAATAACTATGTTTAAAAGACATTTAGATAGGTATGTAGAGAGAAAAGAATTAGAGGTATATGGGCCAGGTGCAGGTAAAGCTGGCTAGCTCGGTTTGGGCATCTTGGTTTGCATGATTGAGTTGGGCCGAAGGGCTTTTTTCTGTGCCGATTGACTTATGACTCCAATTTGCTTTGCTAGAGTCATACATCACAAAAGCATGCCCATGCTAATCACGATGATCCATCAACACTCGTCCCATCTGCCCATGTTTGACCCATTTCCTCGCAACCTTTTCTATTTATATACCTGTCCAAATATCTTTAAAATATTACAAATACCTGCCTCAACTACCTCCTTTAGCAGCTCATTCCATATATCCACCACCCCATGTGAAAAAGTTGCTCCTGAGGTTTCTATTTACTCTTTCCCCTCTCACCTTAAATGTATGTCTTCTGGTTGTTGATTCCCCTACCCTGCATTCACCATATCTATTCTCCCCACTGATGTTTGTACACCTCTATATGGTCATTCTTCAGTCTCCTGGGCTCCAAGGAAAATAGTCCCAGGCTGCCAAACCTCTCCCTATAGCTGAGGCCCTCAAGTCCTCTAGTCATGTTGATTCACACCAGCTCCATTGCCCAAGGTGTTTTAATTGCTTTAGAAAGTTGCCCAAGGAGTTTTAATTGCTTTTGAAAGTTTTGAAGAAACATGCAGAAAGTGATTTACCAAAAACTGTGAACTCACTTTAAATAATTAATAATAAAAAATTAAATGAAGTCACTGTCTTATATGCAAACCATTGGATGGGGCAGCAGAATCCTAAATGTAAGGTACTCTCACCACTCATGGGATTGACTACAATGAGAAGGCTGAGATGAAGGTATTACATGTACGCTGCAACGTCTATACTTGTCATGTTGTAGACGCACTCTGACTGGTGGCAGCACTTTCTGTCAGTGAATGAAGTACACAGCTGCTGGGGAATTTATCATGCATCAGCAGTAAAACTGGAACAAGTTCTTCATTAAAATGTGCATCTTCAGGTTATCTAGTTCAAAAATATAAAATCATTGTGACTGATTCCTCAATATATATGATTATCTTCTGCATCCGATCCCAGATCTTCCAGGTGTTTTTGCCTAATCCATTCCCTGCTCCTTGCTGAGTGTGGATGGCATCAGGCAGCCAAGGTTTGTCCCATGCAGGGTTTATTAAATCTTATCTAAATAAGCAAACTGCATTCATACAGACAGTTCCCCTTATATTAATTGATATTGCAGGATCTGGATGTCACTGGCAGGGCCAGCATTATTTGCCCATCCATAACTGTGTTTCAACTGAGAGCCTTGCTCCACCATTTTGACTATATTGGTGAACAAGAGGCCAGGTAAATTAAGGATGGCAGATTTCTTCACCTGAAAAGCAATAGTAAAACCAGATGGCTTTTTACAACAACCCAGTAGTTTTGTGATTATCTTTTCTAATGAATAGTTATTTTTGAATTCCAGATTATTAATCAAAATTTAATTTCACATCTGCCGTGGTGGAATTTGAACTCTGGTTTGGTAGTCTAGTCCTCTGGATTACCTACCTGGTAATTTAGCGGTAATACCACCACGGCATCATTCATTGCTGATTCTGAACCGCATCATTGTCCATTTAGGAATCTACTTTTGATCAATTTCCTTTCCAATTCTTGATTAGTGAGATGCCAACATCAGGGCTAATATTGATCAGGAATTCACCAGAGAAAATTATTTGGATGAAAGTCCAAAATTCCCAAGAGTTCATTATCACGCAGTCTTTTCCTCAGGATTGGAATGTCAAATACTGGAGGGTATTGGTTTAAGGTAAGAGGGGGTAGATTAAAGGAGATTTATGAGGCTAGTTCCCTCATCTCCCTCCCCAAAGAGAATGGTATGTTCTTTCGACTTTAGAGATATAGTGCGGAAATAGGCCCTTCGGCCTACCAAGTCAAAGCCGACCAGCGATCACCTCATACATTAACACTATCCTACACACCAGGGACAATTTAGAATTTTACCAATGCCAATTAGCCTACAAATCTGTACGTCTATGAAGTGTGGGAGGAAACCGGAGCATCCAGAGAAAACCCACGCAGATCACGGGGAGAACGTACAAACTCCATACAGACAGCACGTGTAGTCAGGATCGAACCCGCGTCTCTGGCGCTGTAAGGCAGCAAATCAGCCAGTGTGCCGCCCCTGTACGACACTGCTTGATAGCACTTCCAGGGGAGGTGGTTGAAGCAGATCCTACAGCAATATTTAAAAGACATTTAAGCAGACATATGAACAGGCAGGAAATGGAGGGATATCACCATGTGCAGTTTAAAAAGGCATCATGGCACAGATATCATGGGCTGAAAGATCTTTCCCTGTGCTGTACTGTTCCATGTACTATGTTGTGCTGGCAGGTACGAAGTCCTAATACTATACTCATAGACTATTACACAGGGACAAATTTGTCTAACGTTGGAGTAGTTAAGTAAATATACACATTTCACACACACCCTGCTCCGAACCACACATCTGCTTATTAATGACTGGATGGGACCCATATTTCTAGTGGCTCTCCTCCCTGTGCGCACACCTCTGCTATTATAGGACTCCCTTTAGATAACAGCAGCAAGTAAAGCAGTTCCCTAATTGTAACCACGCCCAGCTAATGGTAATTGTGTCCGTTCTTGGCGTCCGGGGGGGGGGGGGGGGGGGAAGGATCAATGACGGCTCGCACATAAAGACCCCAGGTTGGCCTGCCCTTGTGGAACCCCATTGATCTCTAACCCTTGAAGCTGCCCTTCAATGCATAACCTTTATCTCTCATAATCTTATCTGGTGTATGGCCTTGAATGTGGACTAAAGGTGGTTGGAGATTGCAACTTTCCACCCGGCATGTCCTGTCAAAGGAAAATCCCTTACTCGTGTTTACCTGTGATATTTGTAGATGGGGCTGAGATGGCAACACACCTCAAGCACAACCTTAGCTCCAAACTATCAAACTACAATAGTAAGTTCAGTACAGATGTCAGAATCTATCATGTGTAGAGAAAAAAACTGCAGATGCTTGTTTAAATCCAAGGTAGACACAAAATGCTGTAGTAACTAAGCGGTCAGGCAGCATCACGGGAGAGAAGGAATGGGTGACGTTTTGGGTCGAGACCCTTCTTCAGACTGATGTCAGGGGGTCAGAATCTATCATAGTGTGCAGCTCCAGTAAAATCCAGTTGGGCTGGTAGTTAAATAGTACTTTGGTAAAGACTATGTTGAGGGGAACAGGTATACAACCTTGTGCACGCTTCGTCACCCCAAGAAGGAAGAAACAGTGTAATGTCTGTGGTATGTTGAGTTTCTGCTCCTGTTAGAAACTGGATATCCCACCTCCTCTCCACCACCACTCCCAGGACCACCATATGACATAACAGAACCATCATTTGTCAAAACCCTGTCTATTTCCTTCAATCCAGGGGTTATCCTCATCTCTGTAACAAGAAGGCAAAGCATGGTGTGAAGCCCAACCTCGGCCATGAAATCACCCCACTCCAGATATCTGGTCAGCCAGTGAATAATGTTGGCAGGTCGGCTGCACACCCAAGTCATTATTATCAACTGGTAGCACCAGTCTTGCATGATCTCTGTGAAGATGAATACACAACCACAAAACGCCATTCACCACCAGTCCCACACCTCCCTACATCTCTCAATCCACCTCTCCAGTCTGGTCCTATACATCTCCAGTACCCCATTCACCCCTTCCCACACCTGCATTGTTCCCCTTTGTCCCCCCTAGCCCCTTCCACCCCAAGTCCCACCCCTCCTCGTTTATCTTCAATGTCCCACACTCCTCCAGTCATCCCCATTCCCACTCTTCCTTATTCACCCCATGACCCAAACCTTCATTCACAAGTTTTTCAGCACAGCATTCAGATTCTTGGATCAACATTCTTGGCACAACCTTTTCCGACTTTCCCCCGGGCAAATACCTGGAGCATCTCCAGCAGCATCGCCCGAGCAACAATGAAGCCAGAAAGCAGAACCATTCAATAATTGGCAGCACCAAAATGCTAGACTACCCGTTGAACAATCAATGGGACATCTTATTCAATTACTTCAATCAGTTTTACGGGTTAGTCAAATCTTTCCCCCTATTTCCATCAATAGAAAAAAACGATGGGTTTACATTGGACAGCACTGGGAAAGAGTTAAGAGAATCAAAGCATGGTAATGCACCAACTGATTAATGCATTTTTAGTTTGTCTGCTCATGAAAGTAACTGTAGCATCCAGCCAACATTAACCATGCTGATTTAATATACCAAATGAGATCGGGCTGGTGCTTGTTGAATTAAACTTAGATTCTGTAAAATGTATATTTTAAAGTAACAATGACTTTAATGAGGATGAGTGAAAAGGGCAATGAAGTGACGCAGGGGATAGTGCTTTGCACTTTTTGTTTAGTTTAGTTTAAGATGCAGCACGCAAACAGGCCCTTCGGCCACCGAGTCAATGCCGACCAGCAATCACCCCGTACACTAGCACTAAACTACACACCGGCGACAATTTTACTGAAGCCAAGTAAACAAGTTAACCGAGTTAACGTATGATGAGCATTTGACAGTACTGGGGCTGTACTCGCTGGAGCTCCCACTAGTGGCAGAGTCTAGGACTAGAGATCATAGCCTCAGAATTCAAGGGCATTCCTTTAGGAAGGAGATGAGGAGGAATTTCTTTAGTCAGAGGGTGGTGAATCTGTGGAATTCTGTGGAGGCCAAGTCAATGGATATTTTTAAGGCAGAGATAGATAGATTCTTAATTAGGGGTTATGGGGAGAAGGCAGGAGAATGGGGTTAGGAGGGAGAGTTAGATCAGCCATGATTGAATGGTGGAGTAGACGATGGGCCGAATGGCCTAATTCTGCTCCTATCACGTAGGCCCTGATGAAACCAGAACACCTGGAGAAAACTCACCTGGCCACGGGGAGAACATACAATCTCCGTACAGACAGCATCCATAGTCAGGCTCGAACCCGGGTCTGGCGTTGTAAGGCAAGCAACTCTACCACTGCGCCACTGTGCTGCACAATGTTGGGATGTAGCATTGAAACTGGAGTAGGAGTGATGTGATCTGTTCATGAGTGGAGGTGCAAGGGATGTGTAGTGGCTTCAGTCCACCATGGTAGCCCTGGATATCAACGCTGAGGTCCTAAATACGAGACTGTAAAGGTTTCAATACCCCAGCCTGAACACGTCATCTACCCCACTGGGCTCGCATACTGCTCCACTCCCCCACTCACTCACCAGCTCGCGGTCTTTATTGATCAAGACTCACCGCTACTCTCTGTGTGCTGCACTGCACCCTCAGGCATTGCTCCAAGCATCATAACTACAGTTCGTAACCTGCCCACGCTACTGCCTAATCAACGGCAACAGCCACATCACTCAAAAATAACAAGTGGCTCTTGGTCGTCCTTCGTGCATTCCTTTGCCCCTATTCATCCATGTCTTCTAGTTTTCCACTGGCAGAGGCTGGTTGACATATTTTCTAGCTACTGTACATTTGCCCCACTCTCTTCACCTTGTACAGACCCGTCTATAAAACCTTCAGCCCATTTTCACCACCGTGCAAGTGCTGAGGAACTCGAGCAGGACACTTGTTCAGCCAACCACAAGGCAGTGTATGATGACTGAGGTCTTAGCTTCCAGGACAATACAAGCAGAGGTCACTCAATGTGCTCTGACCAAAGCACGAGGTGCCAAAGCAGTCCAGCGATGTGCCCTTCAGTTCATGTTCATGTGCAGCCCTGGGGGGGGGGGGGGGGGGGGGGGGAGGGAATGCCACTGCCAGAGCTTTGTAAAGCATGACCTGCTGTCATCTCTCAGAATAACTGTGCTGATTTAACCACTGGTAATTTCACCAGTATTCCCACCTATTGCCCATCAGTTAGTCTAAACACGGTTACTTGTGCCAAGAAGCTGCAGTTGAAATTTGGACCATGCCTGTTATAGCACATCTTCCAAAGCCAACTCCATTTCCTTCATTGTAAGTCAGCAGCCTTCCACAGACATTGAGCAGCATCATGAAGTGCACCAGGGCAGACATGTTGGGAGGAAGGCAGGCATCTCGAATGAATAACTTATGTTTATAACAGACTTGACGTGCTTCTACCTATGAAGTGGCTGTGATTTAGAATGCTTACTTTGCAGTAGGTTCCACTATTACCATTTTAATGGAATTGGACTTGTGTAGATAGGCAGTGCAAATCAGAAATTAGTTGTTTACCGACAGACTGCGCATAAATCTGCTGAGTGGACTCGTCTCCTCTTCCATTTCCTCCTGCGCCTTAGTAGTGCAGACAGAGTCATCATTGCATTTTTATTATTGTTATGATCTGCCACCTTGCGTGCCTCTGGGCAGCCAACAGTATTGCACATATTAACACCATTTCTAATAGAACCTACTGGGTGATACAAGGACATAAATGTGCTTGGACACTAATTGGTTACTATACTCAAACAACAATTGATGTGTAGGCAAGGGAGAAAGAAATGTAGGCGCCATATAAAAAAAATATGCAAAAGTCCATTCTAAAATAATAATTTGTAGGTGGGAGGGTAATGCTAAACTTCATTTTCTACAAAGATTTTCATGTAAATAAAATATTATCTGTTTTCATTTGTACTTGATGTCTCTTAAATAATAGTTTAATTTGCATCATGTTGTTTGGCAAAATAATGACATTCAGTTTTCTTGACAGCTGAATAATTACATTTTCTGTTCTCTCTTCTCTCCTGTTAATTTCAAATCTCATTATCTCTTCTACAGTCATACCCCAGACACTACTTCTGCTATTTCCTAATATTTGTGACTTTTTCTGCCAATACTTGTTTCATCCTGGGTCTCTACCCTGTCACACACTTTCCCTTCCTTTAACTTTCCGTATGGTTGCTTCACTAATTATATTGCTACACTAAAAGTCTGCGCAATGCTGGAAGAAAATGTTGTGGCACGTCTGGGCTTTGCACCCTCTGCTCCTCTCCCCTTTCCCTGCAATATAAAATCTGTTTCATCTCGAACTCTTCCATGTTCTGGTGAAAGGTCTTCAACTGAAATGTTTGCTCGGTTTCTCAGATGCTACCTGACCTGAAATTTAGATGATTATTTTTTCCCCATTGCGCCTCAGGGCTTTATCAGCCAGGGGTCTTTGTTACTCAGCAGGAGAGCCAGAATATTGCTCTGCGCATTTTAAATGCAGGATTAATGTGAATCCATCTTGAATCAGTGTTGCAAAACTGACGCAATCATAGCACAAATATTTGTAGGGATGCTTTTTCAATTTAATTACATTTGCCGATCTTTATGTTTTCGCCTTTGGCTCAGGGTTGCATGCCACGCCAAGAAATTAATAATTTGACCCTTAAACCCTAAAGCAAGCTTTCACCTTCCTGGCAGAGCAGGCCAGTGGCTTAGTGCCTTGCAGTGGGTGACTCACCTCCTGATATCGCAAAGCTTTTCCAAAATTTCCAAGGATTGTGAGGATACTGCAAACCTGCTTGGATTGAGTGCAGCACCAAAAACATTGTAGAATTCGCTGTGAAGTATCTACAATGCTGAGATGTATACAGACAGTATATTTAAGGAGATTGTTACATCGCAGGCAGAGTATGCACAAGCAGGGAGTGGGCGATTGCTATGCAGAATGGAGGAAAGCAGGTAGCGCAGGAATCTCCCGTGATCACACCAACCCACCTCACCCAACCCTCAAACAAATAAACATAACCTCTTGGAGAAAGGTTGCAAGAACATTTTGTGGCTGCACCAGGGAGGAGGCAAAAAAAAGTGATAGAGCTACATTGAAAGGTGATTCCATCGTAGTGGGAACAGATAGGTGTTTCTGTGGTTGCAGATATAATTCCAGGATGGTATGTTACCTCCATGGTGCTTGAATCAAGGGTGCCACAGGATGCCTGTTGGGCATATTGAAAATAAGGGTAAACAGTCAGTGATCAGAGTGCAGTAGGAAAATAACTGCAGATGCTGGTACAAATCGAAGGTATCACAAAATGCTGGAGTAACTCAGCAGGTCAGGCTGCATCTAGGAGAGAGGGAATGGGTGACGTTTCAGGTCGAGACCCTTCTTCAGACTGATGTCAGGTGGGCGGGACTAAGAAAGGATATAGGTGGTGATGTCTTCCTGTCTTCCACCATCCTTGGGCAGAATTCAAGTTACACCCCTTTCTGAGAGAAGAAATTTCTTTGCACCTCATTTTTAAGTGACTGACCCCTTATTTTATAGTTGTGTCCTCTATCTCATGACTCTCCCACAAGTGAAAACATTTCAACATCTACCCTGTCAAACCCTAAACATTTTAATAAGGTCACCCCTTATTTTTCTAAACTCCAAGGAACACAACCGATATCCTCGAGCTTCTCTTCATTGGACAAGTCCCGATGCAGCTCTGTAGGACTTTGGTTAGGCTGCATTTGGAGTATTGTGTGCAGTTCTGGTCATCTCATTGCAGGAAAGATGTGCAGGATTTGGAGAGGGTGCAGAGGGGGTTCGCCAGAATACTGCCTGTATTTGATGAGTTTCAGCTACAAAGAGAGATTGGATAGATTTGAATTGTTTCTCTGAAATGTTGGAGGTTGAGGGTTGGACCTGATCGAAGTATAAATAATGGAACTTCCCCAACTTGTCTCTGTAGCCACACTCACGACATTTCAGAAGTTTGCAACGTTGCAATAGCCTACTTGATTGAGCATTTCCTTCTTCACTGACACCCTGTGGTTGCTGTGTCTACAATCTGCAGGATGCACCACAGCAAATCATCGATGTTATTTTGTCATCACTTCCTTAACTCTATCACCAGAAAGGAGAAGTGCAATAATATTATCGTAATGTTATAACCCCAGATATATGGTTTGGATACAAATTAATTTAGCGGATTTCTGAGGCTCCCGTTGCACCCCCCCCCCCCCCCCCCCCCCCCCCACTTACCCAGTGAGCTGGCGCCACATGGTGTGCTTCCAGTTGCGGGAGTGGAGGGAACGAGCGGAATAAAGATGCCGTGAGTCTTTCCCCGGCGCATTACGTATGGGGCCAGGGGCTCTGCGGCTTCCCGACCTGTGAATTCCCACTTGTTTAACCCTCCCCAATGCCGCGTCTCTTCCCTCACGGACTTGGGTTAAACTTTACCCCCCTCACTCGGTTATAGTGGACAATCAGCAATAACGAACACCATTCTCCCCCCCCCCCCCCCCCCCCACTGTGGTCTAGTTAATATGAACATTTACTGTAGTGCCAGGTTTTAATTTTCAGTGGTCAACCTCGGGGAATCCTTCCTTAAGGGCATTGTGAGAGTCCATGATGCAGGGACAGCAGCGCAACAATGTAATTAGAGATGAGTAGAGAACCTGGCCTTTCAAGTGCCTCCCGTACCCTGAGAATTAATACTAAAAATGGAGGCAATAGCGATGTAGAATTTTGCTGCTGCTTGTTTGTTATGCCAGAGATGGACAGCAAACCTCATGGCAGTGGGTAGGTGGGAGACGCAAGACAACAATACAGCTTCTAGCACAAGCTGCTGGTTCACTGCTGGATGGCTTTTCCAGGAGGTCCAGCAAGTGTTGGCGTACAGATGCTGCCAGCACTTAAACGGGAGCTGCCACCTCTTCAAATAATCCAGACAATAAAGTCTGAGGCACTATATTGGCTTTGCATTTGCTTCAGGTTGTAAGGTTCCTCTGAAAGGGTACATTACATTTACAGAAAATGGTCATTCTCCTCAGGGAATGTAGGGTGACATTTATGATGTGCATTAGTCGTCTTCTATTTGTTTTGTCAGCATGAGGTTGTTTTGATATCTGCAAATATATCTATTCCAGTAAATCTAATGGATACATTTACAATAAAATAAACTTTAATGATACTGTGAACCACCATTGAAAAAGTCAAAGAATTACCTGTAAAAATACCACTTACAAGGAATAAAAGTCTGCAAAGAAAATGGAAATTGCAACAACCAGCAGGTCTGTCAACAACATGCAGAAGGCAAACAAGATATGCCAAAGCACTTGTGCACCCAATGTCACTAGTGAGGTGTAGTCACCCCATAATGCAGCAAAAGGAATAAAAGTTCTGGAATTCTAGTGGTGGACAGGGTCAAATTATAGTTGGCTTTCTCAGATGCTGACTGACCCATGTGGTTTTGGAATTTTTCAGCTGTTATTTCAAGGAAGTGGGCAAAGTGAACAATGGAGAATTTCGCTGGAAGTAAGTATGGAATGTTGCTGTTAACTCTTAAAAATGTTACGAAGATTGCATTAGAGGAGATGTAATGAAATGTGTTTGAGGATGCATATTAAAACTTGGCTTTTTCGTTGTTTATTGTTTCCTTCCCGGACTCTTTGACTTCTTGGAGGAGCCGCTTTTGGCTTTCCTCTCTTGCTCTGCTTGGAGCGCCTCCATTTGTGCAATTTCGTTTTGCTTCTTCATTTCCTCCTCAATAAGTTTAGTTCTGTACGTCTCTCTGAGTTGAAAGATGTCTTGCCGAGCTTTATCTAAGGCTGCCTGCAGTGCAAATACAACATCAAATTGAGAGTGGTAGTTCGTATAGAGCAATACAGCGGCACCATAGAGTCACACAGCACATACAGCACACAATCATATTGGAAGACAACAATAAATTTGCTTAGTGGCCATTTAACTAAGAAACTCATTTCACTGTAGATAACTATGAGCTGCTTCATTTCAATAGAAAGAATGTCACATTGGAAAATAAGAGTTTAAAAGGTGCTGATAGGAGAAGGCAGGTAGACGTATAATTAAACGTTGCAACACAGATCAATAATACAAGATATGGTAGCTTGATAGTCATGTTATTGACTATCCCAGAGAAAGATTTTTGCTCCACAACTAGCCTTGACTTTGGACAAACTGTTCCAATGCAGGTACAAATCTGGCATTTATTAGGCAAAATAAAAGCAGCACAAATAAATTCCAGCCAATTACCCTTTTCGTTCCAATCTCAATAAAGAGCAAAGCAATGGAAGATGTTGTGGACTGGGTTATCAAATAGCACATACTTAACAGTAACCAGCTAATAGAGTATAAATTCAACCAGGATCTCTCAGCTCAATACTCTACCGTGTTGGTACAAAGCAGAACAAAAGTTTTGAATCATAGAAGTGATTCTCCAGACATCAAGTGTTTGAATGAGTTTGCTCAAAGAAGCCCAAGTAGAAGTTGAAGTCAATGATGGAGTCATAGCAAAATCAGGTGACCCTCGTATCCTAGAGAACAGTCCGTGTAGCAATTATTTCTTAATTTTTTAAATCACAAAAATACTGTCAGGGCAAATTTTATTCAGTGTCTCAAATTTTGGGGATATCAGATAAATGCTCCACTTGCAGTTTAACCAGGGCATTTAACATAGCCCTTCAGATATCGCCACAAATCAAGATCCCACACGGTATACGGTGCCTGCAGCACCACAGCAGCTGGTAAACCCATCCCACTGGACTCCAAAAGCGTATTTGTTTGTACATGTTGTACGTAACCTGGGGAGGACTTGCATAATGCAAAAAGTAAAATGTTGGATATTGGTACATTAATTTTCAGACTGCAGAACCGATAGTTTGTTGTGCAATGGAACTTTAGGTATTGTTTTAAAAGGTACTGGAAAAGCACAACAATTACTTAAACATACGAGTCTACAGCTGTGAGATTATAAACCCAGGGAAAGATTGCATCTCTATTTCTGAAAATGTGAAAGCTGGTAGATGATCTAAAAGAGCTTTTAAATTATGAAAGGTTGTGATGTGGAGGATACTCCTCCACGTTTGGCAATGTCTAAAGTGAATGGACATAACAGTTATAAATAAGTCTATTTGGGTCATACTTGGAGGAGTAGTTGGGGTGATTCAGGGAAAGTTTGATAACAACCCGAGGAGGGTTTGCTGATGGAGTTGGATGAATTAGGGGATGCAAAGAAGATAATGCTCCTTATGTGGACAACCATGACTATAGTTGTGTATGTCCACATACTTCTTTCTTTCTCAAAACGATCAGAATGATATTTCTCAACGATGGAATATTTCTCAATGTCCAAATAGATGGAAGCAGTAAATGCACATTTGTGCTGGCACGATCCTCCAAGCTTTCTTATTTGCTCTCATGTGCTTTTGACAGAAAACCTCTCTGTACCTTAAGTCATGATGATGGAAAGAAAGTCATGAACATTATTTTATGTAGTTAAGAGTATAGTTTTAAGGCAGAGCTTGAAAATGAAATTTGACAAGCAAGTAACTTTTACATTTGTACAATAAAAACAGAGTGGGAGTGTGGTAAAATATGAAAAGCAAAAGAGAGAGTGAAATGAACTTGTATTTCATGACCCTAGGATATCCCACTGCATTCTACATCCAACAAAGTACCTCTGAAATATAATCACAGTTGTAAGGTAGGATAGACACAAAATGCTGGTGTAAATCAGCGGGACAGGTAGCATCTCTGGGGAGAAGGGATGGGTGACATTTCGGGTCGAGGCCATTCTTCAGACCATGAGGGGGAAGGCAGGATACATGGGCATCAACATGTGTACAGGGAGGTATCATGGATAGATTGGAAAATCACTTTTGGTGATGTTGATGAAAGAATAAATATTGGCCACTAGATTCCGAGGAAGTCACTTTACTTTAAAACAGTGACGTGAGAAAATCAATAGAAGCAAAGGTCACAGTATTTCAGGTTTGCCCTGCCATTCAATAGGATCACGGATGATCAAGTGATTTGTCAACTTTACTCTGCAATTTCCAGAGCTGCTTAAAATCTAAAGTACAGTAAACACGTGTTATAGCGGAACATGGGGGGAGGGGGGGAGAAAGGAGGGATTGGTGTCCATTATAGCCGATTGTCCATAATAACCAAGTAAGGTATTATCATTGTATGTAGTTAAAATAAAGAACTGCAGATAATACACAAAAGGACACATAGTGCTGGAGTAACTCCGCAGGTCAGGCAGCAACTCTGGAGAACATGGATCGGTGATGTTGGGTTCCTTCTTCAGACTGATTCAGTCTGCTGAGTTGCTCCAGCACTTTGTGTCATTTCACCTTAAAACTAGGTGCCGATGTTGCTGTTCTGCACCAGCGAGCCCTCCTTCATCAGCTGCCTCAAGGTCCAGCTGAAATGGCTGTTGTTGTGGCTTACATTGTAGATCCTGGGAACTCAGCACTTTCTTCAGGCCATTGGCGCTGACAGGATGCACTCGGTCACCATGGGGCTCCCTCCCCTCTCACCTGCTGCTGCTGCTGCTGCTTCTGCTGCTTCATGCTTTGTTTTGTCTGCTCCCCGCCCCACTGCCCCCTCCTCCTCCTCCGTGTCCCTAGCAACAACAGCCCCGTCAACCAGACCATGCGATGGGTGAAGAAGGGGCTCGCTGGCGCACCTTGCGAGTCGGGGGTGGCATTGGAAGCCGGGACTGTAAGCGGAGGGGAGGCGGTGTGAGCCAGGTGTGACATTGGTCAAAATTCACTATAAAGGGGTCCATTAACTCTAGGATTTACTGCACTGACAATCTCAGACTTGAATATCATGGCAATTCATAAACCCAGTTTGATCTCACATCCTGAAGGAGCGCATCTCTCACCATCTACATCACTCCCTTGGTGTTGCATAGGAAGGTCAGCCTAGATCTGCTCTTCTGGAGCAGATGCTGTAAAAAGGCAGGGATTTTCAGTTTACAAAATGGCTCTGCAAAGAATGTGCGTGAAATGAATGGCTTCACCTGCAAAGCTTCAAACATTTGCAGCTGCCGTGCCTTCAATTGACGGCGAGTCTGTCTTTCTTTCTCACGCTGCTCAGAGACTATCTCTCGTTTTTGGCGGAAATAGTGAATTATTTCCGTCTTAATCTTCTCTCGTTCTTCAATAATTGTTCCATTCTCCAGAACTGGTTCAGGAAGAGACGTCCTGTTAAAATGTAAAAAAAACCAGAGTATTACCCACTTGGACTCACACTTTGCAACGCAAAACATTCTGCTTAGCTTTTCGAAACAACTTGCTGCAATTAGAGCCATAGAATCACACAGCACAAGAGGCGGCTCACAATCCACCAGGCTGTGCTGGCTCTTTGACAAAGCTATCCAATTAATTCCACCCTTCTGCTCGACAACTGCTCATTCCCCAATATTGTGCAATTGAAATGGGGTTGCACAGTGGTGCAGCCTGGAGCGATGGAGCTTCACAACTCCAGCGATCTAGGTTCAATCCTGACCTCGGAGCTGTCCATGCAGAATTTGCTTGTTCTCCCCGTGACTGCATTCAGTTTCCCCTGGTCTTCCGGTTTCCTTTGCACACACTAAAGATGTGTGGATCGGCAGGTTAAATGACAGCTGTAAATTAATCCTTGTGCGTGGGTGAATGTTAGAATTGGGGGTGGGAGGAGAGCGGATGGGAATGATGAGAGAATAAACATGGGATTCATGTAACTGGGTTCTGAGTGGTCAACAGTAAGAGGCAAAGGACAGGTGTCTGGACTGCATGACTCAATTGGGATTAACTGTACCCATCGTGAAATTCAATAAAGGCCATTATTTTTTAATTTTTTAAAGCATATGTACAAATAATAATAAACGACAAACTGGTTATAAAGTTCTTACATAGCTTCAATTTTTAAATTTTTAAAGAAAAAATAAAGATGAATAGAGACTGAAAATAAAGACCATAAACTAATAGAGAGAAAGCAAAGAAAAAAGAGAATTACAAACATAAATATTATGGGGATAGATCCAGGAGTTAATGAGTATAGTTGTACATCCAACCCTAAACTCAAGTTTTAACTTTAGTTTTAAATTTTAGTTTTGTGACAAACCCATTTACTTTTTAAAAAATTCAATAAATGGAGACCATATTTTAAATATTTTAAATCTGGTTTGTCAGTTAAGGCAAACCTTATTTTTTCCAATGCAAGGTCTCGGTCATTTCCGTAATCCACATTTTAATTGTGGGGGTTACTGGTTTTTCCAAAATTTAAGTATTAATTTTTTTGCAGTTATTAAACTGTAGTCAAGAAAACGTCTCTGACTTAGCGTAAAGTTTGTAATGTGTTCTGATAATCCTAAAATTATTAATTTTGGATCTAAATCCAGTTGGTTATCGATAACTTTGGAAATGATTTTAAAAATATCGATCCAAAAATGTTGCACATTTGTACAAGTCACAAAAGTGTGAGTTAAATTGGCTTCTTGAAATTGACATTTATCACAAATAGGAGAGATACTTGGGAAGATCCTGTTTAATTTTGTCTTCGAATAATGTAGTCTGTGTAATATTTTAAATTGTATTAATGAGTGTCTAGTGTTTAACGAGCATTGATGTATGTGTTGTAAACTTTCGTCCCATATGTCTTGCGTTATGGGTTGAGCCAATTCGTCCTCCCATGCTCGTCTATATGATTCTGATGACGGAATGTCGGTATCTAAAAGAGTGTTATAAATATAAGATATTAATTTATTTGTATTGTAGTGACGGTTCAAGCATTCATCAAGAATTCCTGGTCCTCTAAATCTATATTCTTGCGTATGTGATTTTACATAATCTCTAAGTTGTAAATATCTAAAAAAATTATTAGCATGTAATCCATACTTCTGTTGTAATTCCTGAAAAGAGAGAAAAGTTCCCTTATGATAGAGGTCTTCCACCATTTTAATTCCATAACTTTTCCATTGAATGAATCCTCTATCTGAGACAGACGGTTTGAAAGAAGGGTTATTTGCAATGGGTAGGAAGAAAGATAAATTACTCAATTTTAAAGTGAGTTTTAATTGTTTCCAAATACGGATAACACGATGTATAATCGGATTTCCTCCATATGTTTTTTTATTCAAAGTTATTGGGGTGAATAAGATCGCACCAATGTCAAATGGTAAGCAATCCTCCTTCTCCAACTTTAACCAATCTGGTTGCCGATCAATGTCGTCCAGCCAGAAGGTTATATTTTTAATATTAACCGCCCAGTAATAAAATAGGAAGTTTGGTAAAGCTAATCCTCCATTAGTTTTAGACTTGCATAAATGTCTTTTATTTATTCTATGGGTCTTATAATCCCAAATAAAATTAGTAATAATTGAATCAATTTTTTTGAACATTTTTTTTGGAAGGTGTATCGGGATTGCTTGAAATAAGTATAGTAGCTGTGGGAGGAAGATTATCTTTATAGCATTAATTCGACCAGCTAGTGAAATGGGGAGTGTTTTCCAAAATTGGATATTTCTATGTAATTTAGTAACTAAATAAATAAAGGCCATTATTGAACTCAGGCCATTTCAGTAGTTTGATTGGACACTTCCTCATGGGTTCATCCTTCAATATCTGATACAACTTCTGCATGCGTTCCATACACTGTATCCCTGCCATGCTCCTTAACGTAAACCAGTTGTCCTGGGAGCAACCATTATTGGACACTCTCAAGATGTCTAAGTTTGATTTTCACTGCACTGGTTTGGAAATCCCATTATATAACGTAATATAGAACATAGGACAGTACAGAGCAGGAACAGGCCCTTCAGCCTACAATGTCTGTGTTGGAAATGCTGCCAAGTTCAATTAATCTCCTCTGCCTAAACATGATCCATATCCCTTCATTCCCACATATCCATGCCCCTATCTAAAAGCTTCTTAAACACCTGCTTCCACCACTATTCCTGGCAGTGCATTCCAGGCACTCACTGTGCTGTGTAATATACTCGCCCCACACATCTCTTTTACACTATCATTCAGTCATTTTACCCTTCACTCGTGAGTAGTTGTGCACTTTCAATAAAAATATGAAAAAGAACAATGGATGTTAAAGTCGAGACCAAGAATCATCTTAAAGTAACAGTACACAGCGTTCTATGGTAATACCTGATATATTTGGTACATTACATTGGTTTAATAATAGCATCAGATACTTGTGAATTTCAGACCATAAAGCCAGTTATTGACATTTCCACCTGCGGTCAGTTGCTTGTGCCATTTTCAAGAAGCTGTGGACTTGGACACCAAGATCCTTCTGTACACTAATGCAGTTTAGGGTCTTGCCATTAACTGTATACTTTACCCTAACATTCGACCCTCAAAATTGCATCACTTCACACCCATATTCTGTAACTGATCTGAACTCCGCTGTATCCTTTGACAGACTTCAACACCATGCACAATTCCACCAATTTTGGTGTTATCCTGCAGACTTGCTAATCAACCCACTTACATTTACATCCAAGCTGTTTATAGACATCACAAACTGCAGAGGACACAGTACAGATTACTGTGGAACACTACTGGTCACAGACTTATGGCTAGAATAACACACTTTTGATCCCAAAGTCATCTTCATCATCCCCAATCTCTTTAACATCTCACCCCACTCACCTGATCACTGCTACCTACCCTTCCTGCAGACTCTCTTCCTAGCCCTGATCCTCCCATCCCCACATTACTATTATTCCTGATTATACAACTCGATCCATGTGTGTTTGTGCTAGCTGTTTTAGCATAATATATTATTTTGTATCTTGCTGTATTATTTTTGGACACTGGGGGTTGTCATGAGATGAATACATATATGGGCATAATGGACTGGGAGGAGCCAGAATTAGGAGAATATCTGGAAATACAGAGATGGGAGGGGTCAGACACATGGCGAGTTCTTAACAGACCTGCGACGGGAGAAAGGTTTGGAGAGATACAGATCTGTTTGTATTACTACTTCAATAAATGACTAATTAGACAATAGACAATAGGTGCAGGAGTAGGCCATTCGGCCCTGTGAGTCAGCACCACCATTCAATGTGATCATGGCTGATCATCCTCAATTAAACTGAAACGTTTTGTAGATCTCTCTGTTGGGGCTCTGTGTCAAGATCAATCACTCCACTCTCTGTGAAGTAAGGCAATCGGAAAGGACTTTATTGGAAAGGACTGACGTTGCCATCACATCATGTAAGAACTATCCTCTATGAGTGAAAAAAGTAAGAACTGTCTCTAAAGTGCCATTTAATGTAACAATTGGTTCAATGAGTGAGACTGGAGCTTGTGAATTAACTGGACGGAACGAGGATTGTTTTATTTCAAAAACCTTGAAGCCGAATTAGACTGAACAGGGTCACTACCTGCGCTAATCTGACTAACGAAGATTGGAAACTTCAAAAGCCACGTGCGGGAAAAGTGAATACAGCATTAAGCTTTATTGGAAAAGCAGTATTTCAGAGGTTGTATTGAAAAACGGTTGCTGGAAACCTTGGAATGCTGAGAACAAAGGAGTGACCTTGAGCATCGCAAGATATCAGTTTGTTTTGAATTCTTGTGAAGATATGACTTTGTGTCATAAGAAGAAGAAGAAAAGCCAGTATGAGATAGAAAAAAAGGAAGAAGTAGAAAGAGGAGGAGGAGGAGGAGGAGGAGGAGGAGGAGGAGGAGGAGGAGGGGGAGGGGGAGGAGGAGGAGGAGGGGGGAGGAGGAGGAGGAGGGGGGAGGAGGAGGAGGAGGAGGAGGGAGGAGGAGGAGGGAGGAGGAAGGAGGAGGAGGAAGAAGAAGAATTGAAAGGCATGGAATTGTTCCGTGAAAAGATCAGGAAACTAAGAGGAAACATTTTTGCAACAACTGCTACACCTGTAGAAGCACAGGTGCAAGAAAATCATCCTGAAATACTTCCCATTGAACAAAAGGATAAAGAAAATAAACCAGAACATACAGAACAGGATAAAAAGCGAATTGTGGGTGATACTGGTCTCTCACCTCAAATGTGTGGGCAGATTGGGGCCGGTGATGAAAACTGCATCTTCTCCATTGTACCAGTACAAGTAAAGAGCCACAAGGGGAGTACAGTGTTGCAAACATATGCATTTTTGGATCATGGAAGTTCATCTGCCTTCTGCACAGAAAGCTTGATGAGAAAGCTGAACATTTCAGGACCAAGGACCAAAATTCTCCTGTGTACCATGAACCAAGTGAAGGATGTGACCAGTCGTCTTGTCTCAGTTTGGAAATATCTAGTCTGGACAAAGATGATTTTATTCAATTGTCTGGTGTGTCCACACATAAGACCATGTCTGTTTCTCAGCAAGTCATTCCCAGACAAGAAGACCTGAAACAATGACCTTACTTGAAAGATATCAAGATTCCTGAAATAGACTCTGGCATTGACCTACTCATCAGGACAAACGCTTCGAAGGTATTGAAACCTTGGGAGCTGGTCAACAACCAAGGGGGTGGACCACATGCTGGAAAAACCCTACTGGGATGGGTCATCTATGGTTCCCTGAGAAGAGACCAGGGATGGAAATGGCTGCCCTGCTGCTGCTGTCATTCGAATATCTATTGCAAACCTAGAGGAGCTACTGGTCAAACATTACAATCATGACTTCAGTGAAAGAAGCAGCAAAGAGACAGAAGAAATGTCCAGAAAATAAGTAAAGTTCTTGGATATTATGAATTGCTCAGCAAGGATGACAGATGGACACGATTGTCTAGACTTACCTTTCAAGCAAGAAAATGCAAGCATGCCAAATAACTGTTACATTGCAGGGCAACGCATTCAAAGCTTGAAATGCAAGCTCAGCAAGAATGAGAAGTTTTACGATAAATATACATGTTTCCTCACAGAAATAATTGACATTGGTTATGCTGAAAGGGTACCAGTAGACCAGCTGAATCGAAGTGATGGAGAACTCTGGTACATCCCTCACCATGGGGTGTATCATTCAAAGAAAGGAACTTTAAGGGTGGTCTTTGACTGTGGTGCATTCTTCAAAGGAACATCATTCAACTGCCAACTCACTCATTGGAGTTCTCCTCAGATTCAGACAAGCACCGGTTGCTTTGATGGCTGACATTAAAGCAATGTTTCATCAGGTCAAGGTATCAGAAGAGCATTTTGACTATCTGCGATTTCTGTGGTGGCCCGATGGTGATGTACTGCAAGGAGGAGCCAGCGCTGCCCTCGCAGCTGCGGCTTGCCTGCAGTCCGTTTGTCTTTTGTGTTTTTGTCTGAATTGTAGTTTGAATATGTTGTAGTGTTTGTATGTTATGTGGGGTGGGGGGGGGGAGGGTGGGGTGGGAACTGTAAAATTCTCTCTCCTGAGCGGAGACGCGACCTTTGTTTCTGGGTCGTGTCTCCGTTCCCGCTGCGGCCTACCACCGGCCATGCATCTGGAGCGGGCGGCCTCCGGCTGGGACCACATGGGCTCTGGTTCGCAAAGCCCGTGGCCCGGACTCACCACCTGCGGCGCTGGCCGCCTTCGGATGCTGCGGGAGCGGCTGCGACTCGTCTCCGGAGGCTCCGGCGTGGGCCGCCTGGACGTCGGAAGCCCGCAGGCCCCTGGATGGGGGCCGACATCGGAAGCTCCGGCAACGGCAGCGGCAGCGTCTTCGCCCGCCCCGAATCGCGGGGCTTGGGTCGGCCTGCCGCGGACCTTTCACCGTCCGGCGCGGCCTGAAATAGGCCGCGGGATTTTTTCCGCCCGGTGGGGGCTTCAATGTCGGGAGCCCTGACCGCCCCGACGTGGCAACTTCAACAGCCTGACCGCGGGAGAAGACTGCAGGGGAAGAGAAAAATACATTCTGGCCTTCCATCACAGTGAGGAGGGACTGGAGGAGACTCACTGTGATGGATGTTTCTTTTGTTTCTTTTGTTTGGTGTTGGTTTGTGAATGTATGTGTTATTGCATTTTTATTGATTATTCTTATTGTTGAACTGCGGGTAATTTTTCATTTCACTACACATTTATGTGTATGTGACAAATAAATGACTATTGACTATTGACTATTGATCTTGTTGAATACCGGATGAAGGTACATCTTTTTGGAGCTGTGTCGTCACCAAGTTGCACAAACTGGATCCGGTCCTGAATGATGGACTTCTGAGAGTAGGCGGTCGCCTGAATAGACGAGCTATGCCTGAAGAGTCGAAACATCCTATTATTCTCTCGAAGGACTTTCACATATCAACACGACTGGTATGACATATCCATGAACAGCTCAGTCATGGAGGAAGAAATCATATGCTGTCTCGTCATGGTAAAAGATATCGGATTGCCAAAGCTAACTCCGCTGCAAGAAAAATCATAACAGACTGCGTCGTGTGTAAAGGACAACGGGGAAGAGTTGGGGAACAAAAGATGGCAGATTTGCCCTTGGTGAGAATTCTACCAGACAAGCCTCCATGTACAGATGTAGGAGTAGACTACTTTGGTCCTACAGAGATCAAAAGAGGACAAAGTTTTGTTAAAAGGTATGGTGTAATCATCACCTGCATGGCAAGCAGGGCAGTAGATCTTGAAGACACAGACTCCTGCATCAATGCATTACGAAGATTCATTTGTTGACAGGGTCAAGTTTCATCTTTAAGATCAGACAATGGTACAAATTGTATCGCAGCGCAAAGAGAATTGAGAGAAGCATTCAATGGCTTGGATCAGGACAAGATCCAGGATGCTATGCTTCACCAAGGGATAAGGTGGTGCTTTAACCCTCCAGCAGGATCCCATCACGGCAGTGTTTGGGAACGATTGATCTGCATGGTTCGAAATGTGCTGCGCTCTGTTCTTAGCCAACAAGTTCTGCACGATGAAGGATTGCAAACTTTAATTTGTGAAGTTGAAGCAATTTAAAATGATCGACCCATTACCAAGAGTTCTGATGATCCAATGGACCTGGAAGCACTCACACCAAACCACCTTCAGTTGAAAGCCAAGCCAATACTACCACCTGGTCTCTTTGTAAAGGAAGATTTATACATTAGATACAGATGGAGACAGCTGCAATATATGGCAGATATCTTTTGGAAACGGCGGATACGAGAATACTTGCCTCTGACCCAAGAACAACAATGGTGGTCAAAGGTAAAAAGAAGCTTTGCTCCAGGTGACATTGTTGTGGTGGCTGATCCCTCTGCACCACGAGGCTCCTGGTTAATGGGCAGAATATTGGAGACCATACCAGATGCACAAGGTCTTGTGCGCACAGTGCGACTTAAGATTAAGAGCAACATCTTGGAAAGATCGAGGTAACAAAGATATGTCTGCTCCTAGAAGCTGATACCTGAGTACAACAAGGTATGACTGATGACCTTCAAGGTTGAAGAATCATTAAAGTAGATTAAATGCCAAAATATAGTGCATACTTGTTTATTCTGATTGTGTATAAAGTTTTAAAGCTCCTTTAATGTTTACTAGTAATTGTTTTGTTATATACGTAGAACAATTAGGAGTGGGTTGGAGCCACCTGTATTTGTTTTAGCATATTATTATTTTGTATCTTGCTGTATTATTTTTGGACACTTGGGGGTTGTTGTGAGATGAATACATATATGGGCATAATGAACTGGGAGGAGCCAGAATTAGGAGTATATCTGGAAATGAAGAGATAGGAGGGGTCAGACACAGGGAGTATGGCGAGTTCTTAACAGACCTGTGACGAGAGAAAAGTTTCGAGAGATACAGATCTGTTTGTATTATTACTTCAATAAATGACTAATTAAATTGAAACATTTTGTAGATCTCTCTCAGTTGGGGCTCTGCGTCAAGATCGATCACTCCACTCTCTGTGAAGTAAGGCAACAGGAAAGGACTTTATTGGAAAGGACTGAAGTTGCCATCACAACTGCCCCATGCAGATTTGTTTGAGGTAAGGCAATGCATCATCTGCAAATGTCTGGCCACACATCTCTCCATAAATACCTTACACAGTTGGACCAATTCACTGCTTTGATAATATCATTACTCTCCTCCAACACCCGGATCTTGCCTTTGACCAGGACAGCACATTTTTCAATCAGGATAATGTGCACGGTTCTTTCAGTTGCTTAGGAGTCCTGCCGCAATAGCTACGTAGCACATCCATTTGTAGGCTCTGGAAATTGCGCATGAGAATATTTATACTGCACAAATCACTCTTGAGAAGGGGATCGGTTATCCGTTGTTGCATTGCTTTTTCCAGGCCTGACTGACCTCAAGACCCTTTGTCAGATTAATTAGAAATGGCTCATGTACAGATAGTGGATTTTAGTCTCCTTGGGGTCCTGATGTGTCATCCGAGTAATCTGACAGACATGTCCCCAGGATTTATGATTGGAGAAGACAAGGGCTGTTGCTTCCTGTCTCACTTGAACAGTGACGAGCGTCAGTATTTTTTTTACCCTGATATCTAGCAGTAGTTGGGAAGTAGTTGGACGGGGAGGATTGTAAAATTGGTCTGCACTATCATAGCAGACATCTTGTCCTTCACTCCTGAGTAGTTGCGCATATTAAAAAAAAAACATGAAAAGCAAACAGTAGATGTTAAAGTCAATCTTAAGGTAACTGTCGATCTTAAGGTGACTGGATACACCATTCTATATAAGTACCTGATATATTTGGTCAATATTGTTGGTTTAATAATTTCATGAGATATTCTTACTTTTCCATCAACAGCTGTGTCTTGAACTTCTTGACCATCCTGCAAAAAGACTACAAAATACAAATGTCATCTCACATTTAAACATAAAGGCCCTTTTGACCCACTGATGTATAAGCAGTTTGTATATGTTTCCATATTCCTCTAATTTAAATTAACTGTTCAGTATGATTCCGATCAGAATAACAACCTTTTGAGTCTGTTACTTTTCATCAAAAGATGTAAATAGGTTAATGCATCCTTTTTGTAGTATGCTAAGTATTTGTAAATTAACATGTAATTTATAGTGAGAGTAATTCTGAATCATATAAAACATGAATTGCATTAAAATCCTGGAAATATATTTATCCAGCAACGTGCACATCACATAGAATGCTGTGAAACTGTAAGGTACTAAAGTTTGTGGAAAAGTTAATTGTATTAATGGCCTAAAATTCTGCGAAGATCAGATCAGAATTTCAGAGACAACTTCCAATGTTTATCTTTGTAACAGTGCAGAGGTTTAGGATGTTTAGTAAACACAGAAGTCCTGAACTTCCTCACAGCTGATAATTATAGTCATTCTGACTCCACTCGATGCTGGACTCCCGAGTCCAACACCACAGCATTAATTTCCTGCAGTATCCCACTGTCACACTGAGTGATCTACCCACTGAACTTGCATCAATGATCAGTGACAACATCATTTCAGTGAAGATGAACAGTTACAGGTGAGATAGGCATGTTTCGGATGATTTTTAAAAGATATTAATTTAATTGCATGTTCATTTAGTTGTTTTAATGTTTCTTATTATATTAAACAATAAAATTAGTTAAGTTTAGTTTAGTTTAGAGATACAGCATGAAAACAAGCCCTTTGGCCCATTGTCTACACTGACCAGCAATCACCTGTTCACACTAGTTCTATGTTATCCCACTTTCTCATCCACTCCCTGCACACAAGGAACAATTTTACAGAGACCAATTAACCTACAAACCCACACGTCTTTGGGATGTGGATGGAAACGGGAGCACCCGGAGGAAACCCATGTGCTCACAGGGTGAACATGTAAACTCTACACAGACAGGACCCGAGGTCAGTATCGAACTCTGGTTTCTGCCGCTGTGAGGCAGCAGCTCTCCACTGTGTCATTTTTGCGAGTTTTTGAATACATTTTCACAGCTTTGTCAGTTGGTTCAGACTGGGAGATTGGCTTGACTAGTTGATAAAGTATCTCCGTGGGATTTATACTCAAGAAGGCCCTGGGGGTATTCAGACCCAAAGCAATCATATCAGAGAGGAAGTTCCCAATATGGGGTACGTTGATTCTTTGACCCGAGTTCTTCTACAGGTAAGTGGGAAAAAGGCATCGGCTGATTATCACACCAAGGATATTCTAGGCCATTGTTAAGAACTGAAGTCAGAACCCTAAGACTATACTTCTGTTTCAGACAGATCCCATGATGTCAATGAGCATCCCATTAGTGTTAAGGAGGCAGATGCTCAAGTGGGTGGATGGATTTTACTGTTACCTCACAGGAGTGAAATAAATCTTTTGTAGCTGCAATGTAGAATTTCCGCGCTGCCTTTTTTTCTCCTAATAGCCGATACTTCTAATGGTAATTAATAGTTTAGAGATACAGCATGGAAATAGGCTCTTCGGCTGACTGAGTCCAAGCTGACCGTCGATCACCCATATACTAGTTCTATGTTAGACCACTTTCGCATCCTACACACTGGCGGCAATTTACAGAAGTCAATTAACCTGCAAACCTGCATATCTTTTGAATGTGGGAGGACATTGGAGCACTCGGAGAAATTCCTTGCGTTCATAGGGAGAACGTGCAAACTCAGCACAGACAGCACTCGTAGTCAGGATCGAATCCGGGTCCGCTGGCACTGTGAGGCAGCAATGTTATTGCAGCTCCACTAGGCCACCTCTAATAGCCTTTGGGAAAGTTGCCTTTCAAATAACACTGGGTTCATTCCATTTTTTAATAATAATTTTAATCATTTTATTTAATTACTGTAATAATAAAAACATATCACGTGAACAATCCTAGCATTCTAGCATGCCATATTAATGCAGGCACACATTATACTTTGGGCAATTCGGTTTTAAATAGCTGAATTTTGAACAGACAAAATCAACATAAAGAGGCTTAATTTGCCTACTGCCGACTTTCTTCTTGAGTGTTTCCTTAGGAGTGAGGATGACTCCAGGAGTGAGGATCCACTCCAGCTTTGTGGGAACTGAGGTGGCTGATGAGGCCAAAGTGGGAACTGCAGACTCTTCCACAGATGGGGGCAGAAGCTTAAGAATAAGGGGTAGGCCATTTAGGACTGAGATGAGGAAAAACTTTTTCACCCAGAGAGTTGTGAATCTGTGGAATTCTCTGCCGCAGAAGGCAGTGGAGGCCAATTCACTGTATATATTTAAGAGAGAGTTAGATATAGTATTTAGTGATAACAGAATCAAGGGATATGGGGAGAAAGCAGGAACGGGGTACTGATTTTGGATGATCAGCCATGATGATCATATTAAATGGCGGTGCTGGCTTGAAGGGCCGAATGGCCTACTCCTGTAACTATTTTCTATGTTTATAAGCTGACTGATGGGGCAGGAAGATACATAGTTTGTAAGGCTATGATAAGCTCCTGTTACCACTTACACTGGGCTTCCTAATGCTCCAGATACACGTCCTCAAGGTTCTCGCCACTGTATATTATAAGGACTGCTCCTTCTCTACTTTGTGTGTTCGTAGGCCAGAGATTCTAAGGAGACTAGGATGTCGGGTTTTTTTAAATCAAGGAAGCTTTAAGTGCATATTTGATTCTTTTTCCCTGCCTGCCTGGTAACCTCTTCCCATGACAGAGGTTGGAAAAGATGCCCTGTTATGGGAGTCTGATATTCGGCATGCGAATGACAGAGCCTGCCCAAACAGAGAGTACAACCTAAATGGTGTCCTGGGAGAAGACGCTGGGGTTGGTGCTTAATCTTCTAATGTATTTGGCAGATTTTGCAGGGGAAACATTGGGCATATTGTTCAAGTGACTTGATATTCCTGCTGCATGTAGTGCGAGAGTATTCAGGGCAGGGATTACTGTTGTCCCAAAGACACAATGAATGAGTTGGCACAATTGTTGTGTGCCCCCTATTTTAATACACCTCTGTAACACCTGAAAAGAACAAAAGTGTTTCCATCCTAAACTCCTCGACCTACCACCCTTCTGGCAGTTGAATAGATTAATTTTATAGCTTTAATTTTCAGTTTACTCTTTTAAAGATAGTTTTATTGTTCTTCTTCATAAATCCAGTTTTCAGAATGCTCACATTCTTTGCTGAGCCAGACTGAGATCTTATCTCCCCTCAATCTGTGAACAATACCTCAGGACTACAACTAGTTCATGATCAATCTTGGTGAAAACTTGCACTTCTGATGGTCAACCTTGGTGAAAACTTGCACTTCTGCTGTCCATCAGAGTTAACATAATGCTTCAACAAGTTGAATCAGGAGATAAAATTGGCGTGTCAAAAATGTAATGCTACGGTGGTTATGGGAGATTTCAACATGCAGGTAGACTGGGAAAATCAGGTTGGAAATGGACCCCAGGAAAGAGAGTTTGTAGAATGCCTTCGAGATGGATTCTTAAAACAGCTTGTACTGGAGCCTACCAGGGAGAAGGCAATTCTGGATTTAGTGTTGTGTAATGATCCTGATCTGATAAGGGGACTAGAGGTAAAAGAGCCATTAGGAGGCAGTGATCACAACATGATAAGTTTTACTCTGCAAATGGAAAGGCAGAAGGGAAAATCGGAAGTGTCGGTATTACAGTATAGCAAAGGGGATTACAGAGGCATGAGGCAGGAGCTGGCCAAAATTGACTGGAAGGAGGCCCTAGCAGGGAAGACGGTAGAACAGCAATGGCAGGTATTCCTGGGAATAATGCAGAGGTTGCAGGATCAATTTATTCCAAAGAAGCGGAAAGACTCTAAGGGGAGTAAGAGACACCTGTGGCTGACAAGGGAAGTCAGGGACAGCATAAAAATTAAGGAGAGGAAGTATAACATAGCAAAGAAGAGTGGGAAGACAGAGGATTGGGACTCTTTTAAAGAGCAACAAAAGTTAACTAAAAAGGCAATACGGGGAGAAAAGATGAGGTACGAGGGTAAACTAGCCAATAATATAAAGGAGGATAGCAAAAGTTTTTTTAGGTACGTGAAGAGGAAAAAAATAGTCAAGGCAAATGTGGGTCCCTTGAAGACAGAAACAGGGGAATTTATTAGGGGAACAAAGAAATGGCAGACGAGTTAAACCGTTACTTTGGATCTGTCTTCACTGAGGAAGATACACACAATCTCCCAAATGTTCTAGGGGCCGGAGAACCTAGGGTGATGGAGGAACTGAAGGAAATTCACATTAGGCAGGGAATGGTTTTGGGTAGACTGATGGGACTGAAGGCTGATAAATCCCCAGGACCTGATGGTCTGCATCCCAGAGTACTTAAGGAGGTGGCTCTAGAAATAGTGGAAGCATTGGAGATCATTTTTCAATGTTCTATAGATTCAGGATCAGTTCCGGTGGATTGGAGGATAGCAAATGTTACCCCACTTTTTAAGAAAGGAGGGAGAGAGAAAACGGGTAATTATAGACCAGTTAGTCTGACATCAGTGGTGGGGAAGATGCTTGAGTCAATTATAAAAGACGAAATTGCTGAGCATTTGGATAGCAGTAACGGGATCATTCCGAGTCAGCATGGATTTACGAAGGGGAAATCATGCTTGACAAATCTACTGGAATTTTTTGAGGATGTAACTAGGAAAATTGACAGGGGAGAGTCAGTGGATGTGGTGTACCTCGACTTTCAGAAAGCCTTCGACAAGGTCCCACACAGGAGATTAGTGGGCAAAATTAGGGCACATGGTATTGGGGGTCGGGTATTGACATGGATAGAAAATTGGTTGACAGACAGAAAGCAAAGAGTGGGGATAAATGGGTCCCTTTCGGAATGGTAGGCAGTGACCAGTGGGGTACCGCAAGGTTCGGTGCTGGGACCCCAGCTATTTACGATATACATTAATGACTTAGACGAAGGGATTAAAAGTACCATTAGCAAATTTGCAGATGATACTAAGCTGGGGGGTAGTGTGAATTGTGAGGAAGATGCAATAAGGCTGCAGGGTGACTTGGACAGGTTGTGTGAGTGGGCGGATACATGGCAGATGCAGTTTAATGTAGATAGGTGTGAGGTTATTCACTTTGGAAGTAAGAATAGAAAGGCAGATTATTATCTGAATGGTGTCAAGTTAGGAGGAGGGGGAGTTCAACGAGATCTGGGTGTCCTAGTGCATCAGTCAATGAAAGGAAGCATGCAGGTACAGCAGGCAGTGAAGAAAGCCAATGGAATGTTGGCCTTCGTAACAAGAGGAGTTGAGTATAGGAGCAAAGAGGTCCTTCTACAGTTGTACCGGGCCCTGGTGAGACCGCACCTGGAGTACTGTGTGCAGTTTTGGTCTCCAAATTTGAGGAAGGATATTCTTGCTATGGAGGGCGTGCAGCGTAGGTTCACTAGGTTAATTCCCGGAATGGCGGGACTGTCGTATGTTGAAAGGCTGGAGCAATTGGGCTTGTATACACTGGAATTTAGAAGGATGAGGGGGGATCTTATTGAAACATATAAGATAATTAGGGGATTGGACACATTAGAGGCAGGAAACATGTTCCCAATGTTGGGGGAGTCCAGAACAAGGGGCCACAGTTTAAGAATAAGGGGTAGGCCATTTAGAACGGAGATGAGGAAGAACTTTTTCAGCCAGAGAGTGGTGAAGGTGTGGAATTCTCTGCCTCAGAAGGCAGTGGAGGCCAGTTCGTTGGATGCTTTCAAGAGAGAGCTGGATAGAGCTCTTAAGGATAGCGGAGTGAGGGGGTATGGGGAGAAGGCAGGAACGGGGTACTGATGGAGAGTGATCAGCCATGATCGCATTGAATGGCGGTGCTGGCTCGAAGGGCTGAATGGCCTACTCCTGCACCTATTGTCTATTGTCTATTGTCTATAACTTTTAGTTTTGCCTTATGTCCTCAAATGTCTTTTTAGAGCGGATGTTTGCCTCCATTGGTCTTTTAAAATTTTATTTAGAACTGGAACCTCAAGTGCCTTTACAGCAGTTTTTAGTTTTTCAGATGGTCTGAAATGTAATTCAAAAGGCTAATGAAATGTTGGCTTTCTTTATCAGGGAAGCTGAAATACAATGTGATTTATATCATTGCTGGAAGCTATATTATAGTTACATGGTGCAATGCTTAAATCTCATTTTGAACATCGAGCTTAGTTCTGAACAATGTATCTCAGTTAGGATGCATTGATCATGGTGCTGGTGTACAGCAGATCCATCATAATGGTAGCTAGGATTAACATATTAAAATGTAAGGGTAGCTTGCATAGGCTAGGCTTGTAATCCCTTTAGCATAGGTTATTAAGCAGTAATAAAATTGAATTATTTAAGATATTTAAAGAAGTTGACAGGAAAAATAAAGATAAATTATTTCTTCAGTGGTAAAACAAATGGGCAAAGCCCTAAAATCTAGCTAGACCATTCTGAGCGGTTGTCACACAGAAGGAAGTGGAAACCAGGAACTCGTTCTCCGAAAACAGGGATCTCCAAACTATGGCCTGCGGGCCACATCCGACCCACCACGAGATTTTATCCGGTCCCCAGCAAGCTCTTAGGCGGCGGGGACTGGAGGCAGAAGCTGCCGGCGAAGGTTCACCGCAGAGTGGATGGCCACCGACCAAGAGATGGGACAAGGCAAGAGATTGCAGCAGCCCCTCGCTAACAACAAACACAAGGAAACTTCCCTCCTCGCCGCCGCCAATCACCCCGGGGAGAGAGAGTGGGGGGAGGGTGGGGGGGAGAGAGTCAGGGTAGAGGGAGCAGCGGGTGAGAGCGGGAGCGTGGGGAGGGGGAGGGTGTCAGAGTGCGGGTGCTGCCTCCCTCTCTCTCCCCTCTCTCCCAGCACCAGCGAGATCTGCGCCGCTCCTCCACTCTCCTTCCCCGGCCCCTCCCCCACTCAAACGCAGCGAAATAAGAATAAACACGAGTGAAACTTCCCTCCTCGCCGCCGACGCCGCTCACCCCGGGGATGCGGGGCTACTGAACAACAGCTACACTTGTGTTTTTTCCTATTTTGCTGCGTTAGAGGGAGACGGGGCCGGGGAAGAGAGAGGAGTAGCGGCGCAGATCTCGCTGGCTCTGGGAGAGAGGGAGAGGGGAGAAAGAGGGAGAGGGGAGAGAGAGGGAGAGGGAGAGAGAGGGAGAGAGAGAGGGAGGGAGAGAGGGAGGGAGCAGCACCCGCAAGTGGCGGCGCTCCTTCACCGGAACCTCTGACACCCTCCCCGTCCCCGCGCTCACCCGCTGCTCCCTCTACCCCGACTCTCTCTCCCCCTCTCTCTCTCTCCCTCCCCCCTCTCTATCCCTCTCTCTCTCTCTCTCTCTCTCTCTCTCCTCTCTCCCCCAACGGTGGTAACTGTTTTTTTCTGTTTTATAAATAATTGTATACCTACAGTATATATATATATTCCAATATTTCAAGCTCTTTTTTAAAATGTAATATTATTTATCTGTTGCCATATAAACCTAATGTAAACTAACCTAATCTGACCTAACCTAGTTTAATCTTTCCTAATCTAATCTAACGTAACCTAGTCTAAACTTTTTTGAATTCATTAAATTTTTAAAAACTCACGCTTCTTCATTTTTTCCTAAGGCCTGCAAAAATGTGCCAAATATATAACGTGGCCCTCATACTGAAAGGTTTGGGGGGCCCCTGTCCTAGAAACATAGAAAATAGGTGCAGGAGTAGGCCATTTGGCCCTTCGAGCCTGCACCGCCATTCAATATGATCATGGCTGATCATCCAGCTCAGTAACCTGTACCTGCCTTCTCTCCATACCCCCTGATCCCTTTAGCTACAAGGGCCACATCTAACTCCCTCTTAAATATAGCCAATGAACTGGCCTTCTGTGGCAGAGAATTCCACAGACTCACCACTCTCTCATCTCGGTCCTAAAACACTGGCAAGGCTGAATCAATTAGCAAACTGGAGGATGAGTGAAGATACAAATCAGCAAAGGTTTAATTGAATGGTAAAACTGGCTTGGTGTGCAGAATGAGCCTCTGCCACTCCTAATCTCAAATGATGTACCTGTGGATGGTGTCTCCAGTTCTGTAGGTTGGATATTGATTTCAGAAGCATCCCCATTGACAATTTCATCTTGGTTCTCACCAATGCCCTGGAGAGTAATAATTGTTTCTTTGTTATCCAGCACACGCAGCCGAAGTTGTAAGGCCTGTGTAAGACGATAGGCACAAAATCATTTCAATAGGGATTATTCCAGATTGCATTTTTGTAACTTAATTTCTGAAAAGAACCGATAAAATTCCAATTAATTTGGAGATGTTTTCAATGTGTAATATGTGTGATGTTAAATGAAGAATACATTGACTAAATTAAAAGCTCTTTCCAGTGGTTCAACAGTTAGCATCCAGATAACAGAGAGTTAAGATCATTACAAAGAGCTGAGGAAACATATCTTTGCACAGTGAATCATCGTAATTTGCCACATACTGATTAAGGAAGCAGATTCTGTAGTAACTTTCAAGAGGGAAATGGAGAAATAGTAGAACATTTCATGAAAGAGTAGGATAGTTGGATGAGTCTCATTATCTTTTGAAGTGATTGTCTTCTTATTTCACGCTGGATTCTAGACTGGTAATAGGTCAGTAAGCCACCTGGTCAATTTTAACCACAAGTTTGCATCCACACACTACCGATTTATTCTAGGCCGGGCTGGTAGGATAAGCACTGATGTCAGCATTTCCAACAATACCGAACTTCATGCGAGCAGTACTGAATTTTATACGGTGAGCATGTTATTAAACTAAATCGAAACTTAAAGAAGATAATTCCAAACCTATTTACCATGCTGTTTGCGACAGAAGTACAAAACCTTTCACAGTAATGTTTTAACAACTAAGTTTGGGAAGACGGAGACCTTCTGCAATCATGGCATCAATGACCTTGGTGACATTATTTCTAGCATTTGTGAATTCACAGGCTGTTACATAACATGCCCACACTGGTACAATTAGAGCTGAATCCACACTGTTAAAAATCAATATGACCTCGGCTTAACTCCAACGGCTTCTTTATATGCTCAGCACGCAGTAATCTTCCATACACATGTCTTTGACTTCTATCTTCAGGCTAAACTTTGTTCCCATAAGATGTAACATAACATGGAAGTAAAGAATAACAATAGAAAAAATGTCATCGCCTGAAATGTAAGCTAATTTCTGGAACCAAAATAAAGAAACAGTTTGAATCCCTTCAGTCTTTCTCAAGGGTTTCTTTGATTTTGGGAGATAAAACATTGCCTCCACATAATTGTAAAAATAATGCAGCATGCCAATGAGTAGAGGTAGAGAGTCGTAGAGAGCAGAAACAGGCCCTTCAGGGTGGCACGGTGGCGCAGCGGTAGAGTTGCTGCCTTGCAGCGAATGCAGCGAATGCAGCGCCGGAGACTCAGGTTCGATCCTGACTACGGGCGCCGTCTGTACGGAGTTTGTACGTTCTCCCCGTGACCTGCGTGGGTTTTCTCCAAGATCTTCGGGTTCCTCCCACACTTCAAAGACGTACAGGTATGTAGGTTAATTGACTGGGTAAATGTTTTTAAAAAAATTGTCCCAAAGTGTGTGTAGGATAGTGTTAATGTGCAGGGATCGTTGGGCGGCGCAGACTCGGTGGGCCGAAGGGCCTGTTTCCGCGCTGTATCTCTAAATCTAAATCCAAATTCAGACCAACTTGCCAGTGTCGACCAAGTTGCCTATCTGCCTGCATTCGGCCCATATCTCTCAAAGCCTTTTCTATCCATGTACTCGTTAAAACTTATTTTTAAAGGTGTTATCGTACCTGCCTCAACTATTTCCCTCAGCAGCTCATTCCATATACCCACCAACCTCGGTGTGAAAAGGTTGCCCCTCAGGTTTCTATTAAATCTTTCCCCTCTCACCTTAAACCGATGGCCTCTAGATCTTGAGTTTCCAACCCCAGGAAAAAGACTGTGTGCATTCATCCTATCGACGCCAGCATGATTTTATACACTTTCGTAAGATCAATCCTCAGTCTCTTATGCTCCCAGGAATAAGGTTCTAGCCCTACGCATTTTACAAATTTAACATAACGTCCCAATTTCCATAGTTAATGCCTTTACTGATGAAAGCCTGCATGCCAAAAAACTTCTTCACCACTCTTGCCAACTGTGATGCTACTTTCAGGGAACTAATCACCCCTGTCTTTCCAAATACATCTTAACCCTCCGAATCCTCTCTAATAACTTACCTATCACAAATGTTAGTCTTTTGAATTGAAATGCTGAAAATGCCCTAACTATTTTGAACATGCCAAGAACTCACAAATATTTTTAACAGAGTAAAATGGCCTCAAGATACTTATCATATCATATATATACAGCCGGAAACAGGCCTTTTCGGCCCACCAAGTCCGTGCCGCCCAGCGATCCCCGTACATTAACACTATCCTACACCCACTAGGGACAATTTTTACATTTACCCAGCCAATTAACCTACATACCTGTACGTCTTTGGAGTGTGGGAGGAAACCGAAGATCTCGGAGAAAACTCACGCAGGTCACGGGGAGAACGTACAAACTCAGAGGACAATTTACAAACAAAATTCACAAGCGACCAGAGACTTGGTCAAAGAACTATGTTGTATAAGAAAACACAAAGTGCTGGAGTAACTCAGCAGGTCAGACAACATCTCTGGAGGACACGGATACGTGATGTTTTGGGTCGGAACCCTTCTGCAGTTCCTTTTGTCTCCAGCTATGTCATAAAGATAAAGATAGTCTTAAAGGATGAATGAGAATATAAATGATTTTGGAAGGAAATTCAACAGTGTGAGAAAAGACTAGAGTAATGGAAATCATTGGTTGACATGGTGGATTAGGTTGGATGCTTCTGAGAGCAGACTGTCATTTTGTAGAATGACTCCTCAGTAGAATCTTAAATCAAAAACCAGGACCGGACTTGACTGGTGGCAAGAAGGGCCCGCCCTATCAGATCCTCTCTGCACAGTTGGAATCTCAGTGCGACATCAGTTGGCCCTCAATGTGGTTGTGGTAAGGATGACACTGGCACCCACCTCTTTCTGGAATGTCATAGAGTCGTAGAATCATAGAGTGATACTGCGTGGAAACAGGCCGTTTGGCATAATGTGCCTACACCGTCCCGTCTACACTAGTCCCACCTGCCCTGCATTTGGTCCATATCCTTCCAAACCTGTCCTATCCATGTACCTGTCTAACTGTTTCCTAAACATTGGGATAGTCCCAGCCTCAACTACCTCCTTCAGCAGCTCGTTCCACACCCACCACAATTTGTGTGAAAAAGTTACCCCTCAGATTCCTATTAATTTTTTTCCCCTTCACTTTAAACCTATGTCCTCTGGTCCTTGATTCACCTACTCTGGGCAAGAGACTCTGTGCATCTACCTGATCTATTCCTCTCATGATTTTATACACTATAATATCACCCCTTGTCCTCCTGCGCTCCAAGGAATAGAGTCCCAGCCTACTCAACCACTCCCCATTGTTCACACCCTCTAGTCCTGACAACATCCTCGTAGATCTTCTCTGTACCCTTTCCAGCTTGTATACCTGTCAGGAAGGTCTGGAGAGAACAATGCTTAAATAGAATGTATTACCTATATGGAGTCAGTGGCAAGTCATTGAGCAGCGAGTTCAAATGATTTCCAATTTATTATAGTTCTTTAATCAATGGTCAACATTTTTTAATTTTCTCCTATATTTATATCAGACATTTGGCAAATTTGTGTTCCATAAATAAATCCATTAATATTTCAGTTCTTGATGAAATGTATTAATCTAGAGAGAAATCCAAAAGCATTATTCATAGCATGCCATGTTATAATCCACACCTGTCACATGTATAATCACTCAGTGTTGGGTGATGGAACACTGCTGTGTTCTCACATGTGCCTCTGTGCTTAGAATTCCCTTTTTGACTCATCTTCATAGTTCAGTGGCCTTTAAAGTCAACACAGAAACTGGGTATTTTACTTCAAAATCTGCTGTCTTCATTTAGAATCAGGATATGCAAATTTACTATCAGGTTTAGGCCTTTCAAATCTGAGGTTTTGCATTGGAAAATAACAATGGACATTAATTATGGAATGCAGACACAAGGGACTTCAGATGCTGGAGCTTTGAACAAAATACAAACTGCTGGAGGAACTCAGCGAGTCAGGCTACATCTGTGCGTGGAAATGGTCGGGATCCATCCTCGAGACTGGAGTAGAGGGGAGAGAGCTGGTAGAAAGAGGTGAGGAGAATGGGTGGGCCAAAGGCTGGCAAATGATAGGTGGATCCAGGTAAGGAGTGGTTGACTATAGATGAGTCAGGTGGGAGAGAGAAGGGTGGACATTGAAACCAAGGCTGGTGCTGGAGAAGACAAAAAGGTGCAGATGGTGGAATATAATTAAAAAGGACGATGAGGAGTGAAACGTAGAGGGAGGGTTGGCGTGTGGATGAGAACAGGAAGGGAGAGGGGCCAAATAGGGGACCCGGAGTGGTAGGGTCAGGTGATGAGCAGAAGGAGGATTTGGAGGCGGAGGAGGAGGGGAAAGGAACTGGTTGACAAGTGGCAGGAGAGGGCTTCATCCATAACTGTAGGGGGAAGCCATGCTTCCTGAAAGAAAAGGAGGACATCATAGATGTCCTAGAGTGGAATCGAAGTAGAATTTTGGGATCTAAATTCAAAAGACAACATCTGCGCTATCAAAACCAGGACATCAAATCTCCTAATATGTGACCATAGTGCTGGGGACTGGATTTGGTCAACAAGTGCTGGCTTTGACTCAGTGCTACCATATTTACCAAGTGGTAAGTTGGAGAGTTCAAGCTCCATTCCAAATTGACATCGAATGTTTTACTGAGGGGAGTGTTGGTCTTTGTAGGAGTGTTGAGGGACTGCCAGTTTAAAAAATCTTTTCATGAATTACTAAGCCAAGGTCATGCGCCCGCCCACCCCAAAAGAAGATAAAAAAAAGGATCCCAGGGTACTGTTTTGAAAATAAGCAGGGAAGTTAATCCTGGTAGCTAGTCAATATCCATCTCTCAACCAAAATCATTCAAGAGACAGTGCTTTATTACAGTGCTGCTTGTGGAACTGTGTTGTAAGTACATCGGAATACAACACCCGCCTAAATTATAATACTCTGTTTAAAATAAGACTTTATTCATGATGTATTTTGGAGATCCTGAGTTCATAATGGAAATACAGGTGCCAGTTAATACGTTTTTTTACAACAAGGGCGGCACAATGACACAGCGCTAGAGTTGCTGCCTTACAACGCCAGAGACCTGGGTTCGATCCTGACTACGGGTGCTGTCTGTACGGAGTTTGTATGTTCTCCCTGCGACCACCTGGGTTTTCTTTGGGTCCGACAGTTTCCTCCCACATTGTAAAATTGCCCCTAGTTTGTAGGATAGTGTGCGGAGTGGTCGCTGGTCGGCGTGGACTTGGTGGGCCAAAGGGCCCTTTTCTGCGCTGCTTTCTCTAATGTCTAAAATAAACTATTTTTATAAATTGAATGAGCGCACACATCATTGACACCCTCACCAAGATAAAGACATTGGTTGATTCATGTGAATTACCTTGAAAGCTCTTCCAGGTTCCGCAGCCTCCCAGGCTCGTTTCATAGCCTGAATTTCATCCTGTCGACTGGTGTCTTTCTTAATTTCGACACTGTCACTTTCACCATAGTCAACAACGTAGTGGAGTGTGAAATTAGGTTTCGTTGAATCAATTTGCCACGCCTGAAAAACATTAAAATTACACACTGTACACTTCAAGTAAACTGTTGCTTTGAACATCATACCACACGTTAATAAACATCCCAAAATTATCAGGAAGGTTGAAACAAAATTTAATAAATGGAAAGACTAGAGATAAATTGCTATTCCGTGAGAGACTTCTGCAGAATTTACTTTGTCACATGATATGAGAATCCACTCCAATTAATTTAATTTAAAAAAAATCAATTGTTTGGAAAACAAATTAAAGTTACTTCAAGCAATAAAGGGGGAAATTGAAAGAAAATTCTCTTCATGACCTCATGTACTCCACAGAGTTTTGTAGTGAGAAAAGGGAGCAAAATATTTAGATGTTTTTGGACTGAGAGAGATAGCAAATTGCACAGACGTGGCGAAGGGAAAGAATGGGATTGATAACAGGCAAAAATGAGATAACATTGGACATCAGGTGCCAAAATGATTACTTATTAGCCAAGAAGGGATCTCAGGGTAACTGACAACATAATGATGGAATGAAGTACTGTTTGGAAACATGAGTGGCGAAATGGAGTTGGAGTTTAATCTGGACAAGTGTGAGATATTGCACTTTGGGAGATTAAAAGTAAGAGGATAGTTAATGGCAGGACCCCAAGAAGCATTGATGTACAGATGGATTTAGATTTTAGATTTAGAGATGCAGCGCGGAAACAGGCCCTTCGACCCACCGAGTCCGCGCCGCCCAGAGATCCCCGCACATTAACACTATCCTGTATCTTGGGGTATAAGTCTGCAGCTCCCAGAAAAAGGCAATATATGTGGATGGGGTACTAAAGAATGCATATAGCATGATTACCTTTATCATAGAGAAATCATTTTGCTGCAGTATAAAATTTTGGTGAGGCCACATTTGGGGTATTGTACATGCTTCGGAGAGGGTGAGGTAAAGTTTTACCAAGATTCCGTCTGAATTAGAGGGTATGTGCTGTCAGGAGAGGTTGGATAAACTTGGAATGTTTCTCTGGAACATCGGAGGCTGAGGGGAGACCCGATGGAAGTATTTAGAAGCATGAGAGGCATAGATATGCTAGACAGTTGGAATCTTTTTCCCCAGGGTCGAAAATTCAAAAAACAGAGGGCATAGCTTTAAGCTAAAAGGGGAACAGTTTAAAGGGGATGTAGGGAGCAAGTTTCTTTTTACACAGAGAGTGTTGGGTGCCTGGAATCTGCTGCCAGGAGTGGTGATGCAAGCAGTTATGATAGTGGCATTTAAGAGGCATTTGGATAGGCACAGGAAGAGGCAGGGAATGTAAGGATATAGACCATGTGCAGACTGATGCGATAAGGTTGATTCGACAACATAGTTGGCACAAATGTAGTGGGATGAGAGGCCTATTCCTGTGCTGTGTTATTCTGAGTTAAATTCACACAAAAGACTGAGTGCTGGGCTCCTGCCGATAACATCATTTCAATCCCAAAAGCATTTGTCGAGCACCTTTCTTTCTTTCCTATTACTGAGACAATTTTGGATCCAATTCAATGCTTCCCCTTGCATCTCCAGGCTTTTACTTTTTCGGCAAGCCTTCTTTGTGCAATCTCATCAAAAGTCTTGAAAAAATCCATGTAGACTTCGTTGAGTACAATGAATTGCCTTGTTAATGTCTCCAAAAATCAATTCAAGCTAGTCGGAAATCAACTTTCAATTAACATATCTATGCTGACTGTTCCTGATTTATCTGTGCTTATCTGTGTGAAACTATTTACTGAAAATGGTTCCCAATAATTTGGCCACCACTGAAATTGCACTAAATAGCCTGTCATCGCTCAATTGTTTCCTTTTTCAAATGGTGGCATAACAATTCTCTAAACCTTCAGCATCGTGGAGGATTGAAAAATTATAATCTTTTCCTCATTTGCTTCTTTTATCAGCTTTATGTACATTTCATCTGGACTGCTGATTTTTTCTCATTTTCATTAATGCTAAGCCCCTTAATACTCTGCCTTTCATCATATTTATCCCATGTAATATTTTACAATTTCTCCTCAATAACAACAACAGCACCATATCCTGCTTTTGTGAGGACAGCAGCAAACCTTTTTATCATAAGTGTACCAAATCCTCAGCCTCCACAAACAGATGACCTTTTCGATCCATAATGGACGTCAATTTTTCCAAAAAGATACTCTTGCACTTTAGGTACCTGCAAAACATCTTCAGATTTGCTGAGACTTCACTTGCCAGGGGTCTTCCGTACTCTCCATTTGCTTTCCTAAATTCCCTCCCATATACTCTTTCACGAATATATTAAGCTATCTGTCATCTGGCAGATACTGACAGCCCCCCGTTATTTCTTTATCCCACTCTCTGAGCTCTTCTCATCTGACCACATCTCGATTTTGCAGTCCCATCCTTTCTTCGCAGGAGCATAGTTAGCCAGATGCTTTGAATCTCCGAAAATGCTGCGCATTGCCCTAGCACAGATTTACCTTCAGGATACTGTTTCCTGTCCACTTGAGCCAAATCACTTCTCAGTTTAGCAGTGACATTTCGGGTCGGGACCCTTCTTCAGACTGTGATGTTTTTTTTGAAAGGTCCCGACCCGAAATGTCACCCATCCTTTTTCTCCAGAGATGTTGCCTGACCCACTGAGTTACTCCAGCACTTTGTGTCGAGGTGCCATTACATGTCTGATTCAGGCGGGAGGAAGAACATTACCTAATACAATAGTTCGTTTGTTGTGACTGAGGCCTTCAGAATTAACTAGAATTTCTAGGTATTGTCATTGACTCTACATCACAAACCTTTTCCTTCAAACACATTAATAAGAAGCAATGATTCTTTATTGCCCATTCCACAAACTAATCGAATAAAAAATACCGGAGCATCTAACTTCTGATGTGCGCTTTTGTCTTTTCCTTTGTCACTCCTATCACTCTTGTCCTTTCCTTTCCTGGTATGTCTTGCCGTTGGTGTGTGCTTTGACTCATCAGTCTCTGAACTAATGTTCTTCTCTGTGAATCCAAAGCATTAATATCACAGTAAGAACAAGATGGCTTCACAGAGAATATATACCGTGTTATCCGAAATCCTGCCCAAAATATTTGCCAGTCTTAAAAATAACATTCAAACTTTAAGCAAGGAGCTCAATTAATAACACAATAGAAATGCTAAACTTGTACAGTAGATGGCACTACAGTTTAACATAAGACATGAAAATCCACAACTTCATTGGCTGAGACTCACTGGGTCCCTTCAATCGCACCACAGATAATCGGCATCAATTCCACTCCCTCCCCGTAGACCCATATCGCATGGCTCAGACAAGTGAGGAGAACTGACATTTAAAAACATTGGGAAGGCTATTCACCCAGTATTGAGGATAATCAAGTTACTGCAGTTGCTGAAAAGGCACAAAACTCAGCGGGTCAGGCAGCATCCCTGGAGAACGGCTAGGTAACGTTTCGGGACCTTCTTCAGTCCGAAAAAGGGTGCTGACCCGAAAGGTCACCTATCCATGTTCTCCAGGGATGCTGCCTGACCCACTGAGTTACTCCAGCATTTTGCTTCTTTCCTCAATCAATGTTGATGCCAGCTGAGAAAGGCTTAACCCTTCCCTGCAGCACCTGGTTCATGACCTGCAGGTCGTGGTTCTTTAAGTACACACCCAAGAACACTTAAATGTGATCAGAGTCTCAGGCAGCGAGTTGCAGACCTCTACCACCTTCTGGGGAAAGTAAATTTCCTCATCGCCCCTCTAATGCGTTGGCGGTAATATACAATTTTCCTTCCTGAAGCCTTTCAGTTTCCCAGTTTAAATAGTTCATATTACACTTCCTGGCTTTATGCTCACATTGATACTTTCTTGCCCAATCATTTTTCATACATTTCTGCAGCCTCTTTGTTCCTTCCATGGCTTACTTTCCCACCTAGCCAACATGGAGTTATAACTCCTGGCCCTCTCACACGAGAAAGGCACTTTGCCAGTTATAACCTGCGTCCTGAGAATTATCTGTTCATTACCAATCCTAAAACTATGTCATGAATCCCTCGTCCACATGCAATACATTTATACAACAACTTCCTAAATAGCCTCATATCTAAGTATACCTCATTGCTTGAATCTCCTTCACTTATCTCAAAAGCCCTTTTCTCAAACATTTTTCAAAAACCCTAGTTTCCCTCCACCCTGACTCTCAGTCTAAAGAAGGGTCGACCTGAAACCTCATCTATTCCTTTTATCCAGATCTGCTGGCCGACCCACTGAGTTATTCCAGCATTTTGTGTCTCTTTTCAAAACACCTTGTTGACTATTTAAACACATTGATTTTCAAAGTGTTCTGTTATCATGCTCTTCAGAGTACACTACAACATTTCCACACCAATAGTTCTATTAGCCTAACAGTAGTTCAGTTTCATTCTCTTTTTTTTCTTTCAAGGTTAACATTTGCTTTTAATCTACAGTGACTGTTTTCGAATTTGGGCAATTTTAGAAAAGCAAATCAGTTTAATTCACTATCCTTGCAGCTACCTCTTAAAATTGTGATATTGAGTTCACAGCTTAGTTCCATTATTAGTTTTGGCATTTTTTCTTTTCTAATAGTAATCCATTTAATTTTCCAACTCTCTTTAGTTCCTTAGTTCCCAACAATTTGCTACTTGCCCTGTATATTCTCTACAGTGAGGACTGATTCAAAATATCTGTTCAATTTATTATCAAACTCCTTTGTCAATCCTGTGCCCACAATTAATCCACAGTCATCTTTTTTTATATATGTTGGAAAGCACTTTAAGCTATTTTAAAAATATTTCTGTCAACTTTACTCTCATTCTATTTTATTTGTAGTTGATATATTTCTTGATTATTCTTTGCTGAATTTTGAAAAACTTCATGGTCTTCCTCAGGTTTACTATTTGGCACCTTTTTAAACTGCTCCCTTTCATCTGATATGATCAACGTCTGTTTGTTATATATGGCTGTAGTACTTTTCCAGACCCCAAATTCTGAAGTGAATACATTATCCTCAAACTTGATATCAAATTCTATATGATATCCTTTACTTCCCTGAGGATATAAATTAGCTTTTCTCAATTATTTGTTCCATAACATACTGTACCAGAACATGGTCTCCAACATATTCCAGGAAATCAAATGAAATAATTCTTTCAGACTTCCACTTATGCATCTGAAATATGTTTTAACAAAATGAAAGAAACCCCCAAATTGTAAATAATTATCCCCATGTACAGAATCATTGAGAATAGACTGCATCCATAAATAATTTATAAAATAACTGTGCTTCCTTTAAGGATGTGTAGATGGGACATGTTGGTCGGTGTGGGCAAGTTGGGACTATTTCCACAATGTATGATTCTATGAAAGATATATTTATTATATTATAGGGTATTAATTTATTCCTAGATTTGAATCCTTCAAACACTGGAGTAGTAGGAGATTTATTTTGAGGAAAGCCATGACACGGAAAGTCCTTTAGAGTTTCTCCCATTCTAGTATTCACAAATGAGCTAGGAAAGAGTGGGAGAGGGAGTGTCTAGGACTAGAGGTCATAGGCCCAGAATTAGAGGACATTCCTCAGGAAGGAGACGAGAAGGAATTTTTTTAGTCAGAGGGTGATGAATCTGTGTAATTCTTTGCCACAGAAGGCTGTGGTGGCCAAGTTAGTGGATATTTTAAAGGCAGAGATAGATGGATTCTTGATTAGTACAGGTGTCAGAGGTTATGGGGAGAAGGTAGGAAAATGGGGTTAGGAGGGAGAGATAGAGCAGCCATAATTGAATGACGCAGACTTGATGGGCCAAACAGCCTAATTCTGCTCCAATCACTTATGACCTTATGAAACCCTTGCCAGGAGTTTGTTTCTAAATTAAGGGAGGAAGAATCCAGAGAAGAGTACAGTGCTCGATGAGGGGATAGAGTGGCGATGGGAGTATTAGGGGAGGGATTGGGTTAAAGTGCTGGGACACATCTAATTCTATAGTCAGGAACTCATAGAGGTTGAGGGCACATTAAAGAAAAAGGGGAAGGCTTGAGTTTTAAAAACTGTGGGTGTTGTTACGGTCTGGCAATTGGTGATAGTGGCTTCAGAGCACTCTCCTTGTTCTCTTTTGGCTGTGTTTAATATTCTGGTTTATTAAAACAGACAAGTAAATTGCTTGTTTCCTTCTCAAATTAATTACTTTAATACTCCAAGGCTTTGCGGTCAATCCGGTGCAATTGAAGATCACCAGATAAAAAGAACGGATAGAAATGTTCCAATTATATTCTTTCTCACAGTTTGTACATGTGTCAGACAACAGGAATGCAAACTAGGTATTTTTTAAACCAACAAATCTCACTTAACATCTGATGTTAAAATCAATATATTCTGAAAAATTCCATTGCAGAGACACAGTGAAGGTGAATACTTAGGGCCTTGTGAGACAATCAATCAAGAATATGTCTCAGATAGATTGATCAAAAAGGCAATTTTAAGGAATATTTTAGAGGGGAATGGAAAGGTTTACAAAGAGAATTCTGCAGCCTGGGTTTTATTCAGTTAAATGCACAGCTATTAATGGGACAGTCTTCAATCAGAAGATTGAGAGGTACTTGGGAGTTTCAAGGCTTGAGATTTAGTGCTTTGTCTAATCATCCGTGATGCTACTGCAAGCATGATTTTCACTGTACTTGTATCTCACTGTACTTGTGCAACAAAAAAAAAAAGGTCAACTTGGTCCTAGGCTTGGAACATCAATGATATAGGCAGATGAAGGATAGATTTTCTGTGCATTAAGCTTTTATCTATTATTGTGAGAATTGCACATATAAAATAGCAGTTAAAAATAAATCAGCTTGGCTATCACAAAACGCTTTGTCATAAACATTCATTCCTTCAAACCAATAAACAGAACTTTACCTGTAACCTCGCTGATGTCCACATCCCTTTGCGATTCAGCAAAGGTTAAATCGGCTTCATTTAGTGGCCAGCTTTTATGAAGAACTGATGCTTGAATTTTGTATTGGTGAGTCTGTGGAATATCAAATTGTTAATATAACATTACCATCAAGTGAGGGATTGGTTCTTATAATTTCATATATTCTTGCACAAATCCTGTCGATTATTTTCAAACTAAGTAACCAAAAACAAATTGAAAATTCAAATCCTTAGCTCGTTAAAAGAGATTAGATAACTAAATTTGCCAAAGCTAAGCGTAAGATCATTACTTCTTCCAAATTTAGAAATTCTAAGTGCAAATGATTGCATGAACAAGGGAGTGAATTTAGACATTGAGCTGTCACATTTGTCTTCTGAAATTTCAGCCGATCCCAGCTTTAAGGACTGCTTTGGCAAAGTTCCAGGAGACATTGGGAAGAATAGTGACAGCAATTCCAGTTTTAGGTTTCACTCATGGCACAGTGGCAGGATTGGAATGAACTAGCTGCCTCTTGCAACACAAGGAGCACAGGGGCAGAACCATTCAGCTGTTCAAGCTATTCAGAAGGGTCAGGAACCCTTAATATCCTTGCCACAAAAACACTTTTTTGAAACTTTCAGTACAACTAGTTCCAAAGCCACAGACAGTTGTGGTGGGATGGGGAGGGGTTGATGGGGAAATGGAAGATTTCCATAGAAACATAGAGAAATAGGTGCAGGAGTAGGCCATTCGCCCCTTCGAGCCAGCACCGCCATTCAATATGATCATGGCTGATCATCCAAAATCAGGACCCCGTTCCTGCTTTCTCCCCGTTCCAGTTTCCTATATCCTTTGTGTGAGCAAGGGTCTCTTAACATCAACTCTGAATGAGCAAGTACCAAATTGAAATTAATTTCATCCTGAAATTAATGTCATCCTGTTCTAGAGAGAAAACAGTCAACTTCATTTACTGTGTAGGAAGGAAATTGCAGATGCTGGTTTAAACTGAAGATGGACACAAAAAGCTGGAGTAACTCAGCCAGTCAGACAGCTTCCCTGGAGACCTTTTTGGGTCGAGACCCTTCTTCAGACTGAGAGTCAGGGGAAAGGGAAACAAGAGATATAGATGGTGATATAGGGAGATAAAGAACAAATGAATAAAAGATAGGCGAAAAAGATAAGACAAAAAGTAACAATGATAAAGGAAACAGGCCATTTACAGACAATGAGACTCAACAAGATGACTTTGAAACGGTATGACTTGGGAGGAGGTGGGACGGAGAGAGAGGGTTGCAAGGGTTACTTGAAGCTAGAGAAATCAAACTGATACCACTGGGTTGTAAGCTGCCCAAGCAAAATATGAGATGCTGTTCATCCAATTTTTGTTTAGCCTCACTCTGACAATGGAGGAGGCCTAGGACAGAAAGGTCAGTGTGGGAATGGGCAAGGGAATTAAAGTGTTTGGTAACCGGGAGATCAGGTAGGTCCAGACGGGCTGAGCAAAGGTGTTCAGCAAAACGTTCATCCAGTCTACGTTCGGTCTCACCAAAGTATAAGAGTCCACACCTTGAACAATGGATACAGTAGATGAGGTTGGAGTAGGTGCAAATGAACTTCTGCCTTCGGGGTTCCTGGACAGATTTGAGGGAGGAGGTATAGGGACAGGTGTTGCATGTCCTGCGGTCGCAGAGGGGGTGGTTTGGGTAGGAAGGGATGAGTTAACCAGAAAGTTGCGGAGGGAACCGTCTCTGGCGAAAAAGGGTGGAGGTGGGAAGATGTGAGTAGTGGAGTCAAATATATACTGCTTCTCTTTCTTTCGATGCAGCTTGAATTGCTGAGTGTATCCACTATTTCCTGTTTTTATTCAGATTTTCAGCATGTGTAGTTTGTTTTTCTGATTTTCATCTTTTGTAGTTGATTGCTCTTGCCTTTGTATTGTTACTTGGAAAAACAGTTTTGAGCTCATTCCCACTGTAGTGCACTGGCATTCTTGGACAATAGACAATAGACAATAGGTGCAGGAGTAGGCCATTCGGCCCTTCGAGCCAGCACCGCCATTCAATGTGATCATGGCTGATCATTCTCAATCAGTACCTCGTTCCTGCTTTCTCCCCATACCCCCTGACTCCGCTATCCTTAAGAGCTCTATCTAGCTCTCTCTTGAATGTATTCAGAGAATTGGCCTCCACTGCCCTCTGAGGCAGAGAATTCCACAGATTCACAACTCTCTGACTGAAAAAGTTTTTCCTCATCTCTGTTCTAAATGGCCTACCCCTTATTCTTAAACTGTGGCCCCTGGTTCTGGGCATGCAGTGGAAAGGAACCTTAGCATGCAGTGGAAAGGGAAGCTACACCGTATTAATCCACTCCAGCACTTACCATTTCTGCGGCCTCAGGGATGTCCTCAGTGAATGGAGTAAAAATGGAGCTGCTTTCGTCTTTTAAAGGAGATGTTCTTCGATCACTTCCTGACTTTGAGGAACCTCTCCCTATTCTACTTGAAGTACTTGCAGACTTCTTGGACCCTGCCTGAACAGCAAGAGTATCAGGTGGTTTAATTGAAGATTCTAAAAGCAAATATAAATTAATTATTATCAACAGTGCAGTCTAATTGATTGGTGATTTGCAGATTTAATGTAAAAAAACAGTTCCGTGACAAAGAGCAAAATTAAAAGGCATGAAGAAAGAGCAAAGAACTGAGATTAATTGGGGAGCTTTCAAGAAGGCAGCACAGGTGCAACACGCCATACAGTTTTAAGACTCTGCAATAATATGCAAGCCTCATTTTCTGTTGCACTCTTTGCTACAGAAGGTAAAATCTATGAAAAAATGCCAGAACAGACTTGAAAAATTTCAGTGAAATGGAACAGCTCCAGAGGTCCAAGCTTTAACTTTGCTCCCAATCATCACTTCTACAATTACAGATGTCTGTATTTGTTACATGTATGTTGATGATTGTATGTTGATGATTTCATTTTTTCAAGAAATAAATTATGAGGATTTGACGAAGGCCATGTATTAAAAAAAAAATGCAGTAAATTCCTGTAGTATTATAATTTTTACATGAAAGGATGGTTGAAGGAGTCTCAATAGCAACTATCAACAGGAAATTTGATAAATATTTGATGTAAAGAATCTGTCAGGACTAAGAGGAGGGAACAAGGGTAATATACCAACTCAATAATTCAATAACTGTTTAAAAAAAAGCCAAATAAGCCAAATTGTTTCCTCCTGCATAGGAGGAATCTCAAGTTGTTCCTTGGAAATGGAATCAATTCTGCATTCAAGAAGGGGTTGAGGCCACCAGGTGGCGCTGAATGATGGCTGCCTCGCCAACAGTCTATCTCGTCTTTTTCCTTCTGTGTTGTTTTTAGTCTGTTGTTAAATGTATGTTTTAGTGTATCTTTAGTTTTGTATTGTGTGTGTGTGTGTGTGTGTGTGTGTGTGGGGGGGGGGGGGGGTGGGGGAAACATTTTTATCTCTTTCATCGACGGAGATGCAACTTCTTCCGTATCGTATCTCTGTCCGCGCTGCGGCCTAACATCGTGGAGCTGGCGGCTTCTTGCTGGGGATCGAATTCGGAAGCTCCAACCGCGGGAACGTGCGGACTTAACATTGTTGTGCTTGCGATCCCTTTGTCAGGGATCGACTTTGGGAGCTCCAACTGCGGAAGCCTGTGGACTTAACATCGTGGAGCTCACGGTCCCTTGGTAAAGGACCGACTTTGGGAGCCCCAAACACAGGAGCTTCAACCGCCCCGACGTGGGAACTTTGGTCACCGGCTGCGGGAGTTTTAATCGCCCCGACTGCGGATGGTTCGACTGCCTCGTCAGTGGGAGAATAAGGAGGAAAAAATATATGACTCTAATGCCTTCCATTACGGTGAGGAATGTGGGGGAGCCACTGTGGTGGATGTTTGTGTTCACTTTTATGTAGTTTTGTGTCTTGTCGCTTTTTTGGTATGACTGTATGGCAAATCAAATTCCTTGTATGTTTTTACATACTTGGCTAATAAATTAATTACAATACAATACAATGTTAAAAGGATTTTTCCTGTTGATAAACTTGTACCTAGTGATTTCTTTAGATGTCATAACTAAAAACAATCATGATGAAGTGTAAACGTGGGTGATAAGGAATGGGACATTAAAAGGTGATTATACAGACTTGTATGGACGCACACTTACTTTGCAGAATAGAATGTCCTAAGCTTTGGTAAAACATAAATGAAGGAATGACAGCTTGGCCTTTTCCAGTTGCTTTGGCTACTTCTTTGTCTTGATCGAGAATTTGTATCTTGATGTACACATCTGGCTTGGAAGTTTGGATGTGGATGGTTGCTAAGTGCATCAAATTCACATTAACCTGAAACCTGTAATGGGTATGAGTGAAAAAAATTAAAATGCCAAGTTAAAAAGAGATCTTGAGTTAAAAATGTGACTGTCTTGAGCTACGATTCTAGATCCTGAATGGTAAGGTCTTTGGCAGCCAGATATTGGGCTTCAGTTCCTTGCAATAAGGAGATTAGAGGTCGGATCAAGAAGGAACTAGATGGTACACTGGGAAGATTTGGTAGCTGGGTCAGAAATCTCTAGAGAAGATCTGTTGTTTGAACAAAACAAGGCTAAATGAATCAATGATTAAAAGATCAATAATTCAATTGCTATTGCAACATTGTTCAGTCCATCTTGCAAATGTTCTTCAAGATTACTTTCCTACATATACAAACACATTGCCGTTTAGAATATGAATCTGAAGGGATTCAAAAATTATTATGTGCCATCGTAAACCATTTGTGACCCATCCTTTTCGCCAAAGGGCAGTCATCCAAAGTGAGTTGACTTCACCTTTCCTAATAGAATGGATTCAGCATTATTGCAATAAAAATTGGGAGCTGCTCCTCAAACTGCCGAAGGAGTATGGAAGATTAGCAGAAGTTACAGTAACGGTGTGTAATCCAGTACTAGGAATTAACAGTGCTAGGTGCAGCTCAGAACCTGCACTCTGATAACTGGGTCATATGGTCAAGGCTCAAGACCTTTGAAGCACAGCCAAGTGTCCTATCTTTTGCATGGAATGTTGAACCAAACACTTTCTCCACTGTTCTCAGCAGAATGCCGGCCAAAGCATATCCATCACCTGAAATAGAGATTATTTATTGATGATAATGGAAGCCTGTCCAGTTGTACTTGGCCAGATGTATTTTTAATGTTATTACTGTACCTGACTCAACCATTTCCTCTGGCAGCTTGCTTCATATACCCACTGCCCTCTGTGTGAAAAAGATTCCCCTCGAGTTCTTATTAAATCTTTCCCCCCCATCACCTTAAAAGTATGCGTTGTAATTATTGATTCTGGAGCTAGACTGTGGAAAAAAGACTGTGTGCATTCATTGTTCCATAGAATCAGACAGTCATACATCACGGAAACAGGCCCTTCTGCCCAACTTGCTCATGCCGGCTAAGATGCCACAGCTACACTAGTTGCATCTGCTTGGACTTGGCCATTATCCCTCTAAATATTTCCTATCCATGTACCTGTCCAAATGCCTTTTAAAAGTTATTATCGTACCTGCCTCAACTACTTCCTTGGGAGCTTGTTTCGTATACAGACCACCCACTGTGTGAAAAAGTTGTCCCTTTAGGTTCCTGTTAAATCTTTTCCCTTTCACCTCTCACAGTTTTCTGTCTGTTGATACCCTACTCTGGGTAAAAGACTTTGTGCATTTACCCCACTTATTCCTATGATGATTTTATACCCCTCTATAAGATCACCCCTCAGCCGCTTGTGCTCCAAGGAATAAAGTCCTGCCGTTCTCTCAGGCCCTCAAGTCCTGGCAACATCCTCATAAATCTTGTTGAAACTCTTTCTAGCTTTACGAGCCCCTTCCTATAGGAGGGTGACGAAAAGTGAACAAAATATTCCAAATGCAGCCAATGTACTGAAACCTTTCTTGCTCACTCTATCTACCTGTGATGCCACTTTCTGGGAACTATATACTGCAGTCCTAGATTGCTGTGCTCCCCAAGGCCTTGCCATTCACTTCAAAAGTCCTGACTTCCCAAAATGCAACAACTTGTACTTATCAGCATTAAATACAGTTTTAAATACAGAGGATCTGACGTGGGCAACGCACATTGCCGCACTGGTGGGTAAGGCTAAGCAGCGCCTTTGCCACCTTAGACAACTGAGGAAATTCAGAGTGTCTCTGAGGATCCTTCATTGCTTCTACTCTGGGGATGTAGAGAGCATCCTGTCCGGCAACATTACAGTCTGGTTTAGGAACAGCTCTGCCCAGGACAGGATGGCCCTGCAGAGAGTAGTGCGTTCGGCAGAACGCACCATGGGAACTACACTCGTCCCCCTGCAGGACCTATACATCAGGAGGTGCGGATCCAGAGCAAGCAAGATCATGAGGGACCCCTGCCACCCCAGTAACGGACTGTTCCAGATGCTACGATCATGCAAACGCCTCCGCTGTCACGCTGTGAAAACGGAGAGGATGAGACGGAGTTTCTTCCCACAGGCCATCAGGACTGTCAACTTTTATAACCCCAGAGACTAAATTTTTGTCGACACTAATAGTAACTTATTAACTTTATTTATATGCTGTAACTGTAATTCTTTTTGTGCACAACCCGCAGGCATTGCCACTTTCATTTCACTGCACATCGTGTATGTGTATGTGACAAATAAATTTGACTTGACTTGACTTGACTTGACTTGACTAACCATTTGTCCAACCATTTGCCAAGCTGATCAATATCCTGCTGTAATTTTTGATAGGCCTCTTCGCTATCTCCAATTCCACCAACTTTCAGGTCATCTGCATACTTACTCATCACACTTTGTACATTCTCATCCATATCGTTGATATAAACCACTATCAGCAATGGGTTGACCACTGATTCCTGATCCCTGAGGCACCCCACTGGTCACAGGCCTCCAGTCCTATTTATGTCCCTCATTTTATTCTACCACTTTAAGATCACATCTCAGTCTCCTGCGCTCCAAGGAATAAAGTCTTGGCCTGCTATATCTTTGTTGAAAATAATGTTTGTTTTTTTTAGATGACTTGACCTTTGAATCTATGTCCCCAGCCCAACTAGTCCTTCATAGTTATCTTTATTTCAGTTTATGACAATGTTTTTTTCAGTTTCAAACTGTGTGCAAAGTTCTAGCATGCAATGATCATGCATGGATCTTTTACTGTGGATTGTTAATGAATCTTTCTCGGGAATTATTAGTGACTGAAAACATGATGCCATGGGGATGAATGTTGACACATTAAATGAGTACTTTGTATCTATCATTACGAGAGGAGATTCTATGAAGGCAACACAAGGGGAGCAACACTGAAACACTGTGAAAAAATAGATATGGAAGTGGTGCTTAAAAGTGAATGGTGTTTGAAAAGAATTATCCGGCCCTGTTGGGATGGATCCCAAATTGTTGTAGGAAGTAATGGCAGAAATTCGAACGGCTCCATAATATCCAATCGTCCACTCCTGCTGCCAGTGAACTTGACAGCTACAAATGTTACATTCCAATTTTGGAAAGGGTCAAGAGATAAATCTGGCAATTGTAGGTCAACCAATATAATCGAGGTGGTGGTGAATGTTTCTCAACCAATAGCCTAGGAAAAAATTAATTGTCATATGAAAAAAATTCAGGCCATTAAATGAAAGCCAGCAAAAACATGTGGAAAGCAAATTATGTTTTATGACTGATTACCTCTTTGATTATGTTATGCAGAGGATTAGTAAATTTACTGACATGGTGCAAATGGACTTTCAAAAGACATTTGATAAACTAGCACATAATCACAGAAGCCGAAAGGATTAAAAAGATCGATCACATTGATATGAAACTAACACAAACAGAAACCAAAAGGTGCCGGTGTTTAGCTGTTTTTCAAGATGGGGTAAGGTATTCCTCATGAGTCAGCTGTCAGACCTCGTATAGGCTGGAGTTGGCATAAGCCAAATGGCCAGATGTCTACTCTCAGGGCTATGGTATTTGAAGATCATTTCAGCATTGAAACGTTTTTTGCATAGTTTTTCTCTTTTTTTCAAAAACTCCAGACAGAATTTATATTTCATTCCATTTGCACTTCAAATTAAACTGGAAAGTTGTGTTTCATTAGTTCTGAATTCAGGTAAAAACAGAGTCTCCGACCTCGGTCTGAAGTCACATTGTTCCTGACAATCCATCATATTCACCAGTCAGAGACCACATTTTACAAGACCCTCATCTTATGAAACACGATCAATGGCCAGCTTTGGAATTCCTCTCAAAATTATTTTCCAAAGACTGCTGGCATTTTCTAGGTTAAACCGTAAAGCAAAGTTTTTGTTAATGGGTACCTGAAGATAAGGTGTTTGTCATTTGGAATGTAGTAAGATTTAATCTCCTTTATTGTAAAGTTGTTGTCCACGGGCTCACTTGAGGGGATGGGAAGAGGATGACAGGAGCCGATCATACGCAACTTCCATTTACCGGAGGAGAGTGTGAAAGGTCCGGATTGTGCTTCAGCCACAAATGTATATCCAGTCTGTATAGAAAATTAAAACATTACAGTGTTAGGCAATGATGCAGTTTGATTTTGTGAATACAAAGATCTTCATAGCCGAAAGAACAGGTTTGGTAAAGAAAGGTACATTTTCCCCGATATTGGTGAGCAGTTCCTTGAGATTTCCTTGTCCTACCTTATTTTTGGTATAGACATGGGGTGCCACCTTTTGAAAAACACAGGGGATTTCCTCTCCTGTGTCATTGTTGACCACATGCAGAGTATAGGTCGACAACGAAGTGTAAACCTTAGGCACCACCAGCATGTCCTCTGACACAAAGAATATTTCCCTGCAGATTAAACAAAACTTGGTCAGACAGTCAAAGCATATTGTCAAACATGACGTTTCAACGTAGGCACCCAGCACAACAACTGTTGAAGTGGTGGTGGGGTAGTGATGGTTTACCCCGAGAGGTTATGACCGAGCAGGATGTTAGGGGCGTGTTAGCAGGAAGAAAAACTATATAAATGATTCCATGGGATAATTAAGTGGTTCAGATTTTGTGGTCAAGCACTGACAGCTTGCTTCTAGAATTCAATCAAGATAAGGAGTCCTCTTTCATGAACCTCTCAGTGACCACTTCCAGAAACCACTTTGTGGAATCCTTGATGGCAAAATTCTATGCAGTTCTGTACAGTCTTCTGTACTGTAACAGGATTGTATCATCTCTGAAGGAGGGGTAACCCAAGCACCAACCACAAAACAAGTCAGAAAAGTATTTTTTATCTTAAGTCTAAAGAATTGTCCCAAACCGAAACCTCATAGAATCACAGAGCATTGAAACAGGCCCTTTGGCCTAACTTGCTCATGTGGATTAACATGCCCCACCTACACTTGTCCCACCTGTCTGGCACTTATCACTTAAAACTATCTATCCAATGTCCCATCCATTATCTCCAGAGTTGCTGCTTGAACTGCTGGATTACTCTGGCATTTTGTGGTGTGTCTTTGAAAAAAGTTTTTGACAGGCACAGATGTCAAACTCCTGATTGCTAGAACTGTCAAATTCTTAAAGTGTTTTTAGTGATTCAAAACATTCAAAATTGGGGAAGACTCCCAGGAAATAAAACATATACTTTGAAAAAACATTAAAGTTAGAGAAACTTTGAATACTAAAACAGTCAAAATTCACTGTAAATTCACATTAAAAATTCTCAGTATGATTGACAAATATGTTTAAACTTGGATCCATCTAAAAGTTGTTTCTATTAACAAGCAACTACCTGAGGTCCCCACTGCTGTTTCCTTACATTCAACCGCAGCATCTTTTCTTACCTGGTGCAGGGTTCTTCAATGACAGTGACATGTAACTGACCAGGTATTTAACTAAGTGCCTAATCACAATGAGAATGTATCTTACTGGCCAGAGGTTAGGGCCTCCATGTCTCTAGCACATTCCAAAAATCAATTAGGGGCACTCGAATGCATAATGCACACCGTAGCGGTAGAGTTGCTGCCTTACAGCACCTGAGACCCGGGTTCAATCCTGACTATGGGTGCTGTCTGTACGGAATTTGTACGTTCTCTTGATGACATGTGTGGGTTTTCTCCAGGATCTCAGGTTTCCTCCCACTCTCCAAAGACGTACAGGTTTGTAGGTTTAATTGGCTTTGGTAAAATTGTAAATTGTCCCTCGTGTGTAGGATAGTGCGAGTGCATGGGATGATCGCTGGTCGGCACAGATTTGTGGGCCAAAGGGCCTGTTTCCGCACTATATCTCTCAAGTCTAAAAGTCTAAATTCAGATGGTCAGATTTGTTGAACTGCCCACTTTGAAGAGGTTTCCCTCAGCAGTTTTGTTTTTGGCTCCAGATTACAACATTGCAGTCTCTTGTGTATCTGATGAATGAGCCTGGATAGGAACCATGCTTTTAACCATGGGAGCTGGGACATTTAAATATGGTTAAGAAAATGAACAGTTGATAAAAAAACCCTATCTTTTTCGCTTGAGCTTCTTTTGGGAACAATGTTCGCCCTTTCGCTTCTGGACAGGGCTATGTCCAGTAACACACCTGCTAGTGGTGTGTTTGACCATTCACTATTCTTTAAATGATTTTGGAACTACACAATAACATAATAACAATGCAAGAAACTGAAATGGACAGGGTCCATCTGTCGTCAACCTACATTGCATTTAGAATCAACAAAGACACACAGAGCCTACATGATCCTCCTCACTAATCTGCAGGCACCATTCCTGTAACCTCTTGCAGTCTAACCTTCCCGACTGCACCAATGTCTTGCTATGTTGGCCAGGCTCAACTCCTGGTGTCCTGGGGAACATCTGAGGAACATAATTTCAGTTTATACCTGAACAACATAAACCAGTAGCAATGAGCCTGATCACTGTATGAGACTGTGTAGTCAATGTCCTGGTCCATTCTTCATCACACAACACTCTATTCTAAGCTCTGCTGGGAGGAGAGATTATCAGGTGGATAAAGGAACGTTGAAAAGACGTGGTCAAAGCTCCCTGGAAGAAATGCGACATTCCAACTGACTCCCGAGAACTTCTTGCCCACCACAGCTCAATGTGGGGAAGATAGCATTCTGGATGGGATTGAGAATCCTGCGCCCGTGAACACAGAAGATCTGCATGTGGCTGGTGGAGCGCTGGAGAGATATTACAAAATTAGAAAATGTTCTCCAAATTCACAGGAAAGACCAGCAAACCCACTTCAATAACTTCTTGCAATCTACCATCCTCACAATTGATGTCCTGGTTCACTCTGTCAGCTATGTCAATCTGGCTCAACCCCCGATTGCCTCATGAACCTCAGAAACTACCCATTTTCCTACCACATCAGTCAAATCCTGCACTCATCTATGCAAGAGTCTGCATTTCCCTCATTGGCCTCATTAATCACCTCAGGATCCATAAAAACTGGAATGGAACTCTCAGAAACGGAAAATAGGTGCAGGAGTAGGCCATTCGGTCCTTCGAGCAAGCACCGCCATTCAATATGATCTTGGCTGATCATCCAAAATCAGTACCCCTGTTTCTGCTTTTTCCCCATATCCGTTGATTCCGTTAGCCTTAAGAGCTAAATCTAACTATTTCTTGAAAACATCCAGTGAATTGGCCTCCACTGCCTTCTGTGGCAGTGAATTCCACAGATTCACAACTCTCTGGGTGAAAAAGACTTTTCCTCATCTCAGTCCTAAATGGCCCACCCCTTATTCTTAAACTGTGCCCCCTGGTTCTGGACTCCCCCAACATCGGGAACATTTTTCCTGCATCTAGCCTGTCCAATCCCTTAGGAATTTTATATGTCTCTATAAGATCCCCTCTCATCCTTCTAAATTCCGGTGAATACAAGCCCAGTCGCCCCAATCTTTCATCATATGTCAGTCCCACCATCCCGGGAATTAACCTGGTGAACCTACGCTGCACTCCCTCAATAGCAAGAATGGCCTTCCTCTAATTAGGAGACCAAAACTGCACACAATACTCCAGGTGTTGTCTCACCAGGGCCCTGTACAGCTGCAGTAGGACCTCCTTGCTCCTATACTCAAGAGGAACACGATAGAAAATCTCAAGTAATTTTCTGAGGAACATAATTTCAGTTCATACCTGAATATCAGAAACCAGAAGCGGGGAGCCTGATCACTGTATGAGACCGTGTAGTCAGCGTACACTGTCCTGGTCCGCTCATCATCATAAAAAGGATACAATTCTGCCAGCTTGGGATTTTTATTAAACAGATACCTTGAAGAACACATAAAGAAGAATGAATGCATGTGAAATACAGTCCCGTGTTTGCACCCGTTCAAAGTCATTAAATCTTGTTAAAGCCCTTGGTCATTCTCTGCAACCTGCTAACTCTTTGGGCAAGCTTCAATCTCATCTAGTACACCTTCATTACGCATTCAGTACTGTCTCATTCACTACACATCTCTGATAATCTATCCTGGGCCCAGCACATTTGATGCAACCACAAAGTCATCTCACCAATTCCACTGCTTCCTCAAAAGTTTAAGAAGATTCGAGGAATGAATCTTCCAATGTTGCCAAATGCTCTTGTGAAATTTCTAAAGGTGTACAGTGGAGAGCATATTGTCCTGTTGCATCATGGCCTGGTTCAGTAATTCCAAAGCTCAGGAACGTAGGAGACTGCAGAAAGGTGCTGTATATTGCCCAGTATCAATGCCCCCACCATCGAAGGGATTACAGGAAGCGCTGCCTGAAGAGAATACCATTCCTGAGCAAATGATTGGACTTTTTTCCTGTGTATTTTAATCCCAGATTCTCATTTCCACATCCTACTTAGGAATACAACATACCTTTGAAGGTAATACTTCAAATACCTTTCTTCAGACAAGCTATATTATCAAAAATGTTGATGAGGAATATTTAATTTTGTATTAAACATTACAGCTTTGCAAAAACTATGCATGATTCAGTCATATTCAATGCATCATACCTAAGTAAAAACAAGCCATTTTGCTCCCTGTTTGATTCTAGAAGAGCGTAAACCTCTTCCAGGATATGTTGGCAATACAAATTTTCTTCTGTTCCTGTATTAACACAAAAGAATATGTGTTTCAGGAGTCACTCGTATATTTTCTGAATTATGAACAAATTTCAAATTAGCTTCAATCTGGAGAAGTGCAAGGTTGCAATTTGCTATGTTGCTAAGCAAAATACAAAGGCACACACTCTCTGCACAGCAAAAGTCTAAATAGGGCAAAAGAGCAATGGGAATAAGTGGTTACATTTATAAATCATTAAAAGTTATTGCATGCCCTATTGCAACGTTTAAGAAATATTTAGACAGGTACTTGGATAGGATAGGTTTAGAGGAATATGGGCCAAAAGCAGACATGGGACAAGTGTAGATAGGGTATGCTAGTCGATGTGGTAAGTTGGGCCAAAGGGCCTGTTTGCATGCGGTTTGATTCTATGACTATGACTCTACAATATTGAAGGTATTGATACCAGCATGGGCCAATTGGAATGAAAGGCCTCAATAATGTATAATAATAGATTTAGATTCCTGTGGAAAAACAAACCTTGCACTGGGTTCATTTCCAGAAGGGTAGAAATGAACATTAAACAAATTATGCCAAATATGTATTTAATCTTAGGTAGGCCACATTTGGATCACTGCATTCTGAACAGTATTTAGAGGTATTAGAAAAATGCCTTAAATATTATAAAGATGATATCAGAACTGAGAGCATAGAATGATCAAGACTTATAATTCAGCTCCATGATAATCACCCGCACCAATATCTCTCGCAAATGGGTGGATGCCAACCACCATTTGCAGTGGAGCAGAGAAAATGTATAGGAAGGAATTACAGATGCTGGTTTAAACAGAAGATATACACAAAAAGCTGGAGTAACTCAGTGGGTCAGGCAACATCTCTGGACCAAAAGAAATAGGAGTGTCTCCCTGCACAATCAGGGGTGTCTCTGTCCTTTCAATCGTTTGTTTTATATCTCTATATCACCATCTATATCTCTCGTTTCCCTTTCCCCTGACTCTTGGTCTGAAGAAGGGTCTCAACCCAAAACGTCGCCTATTCCTTTTTTCCAGAGATGCTGCCTGACCTGCTGAGTTACTCCAGATTTTTGTGTCTACCTTTGGTTAAAACCAGCATTTGCAGTTCCTTCCTCCACAAGTATGAAGATTGTTTTGAAGAAGGGAGAAGGTTGGAACTTGCAAGAAGATATTTGATAGGAGGAAGGCAAATTATAACGTTACTAGGCAGGAGGTTGTGAGAGTACACTGTGAGCAATTATTGGGTAAGTCCACATCTCATCTGTGGGTGCATTTTAAAGGTCGGTTGATCAAAGTTCTGGAACTGCATGTTCCAGTGAGGAGGGATAAGGCTGACAAAGTAAGGGAACCTTGGCTGACCAAAGAGGTTACAAATTTGATCCAAAAAAAAGAAAGCATATGCAAGCTTTAAGAAGACAAAATCAGATAAGGCCCTTGAGGAATATAAAGCAAGGAGGAAAGAACTCAGTCAGGAGATTAGAAATGTCTTTGCCGAGCCAGATGAAAGAAAATTCCAAGGCTTTTGATAGTTTCATTCAAAACAAAAGGGTAATGAGGGAGAAGATAAGACCCCCCAAGGATAAAGGTGGAAATTAATGCTTGGAGTCAGTTGATATAGGCGAGGTACTAAATAAGTACTTTGCATCTATATTCAGCAAGAAGGGCATGCAAGACAATGAGATTAATGTGGAGGATACTAAAATGCAATGACAGTTTGACATTGAGGAGGAGGTGGTGCTGAGGCTTTTTTAAGAAGATTAAGGTGGATAAATCCCCTGGACCTGATGGGATTTTTTCCAGGCCAATAAGATAAACGAGAGCAGAGATTGCAGGAGCTTTGCCAAAGACATTTGCATCTTCTCTAACCCCGTGAGACCCCTGGAGGATTGGAGCGTAGCCAATTTGTTGTTCCTTTGAAGTAGATAAGAGTTCAGGAAATTATCGGCTGATGAGGCTCACGTCAGTTGTAGGGAAGCTAAGGGAATGGATTCTTCGGGATAGGATTTATTTCCATTTAGAAGATATGGGTTAATTGAGGGACAATCAGCATGACTTTAATGGGGCAGGCTGCGTTTTACAATCTTGATCGAGTTTTTTGACGGGATGATGAAACATAGAAAATAGGTGCAGGAGTAGGCCAATATTTCAAGCTCTTTTAAAAAATGTAATATTATTTATCTGTTGCCATATAAGCCTAAAGTAAACTAACCTAATCTGACCTGGCCTGGTTTAATCTTTCCTAATCTAATCTAACGTAACCTAGTCTAAACTTTTTTGAATTCATTAAAAAAATTTAAACTCACACTTCTTCATTTTTTCCTAAGGCCTGCAAAAATGTGCCAAATATATAACGTGGCCCTCATACTGAAAGGTTTGGGGGGCCCTGTCCTAGAAACATAGAAAATAGGTGCAGGAGTAGGCCATTCGGCCCTTCGAGCCTGTACCGCCATTCAATATGATTATGGCTGATCATCCAACTCAGTATCCCGTACCTGCCTTCTCTCCATACCCCCTGATCCCTTTAGTCACAAGGGCCACATCTAACTCCCTCTTAAATATAGCCAATGAACTGGCCTCAACTACCTTCTGTGGTAGAGAATTCCACAGATTCACCACTCTCTGTGTGAAAAAAAACGTTCTCATCTCGGTCCTAAAAGACTTCCTTCCCCCTTATCCTTAAACTGTGACCCCTTGTTCTGGACTTCCCCAACATCGGGAACAATCTTCCTGCATCTAGCCTGTCCAACCCCTTAAGAATTTTGTAAGTTTCGAGCAAACAATGATTGGTCAAACCACTGAATATATGGAGTCAGAGAGTCATGTTGCAGCTTTATAGCACTGGTTAGGCCGCATTTGGAGTAGTCCATGCAGTGCTGGTCGCCTCAATACAGGAAGGATGTGGCGGCTTTGGAAAAGATGTAGAGGAGGTTTACCAGAATGATGCCTGGATTAGAGGGTATAAGCTACAAGGAGAGGTTGGATAAATTTGGATTGTTTTCTCTGGAACGCCAGAGATTGAGGAGAGACTTGATATATAAATATATAAAAATCATGAGAGATATAGATAAGGTACGCAGTTGGAACCTTTCTCCTGAGATAAAAAAATATCAAACATTAGAGGGCATGGCTTTTGCATGAGAGGAAAAGTTTAAAGGAGATGTGCAAAAAACACAAATTGTAGTTGATGTCTGGAACGCACTGCTTAGTGGTGGTGGTGGTGGCAGATATGTTAGTGGTGTCTAAGAGGCTTTTGGATAGGAACATAGAAGTGTGGAGAATGGAGAGAAACTATAATTTGCAGGCAGTTGAGTTGTTTGGAATCATGTTTGGCACAGACATTGGGGGCTGAAGGGCCTGTTCCTGTGTTGTACTGTCCTATGCTCAGTATTCTATGTTAAGAAAAAAAAACATAGTTTTAGTGTTCACTGTGGGGTACACCACAGTATGCTTCACTTCAGCTTAAGAAACAGCCGTACACCGCTACTTTGTTTTGCATTGCTTTGCCAATTTCCTTTCTTTGCCTCTTCATTGCATGGATTTCAGTCGTGATGACGGACCTCGCATGCAATACTTGTTGAAGTCTACATACTCCATATCAACCACATTTCACTCGTCAATCTTCTTGTTGACCTTATCAAGTCAGGTTGAAACACAATTTGCCTTTAACAAAAACCATCCTAGGTCTTTGCAATCAATGCACACAAATAGCTGCTAATTCTGTTCCTGATCATTATCCTTAAAGGTCTCCTAATCACCAAGGTTGAACTGACTTACCTGTAGTTGGTAGTGTGTATTAAAGGCTTTTTTTCTGAACAGTGGAGTAAATTTACAATTCTCTAGTGCTCAGGTACCTCCATGCATCTCGAGATGTCTAGTAGTTTAGTTTTAATTTAGTTTAGAGATAGAGAGGGAACTGCCCCGTCGGCCCACCGAGTCTGCACCGACCAGCGATCCCCACACATTAACACAAGCCTACACTAGGGACAATTTACACTTATACCAAGTATACATACCTAAGCCAATTAATCTACAAAGCTGCACATCTTCGGAGTGTGGGAGGAAACCAGAGATCTCGAAGAAAACCCACGGGGAGAACATACAAACTCCGTATAGACAGCACCTGTAGTCGGGATCGAACCCGGGCCTCTGGGGGTGCAAGCGCTGTAACACAGCAACTCTACTGCTGAGCCACTGTGCAGATTCTGGTTAATGCCCGTTCAATATTCACCCTGACTTCTCTTATCAGCTTAGGATTCATTTTATTTGGACCGGGGATTTTATCCACTTTAAATACAGCTAGCTTTTCTAGTATCTTCTTCTCATTGATTTTTAGCACATCAAGTTATTCCAGCATCCAGAAGGGAGGACTATTCTGTCAGGTGCAACTGAAGAAATTACATTTATATTCTTCAAAATTCAGTAGAATGACGAGTGATCTTATTAAACTGAAGACTAGGCAGGGTAGATAGTGAAATGTTTCCACTTGTCAGAGAAACTGATTAGAGGGGATATAATTACAAGATCTTTGGAAACTGAGGTGTGTGGGAAATTATTCTTTCAGAGGGTAAGAATTCACTACCTCAGAGTATTGTGAAGGCCAGATCATGGAGATCATAAAGAAAAGGATGATTTTTTTTTTAAAGGACAGGGAACTGGGAGAAAGGTACTGTCTATGCTATCTCTACTTCTCACAATTTTATGTACTCCTATCAGGTCATCCCTCAGCCTCCGAGGCTCCAGAGAAACCATTCCAAGTTTGTCCAAACTCTCCTTGGAGCTAATACTTCCCAATCCAGGCAGCCTTTTAGCAAACCTCTTCTGCACCCTTTCCAAAGTCTCACATCCTGATAATTGCAAAATAACACACAATATGCGGCCTATCATATCATATCATATCATATCATATATATACAGCCGGAAACAGGCCTTTTCGGCCCACCAAGTCCGTGCCGCCCAGCGATCCCCGCACATTAACACTATCCTACACCCACTAGGGACAATTTTTTTTTTTTTACATTTACCCAGCCAATTAACCTACATACCTGTACGTCTTTGGAGTGTGGGAGGAAACCGAAGATCTCGGAGAAAACCCACGCAGGTCACGGGGAGAACGTACAAACTCCTTACAGTGCAGCACCCGTAGTCAGGGTCGAACCTGAGTCTCCGGCGCTGCATTCGCTGTAAAGCAGCAACTTTACCGCTGCGCTACCGTGCCGCCCTAGCTCCTGCTCTGAAGAAGGATCTCCAACCTGAAACGTCAACCTATTCCTTTTCTCCAGAGATGCTGCTTGACTTAAAATCCTATCAAGCTGCATCATGATTCCTGACTCTTATACTCAATACTCTGAGCGATGAAGGCAAACATAACAGATGCCTTCACTTTATCACTCTATCTGGGTTGCCACAGTCAGGGATCCATGGACTTGGACCCCGAGATATCTCGATGCTGATACGGTTCTTGCCATCAACTGTAGACTTTTCCCTTACATTCAACTTCCCAAAAAATAACACATCACACTCACTAGAATTAAACTCCACCCATTCTACAGCAGACCAATATCTCATTGTACACTACGATAACTTTACTCAGAGTTTACAATCACACCAATGTTTATGATGTCTGCAAACTTGCTAACCAGCCTATCTACAATTACATTTGATGTTGGGTGACACTTAATGCACCGTTACAAGTGAGAATGGGAAAAAAGTGCTGTTCACATCCCCAAATGAAAGTCTTTTTGAAGTTTAAATGGTCTTTTTAAGAACCGGTGTAGGAAGGAACTGCAGATGCTAGTTTGAACCAAAGATAGAGACAAAAAGCTGGAGTAACTCAGCGGGACAGGCAGCATCTCTGGAGAGAAGAAATGGGTGACGTTTTGGGTGGAGACCCTTCTTTAGACCTGTCTGAAGAAGGGTCTCGACCTGAAACGTCACCCATTCCTTCACTACAGAGATACAGCCTGTCCCGCTGAGTTACTCCAGCTTTTTGTGTCTATCTTATTTTTAAGAACCTAATTGAGTTGAAGGTGTGGCAGACTGTGAAAAGTACACGTTGGAAGTACACGTTGCTTGTCTGTAAGTGAAAATCATAAAACTGCAATTGCTGTAAAACAAAAACACAAAGTGCTGGAAATACTCAGCATGTCAGGCCACATGCTTTGTGCTGTTGAGTAGCAGCATCTTGAGGACCCATAGGCCCACAAAAGCAGCCTGACTTGCCTGTTCTGCACGTCTGCATGGCAAGAACTAAGTGTAGAATCCTTCAGGCCATATTATGTGATGGAAATAAGAATAATCCACTAAATGTTTTCCACAAATTGACATTTTGCACAGACACTCGAACTTGCAAGCAACTCAGATGTATACATCACTTAATTTCTTACCTGCTAATGCTGCCCTGCAGATGTCTTGAACATGTATTTTTCTCCACCAAGCTTGCAATTTAATAGTAGCCTGCATTTCTTCATGAGATGGGGTCCTGTTCTGCCACTGGTCAGGCACTTTATAATCAGTGATATTAAAAACAATAAGGGTGGCATGAAGTTATTGGCACATTGCAGTTTCATGCAATGCACATACATAGCATGAGAAAATAGTCACTCTTTAAAAAAAAATTGAAGCTTCACTATCTCTTGCAGCAGAATCAGCCCATTGACCAGTGAAGCTACTTCTGAATATGTGTGAAACTACAGATACCATGATCTATAATGCTGACATCAGGAGGATGCAAACAAGCTGATACAACGTTTCCCTTTACGTGGGGATGGAAGGGAGGGAGGGTGTGGGTAGGGTGCACAAGAATCCCAGACCGTACATATCAAAGGAGATCAAATAAATGCACACCATTAGTGAAGCCCGCGGTCTCTGGTAAGAAGAGGCCGACTCTGGAGCTCCACAGAGAGAGTTTCAACCATCCCGACGCCGGAGTTTCGATCACCCTGACGGGGGCTTCGATCGTCGGCTGTGGGGGCTTTGATTGCACTCATGCACTTGAGTCTTAGCAACACCCTTTTAAATCTTCTCTGCATCCTTTACAGTTTAATTGCTGCTTTCCTGCAGCAGGGTGACCAAAATTGAACACAATACTCCAAGTGCGGCCTTCCCAACATTTGGTGCAACTGTAACATGACGACCCAATATCCTGAGTGATGAAGGCAATATTCAATGCCCATATATTGAAAGGTTCGTACCATCCAGTACATGATTCCTAAAAGGACGTTTGATTTATATTTGGCATCCGTTTACAAATGAAGTTGTAAAGGGTGTTTGCATATTTTGGGAGTTTTCAAGCTTATGATACTAAGATACGTCTTCCTCTGCATTACTAGAAGATTGTCAATGCTAATCTGTGAAAATCACTCTTCAGACCCATAAAAGTCTATCTCAAAATATTGCAGTGTAAGTCCCATTGCAAAATTATCAATGTCTTTTATGGAATAATTCCAAGCTTGAAGATTCATGCTTTTATGAGAAACCAATTTTTTTTATGGGATCACCGCGTTAGATTGTGGTGAGCATTTTAACATTTGTACAATGGCTGCATTATTGTAATGGGAATAGCAGTACATAATAGCTTAAAATGAACAAACTACAATTTAATCGTGAGCATCTCCTTCTGGGTAAAATGACAAAATCGTCAAGATTTGAATTGGATCTAGCAACCTCAGAAGGCTGGATACTATTAGTTTTTCAATGTTGCAATGTCTCTGTGTATTTCAACAGAGAAACAAAAGTAGATTTTCATCCGGGTATATCAACAAGGATCTGAAAGCCATAATCAGCTGGGGTCACATGTCAACCTCTACTGGTTCACTCACCTGGCTGAGGCTTGAACTTTCCCAGCATATCCTTTGGAGAAAGATCAAGCAAGAGCGCTCTGAAAGCAAGATTTGTCTCTGGGGTGAGAGGACTATTGAATGCATGCTGTAGCGTGGCGTAAAGGGCATTGTTGAAGGCCTGGTAGATAAACAGCAAGTTGACAATGAGTACAAGCACCAAAATAGGTAGCCTTATTGTGTAATGTCAATTAATCGGCATTACTGCAGTATCTTAACATTAACTGAGGAATGAACAGTAATTAAAAAGTTTACTTTTTAAAAGCTCTTTGTCAGAAGAGGCTTAAAACATGAGGTATATCATATAATCCAAGTGAACAAAACTCTGGTTACAGTGAAGATGGACACAGAATGCTAGAGTAACTCAGCGGGCAGGCAGCATCACAGGATAGCAGGAATGGGTGATGTTTTGGGTCAAAACCCTTCTTCAGTCTGAAGATGGGTCTCGACCTGAAACATCACCCATTCCTTCTATCCAGAGATGCTGCCTGTCCCGCTGAGTTACTCCAGCATTTTGGGGTTATCTTCGGTTTAAACCAGCACCTGGAGTTCCTTCATACAACATTTTGTCTGGTTATATTGAATCTGGTGTACTGTGTTCAAATCTGGCAATGCACACCATGGAAAGATAAGATGGTTCAACATATTCACCATAATGATATAAAATTGGGGTAATATTGAGGGGCTAGGTTAATGAGAGAATGTGTGTATTCTCTTGAGTATAGATTTGGGATCATTAACTGTGACATTCAAGGCAAGTTAAAAAAAAATTGCTGTGTGCATATGGAGCGAAACCAAATGTTTTTCTAGTTCCACAGAACTGAAATTGATTACTTTGGGAGGTGAATACAATTGAACCCCCCCCCCCCTCCCCCCAGCACTGAGATAAAAGATCTACAGTGATCTTATTGAATGTTGGAATGAAAACTAGTCAACAAATGTCCTACTCGTGATTCTATTTGTTACAATAACAAGAACAGATACAAATGTAGATGGAGATTTTAGAGAGTTTAGCAGAATTATGAAATTGTTAAACTAGATTTTCGTGAAAGTGGGAAGAAAATTTGCGAGGAGGAAAGGGTTGTGGAATTTTATTGGGATGGATCTATATACATGAAATCTCAGACCAAACCAAGCTGTGAGGAACTTGCATGCCAAAACCATCACAGATCAAAAGCTGGGATCTGGAGGTGGAGGAGGTTCAATTGGCACACTGTAGGAGATCACGGAATGATTGGGAAGTGGAATGAAGGGTTTTGAATTTGTTGTATTAAGAACTGGTGGAGATGAAAGTTAAAAAATGAACTGGGTTGCTGTGAGTCGGGTTTGGTGCAGAACCAAACTGAAGAGTTTTCAAAGTGTTGGAAAAGTTGTAGTTTATACATGGGATGGAGTTAAATCATAATGCACCTGAAAACACATCAGCAGTAGTGATGGTGATCATGAAGTGGAGTGGGTAATACTGTGGAGTTGGAAGCATGTCATTCTGGAAGAAGGTGCCAGGCAAACAGTGAGCACAATTGGTGTGAAACCGATTCACAAAGATTGGGATCTTGAATGAAAGCTGTCGTGGCTGAAATTACTTTACGAAGTAACACCACCAATCCAATGCCTATTAACAAACTAGAGTATGTCAAGCAGTTTTCATTGCAACAGAGAAAGTTAAAAGGGTATCGTTTTGATTGTTTAAAAATGGCATTTTGATACTTTGAAAGGAGAAACAATTTGTGCTGCTCAGTGAGAGCATGGTTTAAACATAACATAACATAACATAACATAACAACACTTTATTGTCACTCGGCACAACACCGAGCGAAATTTCAGCAGTCACACAAAATACAGCAAAAAGAAAAGAACACAGGACACCCGACCCCAACACAAACATCCATCACAGTGACTCCAAACACCCCCTCACTGTGATGGAGGCAACAAAACTTCCCCTCTCTTCCCCCCGCACCCACGGACAGGCAGCTCGACCCCTACCGAGGCAAACGACACGCACAGCCCCCGCAAGGGGATGGAAGGCCCCCCCGGCCGAGCCGCCCCGGGCACCGAAACGTCCCGCGGCCACACCGGGCGATGTTAAGTCCAACGGCCGAGCCGCACCGGGCACTGAAACGTCCCGCGGCCGAACAGCGCTGACGATGTTAAGTCCAGCGGCCAAGCCGCACCGGGCACTGAAACGTCCCGCGGCCACACCGGGCGATGTTAAGTCCAGCGGCCAAGCCGCACCGGGCATTGAAACGTCCCGCGGCCGAGCCGCACCGGGCACTGAAACGTCCCGCGGCCACACCGGGCACTGAAACGTCCCGCGGCCACACCGGGCGATGTTAAGTCCAGCGGCCAAGCCGCACCGGGCACTGAAACGTCCCGCGGCCGAGCCGCACCGGGCACTGAAACGTCCCGCGGCCGCACCGGGCGATGTTAAGTCCAGCGGCCGAGCCGCACCGGGCACTGAAACGTCCCGCGGCCGAGCTGCGCCGGCAATGTTAAGGCCCGCAGCCGAGCCGCACCGGGCACTGAAACGTCCCGCAGCCGAGCTGCGCCGGCAATGTTAAGGCCCGCAGCCGAGCCGCACCGGGCACTGAAACGTCCCGCAGCCGAGCTGCGCCGGCAATGTTAAGGCCCGCAGCCGAGCCGCACCGGGCACTGAAACGTCCCGCAGCCGAGCTGCGCCGGCAATGTTAAGGCCCGCAGCCGAGCCGCACCGGGCACTGAAACGTCCCGCAGCCGAGCTGCGCCGGCAATGTTAAGGCCCGCAGCCGAGCCGCACCGGGCACTGAAACGTCCCGCAGCCGAGCTGCGCCGGCAATGTTAAGGCCCGCAGCCGAGCCGCGCCCCGGGGAAGAGACCTAATAAATAAAGGTTTCCCCCCGCCCCACCCCCCCACCCCACCCCACACCCCCACCACACACCCCCACCACACATACACAGCCAAAAACAGAAACAAAAACCATCCCAACACCGACACAAACAAAAAAAAAGAAAAAAAGACAACAGACTGCCAGAGAGCCGCAGCCGTTCGGCGCAGCCAACTCCTCCCATCCCATGTGACCAAACAAAAAATAATAGTAAAATTAAAATTTCAAAGGATTTGGGGAATTTGAACATAGTTAATCCATTTGATGTGCATAATGCAAGCATGCTAGTTGTTATGCTTCTTATCTGCATTAAAATTAAATCAGCAAAGGGAGTCAAAAGATATGTGCACAGATTTCCAGTGACATTAACTGACCACAACCCAATTAAATGAGCTGTAAAATTAAGCTCAGAAGTGTCTAAAAAAGGAAGAAAATAGTTTACAAGGCAGGTAAAAGAAATCAACTAATGAGCATAATGGAGTCAGAGACGTGCTGTTTTTTTCCTGAAAATAAACTGTTGATGGAGACTCTTACTAATCCATTCATCAATCAATATACCTGAACTTGCTTATCAGCCATTCTTCCAGATTGAAATTGGATAGGGAAATGAGAAAGCTTCAGTTCCATTATAGCATTGTGAAGTGGTTCTCCATTATTGAAACTACGCAGCAATATTTGTACGGCTTTCATTATGATGGTCGCCTGCTGGGAAAATTGAAGGCTCTCCTGTTGAATCACACAAATCAAGAGAATTATGTTTCTGTTGCAGAATCTCACACCTCGCTGGTTTAGGATAGATTGTGAGTGACCAAAATACAGACCCGTGTTCTCCCAATGTACCTTCACTGAGACAAATTTTAATGGATCCAAGAATTTTTCCAATGAGTTTAGATTTAACGTCAGGACAGATGTGGCAGAAAGGATCAACTAATAGAAACATAGAAAATAGGTGCAGGAGGAGGCCATTCGGCCCTTCGAGCCAGCACCGTGATCATTCGGACCATTCATTGTGATCATGGCTGATCATCCACAATCAATAACCCGTGCCTGCCTTCTCCCCATATCCCTTGATTCCACTAGCCCCCAGAGCTCTATCTAACTCTCTCTTAAATCCATCCAGTGATTTGGCCTCCACTGCCCTCTGTGGCAGAGAATTCCACAAATTCACAACTCTCTGGGTGAAAAAGTTTCTTCTCACCTCAGTTTTAAATGACCTCCCCTTTATTCTAAGACTGTGGCCCCTGGTTCTGTACTCGCCCAACATTGGGAACACTTTTCCTGCATCTAGCTTGTCCAGTCCTTTTATAATTTTATATGTTTCTATAAGATTCCCTCTCATCCTTTTAAACTCCAGTGAATACAAGCCTAGTCTTTTCAATCTTTCCTCATATGACAGTCCCGCCATCCCAGGGATCAATCTCGTGAACCTACGCTGCACTGCCTCAATTACAAGGATGTTCTTCCTCAAATTAGGAGGCCAAAACTGTACACAATACTCCAGATGTGGTCTTACCAGGGCCCTATTCAACTGCAGAAGAACCTCTTTACTCCTACACTGATATCCTCTTGTTGTGAAGGCCAACATGTCATTAGCTTTCTTCACTGCCTGCTGTACCTGCTCGCCAACTTTCAGTGACTGGTGTACAAGGACACCCAGGTCTCACTGCACCTCCCCCTTACCTAACCTAACACCATTGAGATAATAATGCCAGGAACAAATATTAGCATCTTAAGTGTACCCCAATAATTTATGGATACAATTTCAAGCTACAGTCTCAATTTGAATAGACAGAAAATTAGGTACGATGTGTTGATTATACAGATAAAAGTCCTTCATGGCTACAGTAAAGAACCCAAAATATACTTTTAAATTCATTCGCATTCTGCTCTGACTGCAAAATCAAGAATGGGAATATAGTATTGTTTGTTATCTGAAATCTATGAAGTGATGTTCTGAGCAGAGTAACAACAGGCTAGCATCAATTGGAACATACACAAATTTACATGCATTGAAATCAACAGGTTCTCCCATTGTGGCATATTTAGAATATTGCCTGAAGGCATCATTTCAGAAAGGAGAGACAATGTACCATTCAAATCATTGGGTTTAATGCTGCCTTCCAGTTCAAATAGCCACTTTGGGGGCATGTGCAAAACTCAGAGTTACTGAAGGAGCATTGGCACTAGAGTTGCTATGTTTTGGATGAGGTGTTAAATTATGGTGTTGAATGCCTTCTTAGGGGGGGATGTAAAATAGGTTTTACAAAGGACCATTCTGGGTTTTGCACTCATGCCCCCACTCATGCTATTTGAATTGGACGCCAGCGTTTAACCACAATATTTATCAAATACCATATGATTGCTGAAAGTTACAAGAATTTTGAATGAAGTTTTCTGTGGTTTGGATAAAAAGAAATGGGAGGACCCGGCGTGGGGGAACTGCCGTGAGGTGGCGGGGTTTGAACAAAGGAGGACCAGGTGTGGGATACTTTGTAACTTTGTTGGCACCCTTTAAATGGTGACTCTTTGCATACCTTGGATATGCAAAACAAAGAATTTCACTGTGACGTCACATGGATCCTCCTCTGCCGGGGCCTCCAATTCTGTCATAATCTCAGCCGGAAACATATATAACCCTTCCCTTTCATTCATCTTTCTCAAATAACTGTTCTTTGGTGACAGCTTGTCCATTTCTCAATTCCCCCAACACCCACAGCACTCTTCCCTGCAAGCAAAGCAGCTGCTATAGTGGCCCTTTGCATCCCCCCTTTCCAACATCAACCTTTCCAGGTGAAGCAGCAATATAATTGTAATACTTTCAGTTTAGTGCATTGGATTAGCCTACTCCACATTAAGTCTGCAAGCATGGTGCTGAACATCTGACCATTTGCCAGAAGGTCATAAGTGATCAGAGCAGAATTAGGCCATTCGACCCATCAAGTCTACTCTGCCATTCAATCATATCTTTCTCTCTCAACCCCATTCTTGTGCCTTGTCCCCATAACCCTCGACACCCTTACTACCTTTTCTACTGTGATCTCTATGTTCTTAGCTTTTTACATTATTCCTATGAAGCTCAATGAAAGATCAAAGACCCGGAACAGTAAATCTTCCAGATAACCCCAGTTTTCAAACTCAACAATTTCAGATCATAACAACAATCTCTTTCGAAGGGTCTCGACCCAATAAGTCACCCATTCTTTCTCTCCGGAGATGCTTGTTACTCCAACTTTTTGTGTCGATCTCTTTTTATTTGACTTGGTCATGATTCTGCTTATCCCCATGTTCAGTTTTTCCTCAATATTTTTTGAAATTTCTCATCAAGTTGTCAACTTGTGTAGTCTCTGTCTGACTATAGTGTGAGCATTGAACAAACTCACCAAGACCCAGTGGCTCAAATGAACATGGCTGCTTATTACTGTGGCTCCTCTATCTAGACTAACTCTGGAAGTGTCTCCAAATAACATTGTAAACCAATGGGCAAACAGTGTGAGAGCAGTGAAAAATAAGTTATTCTTCCACAAGCATTGTATCATACTATATATAGCAACCCATTTTGGTTTTGTATTAATTATAGTTTTTCATTTAGATTTTACTGCTATGGGAAATCTTCCCTTCTTTCTATTACTGCACATTTTCCCTGCACTGATAACTTCCTTAAAATTCTATCACATTTCTTTTTTTTCCCAGCTGTTAAGAGATTAGGTTTGCCAATTCAAACATAAGGGACAGATAATGTGCAAGTTTTGCAGTCGACATGGCTTTTAGATGCCATGGCTTGTTCTGGGTAAGGCTTCTCCAATTCACCAATTTTAGGTAACTTCTACAAACACATCCCTCCCCCTCCCCCTCCCCTCCCTCTTCCTCCACTAAAAGTCCTTGACCAGTTCCACAGTTTGCAACGATGTATCCCCCTTGAGCTCACACTGTCTCCAACCAACAATTGGCCTATCAGGGAATCTCCTTGCCAAAGGTCATCTGTCACTGGCCCCGATTTTTCCCTTCTCTTCCAGTTTCCTACCACCCCTGCACCCCCCTCCCTCCCCCCAAAGCCAATCAGTCTGAAGAAGGGTTTTAATCCAAAATGTCACCTATCCATTTTCTGCAGAGATGCTGCCTGACCCCATGAAATATTCCAGCCTTTTGTGCCTATCGCTGGATGAGGCTTGTTCTGCTTTGCTGAGAAAGATCCCTGGACATATTTAATTTGGGCCATCTTCCCAAGCAGATTTCCAATTCAATCAGAGGTTGGAAAGAAGGTGATAGTGCTGCAATGTACCCTAAACTCCCGACCATTCTTTTTGTTGTGAAATCAATTCTTACGGATCAGCTGTTCAGGTTGAAAAACATAAACAAGAAAGTTGCTTGTTATACTGATTTTTGCTGGTTTTCATTCTCTTTGCGGTTTTGTACACAACTACATTAAAACTATATGAATACATTGAAATACACCCAACCTTCTCCCTTCCCTTCCCCAAACTTCCTTTCTCTTCCCTTCCTCAACTTCTCCAACCTTCCCTTCCCCAAAGCAAGAAAAGCTGCATCTGATGTTTTGAAAATTAAATCTATAACACCAATTAAGGAATTGATAATTAATTTAAACTCAGATTGTTATTAGACGCTGACCCAACTGAGTACTGTTTAAGGTGCACTGGAAATTTCAGGCAAGGACTTTTATTTACACCCACTCCTGTGCCAATGGCTTCTATCCACCCCCATCCATCACTGAGTGCACAGGTTGCGTCCAACCTAACCAGACGGACAATATTTGATGAGGTTTTCAAACTGAAATGAGTCTTCTGGGATTTTAGTAGGACTTTGCCTTGAACCACTGGGTGGGTTGGAAGATTCAGTAAAGCGCTCATTGTATGAGAATGGACTTCCTACAAATGGGAGGGCCTGTATGATTTTCCGATCCATGTTCATTAAAAGGTAAGTCATGAGTTTCTCACTGATGGTTTCTGCAGTTGTTCTTTTTTTACTACGTACCTTGCCAAGATTTGATAAAATTAAATCTTCATCACCAAAGCTAAACGGCACAGTGCCACTAAGGTTGATGTTATATCCCAGGGGAGCAGTGGCAGTGAACCGCAACACATGACGCCTGGAAGAGAAGCACAATAAGCTACATTAGAGACATTAAGAGGTTCACCAGTCAAACATGATAAACACTATAGTGTAGACAGGGTGCCTTATTTCAGCTAGAATAATCTATATATTAAAACTCTCATTTGTTTGTTTGTTCCTGAACTACAGCCAAAACGGTACACGATAGCGCCACAATTTTAGGCCCACCTTACTCACCGTTGTCCCTTTGGTGCTAATGGAAGAAGTTTCATTGAAATTGGTGTTATATTTTTAAACTTATTCATATTTTAAAGTTTAAATCTATCTCCTAGGGAGGGAGTGGGGAGGGAGGGAGGTGGAGGAGGGAGGATAAGGGGGTTGAGGGGGATGGAGTTGGGGGGCGTAGGGGAGGGGAGGGGAGGGGAGGGGGAGTAAGGCGCTGCATCAATGCAGGAGAGGTTTGGGCCCAACGGGTCCACTTGGTCTAGTCTATCATAAAAATATCTTTTGATGTTAGTTAGTAAAAGAGCATTTGGAAATCTCCACAAAATTGAGAAAGCCAAGATGAGAATTTGTAAACTTCATTTAGTTCAGTTTAGAGATACAGTGCAGAAACCTATGGCCCACCGAGTCCACGCCGACTAGCAATCACCTGCAGACTAACACTATCCTACACACACTAGGGACAATTTACAATTTTACCAAGCCAATTAGCCTACAACCTGTACGTCTTTGGAGTGTGGAAGGAAACAGGAGTTCCCGGAGAAAACTCACAGGTCACGGGGAGAACGTACAAATTCCATGCAGACAGCACTCGTAGTTAGGATCGAACCCGGGTCTCTGGCACTGTAAAGCAGCAACTGTACCGCTGCGCCACCATGTGACCTGTATTCAAAATGGTTTCTAAATATGGTGAAATAGCCATAATCTTACTGACCAGCGGAGTAGATTTATGAGGAAATTATGAACTACTACTGCTTCTTTTTCTTATATTCCAATGTTTTTTAAAAAATGTTTTTCTGGGCGAAGATCGTGTTTATCAGAATTGCTTCCAGTCCTTTTGCATTTCTAAATTTCAACTGAATAGATCATTTGCAACCTTGCTTAAGTTGTGGCCACAACTCTGCACTAACCCATAGCTGATACCTGAATTGTGCCAAAAAAATCATCTAATTGTAAGAAATAGTTTGTGTATTCAGGCACAGTGTTCTTAACATTTTCCCTTTTTTTTCTTGACGGGTCTATGATTACTGAGTTAATATTACCATTAAAGCTTCTTTCCTTTCCTGTCACACCCTGGTTATTATTACCCAAATTGTCCAACAGAACAGCTCCATCTTCTTTGAAAATTCTTGAGTACATTACATTTTTAACAGAAAAATACGTATCCCACATGAAAAATTACAAACCTGACAGATTTTATTGGAATCAAATATACAGTTGTGTGAGGAAAATCCCTTCGAAATAGTCAGCAGTGATGTCTGTAGAAAAGTTAGCCATACTAATTTTTTTAACTTCTCTATCAACCTGATGCAACCTTCAAGTATTTCTGATATCTAATAAGTTATATCCACTATATTGCCCCACCATAAGATTTTTTGAACAATATCACTCAATGAATAGCATTGCTTGCCGGAGAGTGGGAAAGTGCTGATATAATGTTGGACAAAAGAGGCTTGATGGGCCAAATGAACAACAGCTGATTTTCATAAGTTCATAAGTGATAGGAGCAGAATTAGACCATTCGGCCCATCAAGTCTACTCAATTATGGCTGACCTATGTCTCCCTCCAAACCCCATTCCCCTGCCTTCTCCCCATATCCCCTTACACCTGTATTAATCAAGAATCTATCTATCTCTGCCTCAATAATATCTATTGACTTGGCCTCCACAGATTCACTACCCTCTGACTAAAGAAATCAGATTTTTTTAGTTACTCCAGCACTTTGTGTCACTTTTTGTAAACCAGCAGCTGCAGTTCCTGGTTTCTGCAGCAGGTTGTGGTCAAAGCATTGGGGCCGCAGTGATTTATGTCAGCACGGAATATTTTTTGTTTGCAATTTCCCCATGTGTGGGTCTACAGTGAAAGATTTAGTCCATTTCCAAATAATTAGAAATGCAGGTTTGCCAACAGCATCACAAAAAAACTGGGCAAGTTACTCATTTCCAGGCCATTTTTATTTTCTATTTTTCTCCTCTTCTGCTGGTAGGAAGGTTCCAATTGCATTTACATTAATGATTCTTTTCAGTGGTGCTGCTTGTACCAATAGCGCCATCTCCTGGTACCAATACTACATGTTAGCCTGAAGATGGACACAAAATGCTGGAGTGACTCAGGCAGCACCTCTGGAGAGGAATGGGTGATGTTTTGGGTCGAGACCCTTCTTCGGACCTCGGGTCTTGACTCAAATCGTCATCCATTCCTTCTCTCCAGAGATCCTGCCTGTCCCGCTGAGTTACTCCAACATTTTGTGTCCTTCTTCAGTGTACACCAGCATCTGTAGTTCCTTCCTGCACACTGCCTTCCAGGCCTTCAAGAAATGTGCTGTGGAGAGAAGCACAGTGTACAACTCGGCATGACCACCTCATTCAGCATTCAGTCATGCCTGTTTCAGCTCCCTCTTCAGAGTTTACAAAGTTGGCCAATGACCGGAAACTCTTCTTTTCCAGATTCACCACAGTTTTGCTGTTTTGATTTTAATTCTCTGTTATAATAATTCATTCAGTCTACCCCTTTAAGTTTTGCTTAGAAATAATCATGTACTTCTACAATATTGTGGCACCCTGTGAATAATACCCCTGACAGAAAACTAAGTGCATTTACCTATTTTATTTCCTGTTCTGGTGCATTATATTTATAACAACTTTGTAATTGAGAACCAAATTCGGACCCAAGGCCTCTACATACCCACTGGGTAGTTCTAAGATGGTCGATTTTGTAGCCAGTGTTTTCATGTAGAGAACTGGTGGATTTGAAGCATAACTCTTCCAGGAGTATTGTTCAGCCAGGAGCACCCCTGGCATCAGGCCTGAAACCTCCTTCTGATGATCTGGTTAAAAAATATAAAAGGAAAAAATATCTTAATGCCTTTTAATATAATAACGCCCACAAGGAATGTACTGCTTGAGCTTTTGAACTATCAGACAAAGGGAACCACAGTGCAGTCTTCAGAGTCAATCGATCAATGGTTCTGTGTACCCAGGGATGGGTCACACCCATTGGGAATGTTGGAGTTTTTTCTTTTGTAAACACTGTTTCCCAATTCTCAAACCCTCCCCCGCACGTTATAAAATGCAAGTTATATATTTTTTCTTTTTCATTTTAGACGAATAAGGTGCGAAGATGATGGCAAAATGGAATTTGCACTGATAGAATACTGGAATTATACAATACAATGGAGGTCATTGAGTATAATTCCAAATATGCTTAATCAGAGCATAACTGCCATGTAACAACTACTGAATTTACTTCAACATCTTCCAAGTTACTTCAACATCTCCCAAACCTGCATTCTCTACAATCCAGGAGGACTGCTGCGGCGGCACGGTGGCGCAGCGGTAGAGTTGCTGCCTTACAGCGAATGCAGTGCCGGAGACTCAGGTTCGATCCTGACTACGGGTGCTGTACTGTAAGGAGTTTGTACGTTCTCCCCGTGACCTGCGTGGGTTTTCTCCGAGATCTTCGGTTTCCTCCCACACTCCAAAGAAGTACAGGTATGTAGGTTAATTGACTGGGTAAATGTAAAAATTGTCCCTAGTGGGTGTAGGATAGTGTTAATGTGCGGGGATCGCTGGGCGGCGCGGACTTGGTGGGCCGAAAAGGCCTGTTTCCGCGCTGTATCTGAAATATGAAAAAATAAAAATAATAACAGGTAACACATGGGAATGCACACAATAGGAAATACTTCTCCAAGTCATACACCATCTTAGAGCCACAGGGCACGGAAACAGGCACTTTGGCCCAACTCGTCATGTAAACCAAAATGTCCCATCTAAGTTTATGCCATTTGCACACGTTTGGCTCGTATACGTCTCAACCTTTTCTATCCATGCATGTGTCTTTTGAATGCCTTCATTGTACCTGCCCCAGGTACTTCCTCAGATAGCTCGTTCCACCACCCTATGTGTTGTCCCTCAGCTTCCTTTTAAATCTTTCCCTCTCATTTTTAATCTATGCCTTTCAGTTCTTGGTTCCCCTCCTCTGGAGCAAAGAATGCTGTGCGTTCACAATATCTATTCCCCTCATAATTTTATACATTTTGAAAAGATCATCCTCAGTCTCCTGTGCTCCAAGAAATAAAGTCCTAGCTTGCCCAATTTCTCCCTGTAACTCAGACCCTCAAGTCCTGGCAACATCCTTGTGAATTTTATCTCCACTCTTTCTAGCTTAATTTGGAAGTATACGAATGGAAGAGGGAGAGAGAAGTTGTCCATACCCAGTAGTGTGGGAAGCATTGGAGAGTGGATGTGAACCAGTATTGTGACCAATAAGATTGAAGTCAGGAGAGAAGCATTTAGGTATCGCTTTGTTCAAAAATGTAATTGCATGGGCCAGGCCAGTGAATCCCAATGCAAATTCCATTTTCCATTCTCCTATTGCTTCATGCAATTCACTTCAATCACTGCTTGGAAATAATCTTTATCAATCATTACTTATTTCTAAGGTAGACCCAAAATGCTGGAGTATCTCACTGGGTCAGGCAGCATCTCTGGAGAGATGGGTGGCATTTCGGGTCAAGACCCTTCTTCAGTCTGATGTCAGGGGAGGGGGCGGGACAAAGATAAGATGTAGTTGGAGACAGGAAGACTAGTGGGAGAACATGGAAGGAGAGGGGATAGAGAGGGAAAGCGGGGACTATCTGAAGTTAGAGAAGTCAATGTTCATACTGCTGGGGTGTAAACTACCCAAGCGAAATACGAGGTGCTGTTCCTCCAATTTGCACTGGGCCTCACTCTGACAATGGAGGAGACCCAGATATCACATTACCTTCTCACATACTTACCACTACATTTCTGTATGCAGACAGTCCCTGCTGTTGAACCATGATAGGCATACCACCCAGACATATTGCAACAAACTCTAATACGCTTTCCTCTCTCCTGGAGGAGAGGGTGTTACACAGCTACTGTCAGCAGCAATGGACTAGGGGACTACCATTTGCCTAAGCATTGGCAGTCGGCATGGTAGCGCAGCAGTAGAGTTGCTACCTTAGAGCGCCAGTCACCCGAATTTGATCCTGGTTTGTAGATTAATTTGGCTTCAGTAAAAATTATTAATTTCTCTGATGTTTCAGAGAAAACAAACCAAATTTGTTCAACCTCTCCTTATGGGTCATACCCACTAATCTTGGCAGCACCTGGTAAACCTCTTCTGCATCCTTTCCAAAGCCTCCACATCCTTTCGGTAATGGGGCGACAAGAACTGCACACAATCGTCATGAAGCGACCATAACATTACTGTGGATATAATTCTATGGACTTATCCTTTGGATGAATCTAATAACAAGTGGGTGTTATCTTAAATTAATTTTAGGTAATGCTAGAAAGCATTCCTTCGAAGTATAGTGGAAAAGTGGATCATTCTCCTCAAAAAACTATTCAGATTAGATCAATCTGGAATTTAAAAATTCCAATCAGTTCATTTTTGTTGAATATAGGTATTGAGATGACAGAACCAAGTTGGGTAGATGGAGCTGAGAAAAAGGAACATGGTCTATTTAAATCACGGAACACGTTCAATAAGTTGAACCATTTTTTTCCGTTCCCAAATTTAGATGACTGAATGCAACATTGAAAAGAAATAGTTCCAGACACTGACCTTTTTCATTGCTTTCCTTGCTGAGGCTTTTCTCACAACTGAGATCTCCCCAGCGCACCAGGGCCGAGAAGGTAACCAAAATCTCTATGGGCTTGACATCATCAACAAGTAGATAGCATGGTCCTCGGTCATCTGTGAACTAAACCATCACCGTTAAGACCATTATAACAAGATACCCAGTTTGAAGAATCAATAGAATCTGTAAAGTATATTACTTTTACTTCAATACATAGCAAACGAAGCGTATGTCTGATACTTTAGGTATTGTAGCTCATTATACATTGGAGTAATCCACAGTGCATCAATAGCAGCAAAAATACTTCAGATTTATACAGCGCTTTTAACATAGTAAAAAGTTCTAAGCACTTCACATCAAGAGTTTGCAAACCAATCACATGAGAGATGGCTGGATAAGGAGATGGAGAACTTAGTAACATGGTGTCAGGACAATAACCTCTCCAGTGTGAAGAAGGGTCTCGACCCGAAACGTCACACATTCCTTCTCTCCCGAGATGCTGCATGACCCGCTGAGTTACTCCAGCATTTTGTGTCAACCTCTCCCTCAATGTCAGCAAGACAAAAGGAGCTAGTTATCGACTTCAGGAAGCATAGTGGAGTACATGCTCCAATCTGCATCTGATGGTGTCAAAGTGGAAAAGGTTGAGAGCTTCAAGTTCCTTGGCGTTAATATTGCCAACGATCTGTTGTGGACCAACCTCATTCATGCGACACCCAAGAAGGCACAACACTGCCTATACCTCCTGAAGAAAATTATGGGCCGAATGGCCTAATTCTGTTCTAATCTGGCAGAAGGTACAGAAGCTTGAAAATGTGCACCACCAAACTCAGGAACTGTTCTTCCCGTCTGTTATCAGGATTCTAATTAGTCCTTCCATTAGCCAAGGTACTGTCAAAATCACCTCTACCATTGTGGACATTTGACTTTGTCGATGGAACTGATGCACTTCAATACGAGAACTATATTCTGCACCCTGCATCTTCCCCTTTGCCTTTGCTTAATTATTTGTAGTTGTGTTTGCGTACAGGTATGTAGGTTAATTGGCTGGGTAAATGTAAAAATTGTCCCTAGTGGGTGTAGGATAGTGTTAATGTACGGGGATTACTGGGCGGCACGGACTTGGAGGGCCGAAAAGGCCTATTTCCGGCTGTATGTATATGATATGATATGATATGATTCTATTTATGCATGGTATATTTGATCTGTTTGCAAAGCATGCAAAACAAAGCTTTCCACTGTAACTCGGTACACAAGACAATAATAAATTAAACTTATGGAGAGTGGTATGGTAGCAGGGTAAATGTATTTTTGAAGAAAGTTCCAAACAAAATTAAAAATGCAACCAAAAACATTAAAAACAACCAATGAACGATTGTTACCTTGAACGTTGACTTGTCAAACGTGTAAGTGTATTTACTTGAATTATGGAAAATTATCAGTGAGCTGAAATTAAATTAAAATGCAAAAAAGATCAGATGTTAAAGTCATACTCAAAAGCTACTTAGTAATTTAAATGTAAAATCTAGGTTTGCGATATGACCATTTGGGAGATCATTATTTTGTTTCTATCATTAAGTTGTTCAGAAAGTATTTTTCTTGTGATTTTGAATTCAAGTCTTTCTTACACCATAGTTTATAGAATGTTTATTTTAGTTTATTTTCATAAGTAAAAGTGAAATATTTGCAACTTGTGGCATATAATACATAAGTATTCTGTAACATTGTTCAGAAAACTATCACATCACAAGTTTCTTCTTTGATTTTCATAAATTTGTATAACATCACAATGAATAGGTCGTATCTTGTAAGATATGCCACATCACTCAGACTTGCCATCTCCATTGTTTATCCAGCAGATTTATGTTTTCCAGATCTGGAGGCACTTTTGAACACTTCAGAAGATTCCCACTAGGTGGAGCAAGCAAGCTCCAGGATCGGATAGGTCTCAGGCAATGTAGCAAATACATTTATCACATCACAAGATTCTTCTCTTGATTTTCACAAATTCACACTTGAATTGAATTGAATTTTTTTTTTAGCCAAGTATGTATACATACACAAGGAATTTGCCTTGGTGCTTTGCTCGCAAGTAACAATACGATATACAGTAGACAATTAAAAATAAAACATTATAACTTAAACATGTGAAGAATGAAGCTACAGACTTTTGTAGCGCAAGGAAGCTACAGACTTTTGGCTGTTGAGTAAAGCTACTGCTCGTGGAAAAAAACTGTTTTTATGTCTGGCTGTGGCGGCTTTGACAGTCCTGCGTCGCAACTGTTTACCATATATATAAATCATTTGGAGGAGGGAATTAGAAGCAACACTAGCAAATTTGCGGATGACACAATGCTGGGTGGCAGTGTAAACTGTGAAGAGGATGTTAGGAGGTTGCAGGGTGACCTGGACAGGTTGAGTGAGTGGGCAGATGCGTGGCAGATGCAGTATAATATAGATAAATGTGAGGTTATCCACTTTGGCGGCAAAAACAAGGAGGCATATTATTATCTCAATGGATTTAGGTTAGGTAAGGGGGAGGTGCAGCGAGACCTGGGTGTCCTTGTACACCAGTCACTGAAAGTTAGCGTGCAGGTACAGCAGGCAGTGAAGAAAGCTAATGGAATGTTGGCCTTCATAACCAGCAGATTTCAGTATAGGTGTAAAAAGGTTCTTCTGCAGTTCTATAGGGCCCTGGTAAGACCTCATCTGGAGTATTATGTACAGTTTTGGTCTCCTAATTTGAGGAAGGACATCCTTGTAATTGAGGCAGTGCAGAGTAGGTTCACGAGATTGATCCCTGGGATGGTGGGACTGTCATATGAGGAAAGATTGAAAAGACTAGGCTTGTATTCACTGGAGTTTAGAAGGATGAGAGGGGATCTTATAGAAACATATAAAATTATAAAAGGACTGGACAAGCTGGATGCAGGAAAAATATTCCCAATGTTGGGCGAGTCCAGAACCAGTGGCCAGTCTTAGAATAAAGGGGAGGCCATTTAAAACTGAGGTGAGAAAAAAACTTTTTCACCCAGAGAGTTGTGAATTTGTGGTTCCTGCTTTCTCCCCATATCCCTTAATTCCGTTAGCCATCAGAGCTATATCTAACTCTCTCTTGAAAACATCCAGTGAATTGGCCTCCACTGCCTTCTGTGGCAGAGAATTCCAGATTCACAACTCTCTGGGTGAAGATAGATAGGAAGGCAAGTTGTGAAGAGGGCCGATGAAGGATACAAAAGGATAGAGACATGTTAGCGAGGAGGCAAATATCTGGCAAATGGACATAATTTGGGAAATTATTCATTGTAAATGTAAAATAATAAAGCAAATTATCCAAATAATGCAAAATTGTGGTGTTCTGAGATGCCGGTGGGTTTAAGTGTCATTAAAGATTAGCATGTAAGGTTTACAAATTAGGAAAGAAAACAGAATTTTATCATTTACTGTTGAGGAGTTGAATACAAAAGTTGAGAGGTTATGCTTCCATTATATGGGGAATTAATCAGACTAAATCTCAAGTTCTGTATTGTATTGGTTTCCTTATATTGGTGATGATCTTAATTCATTGGAAGCAGATCAGAGAAAGTTAAGTCTGAAGAAGGGTCCCTGACTTGAAATGTTGCCCATCCATGTTCTCCGGAGATGCTACCTGACCCGCTGAGCTATTCCAACACTTTGTGCTTTTTTTTGGTACACCAGCACCTGCAGTTCCTTGTGTCTTCAGAGGAAGTTTACTTAACTAATACCTGGAATACACAGGTTACATTATGAGGAAAGATCGGCCAGGCTAGGTGTGTATGCTGGAGTTTAAGAGCGTGAGAAAGAACTTGACAAACCTGCAAGATGCTCTCGACCCAAAAGGTCACAAATCTACGTTCTCCAGTGAGATGTTGCCTGACGTGCTGAGTTACTATGGCACTTTGTGTTCTTTTGTATGCTAACTGGTGAACGTGAAGATGTTTCCTCTTGTAAAATAACCTAGAACTAGTAACTGTTGTTTAAAAATAATGTAATGCCAATTTAAAGCAAATGGATGAGATGATGTTTTTTTTCTCGTGGAGGATTATGAGTCTTTGGAACTCTCTTCAAAGAATGGTGGAAGCAGAATCTTCAATATTTTAGGCAGAGAGATAGATAGATATTATGACAGGCTACTGGATTTTGGTGGGAATGTGGAGTTGAGAATGCAGTCAGTTGATATTGAATTGTGAAATAGTCTTGAGGGACTGAGTGGCCTCCTCTACACCCTATTCATTTCTTTGTACATTTGTGGTACCAATTGAAGTAATCAGAATGTTAGAAACAACTAGCAGGTAAAGAACAGTAAGGAGACCATGTACCACTTTAGCAGGCATCAGGAAATTGCCACACACATGGGCAGTTAATCGTTTGTAAAGAGCTCTGAGAATGCTAAAGGAATAGAAAGCCAGGAAAATGATTAACAGATTCAACTGAAGAAGTGAATTGTCTAGGATTGACTACTTAGTGAACTTCCAATTAAGAATAGTTTGGAAAAAGCTACTCGCGCAATTAAAACTGGAACAAATACACCAGGGTCACAGCCACATCAAGGTGAACTGTGAAGAGATGAAGAACACGATGGTCCTCCTACAAACATCTTATCGTGTGAATGACATACCTTCTAATTAACCATGGATAACTACGTGGCCACCAGTATGGAGATTGCATCACATTATCCAGAATTGGGGACCCTAAATGTCCATGATTTATATTTAAACACAGGTAAATTAATGGTGGGAACAAACAGCGATGTATGCAGCAGAATGTTAAGTGTGTCTGCTTTTGGAAGGTCTCGTTCAATGGATGTGCACGGCACTCGTACATACATACATGGGCAAACTTAATGTGCTTAATGATCATTTGGATGTGGGCGCCGTGGTTTTCTCGTGATCTGCGTTAGTCACATGAACTTGGGTGCAAGAACCAGACATTGTGTTGTGATTTCTGCAACAGAATTAACAATGGTGGAAAGGCTGCCTTACTGGAAACACTTGCAGAAATCTTCATAATCAATCCATTTTTCCTTACAAAACTTCTGCTCGAACATGATTGGGGCATCAGAGGTGGCATCAGCGTTCAACTGGCTGGATGTCCGCGACAGCTCAGTGTTGTTGGGGTGGACGGCGGTGGTTTCTGAAACAGAGAAGGTGCCATTAGGGGCTTTAAAAAATACACATTTTACTAATACCTTAGAATGACTCTGTGAACGATGAAACACCTTTGAACTAAAGTCAATTTACACCCAAGAGGATCAAAGAAAAGAAAATAAGTAAATGCATGCTCTCCCTGTGACTGCATGGATTTCCCCCGGTTCTTCCGACATCCCGAAAACATGCTTGTTCTTAGGTAAATAATGCACTTTATAGTGATATAGGTGATAGGGAAATAAGTAGTGGGGGGGGGGGCAATGGGATTAATGGGATTTCTCTGGGAGCCAGCGTTCGAATGGCCTCCATCTAAGATGCAAGGAATTGCGTTCTCCCTGTGACTGCGTGTGTTTCTCCGGGTGCTCCGGTTTCCTCCCACATCCCATAGATGTGCAGGTTTGTAGGCTAATTGGCTTCTATAAATTGTTCCTAGTGTAGGACAAAGGAGTAGTGTTGATGGTTGACGTGGTTTTGAACGGTGGCCGAAGGGGCTATTTCCACGCTGTATCTCCAAGATAAGTGAAAATTGGTCCACAGTTTCAGTACAGTTACAGCTCAGTACAGTTACTGATTACAATGGAAAGGAAGGACTACTGACAGATGGGTAGTACAAGTTACTCTTTCTATTTGAATTAATTGATTTGATTTAATTATTTCTTAGTGCTAAGATTTAAGATTTTTAAGCATTCTCAATGTCTAATACATTCTAATAGCGTGCTTGAACACTTGCAAACAGCAGAGATTTACAAATTCATTGTAAGTCTGGATCTCCCTGGCTGTCAAGGTTGTCCTGGGGGTGAAACCAATTAGATAGATATGCAGTCTGAAGAAGGGTCTCGACCCGAAACGTCACCCATTCCTTCTCTCCCGAGATGCTGCCTGACCTGCTGAGTTACTCCAGCATTTTGTGAATAGATAGATATGCAGGGCCTTGCATATCTAAGTTTCCCAGCAAAACATTGTTCCTGAGAGTTCCCTCTCATTTAGAGTGGGATTCCAGGACATGCAATTGGTAGACTGTGGCAGCTCAACCATCAGCAGAAGATCCAGCCCAATGGTTTGGATGCAGTATTAAGAAATCCTACATCTAAATGATCAGATAATGCCAAGTCGGGTGGCAGAAAAATAAATAGTGTTTGTGGTTGTAGATTTTCTAAGAAGGCCACTGATAGATAGGGTGTGCGGGCAAAACCGTCGGAAAAAATGCAAGTTCATCCTTTGTAACCCAAGAAAGATAGATCAGAGTATTTTCTAATTGGCAAATGTGAATAAACAGAAGAGATTTAGCGGACTTGTAAGTGTTGTCCGATAAAAGATACTAGAGAGATCTAAAATTCAATTGAAAAGATAATGGGATATTTGCCCTCATCTCACGAAGGATATCTTGGCCGATGGAGTGATTGAAACCCAGATTCACCTGAGTGATAATGGAGCAAAAAGTTTTAAATTACGACACATTCAAAATAGAAGTCATTAATATTACCAACAATCTGTCGTGGACCAACCACACTGGCATGACAGCCAAGAAGGCGCACCAACGCCTTGACTTCCTGAGGAGACCGAGGAAATTGGCATGTCCCCAATGACTCTTACAACCGTCCACAAATGCACCATGGGATTGCATCACAGCTTGGTTTAACTGCAGCTCTGCCAAGTTGCATGAAATTGTTTTAGATGTAGCCGAGTCCATCACACAGACCAGACTTCCCAACATTGACTCCATCTAAACTTCACCCAACCTCGGAAACGCAGCCAACATGATCAAAAACGTCCCACCCTGGTCATTTCTTCTTCTTCTTGCCCCCGTCTGGCAGAAAGTACAGACGTTTGAAAGCACACACCACAAGACTCAGGAACAGTTTCTTCCCCTCTGTTGTGAGGCTTCGGAATGGACCTTTCATAAGCTAGCGTGCTGTCCGATTCACCTCTATCCAACTGTGAACATTAGACTTTGTCTATGGACCTGATGCGCTGCAATGCTGTGAACTCTATTGGGCAGTCTGTATCTTCCCCATTGTTTGAGTTTGACCTGATTCTATTTATGTATTGTATTATCTGATCTGTTTGGAGAGCATGCAAAACAAAACTTTTCACCATATCTCAGCACACGTGACAATAATCCTAAACCTAATCTAATGAGCAGAAAATAAAAATCATTATTTCTGTTGTGCGCTTAAGAAATTTAATACTAAGATATTAAACACCTCATCCTTGAAAACATCATATCTTGTATCAGTAAAATGTTGGCAGGTTTGATGGTTTACTCGTCAGTGGTTTTGCTCGGTCTTGCATTTTCCCAAGTTTCACGCATACATTCAGTGTTTTGAAGGAAGGAGACTCACCTTCGATTAAACCCTGCAGTTGCCGAGCATTTGAAGTGTCGTCCTGGTAACGATAAACAGAATTAATGTATAACCAGAACTGTCTGAAAGTCTAACCAGGTCTAAAAGTCTGGGAGGTCGACTGAAGGACCGATTTACCACTTAGTGGTGGCAGTAGGTGAGCCTCCTACTTTTCCTGTTATCTTGAAAAATGACCACCTTTCAAACCAACAAGAGGTACAACTTTTCACCTTGGGATGGCCCCATCCTCGGAACTCATGGGCTGCCTAAATCAACAATATAATTGAGGGAGGCAAAACAAAGTTTGTTTGGAATATTACTTGGCAATATTAAATGAGGTGGGATTGTGAGCATGAAGAAAGATGAGGAGATATAGACAAGCTCAATGAGTGGCAGCTGGAATATAATGTGATGGATGACCTCATTACCGATGAAGCATTATAGAATTTAGCATCCAACTGTGTTAAACTTAAATAAGGAGAAATTACAAAACAACGCGGAGGGATATAACTAAAGTGGACTGGGCACATAGTTTAGTGGGTAAAGTGATAGACCAGCAGTGGCAGATGGTTCAGGGCTCCAACTAAACGACATGGTGAGCAGAATAGATTTGAATTCTAAGGTGGTGGAGGAGAGGTGGGTGTTATGGAGGTGGGGTGGAATGAAATAGCCAAAGTTAACCAATGAAGTTAAAGAGAATATTAAGATGAAGGAGAAACGATAGAAGAAGCAAAGATTAGTGAAGGGCTTGAAAATGGGGATGAATTCAGAATTCAGCAAATGGGGAATTTAAAAAATCAAATTTAGAAAATAAATTTTGAGGGAAAACTAGCGAGACGTGTCAAAACTGTCAGAGCTTTTTTTAAAGTACATTAAATAAAAAGAGAGGATAAACTAAGCATAGCCCCCCTCCCCCCCCCCCCTAGATAACCTGCAGATTTTGAGAGACAGGATTTAATTGGCAGAGGAGAGTCAGTGGATGTGGTGTACCTTGACTTTCAGAAAGCCTTCGACAAGGTCCCACATAGGAGATTAGTGGGAAAAATTAGGGCACATGGTATTGGGGGTAGGGGACTGACATGGATAGAAAATTGGTTGACAGACAGAAAGCAAAGAGGGGGGATAAATGGGTCCCTTTCGGAATGGCAGGCAGTGACCAGTGGGGTACCGCAAGGTTCGGTGCTGGGACCCCAGCTATTTACGATATACATTAATGACTTAGACGAAGGGATTAAAAGTACCATTAGCAAATTTGCAGATGATACTAAGCTGGGGGGTAGTGTGAATTGTGAGGAAGATGCAATAAGGCTGCAGGGTGACTTGGACAGGTTGTGTGAGTGGGCGGATACATGGCAGATGCAGTTTAATGTAGATAAGTGTGAGGTTATTCACTTTGGAAGTAAGAATAGAAAGGCAGATTATTATCTGAATGGTGTCAAGTTAGGAGGAGGGGGAGTTCAACGAGATCTGGGTGTCCTAGTGCATCAGTCAATGAAAGGAAGCATGCAGGTACAGCAGGCAGTGAAGAAAGCCAATGGAATGTTGGCCTTCATAACAAGAGGAGTTGAGTATAGGAGCAAAGAGGTCCTTCTACAGTTGTACCGGGCCCTGATGAGACCGCACCTGGAGTACTGTGTGCAGTTTTGGTCTCCAAATTTGAGGAAGGATATTCTTGCTATGGAGAGCGTGCAGCGTAGGTTCACTAGGTTAATTCCCGGAATGGCGGGACTGTCGTATGTTGAAAGGCTGGAGCGATTGGGCTTGTATACACTGGAATTTAGAAGGATGAGGGGGGATCTTATTGAAACATATAAGATAATTAGGGGATTGGACACATTAGAGGCAGGAAACATGTTCCCAATATTGGGGGAGTCCAGAACAAGGGGCCACAGTTTAAGAATAAGGGGTAGGCCATTTAGAACGGAGATGAGGAAGAACTTTTTCAGTCAGAGAGTGGTGAAGGTGTGGAATTCTCTGCCTCAGAAGGCAGTGGAGGCCAGTTCGTTGGATGCTTTCAAGAGAGAGCTGGATAGAGCTCTTAAGGATAGCGGAATGAGGGGGTATGGGGAGAAGGCAGGAATGGGGTACTGATTGAGAGTGATCAGCCATGATCGCATTGAATGGCGGTGCTGGCTCGAAGGGCTGAATGGCCTACTCCTGCACCTATTGTCTATTGTCTATTGTCTATAATTGCATTTGCAACTGAGTAGGGATAGTCAGCATAGCTTTGTGTGAGGGAAATCAAGTCTCATGAGTTTGTTGGAGACATTGACTGTTCACAACCACAAGATGGCGGCGCTGCCCTAGCAGCTGCGGCTCACCTGCGGTCCATTTGTCTTTGTGTTTTTGTTGGGGTTTTTTTGGTCTTAATTGTAGTTGTGATGTGGTGTTTTTGTGTTTGTGTACTATGTGTGTATGTGGGGGGGAGGGGGAAACTGTAACATTGTAAATATGTGTCCCTTCCGAACGGAGACCCGACCTTTGTTTTCTGGGTGTTGTCTCCGTTCCTGCTGCGGCCTACCATCGGCCCAACTCCTGGAGCTGTCGGCCTCCAGGGCTCTGGTTCGCAGAGCCCGCGGATCGGACTTACCACCACCGGAGCCGGCCGTCTTCGGAGGCTGCGGGAGCGGCTGCGACTCGCCTTAGGCTCGGGCCGCGTGGATGCCGACATCGGGAGCTCCGGCAGCGGCAGCGGGTTCGCCCGCCCCGGATCGCGGGCCTTGGGTCGCGGACATTTCACCGTCCGGCGCGGCCTAAGATATGCCGCGGGATATTTCTCTGCTGGGCGGGGGCTTCAATGTCGGGAGCCACGACCGCCCCGACCGCCCCGACGTGCAGCAACAGCGGCAGCAGCGTGTTCGCCCGCCCCGGATCGGACTTATCATCGGCGGAGCCGGCCGTCTTCGGAGGCTGGGGGAGCGGCTGCGACGCGACGCGCCTTGGGGCTTGGCCCGCTGTGGACCGTCCGGTGCGGCCTGCAACCACAACAACCTGACTGCGGGCGAGGACAGCGGGAGAAGGGAAAGACATTGTGGCCTTCCATCACAGTGAGGAGAGGACTGGAGGAGACTCACTGTGATGGATGTTTCTTTGATGGATGTTTCTTTTTTTTTGTGTGTTTTTGGGGTTGGGTGGTTTGAGTGCCTGTTTGATGCTTTTATTGTTGGACTGTGTTTTTGGTTTTTTTTTGGGGTTGTGTAATTTGAATGCCTGTTTAACGCTTTTATTGTTGGACTGTGTTTTGGGGGGTTTTGGGGTTGTGTGATTTGAATGCCTATTTAATGCTTTTATTGTTGGACTGTGTTTTTGGGGGGTTTTGGGGTTGGGTAATTTGGGTGCCTGTTTAGTGCTTTTATTGTTGGACTGTGTTTTTGGGGGTTTTTTGGAGGTGTAATTTTGATGCTTATTTAATGCTTTTGTTGTTGGACTGTGGGTGATTGAATTAACATTTTGTTCAAGATGGCCGCGCCGTTGTGTTTGGCTGCCTGCCACTGTATGTTTCTTTTTTTTCCTAGTCAGATGTGCAGCACTTTGGTCAACGTGGGTTGTTTTTAAATGTGCTATACAAATAAATTGACTTGACTTGACTTGACATCTTCCCATTAGTTAAATGTCTGTGCTTCCAAATCATTGCAACTCGTCCTCAGTCATATGCTTCTTCTTTCCCCTGTGGAATCACCGATCTTTCCTTCATGAATCTTTCCATTATCGCATCTCCCCTCTCCCACCTTCCAGGCAGCTTATGAGATATTGTGCAATGAGAGGTTGGAATCCAGCCCAGATTCAATGTGGTTTACATCTCAGAGAAGGCCTTACTTGTGACATGAAAGACCACAGGACCATCCATGTGAATCACAGCTGAGCACATATGCTGAGTAAGGACAGGACAGATAATATACCAAATTAGGCTGTCATATTCCAATGAGGCTAGTTTCTGCATTTTGGTTCATGCACTTTCTTCTTCATGCATATACAAGTAAAATGTTACCATTGGCATCAAGTATGCTTTTCATTCCAATTAACTTTGAGGCTGTTAAGTGAGTGGGCTCTGTGCATAAGCACCTTAAATTATATGACCAAAGAACCAGGATGCAATTTATCATGGAGACACAGTGGTGCAACAGTAGAGTTGCTGCCTTACAGCGCTTGCAGCACCGGAGACCCGGGTTCCATCCTGACTATGGGTGCTGTCTGTACAGAGTTTGTACATTCTCCCTGTGACCTGCGTTGGTTTTCTCCGAGATCTTCGGTTTCCTCCCTTTCCTCCCGCACTCCAAAGACGTACAGGTTTGTAGGTTAATTGGCTTGGTAAATGTAAAAATTGTCCCTAGTGTGTGTAGGATAGTGTTAATATGCGGGGATCGTTGGTCGGCGCGGACCCGGTGGGCCGAAGGGCCTGTTTCCACGCTGTTTCTCTAATGCAGATGTTGGTATCTTAAGCAAAACACAAAATGCTGGAGTAATTCTACAGGTCAGCCAGCATCTGAGGAAGGAATGGATAAGCGCCGTTTGGGTCAGGACCATTCTTCATGGTATGCTGAGCAAATTAGTATCAACTGCAGGATTGCATCAGGATCTTGATCGATTGGCCAGGTGGACTGAGGAATTTAATCCAGAGAAATGCGAGATGTTGCATTTTGGGGAGCACAAACATGGGCAAACCTACACAGTGAACAGTAGAGCTCTGGGGAGTGTTGTAGAGCAGAGTAATGGCACATAGTTCATTGAAAGTAGCATCACAGTTGGATAGGGTGGTCAAATAGGCTTTTGGCACATTGGCCTTCATCAGTCAGAGCACTGTATAGAGGTTGGGATGTCATGTTGCAGTCGTATAAGACATTGGTAAGGTCGCTTTTAGAGTATTGTGTTCAATTTTGGCAAACTATGTTATAGGAAATATGTTGTCAAGCTGGAAAGGGTGCTGAGATGATTTATGAGGATGTTGCCAGGACTTGAGGGCCTGAGCTATAGGGAAAGGTTGAGCAGGCTAGGACTCTATTACTTGGAGCGCAGGATGAGGGGTAATCTGATAGCGGTGTATAAAATCATGAGAACCAGAGAACATCGGTTGAAGGTGAGGGAGAAAAGATTTAATAGGGACTTGGGGGGTAACCTTTTCACGCCAAGGGTGATAGGTGTATGGAACGAGCTGCCGGAGGAGGCAGCTGAAGCAAGAAATATTGCTACGTTTAAGAAACATTTAGACAGGTACATGGATAGGATCAGTTTGGACAATATACAATAGGTGCAGGAGTAGGCCATTTGGCCCTTCAAGCCAGCACAACCATTCAATGTGATCATGGCTGATCATTCTCAATCAGTACCCCATTCCTGCCTTCTCCCCATACCCCCTGACTCCGCTATCCTTAAGAGCTCTATCTTGCTCTCTCTTGAAAGCATTCAGAGCATTAAATATGTATAATTGGAAATACCCTATTTGGAAATCTCTGTAGCACCTAATACAAGCAACTCACTTTATTAGAATCTACTAGAGAACCTGGTCGAATTTTAGCAGCTGGTTTAGAAGATTCTTCCTGCAAAGATACAAAATGACAATTGTTTAATTAATCTAACATTTGATAGAGATACAGTTCTATAAATTCACTTTCAGCAACATTTATTGCCAATTCCTATTTGCCCTTGAGCAGCCGCCTTGAAACCAGTGCAGTCCTTCTGGTGAAGGTACTCCCACAATGCTTTTGGAAATGGACTTAGATCCAGCAATGATGAAGGTCTGTGATGTACCCCAAGAATGGTGAGTAACCTGCAGAGGAACCTGGAGATTGTGATCTTCCATTGTGGCTGCTGGCCTTGACTTGTTGGTGATTGAAGTTCTAAACCTCTATGGGACCGAAGTAGTCAACTCCTACATCTGTAAATGGAGGATTATCAGGTTGAATCCTTTCCAGCGGCAAGTCTGCCACCTTTTGTTCCCCAACTCTTCCCCGCTGCCGTTTACACACAATGCAGTCCGTAATGACCTTTCTTGCAGCGGAGTTGCATCTTCTAGGAGCTGCCACTTGCACAGACCGGGTCAGCGATAAGCGTAATGACTCAAACAATAATAACAGAGATCCTCCTAGACGTTTAATAGATAGTCTTCTTTATTTGAAGGTGCAATAAACATATTGGCATATCTCTTGTCATCGACTGGTTATTAATTGCAAGAAACGAAGATTAACTTATATCAGAGTGATAGCATCTTAGAACTGAGATGAGGAAAAACTTTTTCAGTCAGAGAGTTGTGAATCTGTGGAATTCTCTGCCTCAGAAGGCAGTGGAGGCCAATTCTCTGAATGCATTCAAGAGAGAGCTAGATAGAGCTCTTAAGAATAGCGGAGTCAGGGGGTATGGGGAGAAGGCAGGAACGGGGTACTGATTGAGAATGATCAGCCACGATCACATTGAATGATCACATCACATCACATCACATCACAGTGCTGGCTCGAAGGGCCAAATGGCCTCCTCCTGCACCTATTGTCTATTGTCTATAGCAAGAGCAAAGTATGGAGGAGAGAAGGAACTGCCCAAGATCCAAAGCATACCAACTCATCTGTGAAATGGTGGTGGGGGTTTTATGGTGTGGGCATGTATGGCTGCTGAAGGTACTGGCTCACTTATCTTCATTGATGATACAACTGATGATGGTAGTAGCATAATGAATTCTGAAGTATATCGACACATTCTATCCGCTCAAATTCAAACAAATGCCTCAAAACTCAATGGCCAGCAGTTTGTTTTGCAGCAAGACAATGATCCCAAACATACTTCTAAAGCAAGAAAAGAGTTTTTAAAAGCTAAAAAATGGTAAGTTCTTGAGTGACCAAGTCAATCACCTGATCTGAACCCAATTGAGCATGCCTTTTATCTGCTGAAGAGAAAACTGAAGGAAACTAGCCCCCAAAACAAGCATAAGCTAAAGATGGCTGCAATACAGGCCTAGCAGAGCATCACCAAAGAAGACACCCAGCAACTGGTGATGTCCATGAATCGCAGAGTTCAAGCAGTCATTGCATGCAAAGGATATGCAACGAAATACTAAACATGACTACTTTCATTTACATGACATTGCTGTGTCCCAAACATTATGGTGCCCTGAAATGTATATATATATATATAAATACTGCTGTAATTTCTACACGGTGAAACCAAAATGTATAAAAATGACCTTTATTAAAATCTGGCAATGTGCACTTTAACCACATGTGATTTTTTTCTATTGCAAATCCCAAATTGTTGAGTACAGAGGCAAATAAATAAATGATGGGTCTTTGTCCCAAACATCATGAGGTCACTGTAAATATCTGTCAAGAAATAAATTGTTCTTAAATTTCTTAAAAAGCTATTGTTAACAGTTGTTCCAATAATTAAATAATTAAAGACTCCTATCAATTGTTTCTCATACTTTACAAAAATAATTTGCCATCCCAAAATATTGTCAAATATTAAAATTTGCTTTTTGAAATATTTTGGAACACTGATCTAGCAGCAATTTTGGTTACTTTTCCATATTTCACTGTAATCTGCATTTTAATTGAGTATCAACAGATTAATATGTTTATTATTTTTTAAAACAACTTAAAAAAAACTGTTTTCACCTAGTTCCAAATATCTCTGATTTGAAATGTCTTATGATACACAAGCACTATGAGGCCACAAAGTTAGTGGCACGATGACTGCAAAGAGTTACATTGGGCATAAGGTGATGGATGGTTCTAGCAGAGATTTGGTTTTCTGCTTCAATTTCAACAACCTTACTCACTTTTTTATGTTCTGATGCACTGCCTCGTTTATCTTTTCCACTTCCTTGCCGACTTCCTTGGCTACTGTGTCGACTTTTAGCGGTGGGGGACTTGGCTGACTGCTGACCACCGGATTTTGTGCTTTCAGACAGTGTCTCCTGAAAACATGCAAAATGGCATTTGTTAAACACATCATACTTGATGGAGGGACATATTTCACCTACTTGGATAACAATATTGTTGTCGTGCAAACTGGAAGGCAGTCCAACTTATCCAGAACAAAAGTCCCATATTTAGGACTTCTTCACTTTTTTTTGAAATTCTGGAAAAAACCGAATCTTTATCTGAGAAACATACGGTTTCTGTAATCTTTGATGTGGATTTGGCTGAATAGGTCCTGCAACACACACTCCCCCTCACCCCCCCCCCCCACCCCCGTGTTATCCGTTGCCTTGGACTGTATTTCGTTCCACAGATGTTGCTTGACATGTGAGTGGGGAGGGGAGAGAGGGGGAGTGGAGAAGGGGGAGGGGAGAGGGGGGGGAGGGAGAGGGGGAGAGGGGAGGAGAGGGGGAGAGGGGAGGAGAGGGGGAGAGGGGAGGGGAGGGGGGGAGGGAGGGAGGGAGGGAGGGAGGGAGGGAGGGAGGGAGGGAGGGAGGGAGGGAGGGAGGGAGGGAGGGAGGGAGGGAGGGAGGGAGGGAGGGAGGGAGGGAGGGAGGGAGGGAGGGAGGGAGGGAGGGAGGGAGGGAGGGAGGGAGGGAGGGAGGGAGGGAGGGAGGGAGGGAGGGAGGGAGGGAGGGAGGGAGAGGGAGGGGGAGGGAGGGAGAGAGAGGGGAGGAAGGAGAGGAGGGTGAGGGGGAAGGGAGAGGGAGAATTTGGAAAGAGATGTAAAGGTAGGATTCGGGCAGGTGGCATAATAAGGAGAGGAATTATGGTGGCACAGATTACATTGAGATAAAGGGAAGGATAAAGGCAGTCAGCAGAGGTGGGTAGATAGAATGAAAGCCGAGAGGGAAAAATAAGCAGCATGGAAGAGGTAAAAGAGGAAAAGGAAGGATTAAAAGAGAGGTAAAAATAAAATGGACTAAAATTAGAAATGGGGACGGAAGATATATTCATGGAGTCTTCACACTTGGGAACACCAGTGCACTAAATGAGTTTGATTCAAATTAGATCCAGCTAATCAGATTGGCCATCCACAAAGTGCTATATCATCAGCAGTTTCATCATATCCCCCATTCTACCACTGCCATCAAGTCAGTGCCAACCATGGTTCAATAAACTGTTTTGCAGATCAAATCAGGATGAGTACCATGTACAAGATATGAGATGCTAACCTGATGAAATAGAACATGGAAATTTCATTCTGCTTAATACTGCAAGCAGCGTGCATCAGGCAGGATGAATCAATTCTAAAACCAATGGTTGAGTTCATAGCTCTGCAAAATTGCCACCACATTGGTAACTCATTTCCAGGCTTCCTTGGTGTCATTTGTGAAGTGTTGCCCTGTAGAAGAACTTTCCATGGATCTAGTCAAACTATCCCAGTACAACTGCAAATCAGGCATCTACCAAGTGGGATGAACAATTTCCCTAGGTATGCCCTCTTCACAAAATACTGGGGGAAAAAAATCAAAGTAATGACCATCAGTCTGAATCACCAGCAGCACAATGGAAGATATAATGGATCTTTACTGCTTACCATGCTCAGTTTCAGTCCGCCCGATCAATTGTCTCAACTACACCTTGCACATGCATACTTGGCCAATAAACTTATCCTTTCATTCATTCATTGTATAAAATCTGGACAAAGAAAAGCTAAATTCCAGAATTCCAGAATACGGCCTTGAGATGACTTCAAGGCCGTATCCAACTGAATGTCCCAAGGATTCCAAATCAGAGCTGAAGTCAATGGGAATTAAAAGGAGAATTCTCTGCAGACAGTGTCATATCTCAGCAAAGGGGAATGGTTGTGGATATTGAAGGAATACAATTCCGTTCGGAATATCATCTCAGCAAATGTGAAATAGATTGAGTAGTGGTCGGAAATCCCATTTTTTTAAACGGGTCAATGCGAAAGGATCTATATTAGGTCTTATATGTTAAGTTTTGTATCACTTCATGAAATATTGCAAGGGTATTTCCTTTACTCCAGTGTGCCTTGGAGTAGATTATTACTTTGAATGTAGTGTTGACTTGCAGGGCACCAGATATTGGCATGATGTGAGCTTTTGGCTTGGAAGGATGTTTGGCATCGGACACAGGTTTTAACCAGCATTGGCTGGTTAGCTCATTTGAGATTGAATGGTTGAGATCAGCTTGATCGGACAAAACGTAGTCAATTAAAGTCAATCTCCATGACAGGAGACAGACGAGTGACTGACATCTACTATAAACCCACTGACTCGCACAGCTATCTGGACTACACTTCTTCCCACCCGGTCCCCTGCAAAAAGTCTATCCCCTACTCCCAATTCCTCCGTCTACGCCGCATCTGTGCCCGGGATGAGGTGTTTCACACTAGGGCATCAGAGATGTCCTCATTCTTTAGGAAACGGGGCTTCCCCTCTTCCATTATAGATGAGGCTCTCACTAGGGCCTCTTCTACATCCCACAACTCTGCTCTTGCTCCCCCTCCCCCCATTCGTAAAAAGGACAGAATCCCCCTCGTTCTTACTTTCCACCCCACCAGCCAGCGTATCCAACAAATCATCCTCCAACATTTGCGTCACCTACAACGGGACCCCACCACTGGCCACATCTTCCCATCCGCTCCCCTTTCTGCATTCTGCAGAGACCATTCCCTCCGTAACTCCTTGGTCCACTCGTCCCTTCCTACCCAAACCACCCCATCCCCGGGCACTTTCCCCTGCAACCACAGGAGATGCAACACCAGTCCCTTTACCTCCCCCCTCAACTCCATCCAAGGACCCAAACAGTCTTTCCAGGTGAGACAGAGGTTCACCTGCACCTCCTCCAACCTCATCTATTGCATCCGCTGCTCTAGATGTCAACTTCTTTACATCGGCAAAACCAAACGCAGGATCGGCGATCGTTTCGCTCAACACCTTGCTCAGTCCGCCTTAACCAACCTGATCTCCCAGTGGCTGAGCTCTTCAACTCCTCCTCCCACTCCCAGTCTGAACTTTCTGTCATGGGCCTCCTCCAGTGCCATAGTGAGGCCCACCGGAAATTGGAGGAACAGCACCTCATATTTCGCTTGGGCAGCTTGCAGCCCAGCGGTATGAACATTGACTTCTCCAACTTTAGATAGTTCCTCTGTCCCTCTCTTCCTCTCCCCCTTCCCAGTTCTCCCTCTATCTTCCTGTCTCCACCTATATCCTTCCTTTGTCCCACCCCCCTGACATCAGTCTGAAGAAGGGTCTCGACCCGAAACGTCACCCATTCCTTCTCTCCTGAGATGCTGCCTGACCTGCTGAATTACTCCAGCATTTTGTGAAATAAATACCTTTGATTTGTACCAGCATCTGCAGTTATTTTCTTACAATTAAAGTCAAGATTATTTGAGGATCTTGTAGATTTAAATGACAAACTAAATAAATTAAGGAAATTTATAAAAATGAATGCAGGAAATTAAACTAAAGTACAAAAGGAACATTTTTCTGATTGGTGCCCTGAGGGATCTATCACTAGTCACAAAAAAATAAACCAAGATTTTTCTGTAAGGAATCTATAAGTATTGGACTGATGGAAAGCGATCTTTGTGCAAAGGGCATTATTACTAAAGGAACAAAGCAGAAAGTTTATTTTCATGGAATGAATAAAGTTGTAACTCAATAAAAAATAAATATATATTAAAGCTGCTGAGATTCAGCATTGTTTAACTTTCTTCAGGATATACATATTGTACTATGAATTAATAAAAAGTTGCAATTTTATCATAATTCTTTGTAAATACCTTCTTGTTCTCAACACTCTTCTTGGGGTTTTGTTTATGCATTATGGATGGTATTGAGGAAAATTCACCTGACTTGCTCTCTTCCACTTGGGAAATCTAGAAAAGTACACAATTAACATTTGTTATGGAATCATGGAGTCCTACAGCATGGAAACAGGCCCTTCGGTCCAACATGTCCATGTCGACCAAGGTGCCTCATCTAAGCTCGTCTTATTTGCCTGTGTTTGGCCCATATCCCTCTCAACCTTTCCTATCCATGTACTTGTCTAAATGTGATTTAAATGCTAATATAATACCTGCCTCAACCACCTCCTCTGGTGGCTCATCTCACCTACACACCACCCTCTCAGTGAAAAAGATACCCTTCACATTCGTATTAAATCTTGCTCTTCTTACATGAAACATGTTCTCTTGTTTATTGATTCCCCATATCCTGGGAAAATGCCTGTGTTTTCACTCTATCTATTCCCTCATGATATTATACATCTCCTTAAGATCACTCCTCAACCATGGTCCATTGTTAGCTGTGGAAGAGTTGATAGAGAAGGATGGACGTGATCAGTGTGACTGGCCAGCTTACAACCCAGTGGTATGAATGTTGACTTCTCTAATTTCAAGTTACCCCTGCATTCCCTGTCTCTCTGCCCTTTCCCCCACCCTAGTCATCCTGCCAGTTCCACTGTTCACATCCATATATCCCTTCGTTATCACCTCTTCCACAGCCAACAGTGAACCACAGTGGGCTCCACCTCTCTTTGGACATCGGTGCCAGCCCTGATTTGTTCGGAACCTTTACATTATCATAGTTTCCCTTCCCCCTGATTCTCAGTCTGAAGGAGGGTCTCGACCCGAAACGTCACCTATTCCTTTTCTCCAGAGATGCTGCCTGACCCGCTGGGACACTCCAGCATTTTGTATCTATCTTCATTTACGAAATACTTTGGAATCCTGATATTTAATTTGGAGATAGATTGTTTCACCTCTTTGTTGGGAAGTGGTTCTATAGGCTTAATGGTTTCTTCAAATTCTTGAATGGCTTCCGGTGTTTCATCGATTTCAGTCACAGCCGCCATGACAGGGGGGGCACCTTTTATACCTTTCTGCTGCTCCTTTCTGTGGGAAGAGATATTAAAAAATTAGAGAACTGAACCCATATATTTGGAGAAATTACATTTAGAAATTTCACGATAGCAGATCCCACCATTTTGTTTTGGATGGTAGTGTTTATAAACTCAGTTCACAATGCATTCAAGAGAGAGCTAGATAGAGCTCTTAAGGATAGCGGAGTCAGGGGGTATGGGGAGAAGGTAGGAATGGGGTACTGATTGAGAATGATCAGCCATGATCACATTGAATGGCGGTGCTGGCTCGAAGGGCCGAATGGCCTACTCCTGCACCTATTGTCTATTGTCTTTAACTTGGGAAGCCATTATTTCATTGAAATGTTATCATCCAACTATAACGTGGGTTCACGTGGCTCGGTGAAAATTCAAAGATTGTCCTAGACTTTGCTGGGAGAACAATAGTAATTAGATGCATCTTTACTAAAGAACCCAGCACTTTTATCGGAAGGGTTTATGGACAGAAATGGTTTGAGTTCCAAATTTCTGGAAATTGCTGTGCAATTGTCCACTCCAATGAAAGCTTCACCAAAAAAATATCAAACTCCCAGTTAATTCCAACTTGGTTTAGAAAAGCAAATTAGTGGTCACATTTTATGATGTGTTGACTTTTTCTATGTCAGGTATTATTTTACAAGAAATGCCCCTCATCCTCTCCAATCTAAAACAAACATTTAAAGCTGTAGAGTCTCAGTCCATTGTGGAAAACTGTTCCAGATTATACTTAAAATGTAGAAATTAGAGAACGAGAAATCCATCCCCAATTGTGCTAAATGCCCTATACAGTAATACTAGCAATTCTAATGAAAATGTATGGAATGGATATTGGAAGGCATTACCTGTCTCCCCCAACCCAAGAGTTTTCAGCCCTCACCCATTCCATCGCATCTGAGCCAAATCATGACCACCACCACTCAATTTTTTCTCTACTCATTGGATAACAAGGTACTATGTTGATTCTGTTGGGTCTCTGAGTTCCCTGATATTATGCTGCCCAGTTAAATTTTGAATAATTTGAAGTACTAAATAACTTTGATTGGAAGAGTGAGGGGAAAAAAGTGAACAGATTTGGGTAGGGTCTTGAGATGTCCTGTTTGAGCAAACTTTATAGTAATAATTGCATTCCAGCTGGAAAGAAAACTATAGATCTTCTGACTGCATGGGCTTCTTTTCACATTCCATGGACGTGCTGGTAGTTGGCTCCTATAAATTACTCCTTAAAGTAAGATAAATGGAAAAAAAATCAAAGCGATATTGATGGACATGTGAGAGAGATTAAGTTGCAGGATTACAAGGGGAAAGAAATCTAATGGGATCGATCTGATGGGAATCAGCACAGACCACATATTGTCCACTAAGGAAGACACAAACAATCTCCCAGATGTACTAGAGGATATGGGATCTAGGGGGATAGAGGAACTGAAAGAAATTTGCATTAGGCGAGAAATAGTATTGGGTCGACTGATGGGACTGAAGGTTGATAAATCCCCAGGGCCTGATGGTCTGCATCCCAGGGTACTCAGGGAGGTGGCTCTAGAAATAGTGGTTGCATTGGTGATCATTTTCCAGTGTTCAATAGATTCAGGATCAGTTCCTGTGGATTGGAGGATAGCTAATGTTATCCCACTTTTCAAGAAAGGAGCGAGAGAGAAAACGGGAAATTACAGACCAGTTAGCCTGACATCGGTGGTGGGGAAGATGCTGGAGTCAATTATTAAAGAGGTAATAACGGTGCTTTTGGATAGCAGTAAAAGGATAAGCATGGATTTATGAAAGGGAAATAAATCATGCTTGACTAATCTTCTGGAATTTCTTGAGGATGTGACAAGTAAAATGGATGAAGGGGAGCCAGTGGATGTAATGTATCTAGACTTTCAGAAAGCCTTTGATAAGGTCCCACACGGGAGATTGGTGAGCAAAATTAGAGCACATGGTGTTGGGGGTAGGGTGTTGACATGGATAGAGAAATGGTTGGCAGACAGGAAGCAAAGAGTAGGAGTAAACGGGTCCTTTTCAGAATGGCAGGCAGTGGCGAATGGAGTGCCGCAAGGCTCGGTGTTGGGGACGCAACTATTTACCATATATATTAATGATTTGGATGAAGGAATTAGAAATAACACTAACAAGTTTGCAAATGACACAAAGCTGGGTGGCAGTGTGAACTGCGAAGAGTATGCTAGGAGGTTGCAGGGTGACCTGGACAGGTTGAGTGAATGGGCAGATGCATGGCAGATGCAGTATAATGTAGATAAATGTGAGGTTATCCACTTTGGCGGCAGAAACAAGGAGGCATATTATTATCCCAATGGTGTCAGGTTAGGTAAAGGGGAAGGACAGAGAGACCTGGGTGTCCTTGTACACCAGTCACTGAAAGTTGGCGTGCAAGTACAGCAGGCATTGAAGACAGCTAATGGCATGTTGGCCTTCATAACGAGAGGATTTCAGTATAGGAGGTTCTTCTGCAGTTGTATAGGGCTCTGGTAAGACCACATCTGGAGTATTGTGTGCAGTTTTGGTTTCCTAATTTGAGGAAGGTCATCCTTGTAATTGAGGCAGTGCAGCGTAGGTTCACGCGATTGATCCCTGAGATGGCGGGACTGTCATATGAGGAAAGATTGAAAAGACTAGGCTTGTATTCACTGGAGTTTAAGAAGGATAAAATTATAAAAGGACTGGACAAGCTAGATGCAGGAAATATGTTCCCAATGTTGGGGGAGTCCAGAACCAGGGGACACAGTCTTAGAATAAAGGGGAGGCCATTTAAAACTGAGGTGAGAAGGAACTTTTTCACCCAGAGAGTTGTGAATTTGTGGAATTATCTGCCACAGAGGGTATTGGAGGCCAAATCACTGGATGAATTTAAGAAAGAGTTAGATAGAGTTCTGGGGGCTAGTGGAATCAAGGAATATGGGGAGAAGTTGGGCACAGGTTACTGATTGTGGATGATCAGCCATGATCACAATGAATGGTGGTGCTGGCTCGAAGGGCCGAATGGCTTCCTCCTGCACCTATTTTCTACCTTTCTATGTTTCTATGTCCTTCTGCATCGTAATAAGTCAGCTTTGCATGCAGTGGTCCACTTACTTCGCTGGTGGCAAGATTGTGGCATCCATCTTGTGGTCAAGCAATGGACTTGCAATTTCAATGTATTGTTCAGGCTTTATTGGTTTGGGCTCTGTCAATTGGAAGAAATTATTTGTCAGGTTGCTTTTAAAAGTTATTTTTAGAGTCATAGAGTGATACAGTGTGGTAACAGGCACTGCGGCCCAACTTCCCCACACTGGCCAACATGTTCCAGCTACATTAGTCCCACCTGGCTGCGCTTGGTTCATGTCCCTCCAAACCTGTCCTATCCATGTACCTGTCTAACTATTTCTTAAACGTTGGGATAGTCCCAGCCTCAACTACCTCGTCTGGCAGCATGTTCCATACACTCACCACCCTTAGTATGTAAAAGTTACCCCTCAGATTCCTATTAAATCTTTTCCCTTCACCTTGAACCTATGTCCTCTGGTCCTTGGTTCCCCTACTCTGGGCAAGAGACTCTACCCGATCTATTTCCCTCATGATTTTACACACCTTTATAAGATTTCCCCTCATCCTCCTGCGCTCCAAGGAAAAGAAACCCAGCCGACACAACCTCTCCCTAAAGCTCACACCCTCTAGTACTGGCAACATCCTCGTAAATCTCCTCTCTGAACCCTTTCAAGCTTGACAATACTTTTTCTATAACATGATGCCCTGAACTGAACACAATATTCTAAATGCGGTCTCACCAACGTCTTATACAACTGCAACATGACTCCCAACTTCTATACTCAATACTCTTTTACAAGAGACATTGACTAATATCTATATATATTACTAAAATTCTCATCTTGTTTGTTCCCTTCTTCCTGTATGTTTGTTCCCCTGTATGTTTTTTTGTCCCGTATGTTTCTTCGTGCCGTTTTCATCCAGCAAAAAACGGTACACGATAGCGCCACAATTTTAGGCCCACCCTACTCGCCATTCTCCCGCGGTCTCAATAAATCCACTTTTGTTACTTTTTAAACACAATTTACCTAATAAACTTTAATAAATGCGCTCCACCCCCCCATCCCCCGGGAGGACCAACGCCCGTCCCGGCGTGCCCCACGCCTGACCTTCCTCCCATGGTGCAGCTTGGCGGCAGAGGCAGCGGCAGAGGGTCCATCAAAATGGCCGTCGCCGCTGTTCGCCGCCGTTTCCGGTCGCCTCCTGCTGACCTGCAGGAGAGGCTTCGGGTCTACGGCTCGCTCTCCCTGCAACGCTGGATGCATGGGGCCGAGGTCAGTGGCTTTTCCCTGTCCCCCCTCGCCCGCCCACAGCCCCAGGGGACACTCTCCGCCCGGCAACGGGTCCACGGGTTGCCGGGCCTCCAGGATCGTCAGTTGTGGGAGGGTTGCCGGGCCTGCAGGAGAGGTCTGCAGGAGAGATTTGGACCCAACGGGTCCACGTCAGTCTAGTAATAAAATAAAGTTTGAAAACACACTCGTCAGCAACCTAGTTTAAAAGGAATTAAAAATTTAGACTAAAAGAGTCACGTTGGAGCATTGTAACATTTTTGTTTTGATTTTCCTCACCTCTGTCATCCTCTTCAACCAGAGCATCATCCGAGATCCTCTCCTTTAATTCCAGCCACTTCCTCATCCATGAACTTCATTGGTCTGCAAGCGACAGACTTCCCTTCAGCTGCCAAGGCCCTAAACTCTGGAATTCTCTCCGTGAAACATTGAATCCCTACTTTGCTTCCCTTTCCCAAGGCATCCTTTAAAACTTACTTTTTTTGCCAATATTTTCAGTCTCAATATCTCAGTCAAATTCTGTTTGACCACACTCCTTTGAAGCATCTTGCATCAGCTTATTACATTAAGGCTTCTCTGTTAATGCAAGTTATCCTTGTTGGTGTGTGTAGGGAGGAAATGCAAGGAATACTTAGAAGGACCACAGGCAGGCTTGCAAAAGAGAGGATCTGAACTGGTTCTACTGCTTACTCATTTACAACATAACCAAAATACTCCTGGATGTGTAGGAAAGAACTGCAGATGCTGATTTAAATCGAAGATATACACAAAATGCTGGAGTAACTTCAAAGAAGAATGGTCTCGACCCGAAACGTCACCCATTCCTTCTCTCCAGAGATGCTGCTTGTCCCGCTGAGTTACTCCAGCATTTTGTGTCTACGTAAAAAAATCCTGGACATCAATTTATTGCAATAGATCCCCTACTCTTTCAATTTCTTTCAAAGTGTGTAGACCAAGAATTCAGTTAAACTGCCTATAACCCTTTGATCATGATTATTCAAGTTCTTGAGACAAATTGAACTCTCACACCAGGAGCAGTTTTCATTGTGAAAATGAAAGTGGATTACCTTTTGGGTCAGCTACTGGAAAAGGACGATTCTGTGGTCTTATCAACTTCCATTGAGGAATCTGTATCTCCTCTGGTGGATTTACAAGGGGATAAGATCTCGTTCTTCTCACCAGTACTGGGTGACTGTGGATGTGGGAAAGGCCATAGTGCCGCAGGTTCTCTGAGGATTCCGCCTACAAGAGAATGAAAATAATTTCATTGAAAATAAATAAAAAGGGTCTTGACCTGAAACATCACCCATTCCTTCTCTCCAGAGATGTTGCCTGTACCACTGAGTTACTCCAGCATTTTGCGCCTATCTTCGAAAGCAAACTGATACTCCCAATGCAATAGTGAAAATGGTGCACTGTCAAAGATGCCACTTTTCAGATGAGACGTTGAAGGACTTTTGCTCTCAAGTGGATGCGAAAGATTCCATGGCAATAGTTTGAAGCAGAAGACAGGAGTTCTCCCAAAATCCTGGTAAATATTCGTCCCTCAACCCAAATTGTTAAAATAGATTGTCCAGTCATTATCTTTACATTGAAGGTAACTTGTAGCTGTTCACTTGATTACAGTATCATTGGAATAAAAAAAATCAGAGAAAAAAAGGCACACTGTATAAAAAAAGAGCATCATCATTACCATTTGTGTAAGCAATGAAGTAGATCCATCTAACAGCTGCAGTGGGGAATAGGTAGCATACATCACCATCTGTGGCATCACTGGCATCGGGAGTACTGCGGCACAAAGAACATAAAGAGTGCCATCTTAAACAATAGTATACCACTAGGGTCGACTTTCCTACGCTTTTATCTCAACACAATAGCAGTAACTTTATTTCAAAAGCGGGTTGGAGTCGTACAGCACAGATGAAGAGATTTGGCCATTTGTGCCAGTGCCAATCACATTACTTCTCCTCCCTTTGCATATTTCGTTTTTGTACGTTTTAAGAATACAAACACTTTTGAAAGTGATTTTAGAATATGCCTCCACCGCCAAATTTGACAGTGCAATAAACATCATTAGCAACTTGCTGCACATTGCTCCAAGGTTCAATTGCCAATTATTTCAAATCCTCTAATCGCCCACGGTGGAAACATTCTTTGGCTGGCAGATGGGGAGGGGTTAGCATTTTGATGTAATGAAGGTCTTACTATAAATGTACGTACTATTCTCTTCCTTTTAAGAAATAAATGTTGTTCACCATTTGGGTTTGAACAATGGATCACCTTAGTCGTGCACAAATTGAAAAGATGCTAACTGTGATCTGGGCTATGTTTGTTTGAACAAAGCTATTCATACCAGGTTGTTCATAAATGTAATGCTAAAATTGAATGCTGACCAGGTACAGGAGAATCTGCTGTAGGAAAAATGTTATTAAACGGAAAAGGATTAACAACATTAAATCCCTCAGAGAAGATTTACGAGGGTGCTGCCAGAACTCCAGGGCATGAGTTAAAGGGAGAGGTTGAGCAAGTTAGGACATTCTTCCTTGGAGCACAGGAAGATGAGGGGTGATCTTATAGAGGTAATTAAGATCACAAAATGAATAGATAGGGTAAATACACAGTCTTTTACCCAGAGTATGGGAATCAAGAACCCTTGATTCAAGAGGACATAGGTTTCAGGTAAGGGAGAAAATAATTAATAAAGAACCTGAAGGGCAACTTTCTTTACACAAAGAGTGGTAGGTATATGGAATGGGCTACCAGAAAAGTAGTTAAGCCAGGTACTATCACAATGTTTAAGAAACATTTGGACAGGTACATGGATGAGAAAAGTTTGGAGGGATGTGGTTCCAAACGCAGGCAGGTGGGATGAGAATACACCGATCAGCCAAAACATTATGACCACCTGCCTAATATGCTGTTGGTGCTCCATGTGCTGCCAAAACAGCACCGATCCGCTGACGCATAAGACCCCTGAAGGTATCCTGTGGTATCTGGCACCAAAACATTAGCAGCAGATCCTTCAAATCCTGTAAGTTGCGAGGTGGAGTTGCCGTGGATGGGATTTGTTCATCCAGCACATCCCACAGATGCTCAATCGGATTGAGATCTGGAGAATTTGGAGACCAGGGCAACACCGTGAACACTTCATCATGTTCCTCGAACCATTCCCGGACAATGTGTGCAGTGTGGCAGGGCGCATTATCCTGCTGAAAGAGGCCACTGCCATCAGGGAATACCAGGGTGTACCTGGTCTGCAACGATGTTTAGATAGGTGACACGTGTCAAATTGACATCCACATGAATGGCCGGACCCAGGGTTTCCCAGCAGAACATTGCCCAGAGCCTCACACTCCCTCCACCGGCTTGTCGTTTTCCCACACTCGGTTCGGACCAGATGGGATAGCCTTTGTTGCCCCCGCACATCGATGAGCCTTGGGCGCCCAACACCCTGCCGCTGGTTTGTGGTTTGTCCCTCCTCAGACCACTGTTGGTAGGTACTCACCACTGCTGACCGGGAGCACCCCACAAGCCTTGCCGTTTCAGAGATGCTCTGCCCCATAACAATTTGGCCCTTGTCAAAGTCACTCAGGTCTTTACTCCTGCCCATTTCTCCTGCATCCAACACATCAACTTCAAGAACTGACTGTTCACTTGCTGCCTAATATATCCCACCGCTTGACAGGTGCCATTGTAACAAGATAACCAATGTTATTCACTTCACCTGCCAGTGGTCATAATGTTTTGGCTCATTGGTGTATGTGGGGCAAGTTGGTCAGCGTGGGCAACCTGGGCCTTAGGGCTTGTTTCCACACTGTATGACTCTGACTCTAAACCATTTATCCCCTTGTTCTGTCATTCAATCATCTGACAAAGGTAATGTGATACATCCATTCTAAATTGGTTATCAATAGTATTAGATTAAAGGAGAAGTAATATGGCCAAGGAGAAGGAGTGTTCTGAGAATCAAGAGTGTTTCAGGAACCTGCAACAGATGATCAGAGAATTGAAAAAGAAGAATTGAAAAGAAAATATAATAAAACTAAAAATATGAAGAACTATTTAAAAATATAAGAGCTTCTAAAATGGTGTAAAAAGGTAGTGAGTAGCAAAACTAAATATGAACCCTTTAAAGTCCAAGACGGTTTTCAACACAGTGGGGAATAAAGAAATGGCTGAAGTAAATAAATATTTTATTGATATCTTAATGGTTGTATCTGCCAGAAATGGTTGGTGACAAATGTGCAAATCAGAATAGGAAACTTGAAATTATTAATAACGGGAAAGAGCAAGTACTGGAAAAATTAAGAGGAAAGGAAGTCTCCAAATCACCTTGACTGGATAATCCTTATCTTCAGCTTTAAAACAACAGAGTAGGCATCATCTATGGTGTTCAAAAATTCTAAGATTCAGAAATATTGTTAGCATACAGGAATCTAACATCCCATTTAAGAAAGGCACGCTGAGGAAAATAGCAGACCAATCAATTTGACATCAATGCAAAAAGTGCTGAAATCCATTATTAAGGAGTATAAAGGCAATTGTAATAAAATTAGGCAAAGGCAACACGGTTTAATGAAAGAGAAATCATGCTTGATACATTGCATAATATCATTTCTAAGGATACGAGAAGTATGCCAGATAAAAGAGAAGATTGCAGCAGTTCAAGAATATGTTTTGTCACCATCTTAGGTTTGGTTTTAAATGTTAGTCATGCCAGTGATGTCTACATTCGATAAACAAAAATAACAGAGTGGGCAGAATGTCCATCTGTAGCTTTTTTTAAAAACAAAATTCACAGATGAGGAAAAGACTATTACACAAAATAAGAGCTTAGGGTATTGGAGGTAATATGGATCATGAATTGGATAAAGAATCATTGACAAAATCGCACGCCATAAGAAGTAGTGTCCGTTCCTCAGCTACTTATCTGGTGACCTAAACAATAGTGTGCAACATATATAGGATTGCGGACAAAGCTACGATAGAAAACGCCTTGCAAAGATGACATAAAATATCAGAGAAGGATATATGGAGATTTAGTTTGGAAAGTAATGGAAAATGATGAAAATGCAAGGTTATTAATTTTGGTAGTGAGAATAGAAAATGGTCGATTTTACAAATGGTGAAAAGCCAACAAATTATGGCACGTAGTGTATTCTGGATAGTGAGCTCCATGAAATGTTCATATTTAATAGTCAACGACCGCAAACAAATAGGAAGCCAAATGACATAATGCCATTTATTTCCAGAAATTTGTGGAGAAGTGCAAGCAAACCATATTGCAGTTGAGTAGGGTTTTTATGAGAAGATACCTGGTACATTTTGCGCATTTTTAGTCTCCATGCAAAAGGAAGTTTTTGCAACGTAGATTTACTAGATTGATTCTTGGGGTGAGGAGGTGGAAGAAAGTTTATCTCACACAGAAAGAACAGGCAAAATCTGGCAAAATCTCACTGGAAATTAGAAGAATGAGCGAAGATCTCACTAAAATAGGTAAGATTTGAGAGGGAGCACAGTAGAGCCTGAGGGGACTTTAAAATCCATCCATCTGAAGGCACACCAGACCTTCACCTCATGACGTATAAGAGAAATAAACAGAGTATCACCAACCACAGAACCTGGAATGTCTCAGCCTTTCCTGAAGGCATTCACTCCATCAATCAGGTAGAATTGTGGTGCTCCCTTCTTAAATACGACTGCCCAAAGGAACTCAAATCCATTTTACGTTTGCTTCATGATGGTACAACAGAGTTCATTTTATCAAATGAGTCTACGGCAGAGTCAATGTCAGCTCAAACCAGCATCTGCAAAGCTGCAGAAATCAGTTTTGCTGCAAAGCTGCACCTGACATCCAGAACATAGATTACCCAACTTCAATAGTTGAGATGCAAGCTGCATACGGTGCTTAAATATGCATGCACTTGGAGGTCAAACTGCAAATCAATGTTGGCTCCTTTAATAGACAATAGACAATAGACAATAGAAAATAGGTGCAGGAGAAGGCCATTCGGCCCTTCGAGCCAGCACCGCCATTCAATATGATCATGGCTGACAAGAAAATGCACGCTGAATGTCAGTGGGCTTGAAGCAATGCATGCAGCAGTTGCAAAGATACTTACAGCAATTTAATCATGGGGTATTTGTCTGAACAAAGCTTTACATGACAGTTTGTACAAAAATATAAGGACAGGTACATGCTCAGGAAAGGTTTAAAGGGATATGTGCCAAACCCAGGCTGGAGGGACTAGTGTAGATGGGGCATCTTGGTCGGCACAGACAAGTTGGGCCGAATGACCTTCTTCTATACTGTATGACTCTATGACTCTAAAAGGTTGAAGCTGAGCTTCAAATAGGATTAATTCATCCCTTCAAACGTATTCAATCATTCTCTGCAGGGAAAGTGATACATCTTTTCCTATCTAACACCATATGAAAAGGAGGCCTGTAGCTCTTTAGTTTGGGGTCAGCCTGGTGAACATTTTTGTACTTTCACCAAAGCCTTGAATTACTTTGTATAATATGGCTCCTGAACTGTTTTACGTAGAACATATTGAATGGGGTGCCTATGGGATGTACAGTAGATTAACAGCGTAACGTATTGGCCATCTAAGACTTTTATCTCATCCAAGACTTACTACTTTAAAAAATATTTAATACACTGTTGTAAGTGGAAAATCAATGAGTGACTGTGGATATTGATGGCAGTTGTGTTGTCATTAGCACCACCATTAGATGGCAGTGCAATTTGATTTGAGTTACTGATGTGACCAAAGTTACTCCTATTGTTGATTTCTCCTTTGTGTCCTCTCTGAGCCTGCTTCTGATTATCCTTTCTACACTTACCATTTCTTCAACAAAATGATGATCAAAGCTTCAGAACACCAGGAAGCTTAATCAAGGTAAATTTTGTCAAGAAATACAAAAAAATTGATAATACTGCAAATCTGAAATAAAATCTGAAAATGCTGTGATTACTCGGTAGGTCATGCTGCGTGATGAGTTATTTTTTAAAGTTGAAGATCGTTTGTCGAAACTTAGTTATGGCTTGATCTTAGGTTAAGTTAAGATGCCATGTATTCCATGGTCACAAATTCAAACTTCTAGAATATCATCACTAGAATCAGTGCTTTGTTTGTGATGGTACGTGCAAAACACCTTTATTTTGTTTCCTGGCCACATGACATGTGTTGTAGGAGTTGTGGGGTAAACAATAGCAAGGGCTAGAATTATTGAATAGGGATGTGGATTTGCTAATGTGGTGGCAGGAAACCAAAGTCTACCAGGAATGTCATTGATTATGTGTGTACCTACCATTGCAACAGAAATTTGGACCTCGGCAGGAAACTGCAGACAAAGTCTAAACAGGAATGTAATTGATTATGCGTGTATCTAGCTTTGAAATAGAAATTTCTAAAAGAGTGCCCTTTAATTCTGAGGCTATGACCTCTGGTCCTAGACTCCCACAAGTGGAAACATCCTTTCCACATCCATTCTATCTAGGCCTTTCATTTTTCTGCAAGTTTCAATGAGGTCCCCCCCTTAACCTTCTAAACAATTTTTGCTCCAACAACATGTACATTTATTAATCATGCATACCAACACCATTTTTGTGTTGAAGAAAAAGCGCTAAATAGAATTCACAACTCCATACCTGCCCTCATACCATATTATTAGTAATCAGCTTTATCCCAGTCGCTTTATCCCAAGTGGAGGGGTAAACCTCACGGCCCTTGACAACAGCACATTGCACTGGCTACAGCGCCTGGAGGGCGTTACATAATTTCTGCTGCCTCAAATGCAAGAAGAAGCAGTCACTGCAAAACGACTATCATGACTACTGTCATTCTGTGTGTGTTGCTATTATCCGTTCGTCTCAGTCACTTTTCCTATTAGATTCTTCAGTAATCCTGAGAATGGGGGGGAGGGAGAGAAAAATCAGTAATCCCATTAGTGATTGGAAGCCACTTCTCTGGTGCATATAATTGTGGGCATGGTCTCCAAGCACACCTGTGCAGTACCAATGAAAATGGACTGATGTGGTAAAGGGCAAAGAGTTTTAGACTCAGAATTCAATGCAAATCACTAAAAGGTAAAACATGAATGACTACCACCAGGCCATTACTAACTGGATTATTATTTATACCATTTGAAAATGGACTTTGATAGCCGCAAAAAAAATAATATATATATTATATATCTATATATATAAACCAGTATTACTCTATTGCTGAACTTTGAAACCATTTTTACTTTGACAGTTTTAGCCGAGCAATAACACTTTTCTCATCAAAGAAAGCTATTGATGAAAAACCTTTCAGTAATCTCACCAGGGATTAGCATGTATGCTCGAACAGGGGCAAAAAATGAAAAAACCTCCATCAACTATGCTTCCAACTTACATTCTACTACAGATAGAGAAGGATTTCGAGAAAGAGTTGTCTGTCGTTGAATTAAAGATTTGCTTTTCTCTTTATTGTGTTCTCCTTCCTTAGTCTTTTTCTTCCCAGCTTCCTTTGTTTCTGGTTTATCTGAGAAAATAGGTTTTAAAATTACTGAAAGCACATGTGTGCCCTTTTTAACGTCCAGCTGACTATCTACTCTATTGCAACTCAATCTCCAGGAATACAATAAGATAGACTTAATTTATAAATTGTGACCATTTCACGAGAACACAAACTTAACCAAGTTATGTAGGGTTAATCCATCTAAATGTATACATTAGGGATGTAGGCTTATGATTCTGGCTGTGCTGCTGCATTGCTGGAAGTGCTGGAAGTGAGGCGAGTTCCATCTTCAGCAAATTGCAGTCTAAATTGTAGGGGAACATTCAGGATGCACAAAGCCAGCACTTGGCTGGAACGTAAAAAAACATGCATGTACGGAGAAGATAGAACAAATTCAATACATGCTTTAAATTGGAAAACAGAAATGGAAGGGAGACAAACAACGATATTTTGGAGAGATGTGGGCTAAGTCCCGTCGTTTGAAATAACACCTGCCAATGCTTGAAGGTGCATGTAAGAGCAACGCTGGAAAATGCAGACAATCCAAGAAGGAAGATCAGTAGTCAGATTAAAAAGGCATGAAGCAAGCTTCCAGGAGTCATTTCATCCATTTGACTTGCAACCTACCAATACATCTCAAAACATGCATCCATGAGTGATAGCTTTCCCACATCACTATCTGTCCTCTCTTTTCTCCATGAGGCAGTTATTCACTCCAATGCTCATGCCATAATCACAAAGACAGCCTTCTTCCACCTCAAAAACATTGCCCGTCTCCGTCCATCCCTCTCCTTCACAGCTGCAGAAACCCTCATCCACGCCTTCATCACCTCCCGTCTGGACTACTGCAACAGCCTCCTCTATGGTTCACCCTCAAAAATCATCAGTAAACTTCAATACATTCAAAACTCCGCTGCCCGTCTACTCACCCACTCCCCGATCCGTGACCATATCACCCCCGTCCTTTACAAACTCCACTGGCTCCCCATCCCCCAGAGAATCCAATACAAAATCCTCCTCATGACCTACAAAGCCCTCCATAACCTGGCCCCATCCTACCTGACTGACCTTCTCCACAGGCACACTCCCACCTGCACCCTCCGCTCTGCTGCTGCCAATCTCCTGTCCCCCCCCATCCGGACCAAACTCAGATCCTGGGGGGACAGGGCTTTCTCCATCGCTGCTCCCACCCTATGGAACTCACTACCCCAAACCGTCAGAGACTCCTCCTCACTCACCACATTCAAAACATCACTGAAGTCTCACCTCTTCAGCACTGCCTTCAACCACTGAAGGTCACCTCACCTTCTGTCTCCTTTCTCTGTTCGTTTACTTATTTATCTATTTATTCACTTCTCTATGTTCTAGAAATCCCTGTAAAGCGTCTTTGAGTGTTTGAAAAGCGCTATATAAATGTAATGCATTATTATTATTATTATTAATGTCAAGTTGCGGGATGTGACCTGAACCACATATCCTCATGCAGAATAAATTAGAGAGACCATGGGAAGTCACATGTCAAATTTCTTCTGAAATGAGTATGTCGAACGAGTAATGGAAGATGTTGACTAGTCCTTCTACAGCTTTACAATAATTAGGATTTCAAAGCCATAGAGGAACCAACAGAACAGTGCCTGGATATCATACAATGCCTTCCTTTTCTTTTTCACTGGACTAATTTGAGCATGAAATCATTGAGAAACGAGTAAAAGGCATGCAACATTCCATCTCAGTCTTGCTAGCCAGATTCTCATCCATTTGCTCTTTTTTTGTCATTCATGTATCCAGCATGATTCAGCCAAGGGTTGCATATATTGGTATATATATATTGCCACAATCAAAGTTTTCATAGCAAAGACACAGAGCTGTGCTGGTGGAGTCCTGACAATATAAGGAAGAAGCTGTGGAGCATGATCTCTGACATTCTGAAAGGAAGAACAATACATGACTATCACACTTACAAAAAGGCACCACAGCCATATCTGAGCACCAGTAACTCATGCAGAAGTCCAATACTAACAACTGAGGTTGATATAACATAGCATGATGTGGAATGAATTATAGAGTCATTAACTGCTAATCTATTTCCAATAATGATATGGATGCTCGAACACCAGGCTTCAGACCTTGGGAGATTGCTTTCAGGGGTGACCACAATCAGCTTCTTGAGCTCCATCTCTCACCAGTCCACCATCCATCATCATCCGTTGTAACCGAACCAAGGATAAATGCTGAACTTACAGTTCATCTTCATTATTCTATTTTCTGCCTAATAATAGCTGTTAGTGATCTCATCTTCCCACCATGCTGTCTCAGTCAAAAGCAAAATGTGCAATAATGAGGCAACTAGCCTCAGCGTCACCCCAAGACTCCAAAGCCCTTTGTCCAGTGTGACCAGGGTGAAAGGAAGTTACATTTCTTACTGGTTTGATCAGTGATCTAATTTTGCCATTTTAACTCACTTATATTAATTGCATTGATTACTTTCGTACCATCTTACTTTCACAACAAAATGCATTCCCACCAAAGTATCTCAACACCCTTGGTAAACCAAGCACCATTGGCATCCCAATCCTGAAATATTATCTTGGCAAAGCCGAAGGAAAATATTTAAATTGGAATAGTTAAGCGCAAGGATAAATACAATTAATTTTGGTAGACAATAAAACCTGTACACATTGTACTACAGGTCCAGGGTTTTGAAGAGACCAAAGTCCAGAAAATCTTTCATATTGCATAACAGTTTTGTAAAATCAATCATACATGCAATGAGTGAGTAGTTTCCAAAGTATATCTTAGGTCTTCTGGGATGGTATGATGGTAGAATGCCTATTTGTGATTAGCCTCAAGCATGAGCAGTGAGAGCAATCAAAATGTAGTAAGCATTGTACATTACAATGAGGTCCCCCCTCATCCTGCTAACAATCCAGCAAGTACAGGCCCAGAGCTGTCAAACATTCATCATACGTTAACCCAATCATTCGTGAGGCAGCGCGAAGTACAAATGGAGTCAATAGAAGGGAGGTTGGTTTGTGTGTTGGTCTGGGCTCCGTCCAAAATTTGCTGTAATTTCTTGCGGTCTTGGTTGGAGCTGTTCCCAAACCAACTTGTGATGCATCCTGCTAAAATGATTTCTATGGTGCACCTGTAGAAGTTGGTGAGAGTTGCAGGGGACATGCCGAATTTCCTAAGCCTTCTGAGGAAGTAGAGGCATTGGTGTGATAGTGAGCTTCCAAATCTGGAGAAGTACAATGAAAGGGGGTAACATGGACACCATCTGCAGGGAGCAAAGCTTACTCAGGAAATTCCAGGCCTTCAACAAAAATATCATCTGAGGAATATTATCACACAAATATTTATCTTCAGTGGAGCATTGAAAATTTAAGTATTAATACTGAAAATGCACCTCTACAAAGTGTGAAAACAAAATATTACATGAATCAACAAACAATGTGTATTCTATGGCATTATTAATAGTACAAATAGTCCAGGGGGAGTCACAAAAATGTTGTTGGATAAAATTTGTCACTGAATAACATCTAGGACAGGTGACCAAAAGTTTGATGAAGCAGGAGGATTCAAGAAGTAACTTAAAGAAGGCAAGGCTGAGGACAAAAATTTCATATCTGACGATACATGATGGATGGATCAACACAGATCAATAATGATGGATCAACACAGTTAAGAAGCAAGAAAAATGAAGAACTCACAACGGATTAGACCCAGTGAACATACTGACAGACAAGAAGCACATGATTGAAGGATGAATAGATTCGTGTGTTAGGGCACAGAGACAGGATTTTGGATGGATTTAACTTTTCAGATCGCACAAACTGAACAGGCCAGCCAGCAGGCTATCTTAACACCCTGGAGTAACAAAAACATTGATAGAAGTTTCATCAACGGGGAAGCGAGGGCAAAAGAGGAAATTGTAAGTTAGAGTGGTGGGAGATCACCATCTTCGTGATGGGATCAGCAAATCAATTCTTAATTTTTTAAAATGAATGGCTGTACCTTTGGCAACTTTTTCTGTTGGTTTGACGACGGCACTATCTACCTTTGTCTCCTTCTCTTTTTCCTCATTTTCCATCAGGTCTGGTAAAGTCGTCACTTCTGCAGCCTCTTCCTCAGGTACAGGGGGCTCCTGGCTTGTCAAAGTGAATTCTGGCACCATAGTCTTGAGAAAGGACCAGATTTTTTCAAACTCATCAGATCTGCAAGAAATAACAAAGGATCATATGTCATTGTCAGGAATACCTTCCTTATTCACAATGACATGAATGTATTTTAAGTATAAAATGTAAAATATAATGCTGGCATTAATGAAAGAGCTACATAGGCCAAATTGAAAAAATAAAATAAATTTTAAAATATATATTATACCAGTAAACTTTCAGTTCTCCAACCAGAAGTTTAACTATGTAAAGTGGTAATTATGGTGTTAAAACAGAAGCATAAGAGAATCTCGAGAAAGCCCATTAGCTATAACAGGAACGATTCACTATTTTTTAATCATTTATAGACTGTGGGCAGTCCTGGTAAGACTTGAACTTTCTGTGCATTCCTAACTTCTCCAACAAGATGGTTGTGGTTATGCTTTAGATGCAGTCCTTCTTCTGAAGGCACACCTAACGTTGTTGGGCATGGAGTTCCAGGATTTAAACCCTGCAACACAGAGGCTGCAGTGATGCATGTCCAAGTCTTGATAGCGTGTGGGAAACTGCAAGTCAAGAGTCATACAGCACAGAAATAGGCCATCAGCCCAACATGCCGACCAAGATGCCTCAACTAAGCCAGTCCCATTTGCCTGCGTTTGGCCCATATTTTTCAGAAGATTTCCTATCCACATTCCTGTCTAAATGTGTCTAAAATGTTGTTATTGTACCTGCCTTAACCACTTCTTCTGGCAGCTCGTTCCATATACCCATCACCTACTGAGTGAAAAACAATCCCCCTCCGATCCCTATTAAATCTTTCCGCTTTCACCTTAAATCTATGCCCTCTAGTTCTTGATTCCCCTATCCTGGAAAAAAGACTGCGCTTTAACCCTATCTATTTTCCTCATAATTTTATATATCTTTATAAGATAACCTCGGTCTCCTACACTCTTGGGAATAAAGCCCCAGCCCGTCCAATCTCTTCATATCCTGGCAACACCCCCGGTGTTGATGTGGTGTTTCCAGGCACATATTGCTCTAGTCCTTCTTAACTGCAGAGATTGTGAGTTTGGGAGATGCTGTCAACCAAGATGCTTAACCACCAACGCACCTGCTCCCCCTCAAACCACCTGCTCCCCCTTATCCTGTCAACCCCTGTCTCAGTTCTCCCCAGTCTCCACCACCGACCTCTTCACAGGAATGAAAACTGCCACCTGCTCTCTGGACCCCATCCCCTCCAGCTTTGTCAAGGCCTGCCTTCCTGCTCTCTCTCCACTTATCACTGCAACAATAAACTCCTCCCTGTCCATTGGCATCGTCCCGCCATCCCTCAAAATCACTGCTGTCACCCCTATTCTGAAAAAACCTGGACTCAACCCTGACACCCCAAACAACTTCAGACCAATCTCCAACCTACCCTTTCTGTCCAAGGTTTTGGAACGCGCTGTAGCTTCTCAACTCAAACATCACCTCTTTACCAATAACCTGTATGAAACATTCCAATCCGGATTCCGCTCCAACCACAGGACTGAAACTGCACTCCTCAAAATCACCAACGACCTTTTCCTCTCCTCTGACGCTGGCAACCTCAACATTCTCATCCTACTCGACCTCAGCGCCGCCTTTGACACCATAAATCACTCCATCCTCCTCACCCGACTTGAAACCACCTTTAACATCACCGGCACAGCCCTATCCTGGATCAAATCATACTTCTCCGACAGGCACCAGTTCATCTCCATTAATAACTGCAAATCCCCCACCGCTCCCCTCCCCCAAGATGTCCCCCAAGGTTCAGTTCTCGGCCCCCTCCTCTTCATCCTGTACCTGTTCCCCCTTGGTCAATTAATCTGCCGTCATGGTCTCAAGTTCCACTGCTTCGCCGATGACATCCAGCTCCTCATCTCCACCAAGTCAATCTCCACCACCACACACTCTACCCTGACAAACTGCATCACTGAAATAAAATCTTGGCTTCAATTCAATTTCCTCAAACTCAACTGCGACAAATCTGAAATCATCATCATTGGACCAAAAATGCTCACCAAATCCACCCACAACTTCACCCTCAATATTGATGGTTTCCCAGTATCCACCTTCCCTCACATCCGGAATCTTGGAATCATCTTTGATCAAACCCTCTCCTTCGACAAACACATCAAACACATCACCAAGACAGCCTTCTTCCACCTCAAAAACATCGCCCGTCTCCGTCCATCCCTCTCCTCCACAGCTGCAGAAACCCTCATCCATGCCTTCATCACCTCCCGTCTGGACTATTACAACAGCCTCCTCTATGGTTCACCCTAAAAAATCATCAATAAACTCCAATACATCCAGAACTCCGCTGCCCGTCTGCTCACCCACTCCCTGATCTGTGACCATATCACCCCCGTCCTTTACAAGCTCCACTGGCTCCCCATCCCCCAGAGAATCCAGTACTAAATCCTCCTCATGACCTACAAATCCCTCCATAACCTGGCCCCATCCTACCTGACTGACCTCCTCCACAGACACACTGCAACCCGTACCCTCCGCTCTGCTGCTGCCAACCTCCTGTCCCCGCCCATCCGGACCAAACTCAGATCCTGGGGGGACAGGGCTTTCTCCATCGCTGCTCCCACACTCTGGAACTCACTACCTCAGACCATCAGAGACTCCTCCTCACTCACCACATTCAAAACATCACTGAGGTCTCACCTGTTCAGCACTGCCTTCAATCACTGACCGTCACCTCACCTTATTTTTCCTTTTCTGTTCGTTTACTTATTTATCTATTTATTTTATTTTCTATGTTTTAGTAAACCCTGTAAAGCGTCTTTGAGTGTTTAGAAAAGCGCTATATAAATGTAATGCATTATTATTATTATTATTAAAGTAACCTTGGTGATTATCTGCAATATAGGACAGCTATTGTGGCTTAGTGATGAAGGAATTGAATGTAAAAGGTGGTGGATGCAGTACTAAGTAAACAGGCTGCTCTGTCCTGGAAGGTCGTTGCGCACTGTAGCAATAATCAAGATAAATTGAGATTTTTCATCGCACTCGTAATAATGTATAATCAGCTTTAAATAGAAACATAGAAAATAGGTGCAGGCGGAGGCCATTCAGCCCTTCGAGCCAGCACCGCCATTCATTGTGATCATGGCTGATCGTCCCCAATCAATCCCCTTGCCTGCCTTCTCCCCATATCCCTTGATTTCACTAGCCCCTAGAGCTCTATCTAACTCTCTCTTAAATCCATCCAGTGATTTGGCATCCACTGCCCTCTGTGGCAGAGAATTCCACAAATTCACAACTCTCTGGGTGGCCCCTGGTTCTGGACTCGCCCAACATTGGGAACATTTTTCCTGCATCTAGCTTGTCCAGTCCTTTTATAGTTTTATATGGTTCTATAAGACCCCCCCTCATCCTTCTGAACTCCAGTGAATACAAGCCTAGTCTTTTCAATCTTTCAATAGACAATAGACAATAGGTGCAGGAGTAGGCCATTCGGCCCTTCGAGCCAGCACAGCCATTCAATGTGATCATGGCTGATCATTCTCAATCAGTACCCCGTTCCCGCTTTCTCCCCATACCCCCTGACTTCACTATCCTTAAGAGCTCTATCTAGCTCTCTCTTGAATGTATTCAGAGAATTGGCCCCCACTGCCCTCTGAGGCAGAGAATTCCACAGATTCACAACTCTCTGACTAAAAAAGTTTTTCCTCATCTCTGTTCTAAATGGCCTACCCCTTATTCTAAAACTGTGGCCTCTGGTTCTGGACTCCCCCAACATTGGGAACATGTTTCCTGCCTCTAACGTGTCCAACCCCTTAATAATCTTATACGTTTCGATAAGATCCCCTCTCATCCTTCTAAATTCCAGTGTATACAAACCTAGTCGCTCCAGCCTTTCAACATATGACAGTCCCGCCATTCCGGGAATTAACCTAGTAAACCTGCGCTGCACGCCCTCAATAGCAAGAATATCCTTCCTCAAATTTGGAGACCAAAACTGCACACAGTACTCCAGGTGCGGTCTCACTAGGGCCCTGTACAACTGCAGAAGGACCTCTTTGCTCCTATACTCAACTCCTCTTGTTATGAAGGCCAACATTCCATTGGCTTTCTTCACTGCCTGCTGTACCTGCATGCTTCCTTTCAGTGATTGATGCACTAAGACACCCAGATCACGTTGTACGTCCCCTTTTCCTAACTTGACACCATTCAGATAATAATCTGCCTTCCTATTCTTACCACCAAAGTGGATAACCTCACACTTATCTACATTAAACTGCATCTGCCATGCATCCGCCCACTCACACAACCTGTCCAAGTCACCCTGCAACCTCATAGCATCTTCCTCACAGTTCACACTGCCACCTAGCTTTGTATCATCGGCAAATTTGCTAATGGTGCTTTTAATCCCTTCATCCAAGTCATTGATGTATATTGTAAATAGCTGCGGTCCCAACACCGAGCCTTGCGGTACCCCACTAGTCACTGCCATTCTGAATGGGACCCATTTATCCCCCCTCTTTGCTTTCTGTCTGTCAACCAACTTTCTATCCATGTCAGTACCCTATCTCCAATACCATGTGCTCTAATTTTGCCCACCAATCTCCTATGTGGGACCTTGTTGAAGGCTTTCTGAAAGTCGAGGTACACCACATCCACCGGCTCTCCCCAGTCAATTTTCCTAGTTACATCCTCAAAAAATTCCAGTAGATTAGTCAAGCACGATTTCCCCTTCGTAAATCCATGCTGACTCGGAACGATCCTGTTACTGCGATCCAAATGCTCCGCAATTTCGTCTTTTATAATTGACTCCAGCATCTTCCCCTGTAAGATTTGAGAAGTTTTCCCTCATTCAGAAAGCAACACCAAAACCAAAGAGCTGCAGTTTGGACATTTTAAACGAGAGACTGGGGCTGATAGCGGAGAAAGGCTGCGGTCAATTTACCAAGGGATGTCACAATCTGTGGGTCCTAAAATGGCCGCAGGACCTCGTGACCAGCCACAAAAAGTAAAAACCTTACAACCCAGTCTCTAGGTTTCTGCAAAGCCACGGCCAGAACAATGGATGGGTATTGGCCATGCAGAAACCTGCGAAACCAGGTCGAAGTCCAGACACTGGGGCGCTGACATCAGCATACTCACAATGCCCCAAGCCGACCTAAACAGTTCATCTCGTTAAGGGGGCACAATAGCCCATAGAAAACTACCTGGTAGGTGATGGGAAACCAGTTAAACCCATCACCTCGCAACGAAATACCAATTAACACCGTCTGGCCATCCCCGGTACACCGGACATAAGCGCAGATCAGAGAGAGAACTCATACATATCTTTTTGAACAAAGAGATCCCAAGATCTGGCGGGAGATAGGACGGGTCAGAATAGTATAACTGGCCACGACTTTTGGGTTTTAAACGGGTGCAAGAAGAAATACCGCAAGAAGGAAGTCAAACGAATGCAGGAGGAAGAAAAGACAGGCAAGAAGAACGGATGCAAGAGAGAGGAACAGGCACGCAACTCGAGAAGAAATACTGCAAAACGAACAGCCAGTAACCCCAGTAATAGCCCCATGGTGAGCATGTACCCCGATCTTGCATATCCTGGACATAGTTTAGTGTAGAGGGGAGGGTGGTTTGAATAAACGTTGGGTGTGTAAAGAAATATGTGTTGGTCAATTTTGCGATGTGTCGTATGTTCCCCATCTTACAGTCGTGTATATGTCTTGTAGAACTGTGCGTTTTAGAATTCAGAGAAAAAGGTATTCGTGTATATGTCTTGTAGAACTGTGCGTTTCATGATTCATAGTCAAAAGTATTCATGTGATTCGATATGTGTTTTATAGATACGTCGTATAGAACTGTGTAAGTATTCATGGACAATAGTCCCAAGCGCTAAATAAAAGCCTTTTTCATTTAAACCCTGGCTTTCAAATCTGGTCTGGTTGAATTTTTCTGCACTATAAACGCTCCTGCATCTAAGTCCAGTGTCTAGAACCGTAGGGGGTGAGTGGGTCGAACCACTCACGGGGAACCAGTGTGCACGGCCTGGTCAAGGGATCAGAGCAAGGCACGGGGACCTTAGGTCGGGCGAAAGCTCGGCGCAGAAACCCCTTACACCCCACCACTGATGTCAGACTAACTGGTCTATAATTTCCCGTTTTCTCTCTCCCTCCTTTCTTGAAAAGTGGGATAACATTAGCTACCCTCCAATCCACAGGAACTGACCCAGAATCTATAGAACATTGGAACATAATCACTAATGCGTCCACAATTTCTAGAGCCACCTCCTTAAGCACCCTGGGATGCAGACCATCAGGCCCTGGGGATTTATCAGCCTTGAGTCCTATCAGTCTACCCAAAACTTTTTCCTGCCTAATGTGGATTTCCTCCAGTTCCTCTGTCACCCTAGGGTCTCTGGCCACTAGAACATCTGGGAGATTGTTTGTATCCTCCTTAGTGAAGACAGATCCAAAGTACCGGTTCAACTCGTCTGCCATTTCCTTGTTCCCTATAATAAATTCCCCTGCTTCTGTCTTCAAGGGACCCACATTTGCCTTGACTATTTTTTTCCTCTTCACATACCTAAAAAAGCTTTTACTATCCTCCTTTATATTATTGGCTAGTTTACCCTCGTACCTCATCTTTTCTCCCCATATTGCCTTTTTAGTTATCTTCTGTTGCTCTTTAAAAGAGTCCTAATCCTCTGGCTTCCCACTCTTCTTTGCTATGTTATACTTCTTCCCTTTTATTTTTATGCTGTCCTTGACTTCCCTTGTCAGCCACGGGTGCCTCTTACTCCCCTTAGAATCTTTCCTGCTCTTTGGGATAAATTGATCCTGCAACTTCTGCATTATTCCCAGGAATACCTGCCATTGCTGTTCCACAGTCTTCCCTGCTAGGGCCTCCTTCCAGTCAATTTTGGCCAGCTCCTGCCTCATGCCTCTGTAATCCCCTTTGCTATACTGTAATACTGACACCTCCAATTTTCCCTTCTCCCTCTCAATTTGTAGAGTATGTCAGTCCCGCCATCCCAGGGATCAATTTTGTGAACCTACGCTGCACTGCCTCAATTACAAGGATGTCCTTCCTCAAATTAGGAGACCAAAACTGTACACAATACTCCAGATGTGGTCTTACCAGGGCCCTATACAACTGCAGAAGAACCTCTTTACTCCTATACTGAAATCTTCTTGTTATGAAGGCCAACATTCCATTAGCTTTCTTCACTGCCTGCTGTACCTGCACGCCAACTTTCAGTGACTGGTGAACAAGGACACCCAGGTCTCGCTGGACCTCCCCCTTACCTAACCTAACTCCATTGAGATAATAATCTGCCTCCTTGTTTCTGCCGCCAAAGTGGATGGACATGGTTTTAAATAGTGTGGCCGAAAATATTGCCAATTGTCGTTAATGGTGTCATAAACATGCAGATTATTACAATTTAACAACACAGCCATTTCAAATGTAAATGTACTCTATTTCCAACACCCAGTTTGACCAACAAGCTAACATGTTTACATTGGAGAACTGCAAATAGTACACAGGTACGTACCGGAGCGGGATGACCTCAGGACGCCAACCAGTAAGAGCATGCAAAACTGTGAAGTCACCCAGTTCTTTTCTTCCTGTTGTGATCATGCTGTTAACATAAAGTAGTGAGATTACAAAAGCATACTGCTGAAGTATTGTACAGAAGGGATCTGCTGTACAAACTATACTATGGCTTTACCTGCAATTCAAACATTAGTTTTGCAAGAGGCTCTTTAAACAAAGCTCCTTCATATCTTTCTTTTGAAAATGCATCTGTTATACTTTTTGTTTGTTTCTTTTTGCTTGAGATCTATTAAGGAGGTCTTAAGGAATAGGCGTAGAATTTGGCCATTCGGCCCATCAAGCCTACTCCAACATTCAATCATGGCTGATCTATCTCTCCCTCCTAACCCCATTCTCCTGCCTTCTCCCCATAACCTCTGACACCCGTACTAATCAAGAATCTATCTATCTCTGCCTTAAAAATATCCACTGACTTGGCCTCCACAGCCTTCTGTGGCAAAGAATTCCACAGATTCACCACCCTATTTATCGCTTGCATGCCTCAGAAGGAATCCTTTATGCCCAAGTGTTTTCATTGTTTGGCATGTTATTTTTTACTTTTAAAACATTGGGAATGGGTGAAAGCATTGTGTTTGAAAGTAAGCAAAAAAAAACAATGCTTGAGAATCTCAGCAGGCCAGGCAGCATCAGTGGAGGGAAATGAGCAGACCATATTTTGGATCGGGATTCTTCTTCAGAGAGAAGAAGAGTCCTGAACCAAAATGTTATCTGTCCATCTCCCTCCGGAGATGCTGCCTGGTTTGCTGAGTTCCTCTCAAGCATTGTTTGTTGCTCAAAGATTCAAGCATCTACAGTTTCTAGCATTTGAATCCAGTCACACAATCTTTAACAAAACAGAGACAAAAATTGTTGATATGACTAGAGCACATCCCAATAATAGTGGCTGCATATATGTTAGAATGCTGAGGCCCTTCACAAAGGTGCAATCAGCCAACTCCAGAAAATAAGGCAAAAGATGAGATAATGAGAAGCTGACCACAATTTTGATCAAGGAGCAGGTTTTCAAAAAAAACATGGGAGTTTACTTTAAAATTTAGCCTCAAGCAGCTCAAAGAATGATTGCTAATAGTGAGACAAAGGGAAGGCGAGCTGCATTAGAACAGTTATGGGAAAGTGAGGTGTAGTCCCTCCTTATATTATGCATCGAGACTCATTATGCATAAAAAGACTCAGACACACTGACAGTCAGTTGCAATTTAATCAAAACCTCAGAGGGCAAGGCAATTTGAAATTATTTTGATGAATTCAAACAAGATGACCCCTGACTGGGAGAAATTGAATGTGTTTAATTTTAGTATTATTGCACAGAATAGTATTTTGACTGCTGAATTTATTTGCTTTTCAGTTTTTTTGAGAACATTAATTTTAGTCTTATCAACTAGGAATCACTTTTTTACCAGATAACAACATTCATATAAGACAGCAATCAAGGCCAGTGCATTTAACGCCTCAGTCAAATGGTAGTAGCACTTCTGACAGTGGCTAACATTCATTCAATGTGAATCTGCAATTTCCACCTGCATCATACATGTAGATCTCTGGAGGGGAACCTAGAGCACTGATTTTTATATGGTAAACATATTCCCATTAATCTCAAACCAATTATGGATGGATCTTGCAGCAACTAAGCCTATGGGACTAAGCTCCAAAATAAGTGCAATATTTTAATGTTTCTGATCTAGAGTATTGTTCAGGGAAAATACTGGAAATTCCAAATTTCCCTACGATATAGGAAGCCATTAGGCCCATCATATATTTTCAGGCTCTTGGTGCATTTCCACCAGGCTCATTGCCCCACATATTTCTCTACAACCTATTCCCTCTCATGTGTCCATCCACCTACTCCAGGAGGAAATTTAGAGCAATTGATTAACTTACAATAAGCCTTGGGGATGGAGGAGGACACCAGTAAATCCAGGAGATACTACTACAACTCCAAACAGGCAAGACCCAAGGACAGGATTAAACCGAAGTTGCTGGACCTATGCATCTGCTACTCTAACAATAGTGAAACTATGCTTCCTTAAGAAATGAAAGTAGTCACACCACCCAGACATTCCCAAAGATCAGGATTAAACCCGGGTCACTGGAGTTATGCAACAGTAGCACTACCTCCTGTGTCACAGTGCAACTCCCTATTCAGATACACTTTTCACATTGTTGTTTAGTTAATGCAATTTGGCTACTATATTGAATATGATATTTATTTTCGACTTTTTTTTAACAATCCTTGAAAACAATCCTTTTCCCAGTCTTTTCTTAATTTCCTAACAATGTATCATACATAATATTATTGAATTGTCACAACCCAAGTTATCCTATTGTAAGATTAGACATTGGTATGATGAGACACAGTCCATAACCTAAAACACTCAGACAACTTCAAGAAAGAAACAGCAACACCATACTGGAGACTGTATGAAAGGCAAGGTAATAGCTAGGTTTTGATAACACCCCAAAAAACTTGATATAGTTATTAACATCCAAAAAGATCGTTATTTTATTTTTTTAATGAATGCTTATTTATTTTTGCTATCCACTTTGCTGCTGTAATCCTGCAAATGTCCCCGTTGTGGGACGAATAAAGTACCTATTATTATTATTATTATTATTATTATAGCTTATCTTAAAAAAGTTAGTTCTTGCCAAACATGATTCTAGAAAACATATTAATATATTTAACTGCAAAACAAATTCATTCTGCAGTCTACTGACAAACACTCAAACGGTAGTATTATTAACATTATCAATAAATGAAGGAAACTTTTAAACAAATGCAAAATTATGTGGATTCAGCAGGTTAAACCGTATCTATAGAAGAGAAACAGGGTTAACGTTTCATGTCAATGACCTTTCATCAGAAATAGTTCATAGTTAATCCAGGAATAGTTAAAGATAAAGGAAGTTTTAAGGTACAAAAGAATTTAGTGTGAAGAAGAGGTAGTGCATTTTTGAGAACAAGAAAAAAATTGTGAAATGACCAAAGGGAGTATTTTATAGATTGATTGTTAAAAACTGGAAGAAATTGGCAATGCAAGTCTGCAAGAGGCATACATGTTGAATAATTATGAGCCACTACCAGAAAAAAAGTGGAGTGAATGCTGAAATATGCATGGTGTTTCAATTTAGTTTATTGTCATGTGAACCAAGGTACAGCAAAAAGTTTTTGTTGCGTGCTAACCAGTCAGCAGAAAGACCATACATGATTACATGGTGGAAATGCTGACCACCTGAAATTGCTCAATATAACATTGAGTGCCAGAAACTGGATTGCGCCCAGTCAGAGAATGAGCTGCTAACCCATGGTCTTGTGCAGAAAGCTGAAGATGCAGAGGTCAGATTGGGTTTTAGATAAAGAGTGAAGAGGATGAGAAAAGCTCATGATCACTCTGTAAACTAAATAGAGATGGCCCATAAAGCAATTACTCAATCTATGATTGATTTCTTATGGAAGAAGTCTTGGCTTGGCTCCACCCAAGCAATCTGTCCCCATGTGACATCACTGAAGGCCAGATCAACTGGAGTTGGCAGTGAGGGTTGAAGCCCAATTATACTGGCACTCTCTCAAAAGATTGATGGAATCGAGTAGCTTATCACTCCATTTTACAGAGCAAGTAATAGTTGACCACATTGATGTGGGATGGAGTCATATTTATACTGATTTGATGTTATCAACCATGCTATCAGTGAATTTATATAGCTTCCCCTCAAATGATCGTCACCCATTCCAGCTGGTAGCAAGCTCCACATTTTCAATATTGCCTATGTAAACAAATTATGGAGTTTAGTTGTGTTGAAGAGACTTACTGGAACGGTAGAAGGAATAGGAACTTCACTTTTGTGGAGAGACTGGAGAATCTGAGATTGCACTCCTGACCACAGAGATGATGAAGGAGAGTAAGTAGTTAAGAAGCTGGCAGGACAACCAGCAAACAGTGAGCAGACTGAAGGTCACTGGAGAAAAATTGTAGAGGGATGAAAACTTTTATTTATACATGCAGCAAGCTGTTACAATCTGGATTGCAGAAGCTGAAAGCAGAATCAGTTATAACTTTCAATAGGGAATTTGTAAAGTAGTCATCCAGAAAAGAAAACTGTGGGCATGTGAGGGGAGAACAGAGACTAATCAGTCTGAAGAAGGGTCTCGACCCGAAACGTCACCCATTCCTTCTCTCCTAGATGCTGCCTGACCTGCTGAGTTACTCCAGCATTTTGTGATACCTTCGAGACTAATTAGAAAGCACTTTCAGAGAATCAGCATAGATGTCATGAGCCAAATGACCTGCTTGTTGGCTGCATGATTCCAATTGGACCATAAAGGTTAGAAAAGTGACCGATAATTCCACTTTTGCACCATATGCAGGAGTGAGAAGGATATTTCTCTTCGCTGACTGTGCACACAGGATTGCAGGATTAACAACTGATATCATTCATGGAGGATAGTGACCTTAAAGAGATGATTTTAACATACTCAATGTTTGCAATCTTAATGAGAGCTTTCGACAGCAACATTGGCCAGAGCTCCTCCTGGCAGGTTGTAGCTGGAAGCAGCAGGTTATCGTTTTTGTCGAAGGGCATGGTGTCATCCAGCGTAATCTTGCGCCAGCACCCCTGGGAGGAAACAGGAAGACAGACAGTCAGCAGGAAAGCTTGTAAACAGACAGATCCAATCAGCCCATGCCACTCACCACAACATATTGCAGCTCATGCCTGCTGTGTCGAGATATGCCGGCAATTACTTTAATGAATTGGACCCGGCACCTGGACTCAAACCTAATTCGGATATTCAGCTTGAAACACGACAAATTATTAACTTCTTTGTATCTTATGTAAAACCTTTGGCTTGGCTCCATCTGCCCAATGACAACTCTGAAGGGCAGATCAACTGGGTCTGAGGGTTGGAGCCCAATAACCGTGGCATTGTCTGAATTATTCTCTGACCACTGTGGCTTTTATTTTTCATTCTTGCCCAGTTCTCTGAACCCACATGTACCCACAGTAATGGCCTTTGCCACAGCCATTGGTAGCCAGCTATTGCAATCAATTCAGTTACCCTCTCCTACTTACCTTTTTGTTTAAAGAAAAACAATTTTGTGGATGTGTGCTGGTATTTAATGCTCATTTCTAGATGCCCCTGTATGGTGGTTCAACCAACAGTGGTAAATCCAATTCAGTGACCTGGCAGATGTCTTCATAGGGTAGTACAATTCAAAGTCTAGACCTATCACGGTGAAACTTAAATTTGGTAATTCTGTCACACATTACTTTTATGCATGCAATGCAATAGAACTTGGTCAGTAAGACCAAGGATCTGATAGTGGACTTTAGAAGAGGAAGGACGAGGACCAACAAACCAACCTTCATCAACACGATGGTGGTGGAGAAAGTGAAATAGGACTTTTATGAAGTGTCTTGAGATGCCCTGTTAAAGGTCCCACACTGCTGCAACTCATTGTGGTAGATGATTTCTCACTTGGTGACTTCACTGAAAAAGAATCACCATCGTGAAATTTCAAATTGTCCCAGTTGCTTTGGGAATTTAGGAAGAGAATATATAATCTCTATTATATGTTATGTATATTAGTATAATATTATATATAGTATTATATCATATCATATCATCATATCATATATATACAGCCGGAAACAGGCCTTTTCGGCCCACCAAGTCCGTGCCGCCCAGCGATCCCCGTACATTAACACTATCCTACACCCACTAGGGACAATTTTTACATTTACCCAGCCAATTAACCTACATACCTGAACGTCTTTGGAGTGTGGGAGGAAACCGAAGATCTCGGAGAAAACCCACGCAGGTCACGGGGAGAACGTACAAACTCCTTACAGTACAGCACCCGTAGTCAGGATCGAACCTGAGTCTCCGGCGCTGCATTCGCTGTAAAGCAGCAACTCTACCGCTGCGCTACCGTGCCGTACCGTACCGTACCGCTATGTGAGGAAAATCCTTCCCTTTTTTCCCCCCAGTGGCCCAGCTCTATTTTTATGGATAGGAAATTGTTCTCCTCACATATCCCATCTAATCCCTTTTATAGCAGCACCACTTTACATCAGATCAACCCTCATTCTTCCAAAAGCAACACAAAATTAACAATGATGGCAAAACACCTTGGACAATTCACCTTGTAAAATGAACAGGTTGTGTTGAATGTTTATCAGTGGCCTTAATATTCATCTTGCCTCATTCCTCTATTTGCTTTTAACTTTCATGCTCACCCTTTGTTACCACTGTTACCGAGAGACACTGGCATGAAGAGTACCATTAAACACTTTCAATAATAGAATAGCCACTTAACGTGGGTTTGTCTGCACACTTTATTTAATCCCTGTGCAGTAGCAAAATCAATATCAATAAGTCAAGCAAGAAACAGGATAACCAAAGTAAGCAGGATCACGCAGTTCCTTAATCATGACTCATGCTGCTCTGTTTATTTGATTCTTAGCGACGCTGATGGATGAGAAATGACACAGCCAAACTCCCAGTCAATTGACTGTGTTATTCTAAATGTCAAAAGAGTTCCATCTTAGATCAAACACCTAAAGCTGCTTCCAAACAGTAATTTGACCTGGATTACAATATAGCAAGTGCTTTGGACTTTCTTGCAAGTTCAGTAACTTGTTGAATTTTAGATTTAACTATATTTGAAAAACCTATTGCACGATTAAATTTACTAATTGTATAAAATAAAACTATTGCATACTTATTTATTCAGCAATTATATTATAAAACCTATTGTACGATTAAAAAAAATGCATTGTGTGATTAAAGTGTTAGATATGAACACTTTTACACATTTAATCAAAGTAATTACACCTACACCCTGGTTATCTTTGTTGTTGCCTGCTGTGTCAGGAGGTGGCAATGTAATGGGGTTTCCATGCTGTTTATTAAAAAACAATTCTGGAGATGTAAGTCACCCAGAAGTGGCAGTAGGGGTCATCTCCTTGAAACTCCTTACAGTTGAGCGTCTTTCTGGACAGATCAAGAAGGATGTTAAAGGTCACCCACATTGATTTGGAGTTGTTTGCAGAAAGGACAAAGAGATTAGGAAGTATCATATCATATCATATATATACAGCCGGAAACAGGCCTTTTCGGCCCTCCAAGTCCGTGCCGCCCAGCGATCCCCGTACATTAACACTATCCTACACCCACTAGGGACAATTTTTACATTTACCCAGCCAATTAACCTACATACCTGTACGTCTTTGGAGATTTGTTTTTCCTTGGAGTACATTAGCAAACCAGTTGAGTGGCATATCAGTTACGTGGCATTTGCTCGATATTATGCAAGCTTTAATAATACATTTTCAAAATACAAATTCAAATTTTCAAACTGACAGGGGAGAATTTTAACTCACCCTCAGGAATGCCCCTTCAGCAGCATAACCACAACATTACCATGTCCTGTATAATGCACTTCTGTCATGTTTTGTCTGTGACTGTAATTCTCCGATTAAAAATAGCTGGGTTTGTGTCTTCCTGTAATTTCATGCACAAGCCACCAGATGACATTGTGCAGCAAGGTTCTGAGCTGTTTTTGCCTTATTTCCTCCTAAGCAAATTCATTTACACCTTCAATGTCTATTCAAATGATCCAATCAGCTCCACTACTTTCCAAATTGCCCTAATATTTCTATTAAGCGGTTGCTGATAATCATATAGCCTACTGTAACTTCCCTTGTCCTTGTCATTTCAATGGATAAACTCAATTTTCACCACTGCTCATAGAGCCACAGAGTCATACTATCGTAACCTTCTTAATAATTCTGCCAGTAAGTTAAACAAATGATATTCTATGTAGTCAATGTTAGGACCACAAGGTTCCACTTAGTAGACGTGGAAGGCAAGAACACTTGAGGTTCAGGGTAAGTTAGCAAATAGGATACAATCACGTGGCGGCGCCTAACGGCAGCGGCTGACTAGCAGTCTGTCCGTCTTTTTTTCCCCTTTTTTTGTTGTGTGTCGGTGTTGGGATGGTTTTTATATATATTTTTTTGGTTGTGTATGTGTGGGAGGGGGTGGTGGTGTGGGTGGGTGGGTGTGGGGGGGGGGAACTTTTCTCTTCCTCACGGCGCGGGGTGCGGCTCGGCTGCGGGGCCTAACATCGCCCGCTGCGGCTCGGCCGCTGGACTTTACATCCCGGTGCGGCTTGGCCGCTGGACTTTACATCCCGGTGCGGCTTGGCCGCTGGACTTTACAGTGCCCGGTGCAGCTCGGCTGCGGGACTTAACATCGCCCGGTGCGGCTCGGCTGCGGGACTTAACATCGCCCGGTGCGGCTCGGCTGCGGGGCTTAACATCGCCCGGTGCAGCTCGGCTGCGGGGCTTTTCATCGCTGGTGCGGCTCGGCTGCGGACTTGACATCGCCCGGTGCGGCTCGGCTGCGGACTTGACATCGCCCGGTGCGGCTCGACCACAGGACTTAGCTGCGCAAGGCTTGGTCGCGGGCCTTTCATCGCCCGGTTCGGCCGCGGGACGTTTCAGCGCCCGGTGCGGGGACTGTGCGGGTCGGTCGGGGACGAGCTGTCTGTCCGTGGGCGTGGGGAAGAGAGTGGAAGTTTGGTTGCCTCCATCACAGTGAGGGGGTGTTTGGAGTCACTGTGATGGACGTTTATGTTGGGGTTATATGTCTGTTCTTTTTTTTTTTTTTTCTATGACTGCTATGTAGTTTCGTTCGGTACTTCGGTACCGAACGACAAATAAAGCTCTGTTATACCTGTTATACCTGTTATATTAGCTTGGCGGTAGGAGGTAGAGGGAGATAGTGGAGGGTTGCTTCTCTGGTTGGAGTCCTGTGACCAATATTATGCCACAGGGATCAGTGCTAGGTCCTTTTTTGTTTGTCATATATATTAACGATTTGGATTAGAATGTAAGTTTGAAGATGACACCAAAATTGGTAGTATAGTGGACATTGAATAAAGTTGTCCAAAGTTACAACAAAGTACAGATTAACTGGGAAAGTGGACAAAGAAATGGTAAGCGAAATGTAGCTTGGACAAGTGCAACAGGATATATTTTGCGACCTTAAACCAGGACAAGACATACACATTGAATAGCAGGGGCTTGGAGAGTGTTGTTAAACAAAGATCTTAGGCTACAAGTAAATAGTTCCCTAAAAATCGGAGCATACGTAGATAGGGTGTTCATGAAGGGGTATGACATGCTTGTCTTCACTGGCTAAGGCATTTGAGTATAAGAGATCATGTTTCAGTTGTACAAAACGTTGGTTAGACCGCACTTGGAGTACAGTGTGCAGTTCTGGTTGGCATGCAAGAGGAAGGATATGCTTAAGCTAGAGAGAGTGCAGGAAAATATTCATAAGAATGTTACCTGGATTTCAGGGATTGAGTTATCAGGAGAGACTGGATAGGCTGGGACTGTTTTCCCTGGAGAGAAGGAGGCTGTGTGGTGATGTAATGGAGAGGCATAGCACGGGTAGAAAGCCAAATTCTGCTTTTCTGGTGGGGTATCTAAAACGAGGGGGCACAGGTTTAAGGTGAGAGGGGGAAGGTTTAAGGGTGATCTGTGGCATACATTTTTCACATGAACTGTAGTTGGTACTTGGAATGAGTTGCCACAGGTGATGAAAGCAGGAAAAGTACCAACATTTAAGAAGCATCTTGAACGAGTAGGACATAATCTGTGGCACCATGCCAGCTAGCCCGGCTCAAGTGGCAAGCTGGCTTTATAGCACCAAGTTTAAAAGCTTAAAATAAAGTCAAACATGCATTTCCAAGTCCATGCAAAATTCAAACCGAACTCTTACCATCCAGAACAGCCTGACAACGTATTTTCCGTAGCTATTGTAGAGAGGTAGGTGCCCCCTCACAGCCTTACAAAGGGCATAGATGTGCTCCCAGGGTTTCCAGGGTGGGCCTGTTTCAGCCAGCAAGGTTTTGTCGTTTAAGGTAGGACTTAGGCAGGTGTCCCACAGCATAATGATTTCATTGATAAGCCATCGCATCAACTGATAACAATAAAACAGAACAAATCACTTCAGTGTTTTAAAGTGGCAACGCAGTTCTGGAGATAACATTAGTGTCAAAACATTGCAGTTCTGGAGAAAACATTGGTATCAACTTTTGTCTTGATATCATGAACAGTTTCCAGGAGAATAAAGGTGAAACAAATATTAAAATGCTTTCCTAGTTTAAAAGTGTTCTTGCATTTTAAGATGTTATTGATAAGCAGCTGAAGTGTTTCTCACAAAACTACCTGAAGTTGGGCTTATTGTAAAATATATTTTCATGAAGAGTTGCCCTTCAGTAAAAGGAACAGACAATTTGCCAGAGGTGAAAGGAGTAAGCAGGGGAATGGGAAGAGGTGAGGTAGAGGCACTCTACAAAAGAAGTCTACAGAAATATTGACCCTCTCATTTTCACCAATCTTCAGGATTTCCTCAAGGTTCTTATAACCACAGAAGTACTTTGTTTTGAATTGTCTGATTGAAAGATACAGCATGGAAACAGGCCCTTCTGCCCACTGAGTCCATGGCACCATCAATCACCCATTCACACTACTACTATGTTATCCCACATTGGTATCCACTCCCTACACTTTCGGGGTAATTTACAGTGGTCAGTTACCCTACAACCTACACTTCTTTTGGAAGTGGGAGAAAACCAGATCACCTGGAGGAAACCCATGCAGTCACAGGGAAAATGTGCAAACTCCACACAGACAGTATCTGAGGGCAGGATCAAACCAGGTCCCTGACACTGAGGCAGCAACATTTCTAGCTATGCCGCTGTATTATGTAAGTAGATTATCAGTTTAGTTTGACAGTGTAATCCAATGTCCCTCCTGTTGCATGTCATATGCATGTCAGCTGATCATGTCCAATTTGTTTGGGAGGAGCCATGCTGAGGTTGTGCTGCGATGATTAATTTATTGCAGCATGAAACAAATTATGCCATTGCATTTGGCATTGTGGAATCTGTATGTTTAACATTGCATTTTACATTAACTTCGAGGTAGCTGCATTTGATAATTTACTTTAAATAGCAAAATTAAGATAAACATATTGGGGCCACAGTTTAAGAATATGGGGTAGTCCATTTAGAACGGAGATGAGGAAAAACTTTCCAGTCAGAGAGTTGTAAATCTGTGGAATTCACTGCCTCAGAAGGCAGTGGAGGCCAAGTCTCTGAATGCATTCAAGAGAGAACTAGAAGAGCTCTTAAGGATAGCGAAGTCAGGGGGTATGGGGAGAAGGCAGGGACGGGGTACTGATTGAGAATGATCAGCAATGATCACATTGAATGGTGGTGCTGGCTCGAAGGGCTAAATGGCCTACTCCTGCACCTTTTGTCTATTGTCTATAAAAATTAAAAGAAAGAGTTTATTGCTATTGTCTAATTTCAAGGCACAATTTGAAAGAGGTAATTGGCGTGGATGGAAGATCCCACGGGAGTTCATGCCACAGATCAAATGGGCTCTGTCTTGTTTCTGTGTTAAAAAATCTAGGTGATTCTAGAGCAACCATGTGACCATGAGGGCTACCTGTTATGTAACAACAAGTAAGCCATCAGTTGCATAATTTCTCAATTGCAGTTGTAACTAAATTCAGCAGTCTTACAACTTGAGTCAGAAAGTTGCAGATTGAAGTTCCTCTTCACATATCTGACACGTAAGCTAAGGTGTAATCTTGCACAGTGTTGAGAACCAGCTGCACCACTGGAAATGGGCGTGTTGAATCTATGTTTGTCATGTCGTGAATGTAAAACAGCAGCACCGTGGCGCAGCGGTAGAGTCGCTGCCTGACAGCGCCTGAGACCCGGGTTCGATTCTGACTATGGGTGCTTGTCCACACTACGTTTGTATGTTCTCACCGTGACCTGCGTGGGTTTTCTCCGGGAGCTCCTGATTCCTCCCACACTCCAAAGACGTAAAGGTTTGTAGGTTAATTGGCTTGGTATAAGTGTAAATTGTCCTTAGTGCGTGTAGGATAATGTTAATGTGCTGGGATCGCTGGTCGGCCCAACTCGTAGGCAAAAGGGCCTGTTTCCACTGAATATACTGTATTCTGAATCCTTTCTCTTTTTGCACTATCTGTTGTACTCATGTACAGTTTTGACTGTAATCATGCATGGATGATTTACCAGGATAGAACGCAAAGCTAAGGTTTTCTACCGTGTCGGTACATGTGACAATAATAAGCCAATACTTCCCACATTACCACAGTGCCCAGACTTCAAAAAGTACTTCATCATCTTTCATAATCCCATGAGGTTATAATGGGTAGATTAAAAACTTTGGATTATTTTTTAAAAAGAATAGTTTTAGAAGATAGGCACAAAAAACTGGAGTAACTCAGCGGGACAGGCAGCATCTCTGGAGAGAAGGAATGGGTGACGTTTCGGGTGGAGACCCTTGTTTTCTCTGGTGAGGAATGTATATATTGTTAATACTGGTTCAGATTTAATACTGTTTAGATGTTACACAGTATTATAATAACTTTCCTGGTGAGTTTAAAGAGAGTGGGTAAATGCAAATAAATTCCTCTGTCTGCATACCCGGCCCACTATATGGCCCTCTGGCTCTGTCTGTGCACATACCTTACACATTTGACCATTGACTCGTGAGGATTAACGAGTGAGCCATTGGAATTTTTTAACAATCAGATGTCAGATTATTAAAGTGTGCTGAGAATGAGAGGTGTGAGGCTACAAAGAGATGCAGTCAATGCATTGAAAGCAAGGGACAGATTATTAGTCTATTTAGTGCCTTTTCCCAGAAACTTTCAAATGTGTCTTTTACATAAGACAGTAAATCTATTTTCCTTTTAAATTATTATGAATACTGATTCTACCTTTGTTTCTCTTAGATCAATCCACATCTCAAAACGATGTAAAACAAAATCAAAGGGAGTTGATGTTAATTGGGGAATAATTACCAAATACATGAGTCAGTGATCCTTAGATCTTTCAAAACATTTCTTATGTTCATCTCCTCTGGGTTTGGTTTTTCCTTTTTAGCATCAAACCCCTCTTCACTTTAAACAGTTCAAACAGATGCGCTCTTAAGCCTTTCTTTCACCCTCCTCCCTCTGTTACTCCACAAACTTTATTTTCCTCCTTTCTATCATGGTGCACAACACCAAACCCCAGTGCCTGACAGTAGCAGATTTAGTTTAGTTTAGAGATAGAGTGCGGAAACAGGCCCTTCGGCCCACTGAGTCCACACTGACCCGCAATCCCCAGACACTAACACTGTCCTATACACATATACTATCCCACACACACAAGGGCCAATTTACATTTATACCAAGCCAATTAACCTACAAACCTGTATGTCCTTGGAGTGTGTGAGAAAACCGAAGATCTCAGAGAAAACCCACGCGGTCATGAAGAGAATGTACAAAATCCGTACAGTAGTCGGGATCGTACCCGGGTCCCTGGTGCTGTAAGCACTGTAAGGCAGCAACTCTACCACTGCGCCACCGTGCAGCCCTACATTTAAACTGAAGTTGAGCAATGTTCAGCAATGCACGCACTCAAAATTTCAGAAAGTGCAATTCTGTCCCAATATCAAACACACGCAAATCACCACATTGACTCTCCTTCCATTCAACCACAAACAAATCTGCAGGTAATTAATGATTCCTTTACATTGCATATTTTGCGTGGTTTCTTCCTGCTACTAAAAATTGGGTCCTCTATGAATGCTTAGTCTATGCCACTAACTGTATCAGCAATTCAAGAGATTTGACACTACAACATGTCTATTTTCCAAATGGATTGCACAATACCTATTACTTCACCAAATCTGGAAACTAGGGCAATATGTAAATAATTCCAATTGAATCAGTGCCCAGAACAAACAAGTAATGATAAGTAAGGGTGTCAAGGGTTATGGAGCAAAGGCGAGAGAATGGGGTTGAGAAGAAAAGATAGATCAGTCATGATTGGATGGCAGAGTAGACTTGATGTGCCGAATGGCCTAATTTTGCTCCTATCACTTATGGACATGTAATAGCCCCTATGGTGCCCAGATTTTGCAGGCATTAAGACTTTTCTAATAATTATAGGTAAATGTGCAGTGTTTTATGAGTAGCTATTAGTTTGCACTCACCTCACTCTCTAGAAGATGTTCATTCGCACCCAATAGGTCGAACCATTTTTCTTTCTCTACGACCACAGGGGTCTGTAATTAATGTAGAGCAGATTATTAACAGAAATCTACTGGTCATTTGAATAATACAGTGACATGGCATCTTCATTAAACTGTAAAGAGTAGGGCTTGACTAACAGCCACCCATCCCCCACCAAATGTTCAATATTTTCCATTTTTACTTCAAACCACGATATGTTATGGTCAGGGAAAGACACAAAACGCTGGAGTAACTCAGCGGGTCAGGCTGAGATGACCCGAAATATCACCCAGGAGAACATGGATAGGCGACGTTCTGGGATGGGACCCTTCTTCAGACTGTTATGGTTTTTGTTTAAGGTTTATGGTCAGCTTTAAATCACTGAGTTGGTATCATACAAGGGAAACAATTTTATTTAGCAGCAGTGTTGTTATTTTGTCCAAACGCCTTACTACCTGTACAAACTTCCAAAGTTTGGTATTTTAATTCCTGAATTAACAGGATTTTTGAAGCTAGTTTTTAATTCCATCGACCACAATAGAAATAGGATTCACAAAAGCAACTATTTCCTAAATGATTGTTGCCTAAATTTCTTACATATCTTTGGCATTATGAATTTTAAATTGAACTCCACATCTGTGAATCCAACATTCTGACCGACCTTGGGTAGTCATTAAATCCAAGCCCAGCAAACAAACGGTGCTCTATTTTTTCAACCCACTTTCTGGCTAGCATGCTGTGCTTAATGGTCTTTGAACCCTGTATGTGGCATGTAGATTGCACTTCTTAGCCCTTCAACAAAATATCTGGCAAATGAACTGTGCTTGTGAAAAAATGACCACCCAGCAGACACACTGCAACCTTTAGTCTTTAATGTAACTAGAGCTTCTTAGCCCATCAAGCTAATTATATGATTAGTATACAGTTGTTAAATCCAAGTGGCAAACATAAAATAACAGCTGATTCTTGATGAATAAATCAAGTTCTTTAATTTTTCAATGCAATGACTGATGAGTAAAATGTGAACCTTGAATTCAAACTTTCAAGAGATAAATTATGCCTTTCATTCGTTGAATCCCAATGGTGAATAAACTTATTTTTAAACCCTCAAATCAACTCATGATGTGATTTCCAAATCATGCCCGCTAATTCTTGAATCTCAGAGCTCAATGCATTAAATGTGAGTTTTGAATTCCAATCTCTGGTGGGCCGGTCATGTTCTCTAGATAAAGAATTCAATGTCCAATCCAACTTTCATACGAAATTCCGCAGAGGCCTCGAGTAACTGAATCTTAGTACAAAATCCATTAATTCCACAGACAAGGCGGCCTTCTCTTTATTGGAGAAAGCAAAGCAGATTAGGTCATGGCTTTATGTAGAATCTGTGCTCAGCGAAGGAATCCCGAGTTTTGAATCCAAATTATGCTGATGTCCTAGTTTGATAAAATGCCTCCCCAATGATCAGAGGCCCTTCTCCTTATCACCTTGATCTGTATTAACCAATCTCCATATCATCTTTTGTCATACCTCACTCCTGCCCCATGCTTGGTTTTTGTAAACTTTAAGTCCTCCACTCTTCCCGCAGTTCTGAAGAAGGGTCCCGAACCTGAAACATTAACTAGTTTATTGTTTACAGGTGCTGTGTGATCAGCTGAGTACTTCCAGCATTTTCTGTTTGTTTCAGATTCTGCTGATTTATTTGTCGTCGTCCCCCACCCCCACTAAGAAGCAAGTTGTTGACTCGTAAATAAATTGTTGGCTTTTCTGATGACCCTCCTTTAAATTTCCCAATAAAATTGTGTGGCAGTCTGATAAAATAGAACAATATTCGCAGGGGTAACATAACAGAGATACATTGACAATAATTTAAAACATGATAATTTTGCAGCTTAAAATTAACTTATTTACTCTCTTTCCCAGTTCTGATGAAGGATCGTTGGCATTAAATGTTAATTCGGCTGTTCTTTCCACAGGAGCAATCCGAACCGCTGGGTTTCGTGTGGAAATAACAGCCGAATTGACATTTAATGCCAACAACCCTTCATCAGAACTGGGAAAGAGAGTAAACAAGTTTGGTAGAATTGCTGATTATAATGTCTTCATATAAATTTTAAAAATATCACCATAGCAACAGTTTCTCGGAGACAACAGGTTGCATTCATGACTGACCTTCTCTATTAAAAACTCGTGAGGACGTTTCCAAGAGTAAACCTTTAGAGATAGCGGCAGTTCAATTTTTCCTTCTGGATCTTCAAATAACAGCTGAAAAAGGCAAGACAGTCACGGACATAAACATAAACCATCTCAAACCAGGCAGTTCCAGGAGATCTACACCCAACTGCCAAAATATATATATTTTTTAGCACAATGGCACAGTGGTAGAGTTGCTGCCTTACAGCGCCAGAGACCCAGGTTCGATCCCGATTACACGTGCTGTCTGTACAGAGTTTATATGTTCTCCCTGTGACCGCATGGGTTTTCTCCAGGTGCCCCGGTTTCCACCCACACTGCAAAAGACGTACAGTTTTGTCGGTTGATTGGCTTCGATAAAATTGTAATACTGTCCCTAGAGTGTAGGATAGTCAGTGCTAGTATTTGGGGTGATCGCTGATCTGCATGGACTTCGTGGGCCGAAGGGCCTGTTGCCAAGCTGTATCTCCAAGGTCTAAAGTAAAGTCTAAAGTCTACTTTCCATTTTAATCACCATGAGAATCTTTATCTGCCAAATTTTCTTTGGATTGAGAAATTGGTGCTACTTTGTTGTATAATTTAGTTTATTATTTATTTACGACTGAAGATTATTTCAGGCAAAATTCCTTTCCAGGAGCGTGGTATTAGTTCCCTGAAAGTTAGGTATAGATCTGGCTTCAGGGACTACTTAGTCAGATTTTGAAACAGTTTAAAGCTGACGTTTAGCAGTGGGAGAAGCAAACTGATTCGGAAAATAAAACCAATCTCAAATCAGTCCAGATTAATTTATCATTCCAGATTAATTGGAGTAATTTACTCTCAATTTCACAATATGCCAATTAAAAAAAAAATTACAATTGAGTGAACCCCATGCTTCCAAATAGAAATAATATACTTTTTTTTCTTTCACAGTATTAAACAAGGTCATCATCTGTTGTCCATCATAATTTTCCTGGAGAAAGTGGTGGAGAACCATCATATTTAATATTGTGAAGCCAGCCCCACAGTGCTGCTATGTAAAGTATTCCAGGATTAAGACCCAGTAATGATGAGAGAATGGTGATAGACTTCTAAGCTATGATAGAATGTGAACTTTAGAGGAAGATGCAGGTGCTATCATTCCCATGTGCTTGTTGCTCTCGTGCTTCCACATCGCATTAGTCTGACTGCGTTAAAAAAGGAAAATAACACACAGCATTTAGCAGAGTATTTTTCTCATACTTTGAAGTATCTCAAAGGAACATAAACACTCTGAATTCAGGTAATTACCTATCTTCAGGGCTGAATTCTCCACATTAGTAATGAGAACAAAATTTTGTATCATCTCATTTAACAATGCCCTTTGATTTGATTAATAACGGTAAAGCTACACGTGGATTCACCCAAGAATAATTATGTTTTAAAATGTAATTTTTGATTGCTGCTGTGCTGCACCAGTGACTGAATTATTCCAAGCTATTATTCCATGCACAGGTTCGCTCTCATTTTCAATATATTTGAAAATCGGTTTTAACTATTGAAAAGTATAAATTATAATAATAATGGCTTTTAATTTACATTTTTGCTTCAGTAAATCTATTCCATGGTTTTTGCATTATGTACAGACTGATAATGGTAGGTATCATATATATTAATAAGGTAATATATGCAGGAGATGCAACACCTGTCCCTTTACCTCCCCCCTCAACTCCATCCAAGGACCCAAACAGTCTTTCCAGGTGAGACAGAGGTTCACCTGCACCTCCTCCAACCTCATCTATTGCATCCGCTGCTCCAGATGTCAACTTATTTACATCGGCGAAACCAAACGCAGGCTTGGCGATCGCTTCGCTCAACACCTGCGCTCAGTCCGCATTAACCAATCTGATCTCCCTGTGGCTGAGCACTTCAACTCCCCCTCCCATTCCCAGTCTGACCTTTCTGTCATGGGCCTCCTCCAGTGCCATAGTGAGTCCCACCGGAAATTGGAGGAACAGCACTTACAGCCCAGTGGTATGAACATTGACTTCTCCAACTTTAGATAGTTCCTCTGTCCCTCTCTTCCCCTCCCCCTTCCCAGATCTCCCACTATCTTCCTGTCTCCACCTATATCCTTCCTTTGTCCCGCCCCCCTGACATCAGTCTGAAGAAGGGTCTCGACCCGAAACGTCGCCCATTCCTTCTCTCCTGAGATGCTGCCTGACCTGCTGAGTTACTCCAGCATTTTGTGAATAAATACTTTCGATTTGTACCAGCATCTGCAGTTATTTTCTTACACTACAGGTAATATACCACGATCAGAATTAATTATTGAACTCATCTTCTACTTAGGCAGTCTCATTGGATCCAGGATTACTTGCTTGCACAATGGTTTTGTGTAAGCTGATGTGGCTTCTGAGACTAATGTGGAAACTACAGATTCTTCCACAGATGAGGTGGAATTTGCTGAGGGCAGGTGGGTGGATAGCTTTTGAGGTGGTTCATTCTTTCTGCTGCTTACACAGGGTTTGTGTGCTCCTAATGCATGGCCCTGAAGTTCTCAATACCTTCCTGAATACTCTGCCCCCATTTGTAGTGGTCAAGAGCCAGAGATTCTAATGAGTTGGTCAGTTGGCTCCCCTGACCTGGAATACCTGATCATGAAATGCTGCCCTTTTTACCTATCAAGGGAATTCATCTCTGCCATCTTGTCAGAGGTCTACAATCCACCCCAACACAACGCCAAGTCGTAACTGGACAAATTCTGCTCAAAAGAGACAGCACACACCTTCAACATCTGAAGAAGGGTCTCGACCCGAAATGTCACCCATTCCTTCTCTCCTGAGATGCTGCCTGACCTGCTGAGTTACTGATCTGCAGTTATTTTCCTACTCCTTCAACATTGTTGGTGACTTTAATCAAGTAAATGTCAGGAACGTACTTCCCAACTATCGTCAGCATGCCTCCTCTCCAAGCTTGAAAGCCAAAACGTCCAGACTTAAGAACAGCTTCTTCACCACTGCTATCAGATTCCTGAACCAATCGCCTCTTTCACACCTCCTTCCCCCTTCTTTACTCTTAGCTGTGCCTTATTTGGTTATTCTGTTATTGTACTTAAGTGCTTTTTGCACAACTTCAGATTGCACTGCAATCTTTGAGCCATTCTGCTGTTCTCGCACTCATCAACGTATTGAGAAACATTACGATGTTTCAACATTTAAGGAAGATATTGTATTTCAGCAACCCAGAATATAAATACATTAAAGAAAAAACAAAGCAAACAAAGAGAGGTTTGATTTGATGCCACTGTGAGACTATTGTGAGACTCATCTTCAATCCCTCCAGTGAAAACCTTCCTTGGCCACATCTCTCCCTGAATGCAACAATGCTGGTATGAACCTAGATCGCACAAACAATCAGAAGGAAGATAGACACAAAATGCTAGAGTAACAGTGGATAGGTAGCATCTCGGGACAACAATCAGAAGGACCTGCTTTGGGTCAGTTTCCAACAGGAGTTGCCTCCATGCAAGTTCTACATTTTCCCTTCTAAGCAAAATATTATCATAACTGGTAGATCGGGCAGCATGGTGGCGTAGCAGAAGAGTTGCTACCTTACAGTTCCAGAGACCCGGGTTCGATCCAGACTACGGATGCTGTCTGTACGGAGTTTGTACGTTCTCCCTGTGATCATTTGGGGTTTCCCCAGGGTGTTCTGGTTTCCTCCCACACTCCAAAGATGTACAGGTTGTAGGATGATTCAACTTTGGTAAAAAATGTAAATGTTCCCTAGTGTGTAGGATGGTACTAGTGTACAGGGATCGCTAGTCGGTGCAGACTTGGTGGGCTGCACAGCCCGTTTCTGCGCTGTACTCTATTAAACTAAACTAAAACTAAACTAATCATGATCCAAACTAATACTACACACGAAAGAACCGTCAGAGCTTTCTCCTCCTTCAAAAGAATCAATATTGCTTCTGCTGTTCTCTCACAGGAACTAGCAAATGCCAATATTTTCCCTGTACACAGAAACATAATTTTGTTAACAAGATTGCGATGGAGCTCAACAATAAGATTTGATCATACTGGAGTGCTCTCCTTCAATGCCTTGACTGCTTTGCTCAGAGGAATTGATGAGGGAAAAGAAGGAACTTCTTGAGATAAAATAGTGACCACAATTCCACCAAATCCATGCAGCGCAATGGAATAAAAGATTTTCCTGTTATTTTAAATGACTAGGGGTGGGGAAGGGATGCATGGGGAAATTGTGTTATTTGCTTGGGGGTCATTATATATTTAGGATGTGGTGGGATATTTGTTCATTGACTTTTAATAAGAGTGTGATCACCTGTCATGTACTCGCATTGCTAATGTTTGAAAAATGCAAACAATTTAAGATGTTGAAAGTTTGATGTTAATTATCAACACTTCAAGAAATAATGAAATAAGGAGCTAAGTGAGATAAAGCATTCCAGGGACATACTTGGCTGGGACTCTTGGCACTTTTCTCCTTTTCTTTAACCGGTTTAATTCCTTCCCACTTCTCAGCGTTCACGTCCATTTCATTCCATTCAGGCCAGAGAGGATACCGACCTTTCCTGGCTTCAGTAACTCCCCCTGCAGCTCCACAGCTCAGGATAAATGAAGCAACACTGCAGAGGAATACAAAGTCACAAAGAGAACAATTGATCTTAAGCTGATTGCTTTTTAATCAAATCAGTCGGAAAGAGTAAAAGGTGCAGATTTAAGCATTTTTAATTGTTCAGGTTCTTAAAAAAATGTGAATAAAAATAACATCTCTCAAAGAAGACCTGCTAGTTGGAGTAAAATGCAGTAAATGTAAAAAGGATTATTTAAGAAATAGTCTTTCAGTTGGAAAAAATAATTGAATCAAATAGTATTCACATTCTGCTGCTTTCCCCTAATATCGCTCTGATGTTTTCTTTGTGTGCAGTAAACCTTCGTTTGTAATGGACTATAGAGGGGGAATGATGTCTGTTATTGCCTCTATAACAGAATCAAGGATTACCGAGTAATAGAGTATCTTTGTATAACTAGTAGAAATAAAGAACTGCAGATGCTGGTTCATACACTAAATGACACAAAGTGCTGGAGTGACTCAGCAGGTCAGTCGGCATCTCTGGAGAACATGGATAGGTGACGTTTTGGGTCAAGACCCTTCTTCAGACTCTCAGTCTGGAACTGGGTCTGGTATCGAGATAAGTCGATGGCCCCGGCCTTCTGGTAGCAAGGGAAGAGGTGACGATCGGTGGAGTCACTGGGTGTGGCCCATGGGTGTCTGCTATGCAGGTAGGGGTCGGCGGTGGCAGTGGTGGTGGTGGCGGCAGTCACAGCCTGGGAACGGCCACGGAAGCTGTGCGGGCCAGTGGTGGCGCCAGTGGGTCCAGCCTGGAAGTAGCCGGGGAGGCGGTGTGGGCTGGGGCTAGAGCCGGCAGTCTGGCCTGTCGGTGAACGTTGGCAGGTCCATCCACTGTCACTGAAGTCCATTATAAAGAGGTCTGTAATAATGAGAAGATGGACACAAAAAGCTGGAGTAACTCAGCGGCACAGGCAGCATCTCTGGAGAGAAGGAATGGGCGACGTTTCAGGCCGAGACCCTTCTTCAGACCCACTGCAGGCACTTTCCCCTGCAACTGGAGGAGATGCAACATCTGTCCTTGTATCTCCTCCTTTGCCTCTGCCCAGGAACTCGACAATCCTGCCAAATGAGACTGAGGTTCACATGTACCTCATCTACTGCATCCAGTGTACCCGATGTGGGCTCCTGTATATCAGCGAGACCAAACGTAGACTCGGCGGCTGTTTCACTGAACACTTGGGTTGGTTCACCAGGATCCCTTAGTTGCTAACCATTTTAAGTCCCCTTCCCATTCCCACACTGACCTTTCTGGCCTGGGCCTCCTCCATTGCCAGAGTGAGGCCAAACGCAAATTGGAGGAGCAGCACCTCATATTTCGCTTGGGAAGCTTACAACCCAGTGATATAAATGTTCTGTAATTTTGTGATTTTCAGTAACTTCCACACTTCCCTCCACTACTCCCTCACCTCTCTTCCCCCTTGCTCCCCTTCCTCCACCCAAGTCATTTAACCAGTTCCGCAATTCTCAAAAATTCGTAACTCTTGATCACACTCTCCCGAGCCAACATTTGGCCCATCAGGGAACCACCCTGCCTGAGGTCATCTGTTGCTGGCCCCGATTTGTCCTGGTCTTTTCTTCCCGCCATTTCTCCCCTGTAACCACCCCCCCCCCCCCACTCCACTTTCAGTCTGAAGAAGGATCCCAACCCAAAATGTCACCTATCTAATTTCGCTTGAGATGCTGCCTGAACTGCTGAGTTACCCCAGCATTTTGTGTCTATTCACCTATCACTTGCCAGGGTTTATCCAGCTCCTCCTCTCTTCCAGCGTTTTGTCCCCCACCACAATCAGTGTGAAGAAGGGTTTCAACCCGACAAACCACTTATCCACATTCCCCAATGAAGCTGCCTGACCTGCTGAGTTATTCCAGCAATTTGTCTCTTTTTTTGTAAAGCAGCATATGCAGTTCCTTATATCTACCTATTTTTCCTGATCTTTCAGCCATTGTAGACAGCTTCCCTTCATTTATTCTATCTAAACCCATGGTGATTTTCACTCATCTCTGTCAAATATTCAATTCCCTTGTCTAAAAGGGTACTCACCAAGGTCTCCAATTTATCCATATGACTGTCGTCTCCCATGCCTGGAACCTTTCGAGCAAATCTTTTATACCCACTCTAAATTCTTTATGTTTTCCTTAAAGTACAGTTTACGTAATACATCAGCTTTAGATGCAATGGGACAATTTTTTATTCATGTCATCACACAAATGTTTGCCAATAGCGAGCAAATTTTAGTGCCATGTCGTTGGCCTCTGCAAGATCCTTTACAGTGCATGTGTCATGCAGCATGTCACAGCTCAGGAGGTGTTCCATAGTCTGGAGGCATACTCTGTAATTACAGGCCTGTTGGATTAATATCAGTCGTAGAAAAGGTTATATCTGTAACCTGTTCCAATTTCTTCACAATCTTAGATTGAAACAGAAAACACTAGAAATACTCAGGAGGTCAGGCAGCATTTGCAGAAAAAAATTGATGGAGAGGACGTTTCATCAAACTCCTCATCAGATCTGATAAGGTCAAAGGACTGAAATATTAGTTCTGTTTCTTAATCCACAGAAGCTTACTGAGCTGCAGAGTATTTATTGTGGAGTTCCAACAGCTGCAGTATTTTGCTTCTGGTCCATTTGAATCTATTGTGTTCCTTTGATTCTAGTCTTGTGTACACTCCCATTCCTTTGAACTGTTAATGGTAGCTGTGGTCAACTACCCTGGTTTCTGGCTTTTGCAATTTCCTCCCTAAACTTCTGCATTGCTCTTTCTTTAAGGCACTTCGCAAAACTGCCATCGTTGACTGAGCTTGTAGTCGACATGTCCAATTCATTTTAAAAATCTGATTAGGCTTGGGAAGTTCGGCATGTCCCCGACAACTCTCACCTACTTCTACAGATGCACCATAGAAAGCATTTTATCAGGATGCATCACAGCTTGGTTTGGGAACAGCTTCATCCAAGACCGCAAGAAATTGCAGCAAATTGTGGATGCAGCCCAGACCATCATACAAACCAACCGTCCTTCTATTAACTCCATTTACACCTCACGCCGCCTCGGTAAGGCCAGCAGCATAATCAAGGATGAGTTGCACCCTGGCCACTTCTTCCCTCCCCAATCAGGCAAAAGGTATAGAAGTGTAAAAATGCACACCTCCAGATTCAGGGACAGTTTCTTCCGAGCTTATATCAGCCAAATGAGCCATCCGAGCACAACCAGAGAGTAGTGGTGAACAACTATCCACCTCTTTAGTAACCCTCGGACTTTCCTTGATCGGACTTTGCTGGGTTTACCTTGCACTAAATGTTATTCCCCTATCATGTATCTATACACTGTAAATGGCTCGATTGTAGTCATGTATTGTCTTTCCATTGACTGGATAGCACGGTAGCGCAGCGGTAGAGTTGCTGCTTTACAGCGAATGCAGCGCCGGAGACTCAGGTTCGATCCTGACTACGGGTGCTGCACTGTAAGGAGTTTGTACGTTCTCCCCGTGACCTGCGTGGGTTTTCTCCGAGATCTTCGGTTTCCTCCCACACTCCAAAGACGTACAGGTATGTAGGTTAATTGGCTGGGTAAATGTAAAAATTGTCCCTAGTGGGTGTAGGATAGTGTTAATGTGCGGGGATCGCTGGGCGGCACGGACTTGGTGGGCCGAGAAGGCCTGTTTCCGGCTGTATATATATGATATGATATGATAAAAGCTTTCCACTGTACCTCTGCACACTCTGCACACTCGACAATAAACAAAACTGAGATGTGAAAAAAAAGCTAGTGTGAAGTGGATTTATTGCAAGGGAATTTGACAAATGCTGGTTGTTGGAAAAGCTGAGCATTTTAATGAATGAATGAATGAATGAATATAACTTTATTGTCATTCAAAACTATACACCAGACGAGTGCATATTTGAATGAAATTCCGTTGCAAATTTGGCCAACAAGATTAAATAGAAATATGGCAGTTAAAATCTGCTGGAGCTTCTGATTCTCACACGCAAAAAGGAATGGCATTCACACATCTGCCTTCCCACCAGGGGTAAATTAAGCCTTTGGATTTCTATCCCTTGGTTGTATTATTGCTTCCAGCATATCAATATCTTTCTCATCACCTACAATTCAAACTGCATCAACCTGTGTACAGTTCAAAAGTGCAACAGGAAAATTTCATAATAATTCAACAGCTATTCTAAATAAAGCACAGAGATAGCTGGATGAATCAGATGCAGTTCACTGTTTGAGCTTGTGACAATGCCCCAATGATAGTTGGGACAGTTTCGCAAGCTGTCATTTGAAGGGATCAGAAGAGCAACAACTTATTCTTATTTCCTCCAAATATGTGAACTAACTCATAATTATTTACTCATGCAGACAGCAATTACCTTTATCACTTCTTCCCACATACATCCTCCCAGCCATTTGCATTTGCACAATCAGATGCTGCAGTTGTTCAGGAAATATATGGCCGTTGCTCTTGCCACATAGCTGCAAGTGCTGTGCAATGTATGGATCTTGATCGTTGCTGAACTGGGTCAACCCTTTTTGCTGAAACTGATTTCTTGTTGAGAGTAGAATAAACTTAAATTACTGTAAACCTTTAAAAAAACATTTGGCTGCTATATCTGCCTCATTTATGCTGTGGCAAAACACCAGAAGGAAAGCCCCACTGGCTGATGATAATACAATCTGTCAATGGTGCAAAATGACTTAATGTCAGGGCCACCAGCACACAACAGGGAAGTTGCTTGTCTTATCTCAAGACCTAACCTCAAAATGACCTTCAAGGTATTTCTTGGTTTCTGTGTGTTTTAAGTCAAATATCACTTTCTCACTCTCACCTCATCAGTCTGCTATATGTAATCCTAAGCAAGTCAGAGAACTGAACAGCCTTTCTCATTGCAGTCTGAATGTTTCAAATGTCATTATGCTTTAACACCTGACAGAATAACGACAGCAATCCACTTGCCCTGATGTATGATGTTAATGTTTGCGGAAATCATCAATTTTCCATTTATGAATTCTAGACGGAACCACAATTCATCGATACATCCAATAAATTGAAGAGAAACTTATTTATTCAGCGCAGTAAAAAATGTGAAAATTGTTATCAAATTGTGGTGCTGAAGTAAATAGCCTAGATAAATTTAAGGGGAAGATGGATAAACAAAGATTGAATGAAACAGAAGGACGGGATGGCAGAGTGTGATGAAACAGGATGAGACAAGCATAAGTGGATCATAAACACTGTCAGAGACATCTCGGGCCAAATACCCATGCTGTAAAAACAATACAGTTTAATTTAGCATGCTGCCCAGGTTCTAAATATTTTTGGATTTGGTCCTAACTGTGGTTTATTGACCTAAGCAAAAATTGTCTCTGAAATATCAGTCTCTTGTTCGTATGTGCAGGAGGTTAAATGACGTGCCGATTTATGGGTTGGTAAGCAGAAAACAGAATGGGAATAAAGAGAAATGTATATCAGTATTGCGGCACGGTGGCACAATGTAGAATTGCTGCCTCATACCGCCAGAGAGTCAGGTTCGATCCTGACTACAGATGCTGTCTATACGGAGTTTGTACGTTCTCCCCGTGACTGCATGGGTTTTCCCCAGGTGCTCCGGTTTCCTCCCACATTCCAAAGACGTACAGGTTTGTTGGTCTGTAATTATAGGGTTGTAATTAGCTTCAGTAAAGATGGTAAATTATCTCTAGTATGGGATAGTGCTAGTGTACCGGGATTGGTGGTCCGTGCGGATTTTGTGGGCTGAAGGGTATGTTTCAATAGACAATAGACAATAGGTGCAGGAGTAGGCCATTCGGCCCTTCGAGCCAGCACCACCATTCAATGTGATCATGGCTGATCATTCTCAATCAGTACCCCATTCCTGCCTTCTCCCCATACCCCCTGACTCCACTATCCTTAAGAGCTCTATCTAGCTCTCGCTTGAATGCATTCAGAGAATTGGCCTCCACTGCCTTCTGAGGCGGTGAATTCCACAGATTTACAACTTTCTGACTGAAAAGGTTTTTCCTCATCTCCGTTCTAAATGGCCTACCCCTTATTCTTAAACTGTGGCCCCTGGTTCTGGACTCCCCCAAATTGGGAACATGTTTCCTGCCTCTAATGTGTCCAACCCCTTAATAATTTTATATGTTTCGATAAGATCCCCTCTCATCCTTCTAAATTCCAGTGTATACAAGCCTAGCCGCTCCAGTCTTTCAACATATGACAGTCCCGCCATTCCAGGAATTAACCTAGTAAACCTATGCTGCACGCCCTCAATAGCAAGAATGTCCTTCCTCAAATTTGGAGATCAAAACTGCACACAGTACTCCAGGTGCAGTCTCACTAGGGCCCTATACAACTGCAGAAGGACCTCTTTGTTCCTATACTCAACTCCTCTTGTTATGAAGGCCAACATTCCATTGGATTTCTTCACTGCCTGCTGTATCTGCATGCTTCCTTTCAGTGACTGATGCACTAGGACACCCAGATCTCGTTGTACATCCCCTTATCCTAACTTGACACCATTCAGATAATAATCTGCCTTCTTATTCTTGCCACCAAAGTGGATAACCTCACACTTATCCACATTAAACTGCACCTGCCATGCATCCGCCCACTCACACAACCTGTCCAAGTCACCCTGCAACCTCATAGCATCCTCCTCACAACTCACACTACCCCCCAGCTTTGTATCATCTGCAAATTTTGCTAATGGTACTTTTAATTCCTTCATCCAAGTCATTAATGTATATTGTAAATAACTGCAGTCCCAGCACCGAGCCTTGCGGTACCCCACTAGTCACTGCCTGCCATTCAGAAAGGGACCCATTTATCCCCACTCTTTGCTTTCTGTCTGTCAACCAATTTTCTATCTATGTCAGTACCCTACCCCCAATACCATGTACTCTAATTTTGCCCACTAATCTCCTATGTGGGACCTTGTCGAAGGCTTTCTGATAGTCGAGGTACACCACATCCACTGGCTCTCCCCAGTCAATTTCCTAGTTTCATCCTCAAAAAATTCCAGAAGATTCGTCAAGCATGATTTCCCCCTACAGTTTCCGTGCTGTATCTCCAAACTGAACTACATTAAATTGACGAATGTGGGAAGTGGTGGTAAGTGAGATATCTTCACTGTGGATATTAATGACTTGATTGAAGGAATAGATATCAAAGCTTGTAGTCTGCGGCAGGGAAGTGAAAGGATGAAAAAATGGTAGATGGAGTCCCATGTGAGGAGATGCAAATCCAAAAAAACGTGGGGCTGAAGAAGACAGATGAAACATTTTCGTAACTGGAAATTAGAGAAGGAATTTAACTGAGGTATTGTATTTGAGTAAAGGCGAGTCTGATTCAGTTGTGTAGATTTGTGAGATATCGCTTGTCGGAAAGAAAAACAGAGCTATAAAGTATTTTTGCAAAGAAGGAAAACATATTATTGCCCAAGTTCTGATAAGAATCTGAAACTCATTCTTTAAAAGGCTATTGTTATTAAATCAATTGAAACTTTCAAGATCAGGCTCACTGGATAGTTTAGTGGACCAACAGTGGACAAATGGAGGTAAATGTGATGGCCTAACTGAATAATAAAATATGTTGAAGGAACTAAATGGAACAGTTCACTATTTTCGCTGTGCTCTTGGAACAGTGGCGTCAGAAACACAGATCGCATGTCTGAGAGACATCATTCAAAGTATATTTGTCAACTGCAAGGATTGAAGGAGGAGTCGACTAGTGAATGAATATGACGGGGGAGCCGTCCAATGAGGAGGATAATGGGTCGTCAGGCGACGGGGTCAGGGGTTTTTCTGGCCGAGGAAAGACAGTGGGGAGGGGGGTGGCAAGAAGGGATGGGGAAGGCCACTGAGGGGTAATAAAGCGGGCATTGGGAGGAGGAAGGGGGTTTGGGAAGATGAGTGGAGGAGAAAAGGAAATGAGGTTCAAGGAGGGGCAAGGAATAAGGTGGCTCAAGACAAGTTGAATGCCCAGGAACGAAGGAGATTACAAAAAGTAGTGGACACCACCCAGTTCATCACTGGCATTGACCTTCCCCAATAGTAGGATTCCATAAGAAGCTCGGCTTGATAAAAAGGCAGCCAGCACCATCGATGGCCAACACCACCCTGGCCATGCTCTCATTTCACTCCTACCATGGGGAAGTAGGTATAGGAGTGAGAATACCATGAACACAATGTTCAAGAATATCTTATTCTCAACAATCATCAAGCCTTTGAACGCAACACAACACTAACCAATGAACTATGGACTGTCTTGGGGTGCACTAAGGATTTCAGACTTTTTTCTCAGACCGAAGAAGGGCCCTGACCCAAAATGATACCTATCCACATCCCCAAAGATGCTACCTGACCATCTGAGTTACTCCAGCACAGTGTGTCATTTTTTTTCTACCTATCCGTAATACAAGTCCACCAGCGATATTCCGGCAACTGGTGATCCGGCACCTCCTTCATCAGACAAAATTACGGGTGCACACTTGAAAATACCCCCACAAGTCCCTACAAAAATGTAGCACCCAAGCTGGGTGAAGTGGCTGATCTCAACCTCATCGGGACTTCGGTGCCGATCGGCAGGTTGAATTTGACCCTTGCAGCCGGGGCTCTGGAACTCCAGCCTGGCTGGAGCCGGTTGATCCGTTCCGAAAGCCAATCTCTAAGGCTGACTTTACGGGACGGTATCTCGGCTGCCTAGGTGGACTGTTCCAGTACCGTTGGACTCCTCTCAGATGCCGTGACCTCTGTTGGTGTGGTAAAACAGATAATCCAGAAAAAGTTTGGAACCAAGGATGCCAGAAAATTGTTGGTGAACCTGTAACACTTTTAGGAAGCTACTAGACCAAGTGGACCCGATGGGCCCAAACCTCTCCTGCATTGGTACAGCACCCTCCCCTCCCCTCCCCTCCCTTCTCCCCTCCCCTCCCTTCTCCCCCCTCCCTACTCCCCCCTCCCTACTCCCCCCTCCCCCCCCTCCCTACTCCCCCTCCCCTCCCTATTCCCCTTCCCCCTCCCTCCCCTCTCTCCTCTCCTCCTTCCTCCTCTCCCCCCCTTCCCCTCCCCCCACTCCATCCCCCTCAACCCCCCTTATCCTCCCCCCTCCACCCCTCCACCCCCTCCCTCCCTAGGAGATAGATTTAAACTTTAAAATGTGAATAACTTTAAAAATATAACACCGATTTCTATGAAACATCTTCCATTAGCACCAAAGGGACGACGGTGAGTAAGGTGGGCCTAAAATTGTCACGCTATCGTGCACCGTTTTGGCTGTAGTTCAGGAACAAACAAACAAACAAACGAGAGTTTTAGTATATAGATGCACTTGTACTCCTGGATCCCACAGCTCTACCTCCTTCCCCAGGGCACAACCATTCTATTGAAGGTCATAACCTGGTTTGACTTCCCAAATGCAACACTTCATACTTATATGAATTAAACTCCATTTCCCATTCCTTAGCTTGTCCAGCTGATCAAGATCCTAACCATCTTCACTGTCTACGATACTCACTCTGAAGTCATTTGCAATCTTACGATTAATGCCATGTACATTCTCATCCAATTAATTGATTTTGATGACACACAGTAATGCAATGAGCACCTGATCTCTGAGGCACACCCTAGTTACAGGCCTCCAGTCCGAGAAACAACCTTCCACCACCAGCATGTTTCCGACCAGAAACCAATTCTATATCCAGTTAGCTAACGCTTACTGGATCTCATGCAATCTAATCTTCTAGAGCAGCCTGTCATGTGGAACATAATCAAAGGCCTACATTACATTACATCCTGCCCTCATCAACCTTCTTCAACTACAAAAGACTTGATCAAATTCATGAGAAACAATCTCCCTTGCAAAAAAACTTGGTGGAGGGCAGGGTAGCGGATGGTAGGGGAGGGCAGAGGAGGGGATGGTTGGGTAGGGCAGGGGAGTGGATGGTAGGGGAGGACAGGGGAGTGGATGGAAGGGGAGGGCAGGGGAGTGGATGATAGGGGAGGGCAGGGGAGTGGATGGTAGGGGAGGGCAGGGGATGGTCGGGGAGGGCACGGGAGGTGATGTTAGGGGAAGGGATGGTAGGGGAGAGCAGGTGAGGGTAGGACAGAGCAAGGGAAGGCAGGGGATGGTAGGGGAAGGCAAGGGAGGGCAGTGAAGGGTAGGGGAGAGGAGGGGAGGGCAGGGGATTGGGCAGAGTAGGGGAGGGCAGGGGAGGGTAAGGGAGGGCAGTGAAGAGCAGGGGAGGGTAGGACAGAGTAATTTAGGGCAGGGGAGGGTAAAGGAGGGCAGGGGTTGGGAGGGCAGAGTAGGGGAGGTGGGAGAGTAGGGGAGGTGGGAGAGCAGGGGTGGAGGGAGAGCAGGGGTGGAGTGAGTGCAGGGGTGGAGAGCAGGGATGGAGGGGATGGTAGAGCTGGGGAAGGGAGGGGAGGGTAGAGGAGGGGAAGGTAGGGTAGTGCAGTACAGGGTAGGGTAAGGAAGGGGAGGAGGGGGTTGGGTAGGGGAGGGCAGAGTAGGGGAGGAGGGAGCAGGGGTGGAGGGGAGGGTAGAGCAGGGGAGGGGAGGGGAGTGTAAGGTAGGGCAAGGAAGGGGAGGACGGGGTTGGGTAGGGGAGGGCAGAGTAGGGGAGGAGGGAGAGCAAGGGTGGAGGGGAGGGCAGAGCAGGGTAGGGTAGAGCAGGGTAGGGGAGGGTAGAGCAGGGTAGGGTAGAGCAGGGGAGGGTAGAGCAGGGGAGGGGAGGGTAGAGCAGGGTAGGGGAGGGATGGGGGGACAGGGTTGGGTAGGGGAGGGCAGAGTAGGGGAGGGTAGAGCAGGGGAGGGGAGGGTAGAGCAGGGGAGGGGAGGGGAGGGGAAGGGGGGACGGGGTTGGGTAGGGGAGGGCAGAGTAGGGGAGGGGAGGGTTGGGCAGAGGAGGGGAGAGCAGGGGAGGGGAGGGAAGGGGGGGACGGGGTTGGGTAGGGGAGGGCAGAGTAGGGGAGGGTTGGGCAGAGGAGGGGAGGGGAGGGTAGAGCAGGGGAGGGGAGGGGAAGGGGGGACGGGGTTGGGTAGGGGAGGGTTGGGCAGAGGAGGGGAGAGCAGGGGAGGGGAGGGGAGGGAAGGGGGGACGGGGTTGGGTAGGGGAGGGTTGGGTAGGGGAGGGGAGGGCAGAGGAGGGGAGGGGAGGGTAGAGCAGGGGAGGGGAGGGGAAGGGGGGACGGGGTTGGGTAGGGGAGGGCAGAGTAGGGGAGGGTTGGGCAGAGGAGGGGAGAGCAGGGGAGGGTAGGGAAGGGGGGGACGGGGTTGGGTAGGGGAGGGCAGAGTAGGGGAGGGTTGGGCAGAGGAGGGGAGAGCAGGGGAGGGGAGGGAAGGGGGGGACGGGGTTGGGTAGGGGAGGGCAGAGTGGGGGAGGGTTGGGCAGAGGAGGGGAGAGCAGGGGAGGGGAGGGAAGGGGGGGACGGGGTTGGGTAGGGGAGGGCAGAGTAGGGGAGGGGAGGGTTGGGCAGAGGAGGGGAGAGCAGGGGAGGGGAGGGAAGGGGGGGACGGGGTTGGGTAGGGGAGGGTTGGGTAGGGGAGGGGAGGGCAGAGGAGGGGAGAGGGATGGTTTGTGGTGCCGATGACAATCCCACCCTACTCCACACTTACCCGCCGTAAACGGGGGACGGGCTGGTCTTCAGGACCGAGTCCCGCTTTTTGCCACCTTTCGACATCTTGTCCCTGCGTTGATCTGCCGTTACCCGGCAACGGGGACGCGGCCGCAAGGAACCCGCCGGGTCCTAGCGCTGGTCGGCGGACAAAGCGGCTCCCGCCCAACTCTGCAACTGCAGCGGGAAGGAAGGAACTGCAGGTCCTCCGAAGATAGACACAAAAAGCTGGAGAAACTCAGCGGGTCAGGCAGCATCTCCGGAGAAAAGGAATAGGTGACGTTTCGGGTGGAGACCCATCTTCAGATTGAGAGTGATGGGGAAAGGGAAACGAGAGATATAGGCGGTGATAAAGAGAGATGTAGAACAAATGAATGAAATATATGCAAAAAAAGGAACGGTGATAAAGGGAACAGGCCATTGTAAACCTTGGCTTTTTGTGTCTATCTTCGGGATTAGGTACAGGTTGAGCACAACCCGACCTAGAAGTATAAGGTGAAGGAAGAAACCGCATATCCTGGTTTCTCCCGAAGACAGACACCAAATTCTGGAGCAACTCAGTGGTAACTCATTGAAACATACCGAATATAACAGTATAACAGAGCTTTATTTGTGAATGGCTTGGATAGAGTGGACGTGGAGAGGATGTTTCTACTCGTGGGAGAGTCTAGGACTGGAGGTAATTGCCTCAGAATTAAAGGATGTTCCTTTTGGAAGGAGATGAGGAATTTCTTTAGTCAGAGGGTGGTGAATCTGTGGAATTCTTTACCACAGAAGGCTATGGAGACCAAGTCAATAAATATTTTTGAGGCAGAGAGAGATAGATTCTTGATTAGTACAGGTGTCAGGGGTTATGGGGAGAAGGCAGGAGAATGGGTTTAGGATGGGAGAGATAGATCAGCAATGAATGAATGGTGGAGCAGACGATGGGCAGAATGGCTTAATTCTGCTCCTGTCACTTATGACCTTATGGGTCAGGCAGCATACCTGAAGAAAGGGAACAGGTGACGTTTCGGGTTGGTACCCCGACTTTTTCAGCTTGAAGAAGGGTCTCGACCTGAAACTTCATCTATTCCTTTTCTCCAGAGATGCTTCCTGCACCAGCATTTTGTGTACATCTAAAATCTATCTTAAGTAGAAGTATAAACCATGTATGTACATTAAAAGTGTTTCTTTTATAACCCGTCCCTGACAGATCTGAAGTCAATTTTACCTACCCTGGGGTGGTCCATGGGATTATTGACACGGTAGTCTAAAATGGGGTGGCCCACGGTGGGAGGAAAGTACAGAGTTTAACAAGTTCCACAATTTTGATCCAGTCACAATAAAGGATATGAATAAATTGTTACCTCAATAGTGCGTGACTTGGGTAGAAAGTTGCAGGTAATGACCTTTATTTGTGTGTTAATCTGAGATGTCTTAGAATGTGCTTGGCTGCCAATATTTAAAATGAAATGCATTGGAGATTTTAATCTTCAATTTGTAAATTATTGTTTCAAAACCATTTTCAATTTCACAGTGAATGAGGGAATTTAACCTTCTGCCTCAGCATAAAAAAATAACTACTATATGTTACAAAATTCAGTAATAGAAAGTGTTCATTCTCAAACTACATTGCTCATATTTCAGCTTTATCAGATAACCATGTCCAAGGTTCAATAATTTCAGACAAACCAAACGCAGGAGGATAAAAACTTTAATGTTATCAAAAAAGACACCGATGAGTATTACAATTGCTTCAATTCTCATTATATTCCATTTCATGCAGCAAAATATCCCAAGGCACTTAATTGGAGTGTTACTAAACCCAAATTAGCAGATCCCCACTTGTTGCAAGTAGGGCAAATGACCAAAGGTTTGGCCGAAGAGGTAGGTTGAAAGGAGTGTGGTGAAGAAGAGACAGGAGACGTAGATACTTAAGATGGAATTTCTAGAGAATGGTGCTCTGGTAGCTGAAGGCATGGCCACCAATAGTGGAGCAATCAAATTCATGGAAGAGCAGGAACCTGGAATTAGAGAACAGATATCTTTACGAGTAAAAACGCCAGGGGGAAGATTACAGATTTAGGAAGAGGCACAGCCATGGAGAGATTAGGATTATAAATTTAAAATTATTTCTGAACTAGGAAACGATTTAAATCACCAAACCTTGGAGCAATGGACAAATAGAAGTTCTTGTTAATTAGATCATAAGCAGCAGAACACAGGAGGCTGGATAAGAATGAATTGGAATAGATGTATAAAAAAGTATGACTGAGGATTTCACCAGCAGCATGAGTTGAGGCAGGGCTGGAATCCACCAATGTTATAAAGGTGGAAGCAGACAATTAGTGCAGAATTGTGGTCTGAAGCTCATCTTAAAAGTCAATTATGACCCAAAGAACTTGAGCTGTCATATTTTTGATCAGGGACAGGGGTGCAGATGAAGGCTACAAAATGGAATTTGTGACAACAAGCGAAGATAATTACATTAACCGTCACAATATTTAGCATTCTACCTTGATGGTGGAGTGGCTATTTAACATACAAAGTATTGTTTCTACAGTTAGTTTGAAGAAATTACTATTCACCCAGTGCTGGGTGTTAAAACAACAACCTGACGAATTAGAGAAATGGAGTCAAGAGAGGTGATCGTGAAGTAGAGATGAGTGTCATAGGTTTAAGTGTGAAAGGTGAGGCTACATTTTCAGATCACATTTCAAAATACAATTATCAATCTCCCATAGTATTGAGACATTAGGTCACATGTAGACTTGAAGCAGGATCAGAGGAGGCAAGAGATATTACAATCAAGTTAGTCTCTTTCCGGGATTCAAGAACGTAATTCTGACTGTCCTCAGTACAGTTCTGAGGAAAACGATTGCAGGAATGAGGAAGACGACCTGCATTTGCATAGCACCTTTCAAATCCCTTTTGGGATATTCCAAATTGTTTTATAGTTTATTTGAAATGTATTCAGTGTTTCAATGTAAGAATGGTAACAGCCTCTTTGCGCATACCAAATCATTATCAGCTAGAGAATAACACTGGGAAAGTGTTAAAACAGAGGTCATCGTTGTTTGCCCCACCATGTTACCATTTGGAGGTTTCCAATATTTTCACCATGTGAAAGAGGACAGCGGTGCATTTGCCAGTCAGGATGGTGGGTGACTTGTGGAAGAGTTTGCAGCACTGGAGTTTCTATGCACTTGCTGCTTTTATCTTTCTAGATGGTTCGGAGTACTGGTGAAAACTGTGCTTTTGCAGAAACCTGTCTGAGACTTCTGTAAGGGCAAAGGTAATAAAAGCAACAAAATACTTTTTGGCAGAAATGTCTTTTACTGGAATCTGTTCAGGATAGAATGATTGAATATTTTGCAATGACCATTAAAGGTCAGAATGGATTTATAATCTGAACTCATGTCAAATGACCCGTTTAATTGCTGAGAAATACCATAAATTCATAAGTGGTAGGATCGGAATCAGGCCATTCAGCCCATCAGGTCTACTCCAACATTCAATCATGGCTGATCTATCTTTCCCTCTCAACCTCATTCCTCTGCCTTCTCCCCATAACCCCTGACACGCATACTAATCAAGAATCTATCTATCTCTGCCATAAAAATATCCATTTACTTGGCCTCCAAAGCCTTCTGTGGCACATGGTTGGAATACCAGTGGGTCGATTTACACACATCTTCAAAAGGCAGTTAACTTGGTAAATCTTTGTCAAGATAAATAAGTGCACAAAAGAAAGTAGACTCTGCATTTGTCTGACACCAGAAATGGATTAGAACGTCGGAGCCAAACAGTGAGCATGAGTATACATACAACCTGAAAGGATTGACTGGTCAGGCGCCAGCCTGGAACAATGTTAGAACTGCTCAGTTCATTCATCAATTGGCCTGCATGAAGCAACTGGGAGCCTCACATTAAAATAGGTGATACAGTAAACTGTGTGCTGGGTGCATGAAGCTGCAAATGGACATTGATAGATCATGAGAGTGCTGAATGGCATTCAAAGCACGAGGTTACTCATTTGAACCCAAGATAGATCAGAATAGTTCCTAAAAAAGAAAGATGCTGCAGATTTTGGACCCAAGCACCTAAAAAAATATATTTTAAAGAGGCTAATGTAATGTTGGTCTAGTTTGAGAGCGCTGGAACATAAAAGGATGGAAATTATGTTGCAGCTGTACTGAGCTATGGCTGGGTCTGATGTGGATTAATGCATTGACTGCTGGGTTCTGCACTTTGATGTAGCCTTATTTAGTTGGCCTTATTAAGGCTGCAGCATAAATTCACCATAACAATTCCTGTACTGCAATGTTTTAAGTTTTGAGGATAGTTTGCAGACTTAGTTTGCATGCTCTTGAATATATGTGGGAGATCTAACTAAAGTGTTTAAGAATGACCAAGAGACTTGGCAGAAGGCAGACACAAAATGCTGGAGTAATTCAGCGGGTCATGCAGCATCTTTGGAGAAAAGGAATAGGTGACGTTTCAGGTCGAGACCCTTCTTCAGAATTGGCAGCTTGGGCAAGGGGAACTAATTTGCTATGATGGACAGATAGTGATGTAATGGAGGTAAAATTCGTTAGTCTTTGTGGTGGGGAGGATAGGTGCTCAGAAGCTCATCTCACGAGTCAAAGAGCACAGTAAGGTTGCATTCCATATGGTTTAGCCAAAGATAAAGGTCAGGATGTCATCAGTTGCTCTGACAAGGAGATAGTAGCATGGACTAAGGAAACTGCAGTTCATTCAGGGAGGATACAGGTTGGTCAGGAAGACAAAACAAGCAGTGAAGGTGTTAGGAGGGGTGGTGGAGCGAACTGGACTCCTCAGCATTGGTGTGGAACCTGTGTCCCCATGTCTTTGAATGATGCCAATGGATACCAGCATGGAGCACGAATAAGCACGAAAAGATCAATACCTGCAAGAACTGGTTTCAGATCATCAAATTCATGCAAATATTTTACAGAAACTGTTTCCTTTGGCACTTGTGAATATTGATACACACAACCTGTTATGTGACTATTATGTAATTTCCCTATTCTTTAGCACTACAAAATGTACAAACCAGGAAGCCTAAGATGTTATCCTGCAATCAAATAAATTATTGTACTTCAAGCAATGCGGTTTACCTTGAATGTTCTAACCCACATAAACTGCTGGTAGAAAAATCCCATGCAGAAAGTGGTAAGATGTTAGCAACAGGGTGTTAGCAGTGGTAGCATTGCTGCCTTGCAGTGCCAGAGACCCAGGTTCGATCCTGACCATGGTGCTGGCTGTATGGAGTTTGTACGCTCTCCCTCTAACCGCGTGGGTTTTCTCCGGGTGCTCCGGTTTCCTCCCACACTCCCAAGACGTACAGGCTTTTGGTTAATTGGCTTTGGTAAGTTGTAAAATTGTCTCTTGTGTGTGTAGGTTAGTGTACGGGGTGATCGCTGGTTGGCATGGACTTGGTGGGCTGAAGAGCCAATTCCCACGTTGTATCTCTAAAGTCTAAAGGGTTAGCAATAGGTTTATCCTTGTTACATGAGGTTGGATGCTCTCTCAAAGACTATAGTTCACAAAAAGCAATGGAGACATGCCATGAGATTTGTTGTTAGCCCCTTTCTCCACTCCTGTCATTAGGTGGCACAGCAAATAGAGTTGTTGCCTCACAGATCCATGAATTGGGCTCAATCCTGATTTCTAGTGCTGTCTACGTGGAGTTTGCATGTTCTTTCTCCCTGTGACCATGGGGTTTCCCATTACCCCACAGAAATGCAGGTTAGTAGGTTAAATAGCCACTGTAAATTGCCTCCTATGTAAAAGTGAGGGGGTAGAATCTGGGGGAGTTAATGGGATTGTTGGAATAGGATTAGTGCAAGCGCGTGTTTTGATGGTCAGAGTCGACTTCGACAAGGTCCCACATAGGAGATTAGTGGGCAAAATTAGGGCACATGGTATTGGGGGTAGGGTACTGACATGGATAGAAAATTGGTTGACAGACAGAAAGCAAAGAGTGGGGATAAATGGGTCCCTTTCGGAATGGCAGGCAGTGACCAGTGGGGTACCGCAAGGTTCGGTGCTGGGACCCCAGCTATTTACGATATACATTAATGACTTAGACAAAGGGATTAAAAGTACCATTAGCAAATTTGCAGATGATACTAAGTTGGGGGGTAGTGTGAATTGTGAGGAAGATGCAATAAGGCTGCAGGGTGACTTGGACAGGTTGTGTGAGTGGGCGGATACATGGCAGATGCAGTTTAATGTAGATAAGTGTGAGGTTATTCACTTTGGAAGTAAGAATAGAAAGGCAGATTATTATCTGAATGGTGTCAAGTTAGGAGGAGGGGGAGTTCAACGAGATCTGGGTGTCCTAGTGCATCAGTCAATGAAAGGAAGCATGCAGGTACAGCAGGCAGTGAAGAAAGCCAATGGAATGTTGGCCTTCGTAACAAGAGGAGTTGAGTATAGGAGCAAAGAGGTCCTTCTACAGTTGTACCGGGCCCTGGTGAGACCGCACCTGGAGTACTGTGTGCAGTTTTGGTCTCCAAATTTGAGGAAGGATATTCTTGCTATGGAGGGCGTGCAGCGTAGGTTCACTAGGTTAATTCCCGGAATGGCGGGACTGTCGTATGTTGAAAGGCTGGAGCGATTGGGCTTGTATACACTGGAATTTAGAAGGATGAGGGGGGATCTTATTGAAACATATAAGATAATTAGGGGATTGGACACATTAGAGGCAGATAACATGTTCCCAATGTTGGGGGAGTCCAGAACAAGGGGCCACAGTTTGAGAATAAGGGGTAGGCCATTTAGAACGGAGATGAGGAAGAACTTTTTCAGTCAGAGGGTGGTGAAGGTGTGGAATTCTCTGCCTCAGAAGGCAGTGGAGGCCAGTTCGTTGGATGCTTTCAAGAGAGAGCTGGATAGAGCTCTTAAGGATAGCGGAGTGAGGGGTTATGGGGAGAAGGCAGGAACGGGGTACTGATTGAGAGTGATCAGCCATGATCGCATTGAATGGCGGTGCTGGCTTGAAGGGCTGAATGGCCTACTCCTGCACCTATTGTCTATTGTCTATTGACCCAAAGGACTTGTTTCCGTGGTATTTGACTTTATGAATAATTACGTGCTTTCTCCTTCTACATCCCAATGTCAGCATTTTCTGAAACTTAGTAGGTCACCTTCCTCCCTCTCATCTTGGAAGGAATAAACATTCTTTAAGAGTTCCAAAATACACAAGCACACAAAAAAACATAAAATGGGATAACTTTTGAGGCAGGTTTTCAGGAGAAGGTGACATTAGGGAGAGACTTCTAGTGCTCAGGGACCAAGCAGTAGGAATTGCAAATGCAGTATCATATCATATCATATATATACAGCCGGAAACAGGCCTTTTCGGCCCTCCAAGTCCGTGCCGCCCAGCGATCCCCGTACATTAACACTATCCTACACCCACTAGGGACAATTTTTACATTTACCCAGCCAATTAACCTACATGTAGTTGGATGAAAGAAGTGGTATTTGCCTAAGACACCAGAAGTAGAAGAATATGCTGGTGTTTAGGATTGTGGAAGGGTACAGAAATAAGAGAGGTGATTGTCCTCATGAGATTTGGACACAATCATGAACATTTCAATATCAAATATCATTGGACTGGAAGCCAGAACAGAATGTTGACTTCAAGATTAGAAATTAACATGTACAACCTGCTGTATCCTAAACTTGGGGATAATCACAAGCTCGTAAAGTCAGGAGCCCACAAAGGGGTGAATTTTCTGCAGTGACAGCCTGGAGGCATTGCTTAAAATCCCTTATTTGAAGTATCTCAATGGATTTACAACACATTCATATACCAATAGAACAGCTGTACACATCTGAAAATATAGTAAACCCCCATTATTATGGACCACTTTATAACAGATTTCGGGTATAGCTGACTGTCTCTTTAAGAACATACGCTGCCAGTTACACTGCAGAGGTCATTGAAATTGACAGGCCAGTGAAATTGATTAACAATTGCTTTGACCGACACTTAACTCTATTAAACAATGTAACAAACAGCCTTAAGTATTTTATAGTTAGCAATAACAAAAATGCATTTTTAGCTGTTAAAAAGAACTTTGCAGATCCTGCAGGTTAGTGCCTTTGGAAGGATAAACAGAGTTAACGTTTGCGATCGATGTCCTTTCATCCTGAACTTTGGGCAGGCAGTCGGTCATGGGAATCTCACTTAGAGCACAAAAGGGTTTCCACACCCCGTTACTGCCACCCCAACGCTCCAGACCTCCCATTTTGCTCTCAACCTCTGAACGTGAGAATCAGCAGCAGGGGCAGCGGTTATTGCCATTCCAAGTGCCGAGTGGCCTTCTTGGCACCGCTGTGCTCTTGTGGCGAGGGAGATCCCACTGGACTCTCAGTGACGGGACTGCAGAATTCTGACCCGATGCCGTACTTGGTTACAGCGGACAATCGGCAATAAGGGACATTATTCCCCCACTCCCATGGTCTGTGATAACGAGAGTTTACTCTACCTTATTGGCTTTAACTCCAATAATGATATGATCAGCAGTAGGCACCCAAGACCCAAAATACTGAGATAACTTTAGACAATATGCACAAAATAGTTAGTTGGAAGGAAATGCAAATGCTGGTTTCAACCGAAGATAGACACAAAAAGCTGGAGTAACACAGCGGGACAGGCAGCATCTCTGGGAAGAAGGAATAGGTGATGTTTCAGGTCGAAATCATTCTTCAGACTGAGTCAGTCTGAAGAAGGGTCTCGAACCGAAACGTCACCCATTCCTTCTCTCCAGAGTGCTGCCTGTCCCGCTGAGATACTCCACCATTTTGTGTCTATCTTCTGCTCAAAATAGTTTCTATGCGGAAAAATGGACAAAATAACCACATTCTTAAAGTCTTTTCAAAATGGTTTTGCAAAATAGGTGATGGAAAAGATGTGTAGAATTGCGCTTACCATTCCACATCTTTTAATTAGAACTAGAACAACAAATTCAGTTTAAATGGTTGTTAGCTGAAATAATCATGCCGACAGCATGGTAGCTTTGTTTAACAATCATCCACTTCAGTGTGGTATAAAAAGATAATCCGAATACTATGCATTCTGGAAGCCATAATAAGACATTGCCAGGAGACAGACATGGTGCGTTAGCAGCACTGTGATTTGCTTTCCGGCTGTTCGGTGATTTCTGTTAATTTAATTTTATCATCTCCGTCAGTGTCCTCTGATACATGGATGCAATCGATGGTTAGAATATTCTCCACCAAATATCGCATGGCTTCATCAACGTTTATATTGTCCTGCAAACATCAGAGAAAAAACTTTATTAAAAATTAACTCGTTGCAATACGTATCTGGGGGCAAGGGAATGCAACTCAAATGATCAAAGGAAACCCTTGAAGGAACATAACGCCCAGGGCATTCCAAACTGTTCAAAGTCCTTTCCTGTCAATTGGATATCGGAAATGCAGCAGCAAATTCGCGTGCAGCAAATTACCAAAAACATCATCACGAAGTAAGAACTTCTTTTTTTTTTAAGTGAAGGGATAAACGTTGGTATGGAGAACTCCTTCGCTGATTCATAAGTGTTGGTCCAGCCCACTTCATTATCTTCATTATGACTAACATTGTGGTTCATAAGCATGCTGATCTTCTGATGCAATCCATCTTTTTAATCTCTTTTAAGTCAGAACTTGTTGTCTTAAGAGTTATTTCAGCGACGTTTAGTTTAGAGATACAGTGTAGAAACCAGCCCTTTGGCCCACCTAGTCCACACTGGCTAGTGATCCCCGTACACTAGCACTATTCTACACACTGGGGACAATTTACAATTCTTACCAAAGCCAATTAAAGTACAAACCAGTACGTCTTTGAAATGTGGAAGGAAACCGGAGCACCCGGAGAAAACCCACACGGTCACGGGAAGAACATACAATCTCCGTACAGACAGCACCCGAGGTCAAGATCGAACCCGGGTTTCCAGCGCTGTAAGACAGCACCTCTACCGCTGCGACGCCGTGCTACCCACAAAGGCTCAGGCTGATGCTTAAACAGTGTTGGAAACGTTGCCCTTTAGAATACATACATACAAGGCCCTGTCTACCCTCTTTGACAGAACCCAGGGCACTCTCCTGAAGAGGAGCTATCTCAATATCAGAACCAATATTTATTCTTCAATCAACATTTCTAAAACATCATCAATGTTACACTGTTGGAGCAGACTTTGCATAAATATTTCATCTTATTTCTGAATACCATTCATTATATTTCAAAGACTTCACTGGCTGTATTTTCTTCAGATGATTAGAAATAGTGAAAGTTGCGATGATTCTTTAAAAATTACTTTCAGCGGCATCACTTCCAATCTAATCATTCTGCATTCTCTCTGCTAACATCAATGAAACAAGGTCCTCTTTATATAATCCTCGATGCCTACTATCAGAGAAAGAAGAAACTTTCTAGGCAGGTGGCTGAGCTTACTCATCTTAAGGTGATAAGCATAATATTGGAATTTAAGCGGATTACAGTAATAGGAAGTAACCCAGCTTTTCTTCTCTTTGAGTTTAGAGATTGGGAGGCAATCTAATCGATGTGCTTAAAAGGATTTGTTAAGGTAGCTGTGGAAAAAAATTCTGAGAAAATCCACAATGCAGAACAAACCTTGTAACATTAGCTGGAGATTCAGGGGGAATTTAGAAGAGGTTTTTACACGTGGTAATTTGGAGTTAACTTTCTCTAATGAGGACATTGATCCACACAGAGGAAGCTCCCACAAATAACAATAAGAGAATATTACAATTTTGATACATTGATTGAAAGATAATCATTGGCTACGATAATGGGATAATTCCTTTTTCAAAAGTGTAGTGCGGGATTCATTCAAGATGGTTTAGGTTTATTATTGTCAAATGTAGAAGGACAGAGAAAAGTTTTGTTTTGCACGCTATCCAAACATATCAGATATACTATTCATGGATTCAATCAGATTGCGGAATACTGTAGTTCTCAGCAATGTTGTGCATCAGTTCCTTAGACTAAGTACAATGTCCTCAACGGGGTAGCAGTGAATCGGACAGTACCTCAGCTTATGGAAGGACCGTTCAGAATTAACCTGATAAGGACCATAGTTTCTCTGAAAGGTGTTACCTTCAGCACTGCAATACTGAGTAAACGTTGCATTTAGCTTGAATTTTTGTGCAAATGCCTTGAGACAGGGACTTGAGCCATGACATTTCTGACTGAAAAGTTAGGACTGAAACGTGGCACATCAAATGAAATGAAGACTATGGCCGGAAGAGTCTTGCTGTGCACCGTTACCTATAGAAATGCAGTGAATGGAGGTCTACTGACAGGTCACAACTTGACTGAATTGTGGAACAGGCTTGAAGGGCTGAGGGGTATCTTCCTGCCACTTTGATCGAATTGATTAGCATCAGTCCATAACCATGCACTGCGAGTCTCCTAACCCGAGGTTTATTTAATACCCCACTAAAGGATGAAAGAGGCAGCTGCTGTTACTCTCTAGTTCTCTTCTGGTAACTTCACATTTTTGACCAGGTTGTGAAACTCACTGAAAAAGGATATTTCCTCTTCCTCTTTCTTCACGCACCCTTTTTATTTAACCTCATCACTATTAATCTCAGTGCCTGAAACATTGCTCACATACTCCAATACATAGGTTTGCATGATTAAGCTCTCGAAATATATTGAGGAAACAGGCCCTTTGGCCCACCGAGTCTGCGCTGACCAGCGATTACCCTGAGCACTAATCTACATACTAGGGACAATTTACAATTTACAGAGCCAATTGACCTAAAAAACCCTGTAAATCTTTGGAATGTAGGAGGAAACCGGAATACCCAGAGAAAACCCACGCAGTCACAGAGATCACAGGTATAAACTCTGTACAGACGGGCACTCATAGTCAGGATCGAACCCGGTCCTGCACACGAAGTCCTCGTTATCCATGAGGGATAGGAACTCACCAGAGATATTCCCAGAGATAACACAAAATGTAATTAACTTTAAGGTCCTATAAATGCCCGACACATCTTTTTAAAACATAAAAATTAAAATACATGAATAAATTTAAAGACCTAAAATGAAATATTACAAACAAAATACTACTTTCTATTTTAGAGTCAGTCACACACGTTAAAATAGGCCCTTCAGCCCAACTCGTCCATGCTGACCAAGATGCCCCATCTAATGCCCCCACCCTGGGATGGCGGGACTTTCATATGAGGAAAGACTGGATAGACTGGGCTTGTACTCGCTGGAATTTAGAAGACTGAGGGGGGATCTTATAGAAACATATAAAATTCTTAAGGGGTTGGAGAGGCTAGATGCGGGAAGATTGTCCCCGATGTTGGTGGAGTCCAGAACCAGGGGTCACAGCTTAAGGATAAGGGGGAAGTCTTTTAGGACCGAGATGAGAAAACATTTCTTCACACAGAGAGTGGTGAGTCTGTGGAATTCTCTGCCACAGAAGGTAGTTGAGGCCAGTTCATTGGCTATATTTAAGAGGGAGTTAGATGTGGCCCTTTTTGCTAAAGGGATCAGGGGGTATGGAGAGAAGGCAGGTATAGGCTACTGAGCTGGATGATCAGCCATGATCATATTGAATGGCGGTGCAGGCTCGAAGGGCCGAATGGCCTACTCCTGCACCTATTTTCTATGTTTCTATGTTTCTAATCTAGTCCAATTTGCCCGATTCTGGTCCATATTCCTCTTAACCTTTCCTATTCATGTACCTGTCCAAGTGTCCTATAAATATTGCCTCAACTACCTCCTCTGGCAGTTCATTCCATATATCCACCATGCATTCCATTAAATGTACTGATGAAAGTGGTGATTGACTTTGAAATCACAAGTTAGAGTTATTTAATAAAACTGAACAGTGATTGTCTTTTCAATGTGCACATATGTAGATATGGTTGTTTTACAGCAAATCAGCAGATAATTAAGGCATTACAGACCTCAAATGCTGGAATCTGGAGCAACAAACAACTGGAGGAACTCAGCAAGTCAAGCAGCATCGGTGGGGGAAAGGAACAGTCAAGGTTTCAGGGTTTCGACCTGCAATGTCACTAATGCCTTGCCCTCACTGATGCTGCTCAACCTGCTAAGTTCCTCCAGCAAATAATGAGAACTGAGAGAAAACATTCCAAGTCACACCTCCTATTACAATACTGGAATGTCTATCGCTTTCTTAGTTTATTTCACAAAATGCTGGAGTAACTCAGCAGGTCGGGAAGCATCTCAGGAGAGAAGGAATGGGTGACGTTTCGGGTCGAGACCCTTCTTCAGACCTCTCTTACACTACCTTCTTACACTACCTCTTACACTACCTCTCTTAATTTAGTTTAGTTTAGAGATACAGTGTGAAATTAGGCCCTTTGACCCACCGAGACCAATTGCCATGGGTTATTGACACTCAAAGCTTTGCTTCAATATCTGATCCAACAGACAGAACACCCAACAGTTCTGTGTTTCCTCAGAGCAAGAGACTCAACCCTCTGATTCCATTCAGCCAGAGCCGACACTTAACCAGAAAGCAACAAACAGTCTATTGACCTTGGGCTGCTACGACATCCCAAAGGGCGACTTATCGTCACTAACCTTTGCTGAGGTTTGAAACCAAGCCAAAAAGCCATTGTCCTTGCAATAGTGGTCCATCGTTGACTTATTGTTCTCCAAACCATCCCACTCCTGATCACACTTGTTGGCCAAGAGCACGGCAGGGATAGGCTTCCCATTGGGCAGCTTCACGTTTTTGTCCAAGTCGCTTTTCCATTTCAGAACCGCCTCGAATGTGGAACACCGAGATATATCAAAGACTATAATAGCTCCAACAGCTTCTTTGTAATATATTCGTGTCATATTGCCGAATCGTTCTTGGCCTATTGCAGATGTTAAAAAACAAACATTAATGTAATAAATTCCTCAAATAATAGATTGATAAATATTTTAATTAATATAGAATCGTGACCCAAACTATAAAAACTGCTCAGTACAATTATTATTTCCTTTTTATATATTTTATATATAATATTATATATCAGGCCTATCATCCTAATCTATTCATTTCCCCATGAAGTAATCACTTCGCTTTCCTTCCCTATTGTACTCGAGATTGACTTGATTGTATTTATGTATGGTATTGTCTGATGTATGTATGGTATTGTCTGATTGGATAGCATGCAATACAAAACTTTTCACTGTACCACGGTGCATGTGATAATAATTAACCTAAGCCTTGATGTGGATAACACTGATGTTGCCACGTATTGGTCCCGAGTTACATTGGCCACCTATACGAACTATTAAGAGCCCATTTGTATGCTGGACTCCTCGATGGGCCAGGGGTTCCTTCTGCTTTGGAACAGCAACCTTTTCAAAATCAACTCTCCTGCTTTGAAATGTAGAGTAAGACTGTCTTATTTTCTACTTTAGGTGACTGACTATTATCTTAATACCAGTGCAAGAAATAAATTGATTGGAGTGGTATCCAGTGTGATAAACATAAGTAAAATGATCCACTATTAATGAAGGGTTCAAGAACATTAGGTTCATCCAACATGGAGGTCATCGCAGTCGGGGCTACTCGCTCTTCTTAACACCAAGGCTGCTCTTTTGGTGATGGTTATGTGGTGTTTGAAGGAGGCCTGGGAACTCGTAGTGCTGGCAACTTGTTCCACTGTTGGAAAGCAGTCAACTATTTGTGCTTGCTTCTTGCAATACAGTGGTTGAAATGTACGCCATGAATAATCCATGCTTTGCAGCTCAGGTCAGTTTCCACTTTTGAATGCTCGGCACACGACATAGAATGTAGAAGATGCTTCACATTTTCAGGCTGTCTCCTTATCTGATTGCCCAGGAGCCTCGTCTTACCAACAGTTGAAATTACATCCTTTGATCTACTAGCAAAAGCAGCTTGTGAATTTAATCAATAGTTTCTATCACCTGCTGCAGTGGATTCTATGGCATAATTAATGGGAAACTATCAAAGTGGTTCTCTTCAAATCAGTTCTGACTCTTGCTTTCACAGCTGAAGCAATGGAGCACAGTTACAGTAACATTTGAATAATGAGCAGTGGCAGATCCTAGCGTCTATCCACCTGTCTCAAGATCATGACATAGAAAATAGGTGCAGGAGGAGGCCATTCGGCCCATCGAGCCAGCACCACCATTCATTGTGATCATGGCCGATCGTCCCCAATCAATAACCCGTGCCTGCCTTCTCCCCCTATCCCTTGATTCCACTAACCTCTAGAGCTCTAACTCTCTCTCTCTTAAATCCATCCAGTGATTTGGCTTCCACTGCCCTCTGTGGCAGAGAATTCCACAAATTCACAACTCTCTGGGTGAAAAAGTTTTTTCTCACCTCAGTTTTAAATGGCCTCCCCTTTATTCTAAGAGTGTGGCCCCTGGTTCTGGACTCGCCCAACATTGGGAACATTTTTCCTGCATTTAGCTTGTCCAGTCTTTTATAATTTTATATGTTTCTTTAAGATCCCCTCTCATCCTTCTAAACTCCAGTGAATACAAGCCTCGTCTTTTCAATCTTTCCTCATATGTCAGTCCTGCCATCCCAGGGATCAATCTCGTGAACCTACAATGCACTGCCTCAATTACAAGGATGTCTTTCCTCAAATTAGGAGACCAAAACTGTACACAATACTCCAGATGTGATCTTACTAGGGCCCTATACAACTGCAGAAGAACCTCTTTACTCCTATACTGAAATCCTCTTGTTATGAAGGCCAACATTCCATTAGCTTTCTTCACTGCCTGCTGTACCTGCACGCCAACTTTCAGTGATTGGTGTACAAGGATACCCAGGTCTCGCTGCACCTCCCCCTTACCTAACCTAACCTAACTCCATTGAGATAATAATCTGCCTCCTTGTTTTTGCCGCCAAACTGGATAACCTCACATTTATCTATATTATATTGCATCTACCACGCATCTGCCCACTCACTCAACCTGTCCAGGACACCCTGCAACCTCCTAACATCCTCTTCACAGTTTACACTGCCACCCAGCTTTGTGTCATCCACAAACTTGCTAGTGTTGCTTCTAATTCCCTCTTCCAAATCATTCGTATATATGGTAAACAATTGCGGCCCCAACACCGATCCTTGCGGCACTCCACTTGCCATTGCCTGCCATTCTGAAAAGGACCCATTTACTCCTACTCTTTGCTTCCTGTCTGCCAACCAATTTTCTATCCATGTCAACACCCTACCCCCAAAGCCATGTGCTCTAATTTTAGTCACCAATCTCCCGTGCGGGATCTTATCAAAGGCTTTCTGAAAGTCTAGATACACTACATCCACTGGCTCCCCTTCATCCATTTTACTTGTCACATCCTCAAAAAATTCCAGAAGATTAGTCAAGCATGATTTCCCTTTCATAAATCCATGCTGACTTGGACATCCTTTTACTGCTATCCAAATGCACCATTATTACCTCTTTAATAATTAACTCAAGCATCTTTCCCACCACCGAAGTCAGGCTAACTGGTCTGTAATTCCCCGTTACCTCTCTCACTCCTTTCCTGAAAAGTGGGATAACATTAGCTATCCTCCAATCCACAGGAACTGATCCTGAATCTATTGAATATTGGAAAATGATCACTAATGCGTCCACTATTTCTAGAGCTACCTCCCTGAGGATCCTGGGATGCAGATCATCAGGCCCAGAGGATTTATCATCCTTCAGTCCCATCAGTCTACCCAATACTATTTCTCATCTAATGAAAATTTCTTTCAGTTCCTCTGCCCCCCTAGATCCTCTGTCCTCCAGTACATCTGGGAGATTGTTTGTGCCTTCCATAGTGACATCCTTGATGACATCAATTCATCAGTGGAATCCATGACTTTGACTAACTTTTAGATCTTTGCACACAAAGGAAATTAAGTTTAAAGTCAGTTTCTGCTTGACTCAAGGTTTCAAGGTCAGTTTATTGTCACATGTACCAATTACGGTCCAGTGAAATTCAAATTACCATACAGCCATACAAAAAAAAAGCAACAAGACACAAGTACATAAAAGTTAACATAAACATCCACCACAGCGGATTCCCCACGTTCCTCACTGTGATTGAAGGCGATAAAGTCCAATCTTCCTCTTTTATTCTGCTGCGGTGGGGGCAGTCGGACCATCCGCAGTCGGGGCAATCGAAGCTCCCGCAGCTGGCGGTTGAAGCCCTGTGTCGGGGCAGTCGGAGCTCCCGCGTCGGGGCGGTCGCAGCTCCCGCGTCGGGGCGGTCGCAGCTCCCGCGTCGGGGCGGTCGCAGCTCCCGCGTCGGGGCGGTCGAAGCTCTTGCGTCGGGGCGGTCGCAGCTCCCGCGTCGGGGCGGTTGAAGCTCCCGCGTCAGGGCGGTCGCAGCTCCTGCGGCTTGGAGTTCCCGAAGTCAGTCTCTAACCAGAGACCACGAGCTCCGTGATGTTAAGTCGAAGTCGGTCTCCAGCAAAGGCCGCCATCTCCTCGATGTTAGGCCGCAGTGCGGACGGAGATACGATACAGGGAGAGAAAAAAAACGTATCTCCGTCGAGGTAAGAGATTAGAAAAAGTTTCCCCCAACCTCCCCCTACATAAAACAAGCTAAAGAACACTAAAAACATTCATTTAACACATACAAACAAACAGCAAAGAAGGAACGGACAGGCAGATTGTTGGCGAGGTGCCATCCTTGCTGTTCATGGCAAACCTTTCCCAATTTTGCATGTAGATATGCCTATGCAAATCCCGTGTCTATGCAAATCCAAAGCATCCCAAATACTTTACTGCCATTTTAATCCTTCATTTCTCTGGTTGATCTTCTGAAATCATGTTTTTCTACTGTATGCCACCAAATCTTCTACAAATCTGATTCCTTCAATGTTCATCCTTCTTATTCCCTTGCTAGCATTCCATCTTTCTGTCCTCCTGGGTTACCCCATATATTCTCCGCATGAAGGCCCTCACACTAACCCCGATAGAAACAATTGGAATTGTTTCTTTTGGGGTCAGTATTGAGTGCCTCGTTGGGCTTTTCTGATTATGACAAACCAAGAAAAGCCCATCAAGGAATCAAACACCAACTCCGAAAGAAATAATTCAAATTGTCCCCTCCTATTTGGGCTGACCTTCCTCACCCTGCATTCCCTCTTTTGGCAAACTCCTTCATGGTAGACACACTGTTCCCACCAAACACCAGCACTTTGAATGTTGTAGTTGGATTGACTGTCAATTCCCATCACCACATTTTGGCCCAAAATGTATGTTGATTTATTATCAAGGCCTTGCCATTTCTGAACTAGTTCTGGTTGATCACGTGGACATCTTGGTCCTAAATGAAGGGTCAAGCCACCCTTCTGTCTCATGCATTCCTACTTAACTGGACCTTCCACTGCTTACCCCACTCAAGTTGACTCGTCGATAGCATCTGTACACGATACATCAGTCTATCTCCTTATATCTGTGGCAATGTGTCCTTTGAGCATCTCTCCTTATTGCATTCTCACCACTCTCATTTACTGCTCATCAAACAGTGATCACATTTAACAAATCTTTTTCTCAAATCTGCTCTCCCTTCATAAGCTCAGCACGAGTAACTTGGAATCCGCTGAGTCACTCAATGCTCATTTCAATTCTTCTTGCTGTACAAGTTCACTAACTTTGTTCCTTGCCCGATCCTCCTTCCCTACATATCAGATTAACCCATATTCATGCCCTTGCCTTAGTGTTTCCAATTCATACAGTGAATTTATCCTTTGCACTGAGAAGATAATTTATAAATGTCTTACTTTGTGGCCTGTAACCTCATTTCCTTTCCTTACCAAATACCATTTATTTTGCAGTTATTTTTTGAGGAAGTCTCAACTCTTCAATTAGAATCAAAGAGTTACAGCAAGATACAACACAGAATCAAGGCATTCGATCTAACAAATCCTTAAAAACAATCAACCAGCCATTTACACAAATGTAAAATTAATCCTATATTATTTTCAACTCACATTCTCATCAACTCCCCACCAGATTCAACTACTCACACACTGGGAGCAATTTACAGAGGCCAATTAATCTCCCAGTCTGCATGTCTTTGGGAATGGGTGACATTTTGAGTCGAGAATGAAGACGGGTCTCGACCCGAACCGGCACCCATTCCTTCTCTCCGGAGATGCTGCCTGTCCCGCTGAGTTACTCCAATATTTTGTGTCTATCTACCTCCGAATTATGACAGTGCAAGAAGTTCCTGTAGGTTTTTTGACCACAAGATAGAGTCTTATCCTTTCAGCTGCCTCTGCCACTTTCCTCCCCTCACCAGACTAAGCCTTCCCAAACAGGCAGTTCAATGGCACAAGAGACGGTTTCATCCCAATCTCAAAAACAAGGCAGGTTAACTGGTTACCACAAAAATACTCCCCGGGTGGGTCGGGGGTAGGAGAATAAGTGGATTGATCGACATGTGAGAGAGGATACCAGGGAAAAATAAGCAGGAATAGGACTCGTGAGAATACTACGAGAGCCACCATAAAGTCAGTGGGTCAAATGACCACCTTGTGTGAGAAATCTTCACATTTCCTTTTAATCTCCAGCCTTGCTTACTGCAACTACATCTTGTCCACGAGATCACGATGAACCTTGTTGATTATGACAATTCTGGCCAACTAGTTGGTCTTTCAGCTTATCTTCCAGACCCAATGTCAGTTGCCAATGTGAATGATTACCACACCTCAAGTACAGATCCTTCAAATCTGCCAATGACATCCATGAAAAATGTGTCATCTTAGCCTAGTATCATAGTGACAAATCGGTAGCCTGGGGTAGACAGTGACATCTGTATACTCACCTATTCACATATTTAGATAGTGACAAATCTATTGTTCGGTTAATGTGAACTAGCGTGAACAGGCTTGTATCAGTTATGTCCATCCTTGCAGTCATCAGCCATATGCTGATAGACCACTACGCCTTGGTGTTGCAGTAAAAAATTTGCTTCTACCAAAATAAAGTATTGTTCAATGCTGCCACATCATCTGATAGATTCAAGTATACTAGTATTATACCGTCTTGCAACATAGTGATAGACATGTTCCTACTGTAAACCCACCATTCGCATACAGCAATATTTAGCATTGCAAAGTGCTGTACAACATCAATATATACATTGTTTAACAATGAAACAGGCTTCATGTCCTATTCCATTTGTTACATGTTTTATGTGTAAGAAAGAACTGCAGATGCTGGTTTAAATCGAAGGTAGACACAAAATGCTGGAGTAACTCAGCAGGACAGGCAGCATCTCTGGATTGAAGGAAAGGGTGACATTTCGGGTCAAGACCCTTCTTCAGACCGAAACGTCACCCATTCCTTCTCTCCAGAGATGCTGCCTGTTCCGCTGAGTTGTTAAAGGTTTTATGCAGATCCAGACACTAATGAACCAGAGCTATGAAGACAAAGATCCGAGAGTATTGTTGGACAGTGACAGAGTTGTAGTTCAATGCAAATATATCAACAGATATATAACAGACTTGACTTGACTTGATGTTAGGTCTGAAGAAGGGTCCAGACTCAAAACATTAACCATCCTTTTTCTTCAGAGATCCTGCCTGAATCGTTGGGTTATTCCAACACTTTGTGTCTATCTTTTTTACTTACCAATCTGTTCCCTGTGTTGATCATCATTACAGCTCAGTGTAGGAAAGTACTGCAGTTGCTGGTTTAAACTGACGATAGATACAAAAAGCTGGAGTAACTCAGCAGGTCAGCAACATCTCTGGAGAAAAGGAACAAGTGACATTTTGGGTCGAGACCTTTCTTCACACTGAGAGTCAGGGGAAAGCTCAGTCTGAAGAAGGGTCTCGACCCAAATTACACCTTAGTCTCCTGTTAGACTTGTACCTCAAAAATGGCACATCTATAACTTCTTTACTCGGCGAGAACAAGCGCAGTCTAAGAGGTCGTTTTGCTGACACTCGTGATTGGTCCTCCAAGGCCTGCTGGATCTCCCAGTTGCTAACCATTTTAACTTCCCTTCCCATTCTGACCCTTGGCATCCTCCATTGTCAGTGAGACCACACGCAAACTGGAGGGACAGCACCACATATCCCTCTTGGGTCACTTACAACCCAGTGGTATGAACATTGAATTCTCCAATTTTAGATAACTAACCACAATCTGCCCCCCCCCCCCCCCCCCCGCCTTGCTTCCCTGTGCCCAGCTGGATGCGTAACCATTTATCCCATTATCCTGACCCAGCTAACCCCCATCTCACCATCCCTTTCCACCTACAGTGCATCCCTTCCTCTGGCCTCACATTTTAGGCCTCTTCTCTCTTTAGCTCACAGCCCTTCATTTCATTTCTGGCCTTTGTCCATTTATCCCAATTGATCCTTCCTCACCTGTGTCTTGCCTTGTTTTGTCCCACCCTCTCTTCCAGCTTTCTCCCCCCTACTGCAATCGATGATGAAGGGTCTTGGCACGAAACATCACCTATCTATGTTCTCCAGAGATGCTGCCTTAATCAGTGACTTACTCAAGCACAGTGTGCTTTTTGCCCATGCATAACCCTTTGTGTGTATCAAAGATATATTTAGTGGCAGGCTAGTACCCACTATTAGGATGGACATTATGACAGATCCTCAATAACCAACCACCACTTGTGTAACAATGATGGAATAAAAATCAGAAAATGCAAGAAATGTTTAGCTGTTACAGGAGCAAGGTTACTGGGGGGTGGGAGATGAGGGAGAGATTGAGTTGGTGGCTGCAGAGTATGGGATAGATTTAGTAAGAGTGGAATTTGGGTTACAGTCAAACGAGAGAGGGACATCGGCAGCTATGAGTACCAAACACAAATATCCTGTGCCCACCTATTCTGTATCTGTGAGAGACAAAAGGTTGAAGTAACTCAGCAGATCAGGCAGCATCTCTAGAGAAAAGGAACTGGTGATGTTTCGGGTTGAGACCCTTCTTCAGACTATTCCTGTGTTGTGCAGTCCAGATTGATTCCAACCAATTTTGTGGATGTTACTTGCCAATTGAAAACTCAGTGTTTTTTTTGGGTACTTCAGAGAATACTTAAATGTCAGTTGCAATGCCTTCGGTCAGATGTTACATACATTCACCAGGCTAGATTAAAATTACATTTTTCCTTCATTAAAGAATAACTTGAAGTAGAACCAGTGTAAATGATCATGAAGGTGATAAATTGTTGTAAACCCCAACTGGTTTAATGATATTTCTTCGGGAGGTAAATCTGCTATTGCTTATCCCTCAAAACCACAGTGAATTCCTAACTGTGACTTGGATTAAGAAATGTTTTGGCAAGGACATGGGAAAAGAATAAAAATTCATCTCTCAAGTACTTCACCAAAATAGTATAACCAGCTATTCACACAGCTGCAGATGGGAACTGACTTGGTCTGAACTTGTTCACATTAAATCTATTGAAGAAGGAACTCCAAAGACGTACAGGTATGTAGGTTAATTGGCTGGGTAAATGTAAAATTTGTCCCTAGTGGGTGTAGGATAGTGTTAATGTACGGGGATCGCTGGGCGGCACGGACTTGGAGGGCCGAAAAAGGCCTGTTTCCGGCTGTATATATATGATATGATATGATAACTGGTTGATTTTACAGCTGTTTCAGTTGGGCTTTGGAAAGTGCACTATGCCAACACTCACAGAGTCAAATCTAATAGGTAGGATGTGGCAAAAACTGCTTGCAAATTATAGGGAAAGCAAAACCCAGCAGGGACCGGCCCTGGCCCTTCAGCTGGCTGCAGTGATAAAGCAGGAGCAGTGGGTGCTCACAGCCCTCGTCTCAGGCTGTTCACGTGTCAGTGGGAAAGGGGAGGACACAGTTCATGCATTACACCACTGGCTTGACACAATCCCAAAGTCTTCAAGATTAACCATTTCCCTGCGGGTTATAAGAACTCCTTTACAGGCCTTTACAAAACTTGACGTACCAAGAACACAAGAGCACTCCTCCATCCCTCCACGCCTCTCATTTCCAACCCTATTTTCCCCTCCACTCTCCCTCCCTCCCTCCAGCACCACCTCTCTCCCATTGCCTTAATCCATATCTTTGGTGTGTTCTCTCCCTCACCACACCCCTCTCCATTCCTCCACAACCAATGACACTTATCCTGCCTGCACTACATTCTTCTTTCCCCATGTCCGTCTCCTTTCCTGCCTCGTTCCCTCCACTCTACCTCCCTGCTTCTCCTTTGCCTTCCCCATTTCTCTTTCTGACCCCTTCCCTCTATCCTCTTCCCCATCCCACGCCAACTCATGTCCCCTCTCTTCACTAACTTGCCAAGCCCCATCCACCTGTGCTGCTGTGCTTGTCCCTATGTCTAGGCTCACCTCCATCCTTCCTTCTGCTCATTCCCCATCTGTGGTAACTGCCTCCACCTCCAACTCTCTCTGTGCATCCCCCTCCCTTCACTTTTCCCCTAACTATCCACCCCCTCCTTTTCCTTCCTCTTCCCAGTCCCTCACCCCCTCCCACTTCACTCTGCCCCTGCCCTCCATTCACACTACAATATTCCCTCACCTCCTGCCCCACCCACCAGCTGCACCACTCCTTTCTTCACTCCCCCCTCAACTATCCTCCCTCCACCCACCCCATTACTCCTTCATCTTCTCCCTCCTTCCCCTTATTATTCCCTCCCTCCATCTGCCTCCCCACACTCCCATCTCCTGCCTCTTCCACTTTTCTCTGTCACCCCTCTCCCCTTCCCTCAGGTCTCCTCTGCCCTCCCCCACCTACCCTCTCCTTCCATCACTCCCCTTCCATCCTCCTCCCCTTCACCTACCCCTACAAACCTTCCTCACTGTACCACCTCCCTCTTCACTACCACCTCCCTCTTCACTATCTCCTACCCCCTCACCTCCCACCCCCTCCCTACCGCCTTCATCTCTCCCCCACCCACACCCCTGCTTACTGTACCACCTCACTCACTCCCCATCTCTCACTTCCTACCATCCTCCCCCTCCACCAGCTACCCTCCCGTCCTCACCTCCTCCTACTCTCTCTCTCTTCCCACCCCACCTCCCACTCCTTCCCTCACCTCCTACCACTACTCTCTCACCTCCAACCACTCACCCTCCCTCCTCCTCACCTCCCACCCCCTCCCTCACCTCCTACCATTCCTCCCTCACCAATCACTCTCCTTCCCTCTTCCCACCTCACCTCCCATTCCCTCCCTCACCCCCAACCACTCTCCCCCTCTTCCTCACCTCCCACTCCCTCCCTCCCTACCACTCCTCCCTCACCTTCTACCACCCCTACCCCTCCCCCTCCCCTCCCCTCCTCTACCTGCAATGTCCCAGAGCTGGAGTCGGATCAGAATGTTCGAATCCCAGTGCAGGACCTTCAGGGCGAAGTCGACGCCGATGGTGGCCCGGTAGTTCTGGGAGAAGAGCTGGTGGACGTAGCGCTTGATGAGGCTGGTCTTGCCCACGCCCAGCTCCCCGATCACCAGCACCTTGAACAGGTGTTCGGTCCCGGCCATGCCGCCGCTCTCGCCGCTCGCCATCCGCCTGAACACCAACCGCCCGCAAACCCGAGAGCCTCCCCACTTCCGCCCGGCCGCAAAGGGAAGGCCCCGCCACTTCCGCCCGGCCGCAAAGGGAAGGCCCCGCCCCCGGCCCCGCCCCCGCCCCCGCCCCCGCCCCCGCCCCCGGCCCCGCCCCCGCCCCCGGGCAGTAGCAGCAACAGCAGCAGCAACAGCAGCAGCAACGGCCGGCGCCGCCGCCTTGTACAGGCGCGCACTGGGTGGGAGCTGACAGGAGCGAATAAGGAAAGGATAGTGAGTGGTGGCGGAGAGGGACGTAATCAACCAGAACCAGGGACGTTTGAAAGGCAGGGGAGGTGGTGGTCGTAGCGATGGGGTGCAGTGGTGGCGAATGGAGGGTCGAGGGAGTGAGGTTTTAGTCGAGGGAGGGAGTGAGCGAGGTTGGGTTGAGGGAGCTGGAGGGTTGAGGGAGCTGGAGGGTTGAGGGAGCTGGAAGGTTGAGGGAGCGAGGTTGGGTTGAGGGAGTTAGGTTGGGTTGAGGGAGTTAGGTTGGGTTGAGGGAGTTAGGTTGGGTTGAGGGAGCTGGAAGGTTGAGGGAGCGAGGTTGGGTTGAGGGAGTTAGGTTGGGTTGAGGGAGCTGGAAGGTTGAGGGAGTTAGGTTGGGTTGAGGGAGTTAGGTTGGGTTGAGGGAGTTAGGTTGGGTTGAGGGAGCTGGAAGGTTGAGGGAGCTGGAAGGTTGAGGGAGTTAGGTTGGGTTGAGGGAGTTAGGTTGGGTTGAGGGAATGAGGTTGGGCTGAGGGAGCTGGAGGGTTGAAGAAGCGAGGTTTTAGTTGAGGGAGTAGCTGGAGGGATGAGCTAGAGGGTCGAGGGGGTGCGGTTGGGTTGAGGGAGTTAGGTTGGGTTGATGGAGTTAGGTTGGGTTGAGGGAGTTAGGTTGGGTTGAGGGAGTTAGGTTGGGTTGAAGGAGTGAGGTTGGGTTGAAGGAGTGAGGTTGAGTTGAGGCATGCGTTAGAGGGTCGGGCGAGGGAGTGAGCTGGAGGGTTGAGGGAGTGAGGTGGAGGGTTGAGGGGGTGAGCTGGAGGGTTGAGGGAGGGAGGTTGGGTTGAGGGAGTGAGCTGGAGAATTGAGGCATGCGCTAGAGGGTCGAGCGAGGGAGTGAGCTGGAGGGTTGAGGGAGTGAGGTGGAGGGTTGAGGGAGGGAGGTTGGGTTGAGGGAGTGAGCTGGAGGGTTGAGGGAGAGCTGGAGGGTTGAGGGAGGTTGGGTTGAGGGTGAGCTGGAGGGTTGAGGGAGGTTGGGTTGAGGGAGTGAGGTTGGATTGAGGGAGTGAGTTGGAGGGTTGAGGGAGTGCTCTCCAAAATGGGCTTTGGGGAGGGAATCAGGAAGTGGATACAACTGCTCTACTCCGATATCTGTAGTGCAGTCCAAATTAATGGGTGGGAATCAGACAGCTTCCCCGTCAGGTCTGGAGTCAGGCAGGGTTGCCATCTAACATAACATAACATAACAACACTTTATTGTCACTCGGCACAACACCGAGCGAAATTTCAGCAGTCACACAAAATACAGCAAAAAAGAAAAGAACACAGGACACCCGACCCCAACACAAACATCCATCACAGTGACTCCAAACACCCCCTCACTGTGATGGAGGCAACAAAACTTCCCCTCTCTTCCCCCCGCACCCACGGACAGGCAGCTCGACCCCTACCGAGGCAAACGACACGCACAGCCCCCGCAAGGGGATGGAAGGCCCCCCGGCCGAGCCGCCCCGGGCACCGAAACGTCCCGCGGCCACACCGGGCGATGTTAAGTCCAACGGCCGAGCCGCACCGGGCACTGAAACGTCCCGCGGCCGAACAGCGCTGACGATGTTAAGTCCAGCGGCCAAGCCGCACCGGGCACTGAAACGTCCCGCGGCCACACCGGGCGATGTTAAGTCCAGCGGCCAAGCCGCACCGGGCACTGAAACGTCCCGCGGCCGAGCCGCACCGGGCACTGAAACGTCCCGCAGCCGAGCTGCGCCGGCAATGTTAAGGCCCGCAGCCGAGCCGCACCGGGCACTGAAACGTCCCGCAGCCGAGCTGCGCCGGCAATGTTAAGGCCCGCAGCCGAGCCGCGCCCCGGGGAAGAGACCTAATAAAATAAAGGTTTCCCCCCGCCCCACCCCCCCACCCCACCCCACACCCCCACCACACACCCCCACCACACATACACAGCCAAAAACAGAAATAAAAACCATCCCAACACCGACACAAACAAAAAAAAAGAAAAAAAGACAACAGACTGCCAGAGAGCCGCAGCCGTTAGGCGCAGCCAACTCCTCCCCTGTCTTGTTCGTCTGTTGCATTGAACCCTTTGCCGAATCCATCAGGAAGGATGCGAGCATAAGAGGAGTGACATTGCCAGGCAGTGGGGGCACTCAGGTCAAGGCCTCCCTGTACATGGACGATGTCGCCATCTTCTGCTCGGATCCAGGGTCGGTCCGCAGACTGATCAGCGTCTGCGGCCAGTTTGAGTTGGCCACGGGGGCCAGGGTAAACCGCAGGAAGAGCGAGGCCATGTTCTTTGGCAACTGGCCTGACCGATCTTCCATCCCCTTCACCAACAAGCCTGACTTCCTGAAGGTGCTGGGGATCTGGTTCGGGAAGGCTGAGGCATGTAACAAGAATTGGCTGGAGCGGATAGCCAAGGTGGGGAAGAAGCTGGAGCTGTGGAAGCAGCGCTCTCTCTCCATCACGGGGAAAAACCTGGTCATCAGGTGTGAGGTGCTCTCGGGGCTGCTGTACTTGGCGCAAGTGTGGCCCGTACCTCCCTCCTACGCCAAGGGGATCAACCGGGCCGTCTTCCGCTTCATCTGGGGGTCGGCGATGGACCGGGTGCGACGAGCCACAATGCACAAGTCGGCAGACTACGGGGGTAAAAGCGTGCCCACCTCTTCACAGAGTGTGGATTTGCCAAGAGAGTCTGGAGAGGTCTGCAGGGGTCCCTGTCACGATTCATTCCGAGCAGCTCCGTCACAGAGGACTCTGTGCTCGACGGACTGTTCCCAGGGACGCATTCCGAGACTGACATCGAGTGCTGCTGGAAGGTCATCAACTCGGTGAAAGACGCTCTTTGGTCTACCCGATCCTTGTTGACCTCCCAGCAGAGCGAGCTGTCCGTCAAGGAATGCTGCCGACTGGCCCACTGCAGACTGCAGGAGTACGTGCTGAGGGATGCACTGAAGCTTGGTGCAGCCAACGCCAAGGCCCTGTGGGGGAGGACCACAGTCTAGGGTCCTTCCGCTGCTGGACATGGGGGGCAGGGTGTGGTGGAGAGAGACGCCCCTCCAAATAAGAGATACTGGGTAAATGTCTAAATGTAAGTAAATGTCTAAGGGAATGTCTGTATCAAATGTAACCTCCGGAAATGTCGGATGGGCTTGTTTAAAAATATCTTTTGTGAATGATATTTATTATTTGAATAAAGTATTTTTTGATAAAAAAATAAAAAAATAAAATAAAATTGATCCTGTAACTAGGCGTCGCCCTCATCCTGATGGCCACCTTCGTGTGTGGCTGCATCAGGCGGAGCGTAGAGCCAAGGCACGTGGGCACCAAGTGCCACTACCTGCTGAGGTTCTACCTGTCCCCGGTGTTGCGAAGGATGGGACTGGCGCAGATGCCACGCAATGTGCCAGTCAGCTGGACATTGCCGCACCATCTGTCGTTCGTGGAAAGGTTCTTCCGGACCAACATCTTTGACCACAAGTCCATCGGGCAGTGGTCAGCACGGAACGTCCTGCAGGCACTGCAGGGTAATGTCTCCATGGATCCTGTGGCGTGGTTCCCAGAGTAGACCGCCCAGCTTGTCTGGCAAAATGCCTCATCGCCAGAACTCACCAACAAGCACCAAGACCTGGCTTGGCTGGCGGTGAGGGGAGCCCTCCCAGTCAGATCCTTCCTGCACCGCCGGAACCTCACTACCAGCGCACGCTGCCCTCGGGACGGCTGCTACGGAGAGGAGACGGTGGCCCACCTCTTCACAGAGTGGATTTGCCAAGAGAGTCTGGAGAGGTCTGCAGCGGTCCCTGTCACGATTCATTCCGAGCAGCTCCGTCACAGAGGACTCTGTGCTCGACGGACTGTTCCCAGGGACGCATTCCGAGACTGACATCGAGTGCTGCTGGAAGGTCATCAACTCGGTGAAAGACGCTCTTTGGTCTACCCGATCCTTGTTGACCTCCCAGCGGAGCGAGCTGTCCGTCAAGGAATGCTGCCGACTGGCCCACTGCAGACTGCAGGAGTACGTGCTGAGGGATGCACTGAAGCTTGGTGCAGCCAACGCCAAGGCCCTGTGGGGGAGGACCACAGTCTAGGGTCCTTCCATTGCTGGACATGGGGGGCAGGGTGTGGTGGAGAGAGACGCCCCTCCAAATAAGAGATACTGGGTAAATGTCTAAATGTAAGTAAATGTCTAAGGGAATGTCTGTATCAAATGTAACCTCCGGAAATGTCGGATGGGCTTGTTTAAAAATATGTTTTGTGAATGATATTTATTATTTGAATAAAGTATTTTTTGATTTTAAAAAAATTGATCCTGTAACTAGGCGTCGCCCTCATCCTGATGGCCACCTTCGTGTGTGGCTGCATCAGGCGGAGCGTAGAGCCAAGGCACGTGGGCACCAAGTGCCACTACCTGCTGAGGTTCTACCTGTCCCCGATGTTGCGAAGGATGGGCCTGGCGCAGATGCCACGCAATGTGCCAGTCAGCTGGACATTGCTGCACCATCTGTCGTTCGTGGAAAGGTTCTTCCGGACCAACATCTTTGACCACAAGTCCATCGGGCAGTGGTCAGCACGGAACGTCCTGCAGGCACTGCAGGGTAATGTCTCCATGGATCCTGTGGCGTGGTTCCCAGAGTAGACCGCCCAGCTTGTCTGGCAAAATGCCTCATCGCCAGAACTCACCAACAAGCACCAAGACCTGGCTTGGCTGGCGGTGAGGGGAGCCCTCCCAGTCAGATCCTTCCTGCACCGCCGGAACCTCACTACCAGCGCACGCTGCCCTCGGGACGGCTGCTACGGAGAGGAGACGGTGGCCCACCTCTTCACAGAGTGGATTTGCCAAGAGAGTCTGGAGAGGTCTGCAGCGGTCCCTGTCACGATTCATTCCGAGCAGCTCCGTCACAGAGGACTCTGTGCTCGACGGACTGTTCCCAGGGACGCATTCCGAGACTGACATCGAGTGCTGCTGGAAGGTCATCAACTCGGTGAAAGACGCTCTTTGGTCTACCCGATCCTTGTTGACCTCCCAGCGGAGCGAGCTGTCCGTCAAGGAATGCTGCCGACTGGCCCACTGCAGACTGCAGGAGTACGTGCTGAGGGATGCACTGAAGCTTGGTGCAGCCAACGCCAAGGCCCTGTGGGGGAGGACCACAGTCTAGGGTCCTTCCATTGCTGGACATGGGGGGCAGGGTGTGGTGGAGAGAGACGCCCCTCCAAATAAGAGATACTGGGTAAATGTCTAAATGTAAGTAAATGTCTAAGGGAATGTCTGTATCAAATGTAACCTCCGGAAATGTCGGATGGGCTTGTTTAAAAATATGTTTTGTGAATGATATTTATTATTTGAATAAAGTATTTTTTGATTTAAAAAAAATTGATCCTGTAACTAGGCGTCGCCCTCATCCTGATGGCCACCTTCGTGTGTGGCTGCATCAGGCGGAGCGTAGAGCCAAGGCACGTGGGCACCAAGTGCCACTACCTGCTGAGGTTCTACCTGTCCCCGATGTTGCGAAGGATGGGCCTGGCGCAGATGCCACGCAATGTGCCAGTCAGCTGGACATTGCCGCACCATCTGTCGTTCGTGGAAAGGTTCTTCCGGACCAACACCTTTGACCACAAGTCCATCGGGCAATGGTCAGCACGGAACGTCCTGCAGGCACTGCAGGGGAATGACTCCATGGATCCTGTGGCGTGGTTCTGACTGCCCAGCTGGTCTGGCAAAATGCCTCATCGCCAGAACTCACCAACAAGCACCAAGACCTGGCTTGGCTGGCGGTGAGGGGAGCCCTCCCAGTCAGATCCTTCCTGCACCGCCGGAAGCTCACTACCGACGCACGCTGCCTTCAGGACGGCTGCTATGGAGAGGAGATGGTTGCCCACCTCTTCACAGAGTGTAGATTTGCAAAGAGAGTCTGGAGAGGTCTGCAGGGGTCCCTGTCACGATTCATTCCGAGCAGCTCCGTCACAGATGACTCTGTGATCTACGGACTGTTCCTAGGGACGCATTCGGAGACTGACATCGAGTGCTACTGGAAGGTCATCAACTCGGTGAAAGACGCTTTTTGGTCTGCCCGGGCTTTGTTGGCCTCCCGGCGGAGCGAGCTGTCCGTCGGGGAATGTTGCCGACTGGCCCGCTGCAGACTGCAGGAGTACGTGCTGAGGGACGCACTGAAGCTTGGTGCAGCCAACGCCAAGGACCTGTGGGGGAGGACCACAGTCTAGGGTCCTTCCGCTGCTGGACACGGGGGGCAGGGTGTGGTGGAGAGAGACGCCCCTCCAAATAAGGGATACTGTGTAAAGGTGTGTAAATGTAAGTAAATGTCTGTAAATTTGGAAGTAAATGCCTGTATCGAATGTGTAACCTCCGGAAATGTCGGATGGGTTTGTTAAAAAAGAAGATGTTTTGTAAGCGATATTTATTACTTGAATAAAGTATTTTTTGATATAAAAAAAATAAAAAAATAAATCCTGTAACTAGTGGTGCTATGGGGTACAGCAGTTTTGGCTTCTGCCTCACAATTTTCGGCATCTGGTTTTGATTCTGATCTTAAATGCTATCTGTCTGGAGATTGCACATTCTCCCTGTGACAGCGTGATTTTCCATTGAGTGCTACATGTCACATGCCATCGCCATGTGCCATTGTTGTACTACCCACATGCCATTGTTGTACTAGTAGGTTAATTGGCTACGGTAAATTAATCCTACTGTAAGTATGTGGCAAAAGAATCACATGGCAGTTGACGGTTATGTGTAAGAGAAACAAAGTTGCAGGGTTACAGGGAAATAAGTAGAGGAAATATGACTTGGAATTTCTCTGAGATCTGGCACAGACTCCACAGGCTTAATGGCGGCTGTTTGTAAAGCAAACCTCTGCTACCCCCCTCCCTCCCAAACCCAGATCTTTCCCCCCCCCCCCCCCCCCATATGTCCCACCCAAGCCCCTCCCCCATTGTTTATCTCACCCTAAACCCCAATGTCCATCTCACCCCAACCCCCGTCTATCTCGGCTCACTCCCTCAACCCTCCAGCTCACTCCTTCAACCCAACCTCCCTCAATACTCCAGCTCACTCCCTCAACCCAACCTCCCTCAACCCTCCAGCTCACTCCCTCAACCCAACCTCCCTCAACCCTCCAGCTCACTCCCTCAACACTCCACCTCACTCCCTCAACCCAACCTCCCTCCCTCAACACTCCAGCTCACTCCCTCAACCCTCCACCTCACTCCCTCAACCCAACCTCACTCCCTCAACCCTCCAGCTCACTCCCTCCCTCGACCCATCCAGCGCATGCCTCAACTCAACCTCACTCCTTCAACCCAACCTAACTCCCTCAACATGTTAAAGGCAGATAACATGTTCCCAATGTTGGGGGAGTCCAGAACAAGGGGCCACAGTTTGAGAATAAGGGGTAGGCCATTTAGAACGGAGATGAGGAAGAACTTTTTCAGTCAGAGGGTGGTGAAGGTGTGGAATTCTCTGCCTCAGAAGGCAGTGGAGGCCAGTTCGTTGGATGCTTTCAAGAGAGAGCTGGATAGAGCTCTTAAGGATAGCGGAGTGAGGGGGTATGGGGAGAAGGCAGGAACGGGGTACTGATTGATAGTGATCAGCCATGATCGCATTGAATGGCGGTGCTGGCTCGAAGGGCTGAATGGCCTACTCCTGCACCTATTGTCTATTGTAACCCAAACTCACTCCCTCAACCCTCCAGCTCACTCCCTCTTGATATTTTGCTAAGAGCACTTTTAACCTTCAACCAATATTCTTATCTGAACATTAATATATTGAAAGGTACAAGACAAGTATTTCATACCTCTTTATCTAATTACAGTTAAAAGTTATATATTTTTCCTGAAGTTCTCAGTCTCAGGTGAAGCTGTGACTAATCCAAACCAGATGCGAACAACTAGATTCAAAACCGGTGGTTTTGCCAGAAACCTAGTAAACATCTTGCAGTGTATAGAACCTTTTATGAAGTAAAATGTCCCACAACATTTAATAAGACATTTGCAATTACCAGGGCCGGTAACTAAAAACTTGGTGAATAGGGTAGATTTTAAGGAGCACCTCAAATTATAGCAGAGAGTAACTTTCAGGGCGGCACACTGGCGCAGCTGTAGAGTTGTTGCCTTACAGCGCCAGAGACTCTACTTCCATCCTGACTACGGGTACTGTCTGTACAGAGTTTTGTACATTCTCCCTGTGACCGCGTGGGTTTTCTGAAGGTTTAATCCCACACTCCTCAGACCTACAGGTTTGTAGGTTAATTGGCTTCGGTAAAATTGTAAATTGTCCCTAGTGTGTAGGATAGTGTTAGTGTGCGGGAATCGCTGATTGGCGCAGCCTTGTTGAGCCGAAGGGCCTGTTTCTGTGCGAAATCTCTAAAGTCTAAAGTAAAGAAAAAATTGTAAAGGATAAAGTTTGGACATTTGTCAGTGGAGGAAGAATAACATAAAATGGTGCTTAGAGAGCAGAAATGCAGCAACACCAACCTCTCAAAAGATGGCATGGCTAATAGTGGGAGTGTCATGCAGTGATTTTGATGTAAGACTCAGAGTTTTTAAAGTTGAGGCATTGTTAGACCCAATGTTGGTCTATAAGCACAGGGTACAGTGGAATATAAGAAATTTGATTTAAAATTAAATATCGATAAAGTAATTTATTATGAAATAGCATATTTCAAACAAAAATGTTGGAAAGAGGATTTGTGCAATAGAAAATATCTTACCACAGTGAATGGAACTTCTTTTATTACCATTTGCTTTTGAATTATGTTATCTTGACTAAGCATTTTTTTCCTTACATTTGCCGTTTACAAGGTCATAAAAGTTGAATAGTAAATTCGCAATTAGATTTTTAAATTCATATATAGTTAACAGTGCACAACCAATTATTACTATCAATTCAACTTCTAACTTAGCTAAATTACATAATCGTTATTCTAAGGATTTAGGTACTACTTAACATTGAAAGCAACACTTGCCGTAATATTTATTTAAATGATTATTGTCCAGGTTAGGATGTGAGGCTATTTTCATGGAGTTGTTGCAAAAGTTCAAGGTTTTTCTTTTTCATGTGACGATCATACTGAAAAAGAAAGTGAACTGAACCCGTGGGACTGGGAATGTTCTAGTTTTTCATTTACATAGATATCTTTGCAGTCGGTTCATCTATCAGGAGATGACAGCCATTTAGTCATTTAAGTCCATTGGAATTAGTTGGCCTAGATTTCAAATGCTTCCTTGCTTTGTGTCGAGGACACCATGTGGAAAACACAGGCAAAGGAGTGCTGTATTGATTTATGTCGGGTTACTCGCAAAACCAGTCATCCTGTGTGCAGGCATTATAACAAATAGTGCAGTCAAGACAGAACTAAATTGGTCTTGAATATCTCACTACCAGATTGATTGCTTTATCATCAGCAAAATTCATGTTGCTTTGTTCCTTGATTTGTCCTTGTATTTCAGACATATGACTAATTTTAATGAGACAGTAAACAAAATATTACTTGAAGCTGGCACAAATTACTGATCATTAAGCTTTTATGAATTTGGGCTGAGATAAACCAGAAAATAAACTTGATGCATCGCTCTCCTTAGATCAAGCATCTTAACTGTTTTACTACTGTTCCCAAACCCTCGATAATCGAGAGTTGTTTCAGTGCGGATTTCAGTTATTCATTAATGAGATCGGGACACCACTGGCATTAATTACCCTTGAGAAAGTGGTGAAAGGCGCTCTTTTGAATGATCGTTGTGCTTGTGATGTAGACCTTCCAGCAATGCTGATGAATGGGGAAATTCCAGGGTTTTGATTCAGTGTTGACAAAAGAAAAAAACAGACATCAAGATCTTGGAGAGGAGCCTGGAGATGAAGGTCCTACTGCATTTCTGCCACCTTTGATCTCCCAACTGGTAGAGGTCATGGGTTTATCATTGTCAAAGCTGTTGATCAGCACAGTGCAGCATCCGGCTAACTCTGTGAAGCTGATCCAAAGAGGATCATTGAATAATTTGAAGAAATCATTAAACATTTAAGGGCCAATTTTTCAACGTTTAGTTACTGTAACATTTGTCCCCTGGCCATCATTGTAGTTCATAAGGAATCTAGTTTCTAATAAGTTAATGTAGGTCATTTGTGAGTGTTGAGGCTTAGGTATTCGCAGTAATCATTGAGTTCAGAGACATTGGGGATGGTGTCGAAGGTCATAAAGGGACCTTTTTAAGATAAGGCGCTGTTGAAATATGAAGGTGGCAGGCAGTGAAATTGAGGTGTGGTTAGAGAATAATAACAGATGTGATGGAACAATTTGCTATCTAGCAAAATCAATAGTGTGGAGAGAGCAACTGAATCTCTTGGAAAAGAAGAGCTTGCAGAAGATGTTATTGGAGGGTGGTTGGGGCATGGTTGTGGTGATGGAAGCAGACTCAGAGAGGAATGGTGAACCTTGATGTTGGAAGTGTGAGGGAAGGAAGCAAATCTGCACAGACAGTTCAATTAATGCACCTTAGAAATAGAAGCCAATGAATCATTTGGTGAAACCATGGCTGGAAGTTTAAGATTCTCTGTACACCCATCAATATGGTTTCACTTGATTCTTTTTTGTCTTACAAAATCTAGTGATCTTTATCTTTAATGTATTGAGTGACTGAGCATTCATTCACAGCTATATTTATAGAGAGATGGACATTGGAAACAGGGCCTTCAGCCCACTGAGTCTTCGTACATATCACTGAGTTCCTCCAATTGTTTTCATTTTGTCCTCGAGTCTGTTTTGCCATTCCTTGAGATCATGGCTGATTCATGGCCTAACTTGACATAGCTGCCAAGCACTAAAATGAACTATTTGTAGAGAATACCCTAATTCCATGTTATAGCTTCTGGATAATATTTTGGGGCATTTTGCTTACAGTGTGGACTCCACTGAGTTTGACATTGATTTTGAGCAGCCTTATATATATGGGATCATGGGTTTATTGCAATTCTGTGACCATGGTAGGATGTGTAATTTCTTCATAAACTGTAGCGGGATTATCGGTTTGACCTCAGAAATGTGGAAACTTTCTTGAAAAGATGAACAGGAACAGAATTAGCAGTTACTTGGACAATTGTTGATTGATAAGGCAAATTATGATGGTATGTTTTGATGAGGTAACATATGGTTGGTGTAATATATATGGACTTCGAAATGGCATTTGCTAAAATGCAGCATGACAGGCTCATCATTAAGATTACTGGAGAAACTGCAGTTGTTTTCCAGAATGTTGAGAGGGGTTCTTATGGAAGTATCTAAAATCATGAACAGAGGAAATGGCGAGGAAAAGTTCCCACTGGTAAAAAGCATTCAAAGAAATATAATTGGCAAAAGTGGCAAGTAAGACAAAAGAAGTAACATTTTTGAGTAGCAAAGGTTTAAGGTCTGGAATGCACTGCTTGGGTGCGTTTTGGAGAGATATTTAATTGTGACGTTGAAAAGAGAAATTAATAGGTAATTGAGAGAAAACAGAATTGTGGGGTTATTGAGAAGAGGTGGGGGACTGTGATTCTTTGGATTACTCTTACACAGACTTGTTACAGACATCATGGACCACTTTATATTTATCTGTCTGAGGGGCACTCTTTTTATACAAAGGGTGGTATATGGAACGAGGTGCCAGAAGAGGTAGTTGAGGAAGGTACTATCACAATGTTTTATAAAGCATTTGGACAGGTACATGGATAGGGTAGGTTTAGAAGGATATGGGCCAAACACAGGCAGATAGAACTAGTGTAGGTGGGGTATGTTGGTCAACATGGGTAAGTTGGACCGAGGGGCCTGTTTCCATGTTATATGGCTCTGCTGTCTTTTTTCTGTTTGAAAGAAGCTCCAGCGTAATCATGGGGTAAAAGGAGGACTTGCATACCCACTTTCATGACATCCCAAAGCATTTTCTTCCATTAAAGTAATGTAGCTTAGGAAATGCAGTGGTCATCAAGCTCTAACAAGTATTAATGCAAGGTTCAACTATTCTCAGAAATGTTGATGGACAAATATTGACCAGTACCCCAGGGGGAGTCCCAATATGAACAGAGCCTTGAGATCTTTGGTGCATCTGAGAGAACATGGGGCCTTATGTTCATGTCGGTTGCATACTGTACGAGAATCATAGCCATGAATCCACAACATTCAGTCCAAGGCAACATTGCTTCTAATTGAATCAAAGCTATATTCTGTTGGATGTAAATATTCCTTTACATGGAAGATAGCAGTGCACCACATTTATATTGGCAAATTGTGAAATCGCCCCAGTAGCACAATGTTGTTCGGAGGACAAAAAGTCAGTTCTGAGATTTTAAATAGAGAAATATCACCCATAAATTGAGGAACATTGCAAATGCTATGGTCAGCATTTCGAAGTTCACACAGCAGAAATTTTTAAAAACATCTAGTTCTGGGCAAAATTCCTCAAATTTGTATTTTCAAGCTTTGAAATATTCTTACTCATGTGTTTTCCCTTTTTAAAAAGGTCCTTATAGAAAGTTTTACACAGAAATAATTCAGACCATCAGAAATCCTAATAACTAATGAAATAAGAAATATGTTGAACTGAATTGTCCTCCAAAATGCATTGACATAATTTACCTATGGGACAATTGTTCTTTGTGCCATTGAGCACATTACAGCAGAAGCATGGTACCTTTAATCACTTTAATAACTACTGTACATGGAAGATTGTTGCCATTTAACAACTTGTTCAAGATTCTGGGGAAATCACTAAAAAAGCACAGCTCGGAATGCAAAGATCTTCTTTGTTTACCCACAAGCTCATTTACTTAGTCTCTCTTTTGTATGGAAACTGTACAATTAAAAAAATGTGATTTAGCACTTGTACTGTAGCCAGATAATTGGAACTGGGATTATACTGCTGTTTAGTCGAGCGTCGCATGAAAAGCTTTTGTTGCATGCTACCCCGTCAGTGGAAAGACAATACATGATTACAATCAGGCTGTCCACTGTGTACTGATACATGATAAAGGGAATACGTTTAGTGCAAGATTAAGTCTTGCTGTGATAGTTTCTTCATGTTTTTGGAATGGATTGTTTGGAAGTATGTGCCTGATTGCCGCAGTCAAACATGGAGAAGCTCTTAACTTCCATTTGTTATTATGTGTCCACATCCATTTTGATTTGTCCGAGTGCCGTTTAGAGATAACAGTAGCCTAGGTAGGATATCAAAGTGAAGACTCTCTGGGTCAGGATTTTCACAAGGTAATAATTTACCTATTTACTTAGTGAATCAGTGCTGACTTGTTCATTTTTACTGTAAATTTATGCAACAATTGTGCATTTTCTACATCCTATACATGCCCATTATACATCACCACAAAATATTATCAACAATTATAACAATCACTTATATTTACATGACATGTGTGAAATAGTATAATGTTCTAAAGTGCTTCAAAGAAGCATTATCAAACTAAATTTGACATGAAGCCACGTAAGATATCAGAGCAGATATTGGTCAAAGTGCGACTTGGAGAGATAAAGAGGAGAAGGGGCTCAAGGAAGGAATTATAGAATTGAGCGCCCTGATAGTTGACCGAATAATAGCCAGTGCCAATGGTGAAGCAAATTAAAATCAGCCAGAGTTGGAAAAGTCTGAGGCTATTGTAGAGATCAGGATGAGGCCAGGGCCAGATTTGATAAAGGGAGAAAATGTTAGAATAAAGGTGTTGATGGACTGAAGGACAATGCAGGTCAGCAAGCATAGTGATGATTAGTGAATCCAATGGTGGAGGTTGGAACACGAGCAGTTCTGGATGACCTTTACATTTACAGAAGGTAGAAATGGGGTAGGTGATCAACAAGATGCTGGGATATTGGCTTTGAGTCATAACAAAATGGGGGATGCATAAGCAGTCAGAGGGCCCAGGCAGGGGAGCTGCAGAGGGCTAAGGGGATGGAAATAAGTAGCCTTCTGGTGTGGATATCTAGTTGAAAGCACAACATAAAGTTAAATATGACAGACCAAATGCATTCACTCTCAAGTGACTGCCGGATGGATGGTGTTGATATCTGGTCAATGACTAAGGAATATAGTTTGCAGTGAAGACCAAAGAAAATGGCTCCCAACTTCCTCATGTTCAATTGAAATAAATTTCTGCTAATCATGTCCTGGATATCTGAGAAGAGTGTTAGAATTTAGAGAAAGGAGGGACAATGATGAGTTGAGTCTGTATGGAAATTGATTTGTTGTTAAGTGTTGTTGACAAGAAGCGACAGGTGGGTGAGAATTAGGAAGGGGTAAAGTAGAGACCTTGGTGGAGAGCAGAGGTGATGGAAGTGAAGCCATTGCAGATGATTATCTGGCTTCTGCATTAGAACTAGGTGAGATTCATTCACCTGGAAGGCATGAATAGAGGATGGTGTGGCCAACTATGTCAAAAACTACAGATAAGTCAAAAAGGACAACCAACTGTAGTCCAAGCTTGCTGCAGTCCTGTAGGATTCGCAGAACACGTATACTTAGGAAAACAGTGCTGCAGATGCGTCAGTTTTACCATTTTTTCTGGTCATCCATACCAAGTTGACAATGGATTGATAGATCCCCCCACTGTTTTCCAGCTGAGTTCAAAATCAATTAAAAAAAAATATTAACCACCAGGTGTGACATCACTGGGTCGGTCTACTTTTCTCAGCCATTTTGAATTGTCCTTGAACTGAGTCCATTTTAGAGAGTGGCTTAGTGTCATCCACATTGATCTGGCTCTGGAGTCATGTATGGACCATACAGGGCATGGCTGGAAGTTCCTTCCCTACTGAGTATTTCAACCCATGTCAACTTCTTGTGGCATTTCTCATGATTGGAAGAAATAAAATGCCCCTCAATCTTGTGACAGATGAAGAGCTCAGGGACCCAATATCTGGTGAAAACACATCCTTTTGTAACGGTGTTTAAGGTCTCCACCTTGGCTCATAGCGAAGTGTCGATTGCACAACAAACAAAGTTGTTCACTCATAAAATAAAATTAGTTTAAAGAGCAGAAGACACAAACTGCAGCAACTTCTCAAAATAAAGGTAGAATAATTTCCCCATGCCAATAGTAGTGAAGGATTGCTTCATGTACATTATGTGCTCATCCACTTGCAAAATAGGTCACAAAGCCTGAGTAACAGGGAAAATACCCAATTATTTTCACTCCATTGCCATTGGATGTAGCCTATTTTCAATCATAACCAGTAACACCACCATCCTCTGGCGAAAGTAAGACAGCTGACATCCCCTTTGCATTGGGACCTGCTGATCTCAATGGGTTAAAAAGCAAAATAAAACCCGAAGGTTTTAATTGAATTGTTATCGAAGATTTGATCTTCAGTTTTGCTCTATACATATATGTTGCAGTCCTTGCTTCCCAATTAACAAACAAGATGCAAAATAACTGGCATTTACCTGACGGGTGGTTTAATGGGTTGCAACAGTGAAAAGATCACTGTCCAATAATTATAATCTAACAACTATGCTACATGAGAAAAAGATATGCAATAAAATAGGCCTTTTTAAAAAATCATCTACACAATAATACTTTGGAAATTATTGTTCAGAGTTGTGCAGAATGTAGACATTTCCCGGACCCTGCAGGGGAGCCCTACCCACAGAATTACAGGTAACCATTGGAATGACACATGCTGGCTTTCTTCTCTATTTTCATGACTTGCACTGTGGCACAAGGTAACCCCTTCCTTATCCCCCAACCCCTGGCTATGTTACATTGAAATTCTTGGCAACGTTGACTCTGGGCCACAGGAGTTAAGCCTTCACAGAGTGGAGGAAGTTTGTTTGTAGTCTCTCAGAATGACTGAAGCGTAGGTTACATTCGGTGGGGTGCACAGCACTGATTCGGAGATGGGCGAGCTGGGAACAGAGCTGCCGGATGCCACTGAATCTCTGAAGGGAGAGGGTGGTGTGAGTGCCGGAGAGTCCTCCAGGGTAAGTCTGTTGGGGGTGGGCGGCGCATCCTGGATCTCGGTGCTGTCGTACATGAAGTCACCTATGAGGTCGAACGTTTCGCATTCCTCTTCCACGGGTGAGATGGGTTGAGGGCTGAAGGTTGTCATCTGCAGTGGGAGCACATCCTGATTAAGCTGGTACAGCGGATTCATCCCGTTACCTGACACTGGCAGAGCAAGCATTGAATTAAGGTCAATCATGTTGGGTTTAAATGTATTGCCCACTCCGTGAAATTGATCCATGACCGACCGCTGAGAGGAAACACCTTTTTGCATGTGATCAGAAATGAAATAATCAGAGTCTTCCAATTCTTTAAGCTGCGTGATAGACATTGCTCGTCTCTCTAACAATGTGTCTGGACTATTAGGAATGTCAGGCCTCAAAGGATCATTTTCATCCTCTTCCTCGACATTGAAAAGGCCTTTTGTGCTGACGTCAGAGAAGTTGAGGGTTTTGATCTGATTCTGATACGGTTTGGTCAGGGGTTTGATAACAGCGGTCTGATTAGAGGCACCGTCATTGCTCTTCACGTGGACGGAGAGTCTCTGCCACATGTGCTGTCCCTTCACTGGCCGTCCTGTCCCTGGTTCAGACCACGACACAGACTTCCCATTGGAACTGAGGAAAAATGTAAATACCCAGTTAAAACTTTTTTTGCAGCGAAACCTCTTTTGATTTCAGCTTGGCATTTCAATTGCCATCCTTATAAATTTTCAAAATGGATTGCTATTGCTTTAGGAGGGAAAAAAAAACATATTACGCGGAAGAACAATAAAGTACAGAGAGTCCCTGAACCAGGTCCATGATGATCTTGCATTGCAAGTCAGATTGTGACGCATGCGAAACACATTGTGCAAATAGTATTATTTCACTGTGTGCTGTTATTAGGCAAAAGGCCCAATACCTTCACAGAAACAATTCCCTGGTGCCACTATTAAAGCAATAATATGGAATTTGGCTCCATATCTCTGTCAGTTTATTAAGACTGGAGTAAGATATTATAAATGAATCTTATTAGATAGAATAAATAATTTGTTCAGTAGAAGTTGTCTTCAAGCTCTAAATTTCAAGTCAATAAGATTATTGGAAATAAATTAAGGAAATTTATTTCCAATAATCTTATTGACTTGAAATTTATAATTGTAATGACAGTGAAATTATTAGCTGTGAGTATTCAATGTAAAATTGTCACCACTCTTTCATGATTCAACATATGCAATTAAGTGTAGAAATTCAGGTATTATTGTCAGTGACACTGTGCTCCTGCACAAGCAGCCCTGGTGCAACCTTTGCAGATATTATTAGAATTTTATCGATGTGAGTGTTGCTCTATGTGCTCAGCCTTTTTGAATAGGGTCTTAAACAGGCATACAAAGACATATTTACTGCTGAGCGACATGGCACCAAGAGACTGATTTTATGTATGGATTGTCATCTGAACATATGAATTAGGAGCAGGAAAAGGCTACTGAATCTGCTCCATCATTCAATAAGATCACAACTGATCTGAATTTAACTTCAACTCCACAAGGCCGAATATAATGTGGTAATTTTTCACCACTTGTGTATCAAGTGTATATTTACCTCTGCCTGAAAAATATTGAAAGACTCTGCTTCCACCAGCTTTTTGGAAAGAGACTAGACCAAGTGGACCCGTTGGGCCCAAACCTCCCCAGCATTGGTGCAGCACCCTCTCCTCCCCCTCCCCTCTCCCCCTCCCCTCTCTCCCTCCCCTCTCCCCCTCCCCTCTCCCCCTCCCCTCTCCCCCTCCCCTCTCCCTCCCCTCTCCCCCTCCCCTCTCCCTCTCCCCTCCCTCTCCCCCTCCCTCCCCACTCCCTCCCCTTCCCCTCCACTCCATCCCGCTCAACCCCACATCCTCCCTCATCCCTCCCTCGCTCCCTCCCCCCTCCCTCCCTAGGAGATAAATTTAAACATTAAAATGTGAATAACTTTAAAAATATAACACCGATTTCAATGAAACTTCTTCCATTAGCACCAAAGGGACGACGGTGAATAAGGTGGGCCTAAAGGGCCTAAAATTGTTGTGCTATTGTATGTTGTTTTGGCTGTAGTTCAGCAACAAACAAACAAACAAACGAGAGTTTTAGTATATAGATTTCTGAAAACTTCTGATCTCCAAGAGGAAAAAATTAATCTCATCTTCAGGTTAAAAGTGAATCCTTATTTTAAACAGTGAACCCCTCCTTCTAGATTCTCCAACAGAGAACACATCCTCTCCACATTTATCTTGTCTTGCATAATATTCTTTTGTTTCAAATTAATGAAAAATATTCTGTCAACAATTTTTAATCTTTCAGCATCTACCCCAGTTTCATGTGCATGTTTCTGTAAAATGTCTGAAAAGATTAAACTAAATGAGTGTTCTTTTACAGGGTCTTGTGTGGACGATGAAAACTCTCTAATCTTACTGGACATTCATTCTGTGTAGGGAGGAACTGCAGATATTGGTATAAACCGAAGACAGTCACCAAAAGCTGGAGTAACTCAGCGGGCGAGGCAGCATTGCTGGAGAAAAGGAATAGGTGATATTTTGGGTCGAGTCCCTTCTTCAGACTGAGAATCGGGGGAAAGGGGAATGAGAAATACAGATGGTACTTAGGACAAATGGATGGAAGTTATAACGAAAGCAACGATAATCAAGGAAACGTGGAGCCCACAACGGTCCATTGTTGGCTGTGGGATAGATGATAATTAATACAGACAGTAATACTCAACAGAATGATAAGAAGACTAATATGATGACGGGGGGGGGGGGGGGGGGGGGGGGGGGGGGGGGGGGGAGGGTGGGTGGAGAGAGAGGTGATGCAAGCATTATATGAAGGTAGAGAAATCAATATTTGTACCGCTGGGTTGTAAACTGCCCAAGCGAAATAGGAGGCGCTGAGCTGTTTGATGGCATAACTGTTGCCAAAGTTAGGGCCATTACAGACCCTGTAAAACCTTTTTTGACAAATCAGATGAGGGATAGACAATAGACAATAGGTGCAGGAGGAGGCCATTCGGCCCTTCGAGCCAGCACCGTCATTCAATGTGATCATGGCTGATCATTCTCAATCAGTACCCCGTTCCTGCCTTCTCCCCATACCCCCTGACTCCGCTATCCTTAAGAGCTCTATCTTGCTCTCTCTTGAATGCATTCAGAGAATTGGCCTCCACTGCTTTCTGAGGCAGAGAATTCCACAGATTCACAACTCTCTGACTGAAAAAGTTTTTCCTCATCTCAGTTCTAAATGGCCTACCCCTTATTCTTAAACGGTGGCCCCTTGTTCTGGACTCCCCCAAAATTGGGAACATGTTTCCTGCCTCTAACGTGTCCAACCCCTTAATAATCTTATATGTTTCGATAAGATCTCCTCTCATCCTTCTAAATTCCAATGTATACAAGCCTAGTCGCTCCAGTCTTTCAAGATATGATAGTCCCGCCATTCCGGGAATTAACCTAGTAAACCTACGCTGCACGCCCTAAGCCAGTGTCTGACCATTAAATATGCACAGTAGGGGCTTTCATTGCTAACAGTTTTACTGCAGCTGGGAATTTTATCATTGAGCATAATGTAGTGCTCCTGAACAATTTACACTCACAATGGTCTTTGGAATAAACATTAACATTTTCCTTGAATCCTTCTCTTTTCAAGTGAAAATTTTCTGTTTCATTCAATTTTAGTTCTCATTCATGTAAAACAGTTTCTACTGAGGACTGGAAGACCGTATCAAAGAAAGCCATTCCTTGTTTGCAGTCACCTTTTCTTTGCCCCTCTCAACCACTCAATTCCATCTATTCTCCTTTGCACCCAACCAGTCAAATAGGAAGTTATATGCCCACTCGTTTTCCCAGCCATCGATCATGCTTACCATTCAACCTCCATCTACTTATTTATTATCATCTCTCCACAGTCAAATGTTGGTTCGTACAGCTATCCATTCAACAAAGATAGACACAAAAAGCTGGAGTAACTAGGCGGGTCAGGCAGCATCTCTGGAGAAAAGGAATACAGTGCCCTCCATAATGTTTGGGACAAAGACCCATCATTTATTTATTTGCCTTTGTACTCCACAATTTGAGATTTGTAATAGAAAAAAAAAATCACATGTGATTAAAGTGCACATTGTCAGATTTTAACAAAGGCCATTTCTATACATTTTAGTTTACCATGTAGAAATTGCAGCTGTGTTTATACATATGGCCCTCATTTCAGGGAACCATAATGTTTGGGAGACATGGCTTTACAGGTGTTTGTAATTGCTCAGGTGTGTTTAATTTCCTCCTTAATGCAGGTATAAGAGAGCTCTCAGCACCTCGTATTTCCTCCAGTCTTTCCATCACCTTTGGAAACGTTTATTGCTGATTATGAACATGAGGACCAAAGTTGTGTCACTGAAAGTCAAAGAAGCCATTATGTGAATGAGAAACAAGAATAAAATTGTGAGAGACATCAGCCAAACATTAGGCTTACCAAAATCAACTGTTTGGAACATCATTAAGGAGAAAGAGAGCATTGGTGAGCTTACTAATCGCAAAGTGGCTGGCTGGCTGGCTAAGGAAGACCTCTACAGCTGATGACAGAAGAATTCTCTCTATAATAAAGAAAAATCCCCAAACACCTGTCCGACAGATCAGAAACACTCTTCAGGAGTCAGGTGTGAATTTGTCAATGACCACTGTCCGCAGAAGACGTCATGAACAGAAATACAGAGACTACATTGCAAGATGCAACCCACTGGTTAGCCGCAAAAATAGGATGGCCAGGTTACAGTTTGCCAAGAAGTACTTAAAAGAGCAACCACAGTTCTGGAAAAAGATCTTGTGGACAGATGAGACGAAGATTAACTTATATCAGAGTGATGGCAAGAGCAAAGTATGGAGGAGAGAAGGAACTGCCCAAGATCCAAAGCATACCAACTCATCTGTGAAACACGGTGGTGGGGGTGTTATGGCCTGGGCATGTGTTGCTGCTGAAGGTACTGGCTCACTTATCTTCATTGATGATACAACTGCTGATGGTAGTAGCATAATGAATTTTGAAGTGTTTGGACACATCCTATCTGCTCAAGTTCAAACAAATGCCTCAAAACACATTGGCCGACGGTTATTTCTACAGCAAGACAATGATCCCAAACACTGCTAAAGCAACAAAGGAGTTTTTCAAAGCTCAAAAATGGTCAATTCTTGAGTGGCCAAGTCAATCACCTGATCTGAACCCAATTGAGCATGCCTTTTATATGCTGAAGAGAAAACTGAAGGGGACTAGCCCCCAAAACAAGCATAAGCTAAAGATGGCTGCAATCACCAGAGAACATCACCAGAGAAGACACCCAGCAACTGGTGATGTCCATGAATTGCAGACTTCAAGCAGTTATTGCAGGCAAAGGATATGCAACGAAATACTAAATGTGACTATTTTCATTTACATGACATTGCTGTGTCCCAAACATTATGGAGCCCTGAATTGGGGGGACTATGTATAAACACTACTGTAATTTCCACATGGTGAAACCATAATGTATAAAAATCTGACAATGTGCACCTTTTGTGTGATTTTTTTTCTATTACAAATCTCAAATTGTGGAGTACAGAGGCAAATAAATAAATGATGGGTCTTTGTCCCAAACATTACGGAGGGCACTGTAGGTGACGTTTCAGGTCAAGCCCTTTTTTTCAGACTGAGGAATAGGTGACGTTTCAGGTCGAGACCTTTTTTCTGACCGAAGAAGGGTCTCCACCCGAAATGTCACTTATTCCTTTTCTCCAGAGGTGCTGCCTGACCCACAGAGTTACTCCAGTTCTTTGTGTCCATCTTCGGTGTAAACTAGCGTCTGCAGTTCCTTCCTACACATCCTGGCTATTCAACAATTTTATTTCCTTGGCTCCTTTATATTCATTCTCCCATTGATTGTTTAGGCAGTCAGCAATTAGGACATACAACCAGCTAGAACACCAATTATGCCAGTTTATCGTGAATATGTTTCAGTTTCAATTTAGCTTATTATCATGTGTACCGAGGTACAGTGAAAAGCTTTTGGTGTGTGCTAATATATACATCTAGATATCCAATCATCTGGGCCATCAACAATAGACAATAGAGAATAGGTGCAGGAGGAGGCCTTTTGTCCCTTCGAGCCAGCACCGCCATTCAATGTGATCATGGCTGATCATTCTCAATCAGTACCCCGTTCCTGCCTTCTCCCCATACCCCGTGACTCCGCTATCCTTAAGAGCTTTATCTAGCTCTCTTGAATGCATTCAGAGAATTGGCCTCCACTGCCTTCTGAGGCAGAGAATTCCACAGATTCACAACTCTCTGACTGAAAAAGTTTTTCCTCATCTCAGTTCTAAATGGCCTACCCCTTATTCTTAAACTGTGGCCCCTTGATCTGGACTCCCCCAAAATTGGGAACATGTTTCCTGCCTCTAACGTGTCCAACCCCTTAATAATCTTATACGTTTCGATAAGATCTCCTCTCAGCCTTCTAAATTCCAGTGTATACAAGCCTAGTCGCTCCAGTCTTTCAACATATGATAGTCCCGCCATTCCGAGTATCCATTTGTTTGAACATTACTTCAGACAATCCACCCATTCAACCAAGCATCCAACAATCTAATCTAATATCCAAATAAATAACCAACTAGCTATCCAACCAGATATCTGCAAAGATATCCAAGGTTATTCATCACGATGGATAGCTAGCCATATTTCTGTTTAACAATCGAGACACTGATTAATCCAGTGAACAATGCTCCCATTCAGCTGGGAATTCATTTATCCCACCAGCCGTCAAGTAAATCATTCAACCAATCAGTCCACAAACAATCTATTCATCCACTTAGCTTGTCATAAATCAATTTATGCACGTCCAATTAAGCTGCCAGCTATATTTGGATCATTCATTTGCACCTTGACTAATTAGCTGAACTACTGGTAAACCTGCTAGTTTATCTAATCTGCATCTAATGAGTTCTTCCCCACCTGTCTGAAATATCCAGTGCATACACCTGACAGGCCAATCTATTTACCATCCATCCATGTGCCTGTCCACGTGGCAACAATCCCCTCAGTCTGCCAACAAATGAGGTGTGAAGCGAAATACTCAGCCAGCCACCTGTTTGCTTACCTAGCTTTTTGTCCTTAAGCGCATTAGCTTATACATTATTTCTAAACACACAAAGGTCCATCCAGTTCTTGAACTAGTTAGTATCTTTCCGTGGATTTAGTCAATTGGCCATAGGTAGTTACCTATTCCTTCTCTCCAGAGATGCTGCCTGTCCTGCTGAGTTAATCCAGCTTTTTGTGGCCATATGTGGTGTTAGCTTGTTGCCGTCCTGCTGTCCATGTCCCAATAGTCTGTTCATCCATTTATCAATGCATTTTATACACTTCATCTCTCCATTAACCCATCGAGCCTTTCATATTTCCACCCTACAATGTGCGAAATACGCCCATTCTTAAGACTAATCAATCAATCAATGATCCAATCGTCCTTTCTTCTCATTATTTATTCCACCTAGACATAGAAACATAGAAAAATAGGTGCAGGAGTGGGCCATTCGACCCAGCAACGCCATTCAATATGTTCATGGCTGATCATCTAAAATCAGTACCCCGTTCCTGCTTTCTCCCCATATCCCTTGATTTATTTCGCCCAAAGAACTCTCTCTTGAAAACATCCATGGAATTGGCCTCCACTACTTTCTGTGGCAGAGAATTCCACAGACTCTCTGGGTGAAAAAGTTTTTCCTCATCTCAGTCCTAAATGGCCTACCCCTTATTCTTAAACTGTGACCCCTGGCTCTGGACTCCCCCAACATCGGGAACATTTTTTCTGCATCTAGCCTGTCCAATCCTTTAAGAATTGTATATGTTTCGATAAGATCCCCTTGCATCCTTCAAAATTCCAGTGAATACAAGCCCAGTCAACCCATTCTTTCATCATATGTCAGATCTGCCATCCGGGGAATTAACCTGTTGAACCTACGCTGCACTCCTCAATAGCAATAATGTTGTTCCTCAAATTAGGAGAGCAAAATTGCACACAATACTCCAGATGCAGTCTCACCAGGGCCCTGTACAACTGCAGTAGGAACTCCTTGCTCCTAAACCCAAATCCTCTCACAATGAAAGACAACATGCCATTAGTTTTTTTCACTATCTGCTGTACCTGCATGCTTACTTTCAGTGACTGATGTACAAGCACACCCAGGTCTCATTGCACCTCCCCTTTTCCTAATCTAACACCATTCAGATAATAATCTACCTTCCTGTTCTTGCCATCAACGTTTTCTAGCTGTCAAGATCAACCATATCTGTCCCCAATATCTATCCACCCAGCTACTCCCTGAACAATCCACACAGATGTTTATCCAGCTAATTAATCACCCATGATAGACACAAAATGCTGGAGTAACTCAGCAGGACAGGCAGCATCTTTGGAGAAAAGGAATCGGTGACATTTCGGGTTGATATTCTTCTTCAGACTGAATCAATCACCCCACCAGACAAGTCATTGAATGAGACAGCATGGAAACAGGCTTTTTGGCCAAACCTGTCCATGTTGATCAAGTTGGCATTCTGGGCTAGTCCTATTTTCCCACATTTGGCCTATATCCCTCTAAATCCACCCTGCCCATATACCTGACAGCGGTAACCAGGACTAGCTGAGGAGTGATTGACTTGTCTGGACAAAATCTGCCCTCTGGTCATGATGTTAAAATCACCACACACTTGGACTCTTTCATGCTTCCATGGACAATCCCAGCTGTGTTAAAAAGAGGAAGTGGAAGATATATAGAAATCCACAGCACAGAAAGAGGTTTCCTTAGGCCTCTGCCTGCTGATTGAACAGCTCTCTTTTTACTGCCTTGTCATTGATGGCAGGAAAGAGCTTTTGCCTTCTTCACTCATTTGGTTGCCGAATTCCAAACCCAACTTAGTGGTTGAAAAAGATTCCTCCACTAATCCCTAAATCTGTGGAGTCCAATTGTTTTGGTCTCCTAAATTTGAGGAAGGACATCCTTGTAATTGAGGCAGTGCAGCGTAGGTTCACATGATTGATCCCTGGGGTGGTGGGACTGTCATATGAGGAAAGATTGAAAAGACTAGGCTTGTATTCACTGGAGTTTAGAAGGATGAGAGGGGACCTTATAGAAACATATAAAATTATAAATGGACTGGACAAGCTAGATGCAGGAAATATGTTCCCAATGTTGGGCAAGTCCAGAACCAGGGTACACAGTCTTAGAATAAAGGGGAGGCCATTTAAAACTGAGGTGAGAAAAAAACCTTTTCACCCAGAGAGTTGTGAATTTGTGGAATTCTCTGCCACAGAGGGTAGTGGAAGCCAAATCACTGGATGGATTTAAGAGAGAGTTAGATAGAGCTCTAGGGACCAGTGGAATCGAGGGATATGGGGAGAAGGCAGGCATGGGTTATTGATTGGGGACGATCAGCCATGATCGCAATGAATGGTGGTGCTGGCTCAAAGGGCCGTATGGCCTCCACCTGCACCTATTTTCTATGTCTATGTCTATTGACCTCTACTGAGGGAAATGGGTTTTGACTGCACACTTTGTCTGGGCCTCTCATGATGTTTAAACTTTCCTCGGTCTCCATTGTTCCAAAATAAAACAACCCCACCCGTCTTCGTAAAATTGCCCAATAATAGCAATGAACTTTACATTCGGCCCAAGAAAGAAAGGAGATAGAATTGTGTGTTTGAGATAGAAACATAGAAACATAGAAAATAGGTGCAGGAGTAGGCCATTCGGCCCTTCGAGCCTGCACTGCCATTCAATATGATCATGGCTGATCATCCAGCTCAGTAGCCTGTACCTGCCTTCTCTCCATACCCCCTGATCCCTTTAGCAAAAAGGGCCACATCTCTTAAATATAGCCAATGAACTGGCCTCAACTACCTTCTGTGGCAGAGAATTCCACAGACTCACCACTCTCTGTGTGAAGAAATGTTTTTGCATCTCGGTCCTAAAAGACTTCCCCCTTATCCTTAAGCTGTGACCCCTGGTTCTGGACTCCCCCAACATCGGGAACAATCTTCCCGCATCTAGCCTCTCCAACCCCTTAAGAATTTTATATGTTTCTATAAGATCCCCCCTCAGTCTTCTAAATTCCAGCGAGTACAAGCCCAGTCTATCCAGTCTTTCCTCATATGTAAGTCCCGCCATCCCAGGGATCAATCTGGTGAACCTTCTCTGTACTCCCTTTAAGGCAAGAACGTCTTTCCTCAGGTTAGGAGACCAAAACTGCACACAATACTCCAGGTGCGGTCTCACCAAGGCCCTGTACAACTGCAGCAGAACCTCCCTGCTCCTAAACTCAAATCCTCTTGCTATGAATGCCAGCATACCATTCGCTTTCTTCACTGCCTGCTGCACCTGCATGCTTGCTTTCAATGACTGGTGCACCATGACACCCAGGTCACGTTGCATCTCCCCTTCTCCCAATCGGTCACCATTCAGGTAATACTCTGCTTTCCTGTTCTTGCCGCCAAAGTGGATAACCTCACATTTATCCACATTATATTGCATCTGCCATGCATTTGCCCACTCGCCTAATCTATCCAAGTCACTCTGCAGCCTCCTAGCATCCTCCTCGCAGCTAACACTGCCACCCAGCTTCGTGTCATCCGCAAACTTAGAGATGTTGCATTCAATTCCCTCGTCCAAATCATTAATATACACTGTAAATAACTGGGGTCCCAGCACTGAGCCTTGCGGTACCCCACTAGTCACTGCCTGCCATTCCGAAAAGGACCCGTTTATTCCTACTCTTTGCTTCCTGTCCGCCAACCAATTTTCTATCCACCTCAACACTGAACCCTCAATACCGTGTGCTTTAAGTTTGTACACCAATCTCCTATGTGGGACCTTGTCGAAGGCCTTCTGAAAGTCCAGATATAACACATCGACTGGTTCTCCCTTATCCACTCTACTAGTTACATCCTCAAAAAATTCTATAAGATTCGTCAGACATGATTTGCCTTTGCTAAATCCATGCTGACTTTGTCCGATGATTTCACCACTTTCCAAATGTGATGCTATCACATCTTTAATAACTGACTCTAGCATTTCCCCCACTACCGATGTTAGGCTAACTGGTCTATAATTCCCCGTTTTCTCTCTCCCTCCCTTTTTAAAAAGTGGGGTTACATTAGCTACCCTCCAGTCCTCAGGAACTACTCCAGAATCTAAAGAGTTTTGAAAAATTATCACTAATGCATCCACTATTTCTGAGGCTACTTCCTTAAGCACTCTGGGATGCAGCCTATCTGGCCCTGGGGATTTATCTGCCTTTAATCCATTTAATTTACCTAACACCACTTCCCGACTAACCTGGATTTCCCTCAGTTCCTCCATCTCATTAGACCCCCGGTCCCCCGCTATTTCCGGCAGACGGTTTATGTCTATGAGATATAGGTTTCTTGTGGGTGTGGTGAGGATGTGGTGGTATTGGAGTGAGTTGGGGGTGTGCTGTGATAAGTGTGGGGCTATGGTGTGGTGTGGTAATAGGGTAAAGGTGGGCATGGGAGTAGATGCGGTTGGGTGGAGGGGAGGTTGTGGAGATGGGTTTGGTTGGGGGGAGGGGTGTGGTGGAGATATGCTGGAGTAAGGGGTTGTAGGGCATGCGGGTAGGATAAAGATGTGGTAGTATGAGTGAATGTGCTGAAAATGTTGGGGATTATGGGTGTGATGGGGCAGGGTCCATTATGGGCAGGAGTGGGAGCAGTGATAGTGAAGTGAGTTGTTGATTAAGCCATTATTTATTACATGCGCACAGTAACATGGACAGAATGCGATGCCGCGAATGATATGCCAATTAGACACCCTTTAATTATCAGCACTGAATCAGCCACACAGCACCTGCTTCCTCACTGAACGCTTCTGTTTTACATCAGAAATGTGGGTTCTGCCTATCAGTATAATACCATCTGAGCAGCACTGGGCTGACCATAGAGTGAGGAGGGAAGCAAGTGCCACCTGTGCCTCCAGAGGTAACATTCTTGCCTCCATCAGAAGGTTGCAGACGGATTCTGCTCCTTGAGAGTAGCTCCAAGAATCTTGACACCATCCAGATCAAAGCGGTGTGCTTATTTGGCACTCCATCAGCCACCCTGATCCTTCATTCACTCCACCAACGGTTCATTGTGGCTGCAGCGTGTGCCTTCCACAAAGTGATCAGCTGCTACTCACCCAAGCTACTCAAACCTCGGACTCTAGACGTTCAAGGCTTTAGGTGCATGGGAACACCACTACCTGCTGCTTCCCCTGCAGGCCATACACCGTCCTAATGTGGAAATATATCGCTGCTCCTTTCTCATCACTGGGTTTAAATCCTGGAACTCCCTCCCCAATAACACTGTGGAAGAACTTTCACCAGGACTGCAGCCTTCAAGAAGGCTGAGGGGCACCAATAAAGTGAATAGTCACAGTCTTTTCCCTTGGGTGGTGGCAATAGACAATAGACAATGGGTGCAGGAGGAGGCCATTCGGCCCTTTGAGTCAGCACCGCCATTCAATGTGATCATGGCTGATCATTCTCAATCAGTACCCCGTTCCTGCCTTCTCCCCATACCCCCTGACTCTGCTATCCTTAAGAGCTCTATCTAGCTCTCTCTTGAATGCATTCAGAGAATTGGCCTCCACTGCCTTCTGAGGCAGAGAATTCCACAGATTCACAACTCTCTGACTGAAAAAGTTTTTCCTCATCTCAGTTCTAAATGGCCTCCCCCTTATTCTTAAACTGTGGCCCCTTGTTCTGGACTCCGCCAACATTGGGAACATGTTTCCTGCCTCTAACGTGTCCAACCCCTTAATAATCTTATACGTTTCGATAAGATCTCCTCTCATCCTTCTAAATTCCAGTGTATACAAGCCTAGTCGCTCCAGTCTTTCAACATATGATAGTCCCACCATTCCGGGAATTAACCTAGTAAACCTACGCTGCACGCCCTCAATAGCAAAGATGAGAGGAGAAAGATTTAAAAGCAATCCGAGGGGCAAGTTTCTGGCTCAGATGAGAATACATGGGACGAAATGCCAGAGGAAATGGCAGCAGCATGTACAATTGCAACACTTAAAAGACAATTGGACAGGTACTTGCTTGGGAACGTTTTGCAAAGATTTGGGGCAGAGACTGGCAGGTGGGAGTAGCTCGGATGGGCATGGATAGTTTGGGATGAATAGCCTGTTTCCATTCTGTACAGCTCAGTGACTCTAGGAAGGTGGGTAGGCATTACCTACTCTCGGATATTTAGGCATGAGCAATACATTTTAGTTTAGTTTAGTTTAGATATACAGCATGGCCCTTTGGCCCACAAAGTCTGTGCCGACCAGCGATCACCTATACACTAGCTCTATTCCTACATACCAAGGACAATTATACACAAGCCAAATAACCTACAAACCTGTATGTCTTTGGGATGTGGGAGGAAACCAGAGAATCCGGAGAAAATCCAAGCGGTCACAGGGAGAACATATAAACTCCGTACAGACAGCACCAGTTGTCAGGATCAAACCCGGTCTCTGGCGCTGTAAGGCAGCAACTCTACCGCTGCATCACTTGGTGCTGGTCTTGTGAATAACACTTAGAAATCAATAAGTAGAATATGAACACAAAACTCTTGGCTGCCACTGAGGGAGTGCAGTACTGCCAGAGATGACTTTCAGAAGATACAGTAAACCTGGGCCATCCTTAACTTAAAAGACTTAAAAAAATCCTCCGATCATATGAAGAAAAGCAGGGTATTTCTCCCCTGGGTTCTGGCCAATATCTATACCTTAACAAAGGGCTGAAGAAATTGCTGGTTGTGAAATCCTGCACAAAATGAAGATGAGAACAACAATTCTCCAAAACACTTCATTGACCACAAAATATTTTGGTAATTTTCTCTTGCAGTCAGTTACTCAGCAAGAGGTTATCTGAAATCTCAATGCTGAACCACTGGTATGGACTCTTAAACATCAGCGAAACCAAATGTAGACTGGGCGATCGTTTCGGTGAACACCTTCGCTTGATCCGCCCGGGCCTACCTGATTTCCCAGTTGCCAAACACTTTAATTCCCCTTCCCATTCCCACATTGACATTTCTCTCCTGGGCCTCCTCCATTGTCAGAGTGAGGCCAAACGCAAATTGGAGGAACAGCACCTCATATTTTGCTTTGGCAGCATACGACCCAGAGGTATGAGTATTGATTTTTCTAACTTCAAGTAACCCCTCTCTCTCTGTCCTTCCCCCACCCAAGTCGTTGCACTAATTTCAAAGTTGTCTTGTTGAGGTTTCTTGTCTGTAACTTGTTTTCACCTAGCCCACAACTAACAATAGCCTGCTTCATTGTTACTTTTTTGCATATCTTTCACTCATTTGTTCTACGTCTCTCTATGTCACCATTTATACCTCTCGTTTCTTTTTCCCCTGACTCTGTCTGAAGAAGGGTCTCGACCCGAAACGTTACCTATTCCTTTTCTCCAGAGATGCTGCCTGACCTGATGAGTTACTCCAGCTTTTTGTGTCTATCTTTGATGCACTTTGGAGATTGATATTGTTCTTTTTGCAAGGTCTCAGGAGCCACCACCACCTGGTCCCAAGGAAACCTCAGTATATAGCAAGAGGTGCAGAAGGCTGAGATCAGGGCACAATAAGGTACATCACAATACTGAGGTCCGAAACGTCACCCATTCCTTCTCTCCTGAGATGCTGCCTGACCTGCTGAGTTACTCCAGCATTTTGTGAATAAATCACAATACTGAGTGCAGGTCCCGAAGATCGAGAGACCGACTTCATCACAAAGTCTTTAATCTGCACTCTCATTGAGGAATACATTCCTGGGAACACAATATTGTTAAATAAACATGTACAGTAAAACTCCGATAATCCTGCACTCTAGGGGCTTCGGTCATACTGGACTAGCTTTTCTGGACTTTTGAATGTTATTTTTACTTGTACCCAAGAGACTGCAGAGAGTGATGGACTCAGCCTGATCCAGCATAGGCACTGCAGTCCCTCCATCAAAAGCATCGACAAGAGGCAGTGCCTGAAGAAGGTGACACCTATTATCAAGGAATACCATTGTATGCAAGCCGTCCCCTCTTCTCACTGCCACCATAAGGCAGGAAGAACAGAGGCCTGAAGTTCCACATCATCAGGTTCAAGGATAGCTATTTTCCTACAACTATTAGGTTCTTGAACTAACTCACACAGCCCTCATCTACTCAGCAACAAAACATTACGAATGACCTCTTGCACAACTAACAACTTTTATGTCCTGTTTTTTTGCACAGTCTTTTCATGTCTTGTAGATTCGGTGCAATTTATGTATAATTTGTTTTCATGTGCTGTCGGAGTCTGCTGCAAGTAAGTTTTTCAATGTACCTGCACCTCACTGTACTTGTGCATGTGACAATAAACTTGACTTGATATCACTTTTTTGTTTACATGTTACACAGCGGCATTATAAATTTGCCAGTGAATTCAGTAAGTTTAAAGGGAGTGGGAAATATACAAGCATTCTAGATCCTCAAGATAGACACAAATTGCTGGAGTTGCTGGGGACAGGCAGCATCTCTGGATAGAAGGAATGGGTGAAGTTTCGGGTCGAGTCTGAAGAAGGGTCACGACCCGAAACGTCACCCATTCCTTCTATCCAGAGTTGCTGCCTGTCCTGCTGAGTTACTCCAGCATTTTGTGTCCATCTTCGGTTTAAACCAGCATCTGCAGTTCCTTCTTACACATTCTAGATCCTCACTTCGGCTCCAAACTGCCTCATCCCCTTGACCAAACGTGTTCTGGGCCCCATCCCCAGCTGATACTGACACGCAGCCCATGGTCCATATCCATCCCTGGCCACACTTCCCGACCACATTCCGCACCCCCTGCTCACATTCCAGACCTAACAGTGAGACAGACGCCAGACCATCAGAACTTCCCATTCTCGATTAGCAGAGTTTTACAGTAAATAATTGGCAGGACAGAAATGCAGTTGGTTTCGCGAGACTCCGATACAGTCGGAACCTGTGCTAGTTTTTTGCGTTCTGAAGCTTCATCTGCACACCTTCATATTGAAGTGCCAAAACAGTGTCCATGGTGTCAGTCACAAGTCACGACCAGCAGTCCTGACCATATCAGGAGGTCAAAGGCTCAAGTCCCAGTCCCAAGACTGCAGCGCAGACTGTAACTCTAGTGCAGTACCATGGGAGTACTGCTTTGTTGGCAGAAGCAGCCTTTCAGGCGAGCTGTTCATATCAGCATGAAGATAGGCACAAAACGCTGGAGTAACTCAGTGGGTCAGGCAGCATCTCTGGAGAAAAGAAATATGTAACGATTGGGGTCAGAACCCTTCTTCAGACTGAAAGACAGAGAAGGCCAGAACAAAACAGGGCTGGCAACAGATGACAGGGTGGCATGGTGGAGTAATGGTAGAATTGCTGCCTTACGGTGCCAGAGACCCGAGTTTGATCCTGACTACGGGTGCTGTCCGTACGGAGTTTGTACGTTCTTCCCGTTACTGCGTGGGTTTACCCCGGATGCTCTGGTTTCCTCCCATATTCTCAATCAGTATCCCGCTCCTGCCTTCTCCCCATACCTCCTGACTCTGCTATCCTTAAGAGCTCTATCTATCTAAGACGTACAGGTTTGTAGGTTTATTGGCTTTGGTAAAGATTGTAAATTGTCCCAAGTGTTTAGGATAGTGCTAGTGTACGGGGATCGCTGGTCGGCGCAGACTCGGTGGGACAAAGCACCCATTTCCATGCTGTATCTCTAAACTAAACTAAACTAAACCTCATGGAGTCCATAATGGCCCATTTTTGCCTGGAGAAGATGTGCTGATGACAGGCATACGTGGATGCGAACACTAGAACTAGTAGGATGACTATGGTGTGGGAGAAGGGGGTGGGGGGGGCGCTAAAGAATGCAGGGATTACTTCAAACGAGAGACATCAATGTTCATACCGCTGAATTGTAAGCTCCCCAAGCAAAATACAAGGTGCCGTTCCTCCAATTTGCATGTGGCCTCAGGCGAATCAGGACCCCTGGGTGACCTCTTAGATGAATGTGAAAGATCACATGTGCTATTGATTCATTACAATATTGTGGAGTTATGTTTACCATATGGAATGATTTTTGTGTATTTTCCAACATGGATAAAATCGACTTACAGATGTCATTACCTAGAGAAGTGAGAATTTACTCATTCTATTGGTGGGATCTTACTGTTTGGAACTCAGTTTCTATGTTTCCTACATTACAACTGTGATACTTCAATGGACATAAATCTTGCTGGGTTGGTGCTAAATAAATGCAGTTAATACCACTGGAATGCTGGAGGATGCAGGAAAACCTAATAGAAGTATTTAAAATTATATGAGGCAGAGATAGGATAGACAGAATCTTTATCCCAGGATGGAGAATTCAAATACTAGTGGGCAAATGTTTAAGGTGAGTGGGACAAAGTTTAAAGGAGATGTACGGAATTTTTTTTTTTTACACAAGGGGTGGTGAGTGCCTGGAACATGCTGCCAGGGTTGGGGGTGGAGGTTGATACGATAGTAGCATTTAAGAGACTTTGGGATAGCAATATGGATATGCAGGGAATAGAGGGATATAGATTATGTGCAGGCAGATAAGAATTGGTCTTCGCAACGTGTTCGTCACAAATTGTGAGCCGATAGGCCTATTCTTGTACAGTTCTGTTCTATATTCGAACTATTTCTCAACGCCCCCATTTTGTGGGGCTCTGGGTTTTATCCTGACCAACTAACTGATTGGATAACCTTCAGACCTATTTGTCTTGTCTCAATATGGTTTACATTCTCAGCATCAACTTCTCCAGTGTTATCCTTTCCTGATCTGCAGAAGGAGTAACTGTGCTGTCAATCCCGAGGCATCAACCACCTGTTGGGACATTGTAGGCGCACAATCTCCCCAGGAGTGAGGGAGCTCCAGGTGAGTCTGGGGCAGATGGGGCTGCCTTGTCTTATTGACTTGTTGTTTTTGGGGTGGAAATGGAGGGGTGCGGTGCTGGTACATTGGCACGGCTCCTAAAGCTTCTGCCTCACAGCTCCAGCTACCCAGGTTCAATCCTGACCTCTGCTGCCATTTGTGCGGTTTGCACCCACATTCCAAAGATTAAGGATGGTTAAGTTACTTGACCATTGGGACATATCCCTACCGTCAATCGATGGTTGAATCTGGTGGAGTTGATGAGAATATGTACCAGGGAGAATTAATGGGGGATAGGCACACAATGCTGGAGTAACTCAGCGGGACAGGCAGCATTGTTGGAGAGAAGGAATGGGTGACGATTTGGGTCGAGACCCTTCGTCAGACTGATGTCAGGGGAGTGGGAGGTACATAGATAAGGAAGTGTATAGATAAGGAAGAATAAATTATGAAAACAAGTCAAAGGGAATGGAGATCAAGGAAAATGTAGAATAGATCATTGTTAGTTAGGAGAAGGGAACAATAAAATGTATAGGAAAAATAACTGCAGATGCTGGTTTAAATCAAAGGTAGACACAAAATGCTGGAGACCCTTCTTCAGAAATAAAATGTAGTAGGAGACAGTAAGACTGGTCGGAGAACTGAGAAGGGGGAGGGGATGGAGAGAGAGGAAAGCAAGTGTTACTTGAAGTTAGAGAAGTCAATGTTCATACCGCTGCCCAAGCAAAATATGAGGTGCTGTTCCTCCAATTTCCACTGGGCCTCACTTTGACAATGGAGGAGGCCCAGGACAGAAAGGTTAGTGTGGAAATGGGAGGGGGAGTTAAAATGTTTTAAACTAGCATCTGCAGTTTTTTTCTACAGAATCAATGGGGTTGCTCCGTGAGCTAGCATGGACTCGTGGGCTGAATGGCCTTCCTCTAATTATAACTATATGGGAGTTGCAGGCCAGGTGTGACAACAACTCAATAGCCAACACCCTTCTTCCATTCCCACACCAGACATGTCACAACCTGATTTGAAGTTGAGGCAGGTGTGTGGATTTGAATGTTGCCCTCAAGGTTAACTGCATCTGATTTCCTAGTGGTTCAGGTGGCCAAGGGAACATCCTCACATTAGATCTCACAGCTGCACTGGGGCCGGGCTAGTATTTGCTCACATTGTGTCAACGAGCCAGCTGATGAGTACTCTGCACATAAACAGCGAGCGCTGTGTGCTGGGAGGAACTGCAGATGCTGGTTTACACCAAAGATAGACACAAAATGGTGGAGTAACTCAGCGGGTCAGGCAGCACCTCTGGAGAAGAGGAATAGGTGACGTTTCGGGTCGAGACCATTCTTCAGACTGAGAGTCATGGGAGAGGGATGTAGAGATACGAAGAGCTACAAAGAACAAAAATTTGTGTAAAGATCCTTGGTGCCCTGGCTATTGTTTATCCTTGGACCAAGAGCAGATAATGGGGTTGTTCTTTGTACCTCTTCATACCTCTAGTTTCCCTCTCCCCCGACTCTCAGTCTGAAGCAGCGTCTCAACCTGAAACATCACCCATTCCTTTTCTCCAGAGTGGTGTTGTATGCTGTGGTAGCAGAGATCTATGTCCATCTCTGACCCTGCAGATCCAACATGCAACTCCTCACCAGACCGGACAGGGATATTTTGCACTGATACAAGTGACTCAACTGCACAATCCCGTACATCTCTGGTTGAGGACAGGGTCTGCAGGATCAGAACTCCTTGCTACTGAATGAATGGAAGGAGCCAGGCAGCCAATAGCAACTGTGCTTGCACCTTCACATCCATGCTACATGACTCACCCTGCACTCCTTCCTCAACCTCTTTCTATTTACATCTTTCGGGCCGTGTGTAGCTGTGCTCGGAAGAGGTGGGGATAGTGATGCAGGTGCTTGTTCGGGGACACTGCACGATAGGAGACTGTTCTTCCATTCCTGAGTAAGCAGACAAAAAAAAGTGTCAAATAACTCCTCCCTATTGCACGAACCGCCCTCTCCCTCCCCGCCCCCTGCCCCACCTCCATTAATGCTCTGGGTGTGTCAGCAGATGCTACGGTGGCACCCATACTTATGCATTCACTATACTGTGATACCAAAGGAGTGCCACACTGCCGGAGATACGTCCCTCAGATAGAACCTCAAACTGTGGCTCTACCTGCCCTCTCGGATGGACGTCAGTTGTTCAACGGCACTATTTGTGAAAGGAGCAGTGGGGTTTCCTTGGTGTCCTTTATCCTTGAACCTTCCAACCAAGAGCAGATAATGGGGCCGTTTATTCCCTGGCAGATTGCGGGAGCTATTGCGAAATAGCTACTGTGCTTCTTTACTCTCAAAGTGACTACAGACAAAAGTAAGTCTCAATTCCGTTCTGTTACGAGTCACGAAAAGTGCTGTGTTACAAACTGCAAATACTTTCTCCGTCTTGGTGCCATTTTTAAAATTATTACTGCGTGGATAGGTTTTGCGAAGAGGTTGGCAATTCTGAATCGATCGTGCATCCAAGTGTTCCCAGTCACACAATGATCCCTGGGGCTGTTTCTATTATGACAACCTGAATTTGGGTCACCTTCTGTTGCTACAAATGAAACGTTCTTTTCCTCATTCCTGATTAACGGCTACACCTTGAATATGAAAAAAAGTGCTGCCTTCGCTTGACTCATTTTGACTGCTGCTTGTTGGTTCAAGCCGTTTACTTGACTTCCCTTCACACATATCTTCAAGTCAAGTCTCATCCTATCCACCCCACCGTGTTCCATCCTTTCGACCCTGCCTATAATATCCCTTCCCTACCCCTGTAACCCCTGCACACCCCAGGTAAATTAAAAAAAATACGGTTCTGTCTCTAATATTAATTTTCCAAGTACATATTTACTGCATTTCATTTTGATATGTGATTTTTCTTCGTGTTCATTTTCAGATTTACTAATGAGGCCTGGTCAGTTTTGAAATTGTGAGAGATAATCAAATACAAAATTGTCAGAGGGATGCCCAAACTTTTACCTCCTCCCAACTGAAGCACGGGAGGCCTTTACCACAGCTTTTTCCAATTGTGTAGCAGCCATTAACACCCACAACAGGACCATCAGAGGACAAGGTGAAAGTCTTTAGGCCCAAAGCATCAGAGGAAACCCGTGTGCTAAAAGGGAGAACATGATAACTCCACACAGACAGCACAGATGGACAGGATCAAACACTGGATCTGTGAAGTTGCAACACTACCTACTGTGCCACCATGCTTGAAAGTGCGCACCACCAAACTCAGGAACAGCTTCTTCCCCTCAGTTATCAGGGTTCTGAATTGTCCTTCCATAAGCTAAGAAACAGTCCTATTCACCTCTACCCATTGCAGACATTGGACTTTGTCTATGTAACAGGTGTACTACAATGCTCTTTTCTACACTCTGTATCTTCCCCTTTGTAGTTGTACTTGAGTTTAGCTAGATTGTAATTATGTATAGTATCATCTGATTTGTTTTGCATGCATGAAACGACACTTTTCAATGTACACGAGTCAATATAAACTTAAACTTAAATTTTGCCTACGTGTAGAATCTCTTGAAATTAGTGAATTAATCTCCCATATATTTTTGTGAGCAACTCCAGAAAAATACCACAAAGGCATTAAAACACTTTATAGGTCTTACTGATTTTTGAATTTTGGTTAGATAGTTGAAGCATGTTGAAGAAAAGGCAAAAAGGCAGTTTCACTGAGCAAGGGTGGTCTTGGGCCAAGACATCATGTGATTGAAACCTCCAGCAATCTCTCCAGCCAGACTCAGTAACGCTCACCAGGCTTTGGATAAACTAAGGAAAGATAAACTGTTCCCTCTGCCAGCAAGGTCAATATCAGTTGGACACAATTGGCAGAAGAATGTAAAAGAAAATAGTTTTTGTAGTTTGGAATACATTGCCTCAAAGGGAATAGGAAATTTAAATAAGAAAATAAACCCCTGAGTTATCGGGATCAACCCAGGGCAGTACAGACTACTTTATACAGACTCTAACAGAACTTGATGTTTCTTCGAATCAATAGACAATAGGTGCAGGAGGAGGCCATTCGGCCCTTCGAGCCAGCACCACCATTCAATGTGATCATGGCTGATCATTCTCAATCAGTACCCCGTTCCTGCCTTCTCCCCATACCCCCTGACTCCGCTATCCTTAAGAGCTCTATCTAGCTCTCTCTTGAATGCATTCAGAGAATTGGCCTCCACTGCCCTGAGGCAGAGCATTCCACAGATTCACAACTCTCTGACTGAAAAGGTTTTTCCTCATCTCAGTTCTAAATGGCCTACCCCTTATTCTTAAACTGTGGCCCCTTGTTCTGGACTCCCCCAACATTGGGAACATGTTTCCTGCCTCTAACGTGTCCAACCCCTTAATAATCTTATGTGTTTCGATAAGATCTCCTCTCATCCTTCTAAATTCCAGTGTATACTCCAGTCTTTCAACATATGACAGTCCCGCCATTCCGGGAATTAACCTAGTAAACCTACGCTGCACGCCCTCAATAGCAAGAATATCCTTCCTCAAATTTGGAGACCAAAACTGCACACAGTACTCCAGGTGCGAATCACTGATTTAAACAGTACGGAAATGGGCCCTTCAGCCCAACGTCCATTCCGAACAAGTTAATTTGCTTGAGTTAATCCCATTTACCCGCGTCGGCTCATATCACTCTGTCTTTCCTATCCGTGTATCTGTCCAAACGTATTTTAAATACTGTAACTGTATCTGCCTTGACAACTTCCTCTTGTAACTCACTGACTGCCTTTCACAGCTGTGCTGATGCACCCGGTATTTGTCGTGAGAGTCATTGGGTGCAGTGAGGTTTTTTTCTCCTGGGTCACTGAGGTGTTGGAAGACTTTTCCAGTCTTACAGTGCTGATAAAGTTGTACGTCATACCTTCAAAGACAGTGTTGATTGATGACCATGAGTGTTGTTTGTGTGTTTGTTGGGTGAGCAAGAGTGTATCATGTGAGAGAAGGATGGTATGGCCTCTGAGTTTGAAGAAGATCCACATGACTACCTTTTCCTTTTTCCTGCCCCATTATGTTTCTATGTTTCTAATATGCGCAAGAATGTTTAAGGATGTTTACATAAAGTGTGGTTGACCTGCTCCATTTCAGTCTCTTCCGTGGGTTATGTTCAAGCAGGGAAGAAGGTCTTAACTATAAGGAGAAAGCACAACCCGAGTCTCACATCTTCTGCTCTAATCTCCGGCCTTTGTTCCAATCATCTCCCTAACAACCCCCACCCCCTCCCTTCTCAGCTGTGTCCATCTATTACCTGATATGCTTTGTCCTGCCTCTTCTCTCTTTCAGCTTTCTCCCCTGCCCCCCCACCCTCCCCATAATCAGTCTGAAGAAGGGTCCCGATCCAAAATGTCACCGATCCATGTTCTCCAGAGATGCTGCATGACCCGCTGAGTTAATCCAGCACTTTGTGCCCTTTTGGGCACAACCCGATGTAAGAGCTATCTTTAGCTCATACTTTGCATCAGTAGCTGGCCCTGTATCATTACAAGTTGTGGCAGCAATCTTACATTTGAAACACTTTCAAAATACGAGTGGTATCAAAATTTCAATGGTGAGTTACAGTCTGGATGCAAGCTGCTCTGGTGTTACAATTTAAGGCTCCTGTCTTACAAATGCTCCTGAGTATGAGTATATTTTGTAAGCACCCTGGGCATCTTTGTTGAAAGGGTGTGCCCATGCTGAACAAATTTAGCTAATTAATCCACGGTGCTACAATAATCCCAATTTGTGTCAGGAATCAGATATAAGAAATGGTACAAAATACTGGAATAACTAAGCAGGTGAGGCAGCAACCTTGAAAAACATGGATAGGTGACATTTTGGGTCCCAACCCTTCTGAAGAAGGGTCACCTATCCATGTTCTCCAGGGATGCTGCCTAACCCGTTGAGTTACTCCAGCATTTTGTGTCTTTCTTTGGTAAACCAGCATCTTCGGTTCCTTGTTTCTACAGGAATCAGATATTTGTGCCTTGCTTTCCATAGGTTAACTGAAAAAACAACCAGTAAGATGAAGTTCAACAAGAAACAGTAAATACCTTTTCTCTGCAGAATGTGAACAGCAATAATGTCATGCCAGTAATATACAAATTCTCATCCAAATCACCATGTTTGGCTGAATCAAAACTACTACTCCATGTTCCCCATCTGATTTTGTTTCGAATCTGGTAATTTACTCTTGCAAGTTCCCTTTGACTGTTGATACTCCTGAGCCTATCTTATCTCAATGAATAACTGTTTGTGTGGCTGTGTAGACCACATGGCCAGACAAATAATCCCAGAGACCTCCCAAAAAAGCCGGTGTTAAGAGAATACCAGAGAGTCCCCAGCACAACGGCTGCAACGGGAATCGGTGCAACAGTCTGAAAATTTGCTGATTGTGAGCGAGCACTTCTTTTTTAAAAATTTTTATTCTGTTTATTAGTTTTTACAATTATTTCAACAATGAACAAACAATACGTGTAAAGATACACCCCCACCCCCCACCCCCCCGCCCCATCCCAGACGCAGAGATAAACATTGACATTAGTAAAACAAATACAAAGTATTAAAAAAAACAGACAAGGGAGGAAGAGTGTAGGCAGACATATAAGCAGTCAACACTTTGGTTTATCCCCATTCTCTAAAACAATCATTAAAGTTTTTGCATAATTTAGAAACGGTAACCATGTTTCTTTAAAGCTTTCCTGTGAACCTTTGAGAGAGAATCTAATCTTCTCTAGCTTTAAGTGATATAACACATCCTCGATCCATCTATTATGAGTGGGTGGCAATACATGCTTCCAATTAAGAAGTATAAGACGTCTAGCCAAAAGAGAAGTAAAAGACATAATTACTTTTAGATATCGGGGGGGGGGTATTAGTTCCAGAAGGGACACCAAAAAGAGCTGTAAGAGGATTGGGTAGAATATCTATACCGGATATATCCCTAAAGGATTTAAAAATCCCCGTCCAAAATTTAGACAGGCGGGGGCACGTCCAAAACATGTGAATCAAGTCGGCAGGTGTTTGTCGACAACGGTTACATGCGTCACTCGTGCCGGGAAATATTCTTGCTAGTCTAGCGTTAGTGTAATGCGTGCGATGCAAAATTTTACATTGTATAAGACTATGTCTAGCACAAATTGAGGAAGTGTGAAGAAGTCCCAGCACAGTTTCCCATGTCCGATCCGTCATGCCAAACCCCAAATCCTGTTCCCAAGCTACCTTAAGATTATGGAGAGATTCAGGCTTAATGGAGTCTATTTCAGTGTGTATAATTGAAATCAGCCTCTGCGCATTGGGATTCAAAAGAAGAATAGAATCAATTTCAGAGTAAGTGGGCTGACTTGGAAATTCTGGAAATTGCCTTTGTAAGAAGTGCCTGACCTGAAGATAGCGAAATAGATGTGATCGGGGCAAGTTGAACCGTTCAGACAGGTCTGGAAATGATAAGAAGGTCCCATCACCATACAGATCATTAACAGTTCTGATACCCTTATCAAACCAGGTTTGAAAAGTAAAATCAGTACATGATGGTTTAAACAAATAATTGCGATGTATTGGAGAATACAGGGATGTCCTTGTAAGACCAAAGTGTCTCCTGAATTGCATCCAGATCTTTAAAGTGTGCGTAACAGTGGGCATAGAACAGGCAATAGAGGCAAGCGGTAAACCTGAACAAACTAAAGAGCAAAGAGAGTACTGGCACGAGGACAGCTCCATTTGTGCCCAAAGAGGAGTGTTTTCCAGATTAGACAAGTAGAGAAGCTTCTGAATATTACATGCCCAATAATACATAAGGAAATTTGGAAGGCCCATCCCCCCCATTGACTTGGACCGCTGGAGATACTCTTTCCTGATGCGCCGTGGTTTGTTTCCCCATAAAAAGGAAGATATGGTCTGGTCCAATTTTACAAAAAAGCTTCCCCTAATAAATATTGGTATATGTTGAAAAAGGTATAAAAATTTTGGTAAAGTAACCATTTTAATTAGGTTAATGCGACCGGCCAGTGATAAGGGCAGAGACCTAAGAGATGCAGGCAGAGAGTTACGGAGCTGGGACCGTTTCCACTTGTACAGCAGGTTTAAAGGAGTTCTCTTTTTAAATCATGGCCACTTCTGACAAGAATAGGAAGAGCTTTCTTTCATTGGTTAGAGAGCGAATGAGAAGGGGTTGGGGGGGGGGGGGGGTCATTAATTTAAAACAGACATCCGCAGAAGGAGAGGAGGGAAGAGGAGAAAGTTCTTCACATGCAGACCTATGTTTTTGCCCTAAGGGATGGTCACACCAGTGATCCTTAACCAGACAAGTGGCAGGTTGTCCACTGCATTCTAGAGACAACACACACCATGGTCAGTGTATACTGAGCAATGCCTGCTTCAGGGATGGTGAGACCAGAATGGCATAAGCTGCCAGACAGATGCAGGAACCATGAACCAGGAGATGTGCTTCCTGCAGCATTGGTCCCAGTGGACTCTACCGCTACAGTTGTTTAAAGATTTGCTTTTGGGGACTGGGCAACACCAGCTGCATCCAGTGGGCCAGGAGCCACATGCCAGCCAGGTAAGATCCCATCCCTGAAGAGGCCAGGAGCCACATGCCAGCCAGGTAAGATCCCATCCCTGAAGAGGCCAGGAGCCACATGCCAGCCAGGTAAGATCCCATCCCTAAAGAGGCCAGGAGCCACATGCCAGCCAGGTAAGATCCCATCCCTGAAGACGAGCGAATCAGTTTGAGTGCCAATTGCCCAGTGGAGCCACGAATTACACAATGGAGCCACGAATCCCAGTATCTTGTCTTTTGCATCTCTGTCCTGTCCCCACCACAGAAGCGTGCATGTGGAGGTTACACTGACGACTGAGTGAGAGGAATGATCATACATTAAAACACAGGGCTCTCTCAGTGCAAGGCTGGAGCTCCTTACCTCGCGTTGCTGGCGGTGGTTTTCTTCCTCTTAAACATGTCGAGCAGGCTGTTGGACCTGAAAGCCACCTTGCCGTCACCCACGTGCATGCGCACCACGTCCGAGGTGGTGAACGCACTGCGGACGTTGCGCTCAGGCTTGGCGATGATGATGTAGATCTTCGGCGTGAACATGCAGCCCAGGGCCACCGTCACGCTTAGACTGACCGAGAAGCTGGTGGTGATGATCTTGTAGTTGCTGCCGAAGTAGATGGGGATGAAAGCCAGCCATATGATGCAGGTTGTGTACATGGTGAAGGCTATGTACTTGGCTTCATTGAAGTTGGCGGGGACGTTCCTTGTCTTGAAGGCGTAGTAGGTGCAGCTCATGATGAGCAGCCCGTTGTACCCGAGGGGAGCCACCATGCCCAGGTTGCTCGTGTTGCATATGAGGAAGACCTCGTTGATGTTGGGGTAGGAAAGGACAGGGGTAGGGGGCTCCAGAATCAGCAGCGTGATCACAATGGTCAGCTGAACGCTGATCAGTATGGAAGCAATCACCAGCTGGGCCCAGGCGCTCATGAACCTGGGCTTCTTAGTGCAGATCTTCTTCTTGCTTCCGGCCAGGATTCTGGCGATGCGGTTGGTTTTGGTCACCAAGGCGGAGTAACACATGGCAGCGGAGAGCCCCACCAGGACCCTCTGGAAATAGCAGGAGGCCAGAGTCGGCACGGCCAACAGTGTGAACGGGCAGATGTAGCCCAGGAAGATGCCGGCCAGGATGATGTAGCAGAGCTCCCGGCTCGAGGACTTAACCACCGGTGTGTCCCTGTACAGCATGAAGATGAGTGTGACAAACATGGTGGCAAGGATCCCTAGGCAGGAGAAGATCACGGCGATCGCAGACTCCACATCGCTCCATTGCAGGTGATTCACAACAATCCTTTGACAACCTGTGCAACAATAGAAAGAAATAAAAGGTCAAAATAATATTTTAAAGCTGTTTAATATTTAAAACCGGATCTCCCAGTTGCGAATCATTTTCACTTCCCTTCCTATTCCCATACTGACCTTTCTGTCCTGGGCCTCCTCCATTGCTAAAATATGTGCCCTTCCTAGACGCACATATTTCTTCTTTACCCTTCCAACTACAGTTCACGACTCTTCAATCCTTTTTGTCTCACACCTTTATTTAATCTCTGGTCTTTGTCCAACCATTTGCCTATCAAAACTGCCCCTTGCCTGTGTACACCTGTTACCTACCACACTATGTCCTGCCCCTCCTCACTTCCAACATTCTTCCCCCTCTCCATTGCAGAAAGTTGTCAATGCAGCCCAGACCATCACGCAAACCAACCTCCCTTCAATTGACTCCATCTACACTTCATGCTGTTTCAGAAAGGCCACTAGCATAATCAAGGATGAGTCTCACCCTGGTCACTCCCTCTTCTCTTCTCCCCTCCTCCATCAGGTACAGAAGTTTGAAAACACATACCTCCAGATTCAGGGATCATTTCTTCTCAGCTGTTATAGGGCAACTGAACCATCCTATCACCATCTAGAGAGCAGTCCTAACCTCCAATCCAGCTCATTGGAGACCATCGAACTATCTTTAATCGGATTTTACTGGGCTTTATCTTGCTCTAAACATTATTCCATTTATCCTGTATCTGTACATTGTGGATGGCTTGATTCTAATCATGTATAGTCTTTTTGCTGAATGGATAGCATGCAACAAAAAAGTTTTTCACTAAATGTTGGTAGACGTGACAATAATAAACTAAACAAACCACATAACAAACAACTATTATCGGTCTGAAGAAGGATCCCAACCCAAAACATCACCCATCCATGTTCTCCAGAGATGCTGCCTGACCTGTTGAGTTCACCAACCCTCTGTCTTTATTTTAAAAATTGCTTATCTCTTTAAGTGATTTGCTGCCAAATTTTAGTTGAAATGTTCCTGTCAAGAATTTTGGTGCTAGGGAAATGTAAGCTGTTTTTATTTTACTTTGTGTGCACATTTTCAACACCTTATAGTTCCTCAGGTTCAAGTCTTTTATTCTTGTTGAGTGGCTGAGAAAACTGACCCATTTTTTAAACATCTAAAGGCCCATCAATCTAGAAGAACTTGAAGACTCTAAGAGTGAATCTGGGAAATGAAGCCAACAGCCGCTCTCATTGATTACTCATCAATAATAAGACACTTGGCATGAAGGATTATCAAACTTCATGATTCTGTTTATGGATCACTGGATGACAGGTGAGAAAAATCTGATTTGCCAACCACATTTAAACGCATACTGATCAAAACATAAAGTGCTGGAGGAATTCAGTGGGTCAAGCAGCATCTGTGGAGGGAATGGACAGACGACTTTATTCGAAAGTTGAGAAGAGATCTTCTCATTGCCCTGCATATTAATAACGGGACATGGGACCTTCCACAGCCCCCTGAGATGTCACATTGCAAGGGTGCTGCCCATATCCCAGGCCAGTTCCCTGAAAGTGTTGTTACCTGTGAGGTCATGGTTCGGCCACCAGCCCAGATCACAGGCTCTGCACGTGAACTCATCGTGCATGTATTCATTCTCCTTGCACGTTGTGCATATCCAGCAGCAGCTCACCTCCCCCTTCCGGATAACCTGCCCAAGGCGGAAAGAAAGAGAGAGGACACCTTGGTAGAACATGAGGAAATGTTGGGAATCGCCTAGCAGTACATGGCGAGAGGATAGAGAGTGACCACTGACAGAGTGAAATGACTTTTTCACTCTGGGTTCCCATTGAATAGAAGGGAAACAAAATCCAATTGGAAGCAGTGGCTGATCCCAGCAAGTTGGCCGACCATCAGAGTGGCCTGTGGCCCAACATTGGTTGAACTCACCTTAATCTGACCTCTGGTGCACGGATCACTACAGACAGAACGCACCATCTTGGTCATGTTCAGCTGAAGCTTGTTGTCGTCCAGGTCCAGCAACCCTTCGTACCAAGTCCCTATGTTCACGTAGTCGTACAGACCATTCTCTGTAATTTGAAGATTCATAATATCATACCTGGCAATTTAAAGAAGAAGTTTAACTGGGACCGGTACTCTCTGGTGTGCATTTCTGTAGTGACCCCATTGTGGGGAAGGACTTCACTCAATGAGAGTGCGGGTCCTGAAGATAGGCAGAGACCATGTCTCTAACTCACACTCTCTTTCAGGAAGGCTTCCCGCTGGGTGCACAAGGTTGTTGAATAGAATAAACGTGCACAGTAACGCTCCTGTAATCTGGTGCTCTTGGGACTTCAATTAGCAAAATTTCCAGACTATTGGAAGTTACTCCAATTAAAAGCCAAACATTTTCATTTTTAAAATATATGTTTTGCTCAGATGGTATAATAAATTTCCCAGCAAACTTCGTGAGTTTAAAGGGAGCAGGGAATATACAAGCACTTTGGGTCCCATCTCCGTGTGCAAATCTACCCACATTCCTGACCGCTGATATTCTAGACCCCAATGCCGCCATACACCAGGCCAACCACATCATCACATACGCGGATGACACCACAGTCGTGGGGCTCATCACCAACGGCGATGAATCCGCCTACAGGGACGAGGTGAGGCAGCTTGAGCTCTGGTGCAGAGACAACAACCTCTCTCTGAATGTCGACAAGACGAAGGAGATGGTTGTCGACTTCAGAAGGGCTGGAGCAACTCACTCCCCCCTGCAGGTCGACAGCAGTGCTGTGGAGACAGTGCACAGTTTCAAGTTCCTGGGAGTGCACATCACAGACAATCTCTCCTGGAGTCAGAACACCTCCTCCTTGGTGAAGAAGGCTCAACAATGCCCGTACCTCCTAAGGAGGCTAAATAGAGTTGGTCTGGGTACATCCATTCTCTCCAGGTCCTACAGGTGCACCATCAAGTCCATTCTGACCTGCTGCATCACTGTCTGGCATGGGACCTGCTCAGCTGCAGACAGGAAGGACCTGCAGCGTGTTGTGAAGCCAGCCCAGCACATCACTGGAACCAGATTCCCTGCCATCAGTGACATTTACAGAGGAAGGTGCAAAAAGTAAAGCCTGCAGCATCATGAGGGACTCCTCTCACCCCTTCCAAGGTCTATTTGACCCGCTGCCTTCCGGAAGAAGGCTGAGGAGCATTAGCTGCAGAACCACCAGGTTTGGGAGCAGCTTTTTCCCTCAGGCTGTTCGTTTACTGAACTGCCCCACCTGATTCGGGTGGGGGGGTGGTAGGTGTGGCTAGCACTTCACCTAGCACTGCACCGTATAATCTCATTTAATGTGCAATCAATAATTTACCTGCTCTCATTGATGGTTTTAAATTCACCGTTTACATGCTTTAAACCCTAGGTTAAATGCTTTACCTTTTACCGTTTACATGCTTTAATCCCCTGTCTATATGTATTGTATTGCACTGTCTAATTGTATTGTACTGCACTGTCATCCCCTGTCTATATGTTTTGCATTTGTATTGCACTATGGCCCCCGGAGGCACTCTGTTTCGTCCCATCCGTTACTGAGTTGGATGATCAGCCATGATCATATTGAATGGTGGTGCAGGCTCGAAGGGCCGAATGGCCTACTCCTGCACCTATTTTCTATGTTTCTATGATCTGTAAGGAGTGGAATGACAAATAAACGAAATAAATAAATATATTGATTAATTAAAAACACTGACTCCTGTAGTTTCATGCACGTTTAGCCACAAGCACTGGCAGCTTTATCGTCATGTGCTTCTACCAGACCATGATTAACTCTGCAAGAATTCCCTGGCGAGCACTCACAGAACAGTACCACAGCTCACCCATGGAGATGTTCTCATCAACTGCGACTGTGTGTCACATTAATAAGTGATCTGCCCCTGCATTAATCACCACCTTCACTGGAAGACCAGTTCCCTTCGCCGTGACCATGTATTCACCAGTGCTTGGGTTTGTGCCCCTGTCAGTAGGTGTATCATTAATTTCTGGTGTGTCTAATGGCCGTTCAGCACCCTGGTGATGGAGGACCCCTCTGTGGCCACTTTCCACTGACCATTCTGGCCTTTCATGCCTTTTAAGGTCAATGGGACCCAAGGATCTCCCATGAAAGGAACCTTACAGATATCATTCACCAAAGGAACGTTTCCACATGTTCAGTCTCTAAGACTACGGGTAAATCTGCTTGTTGTCCTTGAGCTCCCCAATTGATCCATGACCTCTCGTGCTTGCAATTATCACTTGTCTACTTATGGAAGCTCATTCTCTATTTTCCTTACATCTTCCTACTCCCTCAAGAGACAACATCCCAGAATGGGATAATATGGGTTTTTTGTTGTTGTACACAGAGGCAATTTGAGGTGGAGCTTTTAGCAGAACATACCTTACTGAAGGAGGTAACTTTCAACTGAACTGCAGTGCCTGATGATCAATCTATTCAGGTCAAATCATGTGGTACATTCAGTATTTAATGATAACTTTACACTTACTCATTTTACAAACACACCTCTTTCCTAGAACCTCAATTGAATTAGATTTTTAGTGGATGAATAGGTTAAGATGGAACAAGTGATATCAAAGCAAAATCATGTATTATTTAGATACTGAGACTGGAACAAGCTACATATAGGGAAAAGAGACAAAACATGACTCAGTATCGACTCAGTATCTTAGCTGCAGGGAGAAGAACCTGGCACAGGATCGGGTTTGTCTGCACAGCCTCAGGCCATCTCCTCTCTCCCCCACCTCCCCAAACCCAGCTCACTGACTGCTGAACTCACCCATTCCTTCTCTCCCGAGATGCTGCCTGACCTGCTGAGTTACTCCAGCATTTTGTGAATAAATCATCCAGTCCTTTGTTGGATCCAGATTAAACTAGTCAATTGTTTATTTAGGTAGCTTTTGTCCTTCAATGCTCCTTAACCTTCACTCATCTGGAGCCCTATGCGCACATCACATCTGTTTCTGGTGACCAATGTTGGATTGTCATCTGGTACTGCCTCATTTTTAAGTTCATATCCTTGCACTCAGTTCCCTCAGCTCTGAATCCATCCAAGAATTTTCTGTTCCTTGACGTCTAGCCTTTTATGCATGCTCATTTTATTGCCATATCACGGGAGACTGTGCCTTCAGGATCTGCCCAACCCCTGAGAACAACTATTTATTTCTCTATAATGCTCCACCTGGCTTCATCAGACTCTTTAACGCCTCTCTCTTTGATCAAGTGTTTAGCTTTTGGTCAATGGTCCTTACGTTTCCTAGTGCAGCTCAGTGTAAACTTTTGTCAGTCAGCGTTCCTGGGTGGTATATAAATGCAAATCGGCATTGTGTGTTTCCAGCAATATCTGTTTCTGCTTGCTATTTCACAAAGACACAATGTATGTGTGAGAGAAACTCTTTTCGGGGTGATAATTGGATCAGAGATGTGAGAGGATATCAGATAAACATGTGTGGCTACATCTGGAATGAAATCTAACTGATAATTGGTATGGATGCTCAGTTCCCATAAAGAAAATAAACGAAACAAAGCTCCAAAAAACTCAAGGGGTTTTTGTTTTGCTCATGAATTAATGCAGCCAAGTCGCTCCATCGTCTCAAATATTTACCATGAAACAAAAGTGATGGTGTGTTTCTTCTTCAAGAATGGATGCTGCTTAACCCTTTGAAGGGCAGGTCTGACTGTTCAATATTCCCGAGTAGGAACTACAAATGCCACAGAAGATCGACCCAAAAAGCTGGAGTAACGCAGCATCTCTGGAGAAAAGGAATAGGTGGCGTTTCGGATAGAGACCCTTTTAAAGTCTCAATCTTTGATCAAGTGTTTAGCTTTTGATCACTGCTCACCCACTCTCCCTCTGAAGAAGGGTCCTGACCCGAAAAGTCATCCATTCCTTTTCCCCAGAGATGCTACCTGGCCCGCTGAGTTACTGCAGCATTTTGTGTCTATGCTCAATATTCCTGACATCTGAGGAAGCTGTGAGCAGTTGTGTTTAGTTTGTGTTGCACCTTATCAGCAGTTTTTCTTAATGATGGTTGAAAGTGACAGTGAGGTGGTGCACTGCGACTGGTAGTGCAGATGGTGGGAGGTGGCATTTGAAGATTCATTCACTAATAGACAATAGACAATAGGTGCAGGAGTAGGTCATTCGGCCCTTCGAGCTAGCACCGCCATTCAATGTGGTCATGGCTGATCATTCACAATCCGTACCCCGTTCCTGCCTTCTCCCCATATCCCTTGACTCTGCTATCTTTAAGAGCTCTATCTAGCTCTCTCTTGAAAGCATCCAGAGAATTGGCCTCCATGGCCTCCTGAGGCAGAGAATTCCACAGATTTACAACTCTCTGACTGAAAAGGTTTTTCCTCATCTCCGTTCTAAATGGCCTACCCCTTATTCTTAAACTGTGGCCCCTGGTTCTGGACTCCCCCAACATTGGGAACATGTTTCCTGCCTTTAACGTGTCCAATCCCTTAATAATCTTATATGTTTCAGTAAGATCCCCTCTCATCCTTCTAAATTTCATTTCAATACTTCACTGTATTGTGACCTTGTGCTTCACTGATGCATTGTTTAATGAACAAACATGAGTGGTGTTGACTCATTGTGGGAGAATGCATTGAATTCATGGCACAATGAGTGTAGAGAAAGCCTTGTAACAATTGTGTTTACTGTCAATATGTTTTGAGTAAAGTATATATTTGAAATATGATAAGCCAATGAACAGTGATGTTAGCCCTGGATACATGCTGAAATCACTGCAATGAACGGCCAGCAACAATTTTGAGTACTGCCGACAGTGAGTCAGACAGAAGATAGACACAAAATGCTGGAGTAACTCAGCGGGCCAGACAGCATCTCTGGGATGAAGGAATGGGTGATGTTTTGGGTCGAGACCCTTCTTTAGACTGAGAGTCAGGGGAGAGGGACGCTAGCGATACGGCAAGGACACAAATAGAAAGTAAGGTGTATAAAGGGCAGATTGAAGCAGTTGATGATCAAAGTCAGACAGAGATGGTTTAATTATGCCTTGTGTTAATCGCGTGCTCATTTCTTGAGTTTCATAGACCTAAAGTTCATTATTTCTCCCAACTCATGTAGAACATACTGTAGAACTGTAGAGCACAGGAACAGGCCCTTAGACACACAATGTCTTTGCTGAACATGATGCCAGAACATGAGATTAAAATAATCTCTTTTGCCTATCTGTGATCCATTCCCTACATATCCACACATCCATTTAAAAGCCCTATAATTGCCAGTATCGTATATGCCTCCACTACCACCCCCAGCAGGGCATTCCATGAACCCACACCTCTCAGTGTCAAAAAATGGACCCACACATGTCCTTTAATCCTTGCCTGTCTCACCTTAAAGCTATGCCTTCTAGTCTTTGGTATATCCACCCTGGGTAAAAGATTCTTACTGCCTGCCCTATCTATGCCTCTCGTAATTTTATATACTTCTATCAAGTCTCCCCCACCCAACCTCCAAAGCTCCAGCGAAAACAATCCAAGTTTATCCAAGCTCTCCTTATAGCTAATACTCTTCAGGCAGCCTCGAAGAGTCTCTAATTATTTGTGCACAGGATCCCAAACTAACACATTATTAAGTTATGATTGTATGATTCAGTTTGGAGGAGCAGTCGTTTGGGTGGAAGATGGGAGATTGGTCAGGGCGTGACTGAATTAGTTTAATCTGAAGGGATCTTTTTAAAAAAATAAATATTTTATTTAAATTTTAACAGAACCCATACGTTATACATTTTACATTCCTTAGTAAACAATAGTCACTGACCTATAACTTCGATTATACATGTATTGTTCTGTATTTTCTCCCCTCCCCCCCACCCCCCCCCCCCACCCCCCCACCCCCCAGTTCAAAAGAAGGAAAAAGAAAAAGCAGAAGAAAGAAAGAAAAAGAAAAACCTGGAGTCCTGAGGGAGTCACTTCCGAGTAGTTTCTTTTTAAATTCTTGTTAGGTATCAAAGCAATCCTGAATTTAACTACTTCCTATTCTTAATCCTAGCTTTGCCATGAATGGGTTCCACACCTTCAAAAAGAAGTCATATCCATTTCTCAGATTATACGTTGCTTTTTCTAATGGGATACAACTCCGCATTTCTGCATGCCATCTTTCAAATCTTATTTCATTTTGTTCTTTCCATGTGACCGCAACACATTTTTTTGCTACTGCTAATGATATTTTGAGAAATCTTTCTTGATGTTTATCCAAACTTAGCTTTGGTATTATTCCTTTTGTATCTCCTAGCAAAAACAACCTTGAATCCATTGGTATGATCTTATTCATCAATTGATCTAAAAACTTTTTTAGGTCTTGCCAAAAAGGAATTACCTTCTGACATGCCCATGTAGAGTGTATAAAAGTGCCCACGTCTTGGTTGCATCTAAAACACCTTTCAGATGAGTTTGGTTTAAATTTATTTAATTTTTCCGGGGTTAAATATAGTTGCTGCAAAAAATTATACTGTACTAAGCTGTATCTCACATTAATAGTATTTTTCATACTATCTAAACACAGTCTTTCCCAACTTGGTTCATCAATAATAATATTAAGATCTGTTTCCCATCTTTGTCTTGCTTTATGAATTCCTATCTTTGGACCAGATATCTGTAGTAGTTTATACATTGATGATATAATTTTTTTCATTCCCTTGCCCTGAATCAAGGATTCGATTCCTTTAATCTGAAATAGAGACATTAATCTGAAGGGATCTTAAGCATGGATGGTGCTCCAGTAGCAGATGGGCAGAAGGAGTGACACACTTAGATAATGTTACAGAGGTTAAAGCAGGCGTAATGATGATAGAGCAAAAGTGGGATCATGAGCTTAGCTCTTTCAGATAAGTGGGGTTGCAACCATTCTGGGCCAGACTGACACAGCAGGCATGGAGGGAAATGAACCGGGAGGGGGGTTCGAGTTGAGTTTATTTATTTTATTTTGGAGATACTGTGTGGAGACCGGCCCCATGTCTCACTGCAACTGCACTGACCAAACGATCACCCATACACTAGTTTTAACCTACACACCAGGGACAATTTACAGAAACCAATTAACCTACAAATTTGCACATCTCTGGAATGTGGCGGAAACCAGAGTACCTGGATAAAACCCATGCGGTCACAGGGAGAATGTGCAAAGGTAACGTGCATAATCGTTTAGGTGCAGGGTTTAGGTTTAGGTTTATTATTGTCATATGTACCGAGGTATTGTAAAATATTTGTTTTGCATTCTATCCAATCGGATCAGATACTATACATAAATATAATCAAGTCAAACTCAAGTACAAAATGTAGAGCAAAGGGGAAGATACAGAGTGCAGAATATTGTTCTGAGCATTGTAGTACACCAGTTCCACAAAGTCCAATGTCTGCAATGGGGTAGAGGTGAAACCAACGCTACCCTATCTTATGGAAGGACCATTCAAGAGTCTGATAACAAAAATAAGTTGTTCCTGAGTCTGGTGGTGTGCGTTCTCAAGCTTCTGCATCTTCTGCCAGACAGGAACGGGGAGAAGAAGGAATCACAGGGTTGGGACAAGTCTTTAATTATGTTGGCTGCTTTTCTGAGGCATTGTGAAGTGCAGATGGTCAAAGGATCAAAGTCAAAATGTTTACCTTGGGAACATCATGATGAGTCCAAGTTTAGGTGAATGCACAATGTACAGTGATTAGGAGTGACAGTATGCTCCCAGCTCAGAGTTAAAAAAAGTAGCACAAGTTAAAAGATGAAAAACAGTAAAAAAGGAAGCAACCATTTGCTATGTGGCCAGCAGTGAATCGAGATTTGACTAATGGGCATCTCTAAATACTGCATTAAAATCGACAATGGACACTACATGGAAGGTATGATTTCAAAATTAATATTTGCATGAATATGTACATTTTATTACGTGTTTTTTTGGTTACCGTCAGGTGAAAAGCCAAGAAAGCAAAAGTATTGATCATTGTGCACTGTACCTCTGGGGATTATAAATATGTACAAATTAATTTGATTACCTGCCTGTGTGATTTTTTGCAATGTCCGTGACTGGAAGGCAATTTCTATCAGATGATGATGACATGATTAATTCCAAGATAAACCCCCCCCCCCACCCCCACCCCCAAATGTTAGGTCGAATTTAAACACTCCAGCTAATATATTGGATATGACATCCAGCCACAAATAATAAATCCTACGTAAACCACCACGAGTAACATATTTGAAATAAATTATGCTCCAAAGTACTTTCCAAATAAATATTGAAAAATAACGGTTTCCAATCTTACAGTCATGAATAATATGTTATTGTCTGTACCTCTCATGATGGAGTGACTGTACACATACCTTCAAGGTTGGCAGAGGAGCGGCAGGTGAAGGAGTGAGTGCGGGGATTGGCTGACCAGGTAATCTCTCGGAGTTGCTCAGAATTTGTTTTTGCAGGAGCGGGCGAATTAAAAACTGGTCGGGACTAGCCTACAATCACATACCTTCATGTTCGGCAGAGGAGCGGCAGGTGAAGGAGTGAGTGCAAGGATTGGCTGAGCAATTAAATTAGCAAATTGGTCAGTTAGCTAATTAGTCAATTTAACAGTTAACATTAGCAAGGCTTGCTCGAGTCTTTGGTGAGGAGACTATGCCAAAGGTTGGAGAGGGTGAGGCGCTGTAGGAAAATGACAGGTAAGCTGAGTCAGTGTGATGTTTGCAGGATGTGGGAGGTCAGGGACACCGCTGGTGCCTCTGGCTGCTACAAATGTGGAAAGTGTGTCCAGGTTCAGCTCCTGAAACACCGTGTTGGGGATCTGGAGAGGCAACTGGATGACTCTGGATCATCTGAGAAAACAAGATGTTCCTCAAGACCTCCAGCGAGATTGTTACACCGAAGGTACCGGAAGAGAGAAGGTGGGTGACGGTGAAGAAAGGAAGGAAGCTTCTTTTCAAGAGACCCCAAGAGGGTTGTACCTCTTGAAAACAGGTTCACCCTCTTGGAAGCTGTTGGGACAGAAGACACTGCCAGTCTGAGCGGCGAACAAGTCTGCGAGGCAGAAATGTGGCGCTGAGGCAAAGCCGAAGAGACCGACATCAGGCAGAGCTGTGGTAGTAGGGGACTCCATCGTGAGAGGTACAGACAAGGGTTTCTGTGACAACAGGCGGGATTCAAGGATGGTATGTTGCCTCCCTGTTGCCAGTATCTAGGACGTCACAGACCGAGTGCAGAGCATCCTCGAGGGTGAAGGTGATAGTGCATGTCGGCACAAACGACGTCGGGAAGAAGAGGAAAGATATTCTGCAATGTAACTTTAGAGAGCTCGGAAGAAGGCTGAAAAGCAGGACCTCCAGGGTGGTTATCTCCAAATTGCTTCCAGTTCCTTGTGCTGGTGTGGGCAGGAACAGGGAGATGGGGGATCTGAATGTGTGGCTGAGTTGCTAGTGCAGTGGGCAGGGATTTAGATTCTTAGACCACTGGGATCTGTTTTGGGGTAAAGGTGAATATCATATCATATCATATATGTACAGCCGGAAACAGGCCTTTTCGGCCCTCCAAGTCCGTGCCGCCCAGCGATCCCCGTACATTAACACTATCCTACACCCACTAGGGACAATTTAAAAAAAATTTTTTTTTTTACATTTACCCAGCCAATTAACCTACATACCTGTACGTCTTTGGAGTGTGGGAGGAAACCGAAGATCTCGGAGAAAACCCACGCAGGTCACGGGGAGAACGTACAAACTCCTTACAGTGCAGCACCCGTAGTCAGGATCGAACCTGAGTCTCCGGCGCTGCATTCGCTGTAAAGCAGCAACTCTACAGCTGCGCTACCGTGCACCTCAACAGGCGGGGGGGCCAGCATTCTGGCAGGCTGGTTTGCCATTGCTACACGGGTGGTTTTAAATGAAATAGTGGGGGGGGGGGGGGGAGGGAGAGGGGGGGGACGGACGAGTAATGGATTAAAAGTATTATATATAAATGCGTGAAGAATAAGAAGTAAAGTGGATGAGCTGTTGGTGAGGGATAAAATTCAGTCCCTTGCAAGAGGTGACATAGGGACTGGACCCCTAGAAAGGGAGTTTGTAGAGTGCCTCTGAGATGGATTCTTAGAACAGCTTGTACCGGAGCCTACCAGAGAGAAGGCAATTCTGGTTCTAGTGTTGTCCAATGAAGCAGATTTAATAAGGGAACTCAAGGTAAAGGAACTGCTTGGAGGTAGTGACCATAATATGATTAGTTTTAATCTGCAATTTGAGAGGGAAAGATGAAATCAAAAGTGTCAGTGTTGCAGCTGAACAAAAGGGACTATGAAGGCATGAGAGAGGAGTTGCCAAGGTCGACTGGTAAAGGATCCTAGCAGGAATGACGGTGGAGATTGGTGAGCAAAATTAGAGCACCATGGTATTGGGGGTAGGGTATTGACATGCATAGAGAATTGATTGGCAGACAGGCAGCAAAGAGTAGGAATAAATGGGTCCCTTTCAGACGGCAGGCAGTGGCGAGTGGAGTGCTGCAAGGCTTGGTACTGGGGCCGCAACTATTTACAATATATATTAATGATTTGGATGATGGAATTAGAAGTAACACTAGCAAGTTTACATATGTGAACTGCGACGAGGAGAAATGCAGATTCAGTGATCACTTCGCAGATAGCCTGCATTCACCCCACAAGACTTCTGTTGACTGCCGCTTTAATTTCCAATCCCATTTTCACTCTGATCTCTGACTGTGGCCTGTTGTGCAGGAAAATAACTGCAGATGCTGGTTCAAATCGAAGGTATCACAAAATGCTGGAGTAACTCGGCAGGGTCAGGCAGCATCTCAGGAGAGATGGAATTGGTGACGTTTCGGGTTGAGACCCTTCTTCAGACTGATGTCAGGGGAGTGGGATCTCTCCTGAGATGCTGCCTGACCCGCTGAGTTACTCCAGCATTTTATGATACCTATGACTGTGGCCTCCTGCACTGTTGCAACGAGGCCCAATGCAAGCTTGAGGAATACCACTTCCTCTTCCATCTGGGCACATTGCTGTGTTCTGGACTCCATATTGAATTCTCCAGCTTTCGGTAATTCACTCTTTCTGTCTTTATCAGAATGGGCTATTTCTGGCACTCATCCATCTTTGATTGTGGTTCAGCGTTTCTCACTTCATTACTGTAGTCTGGCATGTCGTGCATGCCCCACAGCTCTGCTATCAGCAACAAATAACATCGACCATGGAGCATAATCCAATTCATTTGTTCTCACCCAGTCAGTGATATTTCCTTTGTTCCACCCATCTCTCCCCCACTTTCTCTCTGACTGAAATCTAACTTGTTTTCTCTCTTTCCCATTTTCGATGAAAAGTCCAGACTTGAAATGTCCATTGTTTCTCTTTCTGCAGATACTGCCTGACCTACAGAGCTTTTTCAGGATTTTCTCTCTTTATCTCAGTTTTACAGCATCTGCAGATTTCTCGGGGGTTTTGTTGAGGAAGGATATGGTCAATTCCTAACCGCAGAAAAGATTTGTTGGAAAAACAAGCAGAGGGCTTCCCCTCTCCCCTCAGGTAAGAGGTACAGAAGTGTGAAAACGCATACCTCTAGATTCAGGGACTGTTTCGCCCCAGCTGTTATCAAGCAACTGAACCATTCTATCAACAAGTAGAGAGCGGTCCTGAGCTACTATCTACCTCATTGGAGACCCTTGGACCATCTCTAATGGAGCCTTACTTGACTTTATCTTGCACTAAACATTATTCCCTTTAGCATGTATCTGTACACTGTGGATGGCTCGTTTGTAATCATGTACTGTCTTTCCAGTTTAGCACGGAACAAATGTTTTTCACTGTACCTCGGTATACGTGACGATAAATGAAACGAAACTAGGGCATGGCCTAGGTACTAAATGAGCACTTATCTTTATTAAAGATAGATGCTGCCAAAGTCATTGTGGCTGAGATTTTGAACAGGCTGAAACATGAAAGAAGGGAGGCTTTAGAAAGTTTAGCAATACTTATTGTAAATGAATAACTAGATTCAAATGAGCTGCACCTCAGCGTCTCAAAGCATTTGCAACTTCAGCAACCCATGTTTCATCCTGGCTGCGTGTGGAGGTTGCAGTGACAACGTGGGTTTTCACCTGAATGACCTGGTTGTCTCTGACATCACAAAAATGTGCCAGTTGTAGGTGAATTAGCTACTGTAAATTATCCCCGGTGTAGTTGGATGACAGGAGAATTGGGGCAAGGAGTCGTTGATGGTCATCAAGAAAAAAAATACGTCACAGGGAAATACCTGAGGAAACGGAAATGTGGAACTGATGGTATTTCTGAGAGCTGGCTTGGATGGAAATGGATGAATAGCTTCTTTCTACGTTGTACGAAAGTATGAAAACATAGGAAATGTGAGATTACCGAGGGAAGTAAGTATCAAATGGATACAGATATTATAGATGAAATTTAATGTAGAGAAGTGCAAAAATGACAAAGTTGGTAGGTTGAGTGGAGATAATAAAGAGCTTGGAGGATGCAAGACAAAGCAACAGGAGCAGAGAGGCCAGGATTACCTGTTCTCAGATCATTGAAAATGGCAAGGCAGGTTGAGAAAGGAATTGTGTCCTTGGAGCGGCGTAAATTTAGATGGACACAATGCTGGAGTAACTCGTGCAGCATCTCTGGATAGAAGGAATGAGTGACGTTTTGGTTCGGGACCCTTCTTCGGAGTCAGGGGAGACGGAGACACTGAGATAAGGACGTATCAGGTGTGTGAACGAGACATCAAAGGGGATGCGGCTCAAGGAAAAGGTAATCATTGATAGCTCGGAAAAGGTGACAACGAAGCATACAGAGATAAAATTTAAGGAAAGGGACAGTCAGACTGGTGGGAGAACTAGGAACGGAGAGGGAGGGAAAGCAAGGGTTATTTGAAGTTCGAGAAGTCAATATTCATACCGCTGGGGTGTAAACTGTCCAAGCGAAATATGAGGTGCTGTTCCTCCAATTGTAATTTGAGAAGGTGATTTGACAGTGGTCATCAAAATCATGTACAGTCAACAGAGCGTAAATAGAGAAAATGTTCCTGTTGATGCAAATGTCAACAATCAAGCACATCGAGTTGAAGTTAATGTCAAAAGAACTGGGAGGGACTTCATAAAAGTACTTTTCACAGAGCAAATAGTCAAGATCTTAGATTCAGTGTCAAAGGCACGTGAAAGCACGTTCAATCGGCTCTTTCAACAAAGGAACTGAACGGATACTTGAGAGCGAATAAGTGCATGTCTGAGGAGAAAGAGCTGGGGTTGGAACCAATTCGATTGGGCTGAATGGCCTCCATTTTATGCTTTAACGAGTCCCAGCGAACAGACCCAATTAATACATTTCAACAGACTCCTCCAAGTAAACACCCCTAAATATGCCAAATAAACCCAAAAATAAACCTCTCAAATAATATACTTTCTGAAGTAAATACCCATAAATTATGCATTTCAAATAAAGGGTTCAAGGATTTCATGATGATTAAACAACCCATTAAAGCACAAACCCAAAATTACACACACAATAAACACCTCAAATAATGTATTCCAAGTAAACAAAATCAAATAACCTTGCTGAAAGCTGATTCTTACCTTGCTGGAGAATCTCCATTTTCATCAAACCATACTTCCTCACCAGAAACTCCAATGAAGGAAGTCTTTATTATGAAATTGAGCAATTTGCTACCGTCAACAGGCTGCATTGCATCACATAGTCCCGTGTGGCCTGGACAGAGAGCTCTGTGCATGTCATGCAATCCATGGGCCATGGCATAAATCGCATTAACGATGAAACCCATCTTGGTGTCTTGGACGTAATTGTCTGCTAGATTTTCATTCCCTGAGGAAGAGAAACAGGTTTTCAGCTGTGACAAACTTCGCAATTGTATTCAATGACTGCTATTTTTACCGAGAATAAATGGGAAGACAAGGTAAATGAGAAGTGAGTGATTTGGGGATGCCAAGCTTGTCATTGATAATTTTCTTGATGGATTCCATCTGGTTTGTTCTGTTGTGGGTGAGATGATGATTGATATTTATCTCTTCACATTGCATCCTTGCATGTTTCGTCACAACCTAATTTGTTCCATTAGTGCTAGTGTACTCCTTTCGATGGAGATAAGAGATTGACGTTGAACAGTGCAGAGTGAATAATTGCCCAAGAAAATGTTGGATGGAATAGCATGCACAATATATCTGATTTGCATCATATTGGTACTGGACTTCGTTTCCTGCATTAACCTTTGGGAAGTTCTTTTGGTAGGGAAAGGAAGGGGAATTAATCTAATTTACCTCTGTCCTTGATCTCACCAAAGTGTTTTATAGACTGCTTTTGGGAAGATAATAAAAAAATCATGTTAAAGCGTTTGCAATGTTATAACGTCTAATGCATTCAATCGCCCCCTTTATTACTATTGTGCCGAAGTCATAAAACAATATTGCCTGGATATTGGTCTGTATAATCATAGGCAATGCAGGTTCCACTATGGGTGGCATGGTGATGCAGCTCGTATAGCTGTTATCTTGCAGCTCTAGAGACCCGACTTCAATCCTGACCTCAGGTGCTGCCTGTGTGGACTTTGCCCATTCGCCCCGTGAGCATGTTGGTTTTCAGCTACTCTGGTTTCCTCCCACGTCCCAGGGACGTGCAGCATGAAATTGTCCACTGCAAGTTACTTCTGATGTGTACGTGAATGATGGGGGGGGGGGGGGGGCTGTTTATGAGAATCTCGAGACAAGAACAAACATGGAATTAATTTAGTGCAAATAGGTGGTTGATGGGTGTCACAGATTCAGTGAGCCAAGGGCCCTGTAGGAAGGAACTGCAGATTCAGGTTTACACTGAGTATAGACACAAAATGCTGGAGTAACTCAGCGAGTCAGGCAGCATGTCTGGCAAAAAAGGAATATGTGACGTTTCAGGTCGAGAAACCTTCTTCAGACTGAGTGTCAGGGGAGAGGGAAACTAGAAAAGTTACAAAGAACAAATGAATGGCTTTGATTTGGTCTTTTCATACCTTTTATTCATTTGTTTCTGTAACTTTTCATACCTCTAGTTTCCCTCTTTCCTGACTCTCAGTCTGCAGAAGGGTCTCGACCTGAAACGTCACATATTCCTTTTTCCCAGAGATGCTGCCTGACTCGCTGAGTTACTCCAGCATTGGTGTCTATCTTCGGCCCATTTTCTGGTTGTATCTGTCTATAACTCCATGACTCAGACCTATGTGGCTATTGTATTAAAAACCTACAATGCCTTAATGGCATTTGGTCATGCTCCACCAATTTAATGTACATTCAGATTAAAACTGCTGTTTTAGTTAACTTTTCATTCCCAAACCAGTGTCCATAAATATAAGGAGGACACGGATAAGTATAGTAATGTAAAGAATGCATGAGAACCCAACAACGTCAAGAATGGTTACAATATGGATCTTGCTACCACGAAGCATGACTGAGCCAGTAAGGGGAAGTTTGCTAAAGAGCAGCATTTTGGATGCAAAAAAAGGCGATACAAGGTAGGATGGGGTTGAGATTTGTGAGGAAGGTCAGCATTGGTATTGACCATTTAAGTCAGAACAGCTTGTACATTACAGCTCTGCACATTACACATGATACCATGTAATATACTCAGATTATTAAAGTTCCCGAATAGCTTGTTTATAAATGGATGTCAAATCGTTCCACAGTTTTGAGACAGATTGTTACACAGAGAGCCGATGACAATGAAAGTAAATCACTTCCACAGCTGGTTTGTTCCGTGATTCATCATGTTATGATTTCTGACTGACAGTAATGTTCCTTTCCTCTTGGTGCTGGCTTTCCCCACTGGGATATCTTCATAACTGTACCTTTTTTCACTTAGCATAATGGAAGCAAGGAATCTGGAGAAATAATCATTGTACCCTGTACAGGATGGCATATTGACCCCTGATCGCCCATGATAATGATCGCATAGCATGGGTTTGTGTAATTGTTTCGTTAGAAGTGCGTCGCATTAAGATAGCAGAAGGTAAACCTTCAGAGAGTCTCCATTTCACCACCCCATCAATTCATGGCTAACAAGCATCTTAACCCAAACCTGCCCACTTGTAGATAGACACAAAAAGCTCGAGTAACTCAGCAGGTCAGGCAGCATCTCTGGAGAAAAGGAATAGCTGATGTTTCGGGTTGAGACCCTTCTTCAGACCTGCCCACTTTTAATTCTGTAACTCTTAAATGTGCAGTACGAACGTATTTATAGCAGTCCTGAAGAGTCTCCACAGATCTGTAGCATTTTGAGAGTCAGAACCTCGTGCCACAAACCACAAACCATGGACACACAATAGACTGCAGATGCTGGAATCTAAAGCAACAAAACAAATTGCTGGAGGAACTTGAGGGTGTGGCATCAAACAGCACTCACGGAGGCAAAGAAATGCAGGATACTGACCTAAAATAGCTCCTGAGGCAGGGTCTTGACCTGAAATGTCAACCATTTATTTTACTCCATGGATGCTGCTGAGTTGTTCCATTCATTGACATGATTTTCTTTGTTTAAGAGGACAGTGAAGTTTGATTCTGAATGTATTCCAGGCCACAAAAGTGCTTCCTGTTTTCCCTTTCTCTCTCATGTTAAGATAATTCCCTCTTGCTCTGCACTACTCCACCACTGTAATACTTTGCGTCCTCTCTAACAAATCTCTTTAACTTTTAATCACCTTCCCACAGCGAAGGAATAAAAACTGAATCGGTGCAAGAGATCTTCATAAATTGCTCCTTTAAGCTCAGCTTTTTCATTGTGCTCTCTAACAAGTTATTTCTGTATAGAAGTTTCTGTAATATTTGGTCTAATTTCATACACGTATTTGTGTCCCCTGCACTGGGTCAAGTTTGGACTGGAATGTTTATTTTAAAATTGCAAAATATTCACTGAGTGCATTTTAAAAAGAGTAATGGCATCTAGTAAACCCACAATCCTCTTGGGAATCTGAAACAGCTCTATCTACTGCAAAGGCTTTCCTTTTAGAATGCACACTATCAGGTCGACTGTGAGTCTGTCTCGAGGTGAAGAAAATGTCACACTTCGTTTTCCATGCTTGAGTAGGTAGTATTTTGTATTCAATTCTGACAGACTTCAGAATAATCCAGTAACAGTCTATGCGCAAAGCACCACCTTATTTGTCAACATAACAGTACTTCAAAAAGTAACATCACCTTGTATTTATATAGCAATTCCTGCAGGGGAAAAAAACAGCCTGCAGATGCTTCATAAAGGTGTGAATTTTCTAGTTGTAAAACATTTGGGGACATGTTGCAGGGCTGAATAAATAAAGGCTTGCCCTCCACTTCACATCTATGTTGTTCATTCCACACAGCACTTCAATCTTGATTCTCATTTCATTCAGCAGTTTGTATTTTTCTCAAGAATAAATAAAGGCTTGTTCCTCACTTCACATCTATGTTGTTCATTCCACTCAACACTTCAGTCTTGATTCAGTTCATTCAGCGGTTTGCGTTTTGCTCAGGAGTCCATTCGGTGATTTATGTGAATTAGTCATCTGAAATTAAAGCCCTGCATCTCAGGACAATTCTTGTCATTTCTCCCTGAGTTCTTCCACCCATCAACATCCCTCTGTTCTCACGGTGTCCAAACTTGCATCTAACATTGCAAACATAACTAATGGCTTATTAAGATCACCATGACTTCTATTACAATAGACAATAGACAATAGGTGCAGGAGTAGGCCATTCAGCCCTTCGAGCCAGCACCGCCATTCAATGCGATCATGGCTGATCACTCAATCAGTACCCCGTTCCTGCCTTCTCCCCATACCCCCTCACTCCGCTATCCTCAAGAGCTCTATCCAGCTCTCTCTTGAAAGCATCCAACGAACTGGCCTCCACTGCCTTCTGAGGCAGAGAATTCCACACCTTCACCACCCTCTGACTGAAAAAGTTCTTCCTCATCTCCGTTCTAAATGGCCTACCCCTTATTCTCAAACTGTGGCCCCTTGTTCTGGACTCCCCTAACATTGGGAACATGTTATCTGCCTCTAATGTGTCCAATCCCCTAATTATCTTATATGTTTCAATAAGATCCCCCCTCATCCTTCTAAATTCCAGTGTATACAAGCCCAATCGCTCCAGCCTTTCAACATACGACAGTCCCGCCATTCCGGGAATTAACCTAGTGAACCTACGCTGCACGCCCTCCATAGCAAGAATATCCTTCCTCAAATTTGGATTTGATAGTTTATTTATTTGCTAACAGCTGTGAGCTCATTATCCAGTTTTGGCTTAAGGTTGGTAATCATACTGAGTTCCTTTTTAGTCTTTGCAAATGTTTTTCATGTAGTTTCGATTTTGATTTTTCATTCAGTTCTGAAAGGCCTACTTCCCTGCTGTATAAATTTATGAATCTATGACAAGTAAGCTTTGCCTGATGTATGTTTAGGTTGATCTAAATACTGTAAAGCCATCCCCCTTGAGCATCTAACTATTTAGCTGATTTGACCTCTTTGCATTTGGGAGGATTAATTCGACCTTCCACAATGTATAAGGTGTTGGGTTTAGTAAATAATACAACTGGGATAACACCCAGTCATCTTGCGAGATGAAACTAAGCTATGTTTGTCGCATTTGCTCATGCCCTCACAGCAGCAATGAAACACCAGTGAAGGGAGGCGCCTACTTGATAACCCCAATGATATACGTGCATATATACGATTAGTTTTTTTAAGAGCTCGTCAACATGTGGATAGCTGTTTTTTGCATACAGAGTTATTTATTGTCGTTAGCATAACTTGGTATATTAGTTAGATAACACTTTGGCTTTGGGTTTGGTTTTCTTAGTTGAGAGCTTGTCCTGGACTTAGAGCACAAGTACTTTGTGTTTTAATTGTAATTTCACTATTTTTCAGCATGAGTTATACAACACAGAAATAGACCCTTCGGCCCACTGCATCCATGCTGACCATGATAAGCAAGGGAAACAGAAGGCTTCTGGGATAGATGGGAATGTAGAACTGAGGTTACCATTAGATCAGCCATGATTATATTAGATGGTTTGGCATAAAATGCTGGAATAACTCAGCAGGTCAGGCAACATCTTTGGAGAAAAGGAATAGATGATGTTTTGTGTCAAACCCCTTCTTCAGATTCTCTACTCCAGTCAAACCCGTACTCCAGCATTTTGTGTCTATATTTGGTGTAAACCAGCATCTGCAGTTCCTTCCTACATTATTAGATGGTTTGGCAGCTTCAGGGGCAATGCATTAATTCCTACTTCTATTATGTATGTTCGTGTATAATGATTTTAAATTGAGTTTTTCAGGTAGATAGTTGGACAGTAGAATACTTTTGGTGTTAAGCATTTTTCTGCCATTTAACTAACACTGTCCCCCAATGAGCAGTTCTCAAAACATCATAATACCTTCTCACGGTAAGAAAGGAAAATCTATTCTATTTTACTGCCTGATTCTGCTGTTTGGTTGGAGATTTTACATGTGGGCTTATGCAAATATATCTCCGTGAAAGTTTGAACAGGAACTCAACCACCGGAAACCTCAAGTGCCTTTTTAGAGAGAAAATGCCAGTCTGAGTCCAGAAGAGAAATTCTATCTCACAATGTTTGATCTTCTGGGTTTATTTTTACGGTAGTCGTCGGATAACTGTTTGCTATTGAAGCTTATAAAATAGAATCATGCGTCACAACAGATTGGAATTCACCCCTGGCTCAATATGGCTTCACCTAGCCAATTTAACCTGTTACAACAAGATCTGCAGCAGAGTTACATCTGCTGCAACATTTTGTTTCCACATAAATGTGAGTTGGGGATTTTGTCCTAACTCGACATTTGCAGCAATGTTTCTGCAAATGTTTTGAATGTTGGAAATTAGAGTACAGAGCATGCTGCTTTAACCCATGTTTCCATAACACAAATTGGATATATCACGAGTGATGAATTAAGGAACACTATCCCCACGTCGTGGGTCTATTTAGCTATATATGTGATTTTGATTGGGACCTAGACAGCCTCCATGTAAAAGTTACTTTGGAAATTGACAAGTAGCAAAAAAGTGCTGTTTTGGATTTAATTTAATTTAGTTTGGAGATACAGAATAAAAATCAGCTTTTTGGCCCACCGAGTCCACGCCGACCATCGACGACCCGATCACATGAGTTCTTGTTATTCCACTTTCTCATCCACTTCCTACTCACGAAGGGCTACTTTACAGAGGCCAATTAACGTAATATCCCGGAGGTCTTTGGGATATGGAAGGAAACCGCTGCACTTGGAGGAAACCCACACGGTCACAGGGAGAACGTGCAAACTCCACAAAGGCAGCTCCCAAGGTCAGGATTGAATCCGGGTCTCTGGCATTATAAGGCAGTAACTCTACCAGCTGAGCCTCTGTGCCACCCAGCATTGGGGACAAAAACACAGCATAGGGGACCAGAAATGGTGTTTCTATGTAACCTTCCCACAGTAATCAGACACCATTATTTCCAAAGAATGCAGCTGCTAGTTTAACTGTGTGTAGCCAATGTACTTAAGAATGCAGCCATCATAATTCTGGATTTTTTCTACCACAGTCATTCCCTCTTTACCTCTCTCCAATTTGGCTGAAAATACAAAAGTTTGATTCAGAAACTTTCACACCAGATTCAGGGACAGTTTCTTCCACTCTCGTATCAGACTGCTCAATGGTCTTTCCATAAGCTAAGATATAGTCCTGATCTTTACATTCGCGTCATTGCAGACATTGGACATTCTGTGCCGTGGTATTTTTCTCTTTGTACTACCTGTTACAGTGAGTGTATAGTATGATTCGATTTGACTGGATAGCACGCAAACCAAAGCTTTTCAATATATCGCGATGCACGCGACAATAATAAACCAACACCGATCTCAAATGGGACCAGCTTGGATGGGTATCTTGGTCGTCATGAACAAAGTTGAGCCGAGGGGCATGTTTCCATGCTATATGACTATTGAAAATACTTTTATTTTTGAAAATCATACAGGACAAAAACTTTGTTGTCACATTTAAATCACTCTAGCCCCTAAGCCCCCTTTCCTCTGTTGACGCAATTGTCTCTGCAACACGGTTTTCTAAAACACAAGGTTTTTTAAGGAACACAACTATCACCTATAACGCAATACCACGTGTTGCTGAGAGGCAGGAGAGAGCGCTACACATACCTGTGCAGAGTCTTTTGAAGGCTTGGTTCTCCTGAGTGTGCCCCTTCAAACGGCACTGGAAGCGGTGTTGCCAGAATTCGGGGAACCATGGGTTGCGGGTATTGGTGTCAGGTTTCAGCTTCAGGAAATAGTCATCAAACCAGGTGACCTCAGCGGACTGCAGTTTAATGGTGATTCCTCCCACCGCCTCTTGCTCGTAGGCCTCGATCACCTCCTCGCGGTCTGCCCATCCGTCGCTGCAATGAGAAAAAGCAAGGTACAATGTGTGGGGTCAAAACTGGCGTCGGCCAAAAGGTTTAAGCCAAGCTCCAATAAATCCAATGGGAACTTTAGGCAGAGACTGCTGAGAGCTGGGAGCATCTTTAGGTAGATAACAATGGGAGATATTCTCAGGGGAATAATGGAAACGATCTAATCAGAGTTCACTGAAGGGAGGAAGGAAAATGGCTCATGGGGAAATTATACACCAACAGTGATCTGATAGGAGGAAAGGCCTGTTGTAATGTAGTACATTTTACTTGATTCCCTTTTCAGTTTAGCAGACCTTGGACCATTTAATTTCTAATACTGATCTTCTAATATCGGGAAGAAAAATAGGGCAGACAACTGCGAAAACCTCCACTGAAAACCGTTAGCTAATGTAGTAAAACATCTCACAGCAGTAACGTAGACCAAAAATGAACATAACAAAGAGGATTTAGCACAGGCAATGAAACGGGTTTAATGAATATCTCACAGGAGCAGAGAGATAGGAAGATTTAGGAAGTGAATTTCAGAGTGAGCAGCCCATTTGACCAAGGCATGGCTGTCAATGTGGATCAAAGGAAGGGGAGAGCATGTGACCCAGCTGACAGTAAATTTGCTACACTTTGGCCTTGTTAGCTACAAAGACAGTTTAATTAGTTACGGATGATAGAGATCTCCATGCCCATGAGTTTAGATTTAGATTTAGAGAAACAGCGCAGAAACAGGCCCTTCGGCCCACCGGGTCCGCGCCGCCCAGCGATCCCCATACACTAACACTATCCTACACCCACTAGGGACAATGTTTACATTTGCCCAGCCAATTAACCTACATACCTGTACGTCTTTGGAGTGTGGGAGGAAACCGAAGATCTCGGAGAAAACCCACGCAGGTCACGGGGTGAACAGACTGCGTCCGTAGTCAGGATCGAACCTGAGTCTCCGGCGCTGCATTTGCTGTAAGGCAACAACTCTACCGCTGCGCCACCGTGCCGCACAAATGTCTGTCCAGGTGGTAACCTTCAATTCAGTTGGCTGGGATTAAAATGTGAAACCTTCCTCCTGGAAGTCTGTTGTCTGAGACTACTGTACAATTCGAGACAGGAATGGATCAAGGATCAAGTCAAGGATCATGATTCAAAGATGGATAAACAAAGTACAACATGGTGGAAGAGGCTGGGAGGGATGCATTGCCACTTCCCATTCCCATGGTCCAGTGTGGGAACTGGAACTCACCATCTCTGATCCACAAGCCCAGGCCAGATTGAGAACCTCATGTCCTGGTGTTGAGACAACAACCTTTCTCTCAATGTCAACAAGAGAAAGAGATACTGATCGACTTCAGGAAGCAAAGCTGTACACATACCCCAGTTTGCATTGACGGTGCCGAAGTAGAGATGGTTGAAACCTTCAAATTCCTTGCAATCATTATCATCAACAACTTCTCCTGGACCACCCATATTGAAGCATTGACCAAGAAAGCACACACCAACGCCTCTACTAAATTTTTGTCGACACTAATAGTAACTTATTAACTTTATTTATATGCTGTAATTGTAATTCTTTTTTGTGCACAACCCGCAGGCATTGCCACTTTCATTTCACTGCACATCGTGTATGTGTATGTGACAAATAAATTTGACTTGACTTGACTTCCTAAGAAAGCTCAGGAAGTTCGACATGCTCCCAACAAATCTCACCAACTTCTACAGACGCACCATAGAAAGGATTTTATTGAGGTGCATCACAGCTTGGTTTGAGAACAGCTCCATCCAGGACCGCAAGAAATTGCAGCGCATTGTGGATGCAGCCCAGACCATCACACAAACCAACCTCCCTTCCATTCACTCCATTTACACCTCACGCTGCCTTAGCAAGGCCAGCAGCATAATCAAGGATGAGTTGCACCTTGGCCACTCCCCCTTCTCCTCTCTCCCATCGGGCAAAAGGTATAGAAGTGTGAACATGCACACCTCTAGGTTCAGGGATAGTTACTTCCCAGCTGTTATCAGGCAACTGAACCATTCTACCATTACCAAAGAGGTAACCACTATCTACCTCATTGAGGACCCTCGGACTATCTTTGATCAGACATTACCTTGCACTAAAAATCCTTTTTGCATAGCTCACGCATGCACGTTGCCATATTTTTTCCCCATTTACAAAAGGAGAATGTTGGATGGAGTTTTGGAAGGACCATGTTTTGTATATATTTATTTCTTGAATAAAGTATTTTTTGATAATAAAAAAAAAAAATTTACAAAAGGAAAAGGTCCAAAGTCCGGTCCATGTGATTGATGTACAGGTGCACCACCAATCCAGGTAAGCTCAGGCTTTTGCAGGGGTTCCTCCGTTGCCGGCTTGGTCCGCAAACCTCTTCACCTGACTGCCTTTGTGTTCCGCGGGTGCCATCTGCAGTTGACCTTGAAGGTGCTGGAGGCAATACACCAGTCCCTCTCCTACTGGCACACTCCTCTCGTCCATCATTACCAGCAGCACCCTGCCCCCATGTATTTGGTGACAAGGGAGAAAAGCCTCATAAAAGATTGGACGGCTGTGATGGATTGATTGAAAGAAAGAATTGCGCTTATGGAATTCCCTTCCGAACTAGATGTCTCTGAGCATCAAATAACCTGTCAAATACTTTTGAAGTACTGTTGTGATGTAGGAAATGCGGGAGGCAAATGTGTGCACCGCATGCTTCCATCATCAGCAACATCATATTGACTGGCTGATCTGTGCTTTAGTAATAACACAATGTTGGAACCACTCTCGAGGTCAGGCAGCATCTGTTGAGAAACTGGGTTAATGGTTCAGGTCAAAGGCCGACATTTATGCATGTACTTTCCAAACCCTTCTTGGAACTAATAGGATAGTTTACTTTAGAGATACAGTGCGGAAACATGTCCTTTGATGCCCCAAGTCCGCACCGACCATCGTACCATGCACACTAACACTATCCTACACTAGGGACAATTTTTACATTTATAACAAGCCAATTAACCTACAAACCTGTTCGTTTTTGCAGTGTGGGAGGAAAGTTCTCGGAGAAAACCCACACGGTCACAGCGAAAACTTACAAACTCTGAACAGACAAGCACCCATAGCCAGGTTCGAACCTGGGTCTGCTGTAAGGCAGCAACTCTACCACCACACCATCATGCTGCCCAAGTCCAGTTGTCTATTGTGCAATCCCTTCTATCTGAACTATGCTTCTCTTTCTTAATCTCCTGTGCACATTGTTTCTGATCGAGAGGTCATTTGCAGTTGAAATTCAACTACATTGAAGTGGGTCTACAGATACATGTGGGCCGGATTGAGTAAAGATGACAGAGTGCTTTCTTTGAAGGACATTATTGAAAAGCATGACTTTTGCTGACAATCTGATCCCTCTATTACTGAGACAAGCCTTTCTGCTGACTCCCGATTAATTTCACAACTGCTGAGGTCAGACTCAAACATGTGTCCCCAGATTGCATCATCCTTCAGTGAAGAAAAGGATTCTGTCACGGGGCACAAATTGGCGCACAATTTGAGTATCTTATCTTTTTAAGAATATAAGAAGCAAGCGGAAGCAAGACATTTGGCCCTTCATGCCCTGCCCTAACATGAATTCCGAACCAGGCTCTTTTTTTTCAGTTCCACTTTCCTGCTTTTATCTATTTCCTTTCTGTCAACTCCCCAACCCCACCCACCTTTCAGTCTTTCTTTCCATCTGTATCTCGACCTGGTAAGCCAAATCCTCCCAATCAAACTTGAAATTATTTTATTGCCTCTGGATGGTACAATCTGAGGAAAATTGATAGTAATGTAAGGAAAATGAAATGGGATAAGTATAAATGGGTGGTTGATCGTCAGCACAAACTCAGTGGGCCAAAGAGCCTGTTCCATACTGTTTGACTCAATGAATCTTGATCCTGGAGAACTGTCATTGTCAGCTCAAATTATCCAGCAACGTGCAGGAAGAAGGGTGAGGGGAAAAGTCAATCTTTAGCCTGCCTGGAGTGGAGTTCCCCACTCCATCAAATTCTGGGCCACTCTACCCAGGTAAAGATTTGTGTTTGGAATTCCAAATTCCATGCAGTCCATTCAGTTTTATGGAACTATTTTGCCTCACATAAAACTGATGCTGAAACCTTGGGTATAAAATGGGTCATGGCTGTGAGAAATTACATCCAGAATTAGAAGGAATGGAATGACCTAAATAGCAAAAGCTGCATGAGGTGCTCGATGCAACAGTATTTTAGAATCCTTATGATGTCAGATCAGTCAAGGATTAAATGGGACAGCGTGAAACTTCACTGTAAGTGTTTAATTAATGATAGGTTCACTGCTTTCACTCGTATGGTACTGGAGATTTGCTAGAACGAAACTAGGAGCATAAACGGTTAAAATATGAGAATAGGTTGCATAAACTGAAGCATATTCCCTTGTTTAGGAGATTTGGGAACAACTGAATCTAGCGTTTGAAGCCTTTGAAAGGGTTGATGCAGGGAATGTATATCTTCTGGTGCGAGAATCCATGAAAAGAGGGAACAGGATGAGAGCAAGACCACAGAGGAATCAAGTCCGGGTGTATCAGAGAGACAATGCTCAATAAAATCGCAATCGAGCAAACTCAGGCTCATCTCGAGAAGAAAATAATTAAACAGCAGGAACATTATATTGAAATTTCATAGAATATGTTTGGACCAAATATTTGGAGTGTCATGCACTGTCCAGGTTTCCGTGTTACAAAAATACCATGTTGTAGGTACTGGAGACTGCATGAAAAAAGGTTCACAAGGATATCTTCAGAATTGAGAGGATATAGTTACAAATGAAGGATGAGCAGGTCGGGGCTCTGGAGAGGGGAAGCTGACAGCTGTCATGACTATGGTCTCTGTGATTATGAAAGGGTTTGACAAGATAGACAGAAAGATAATTTGGATAGCACTGGATGGTGGTCTTGGAGATAGAGAAGAGAGATGACTTGTGTGCATAGGAGGCCGCCAAATATTAAAATCCCACCAATGCAACTCAGACCAGCTTCAGACACTAGTCAATGCAGTGCAAGTCCAACAACATTCACATACTGCCTCGCACTCTATCGCAAATCTCACACCCACATTTCTCAGCGTGCACAGGCTTGCTGACTATTCAACCATCACCGGTCATCAGGTACACACATGCCCAACATCCACAAGCACATTTTCCTTTCTCTTGCAGGATAAAGGTGGCAGATAATCACGAGCAGGATCCGTGAAGTGATAGTCACCAATTACTCGCATAAAGGATATGTCCTGTCCAAATGGGACGCCTAACCGTGACCAAGGATTCCTCACAGTGATGTGGCAAAGACCAGCGAAGAACTACTCTTCAGAACTCCCTCCTCCCTCATTCAGCAGTCTCTGCTCTACCAATTATTGACAGTGTAAGCACGCAATGTTTTACTCTCCTTGCTCCTTTCCACCTCACCTACAACCCCAACACAATCGTACCCTTGTACTTTTCTCCAGGCAATGGTGGGTGGACCATAAGACATTTAGAAGAAAAAGACACACTACAACCAAATTAACACGACCATCCAGCAGCACAGATACAGATCCTGCGGGTAACTTCAAAGTTAGCACAGAGGTGGGATCAATGCATGGTTGGTCACTGAACATCTATGATCTGGAGCGTGGGCAGATGCAAAGGAGAGTCTGGGAGAGACACGTGTCTGGCGTCTTCAGGGAGAGAAATGTGCTTTGGTTGCAATACCTCTGCAGTAAAACAGGCACTCTGCATCTTGGGAGCCCCTAACCCAGGCATTCACTCTGCCTCCTGCGTATATCCATGAAAGAATGATATACATACTGTTCTCTAGGAGTTGAGAACACCTAGCCTTATGTAACTGATGGCCACCTGGGATTTGTTTGTAGTTTCTCCAGCGTCTGCACAGAAGAGTTGGCAGAAGAGTTGAACATGTACTTTGTTTGTGTCTTCCTTAGTGAAGACAGAACCAATCTCCCAGATGTACTAGAGGAAAGAGGATCTACGGAGACAGAGGAACTGAAAGAAATTTGCATTAAAAGAGAAATAGTATTGGATAGACTGATGGGACTGAAGGCTGATAAATCCTCAGGGCCTGATGGTTTGCATCCCAGGGTACTCAAGGAGGTGGCTCTAGAAATCGTGGATCATTGGTGATCATTTTCCAATGTTCAATAGATTCAGGATCACTTCCTGTAGATTGGAGGGTAGCTAATGTTATCCCACTTTTCAAGAAAGGAGCTAGACAGAAAACGGGGAATTATAGACTAGTTAGCCTGACATCGTTGGTGGGGAAGATGCTGGAGTAAATTATTAAAGAGGTAATAACAGCGCATTTGGATAGCAGTAAAAGGATTGGTCCAAGCCAGCATGGATTTATGAAGGGGAAATCCTGCTTGACTAATCTTCTGGAATTTTTTGAGGATGTGACAAGTAAAATGGATGAAGGAGAGCCAGTGGATGTAGTGTATCTGGACTTTCAGAAAGCCTTTAATAAGGTCCCACACAGGAGATAAGTGGGCAAAATTAGAGCAAATGGTATTGGGGGTAGGGTATTGACATGGATAGGGAATTGGTTGGCAGACAGGAAACAAAGAGTGCCACAAGGCTCGGTGCTGGGGCCGCAACTATTTCTGTGGAGAACATTGTGTGATACATGCCAGTGAGGACTGGTCTTTATCCTTTGCCCATTACCATTATCCCACTTCTTTGTACAAGGCCTCTGTCCCAATAGACAATAGACAATAGGTGCAGGAGTAGGCCATTCGGCCCTTCGAGCCAGCACCGCCATTCAATGTGATCATGGCTGATCATTCTCAATCAGTACCCCGTTCCTGCTTTCTCCCCATACCCCCTGACTCTGCTATCCTTAAGAGCTTTATCTAGCTCTCTCTTGAATGCATTCAGAGAATTGACCTCCACTGCCCCCTGAGGCAGAGAATTCCACAGATTCACAACTCTCTGACTGAAAAAGCTTTTCCTCATCTCTGTTCTAAATGGCCTACCTCTTATTCTTAAACTAAGAATTCCCGGTGAGGAATAATACGTGAATGGGAGCAACTTTGACATCAAGTCTATTCATTTTATACAGAACTCCCAATGTAGAATTGCAAACTCATAAGAATCCTGCAATCAGCATGCCCGTGAAGAGTTGGAGCAATAGTCAACAGGAATTGATCAGCAACCAATGGTGTAGACGGGCATCCCTCCTGCTATTCAGGTGTGTGAGTTGAATACCTGGCAATAGTTGCAATGTTGAATTCAAATTATCATCAATGCTGTGTTGTACACAAGTCTGACCGTGCACTTTAACTACATTGCCCATTTCTGGCAACTGTTAGTTCTGCATCTGCCACTGTTCATACAATTATGGTGCTCAGGACCTTGCATTCCTAATTCAACCCTATTTTGCACCATAATGCCAGATAGACGGTTGCTGCAGTACCGATTTTTTGCAACCAACCTTTCTCCTTGAAGATGGACTGCAACGTGGAGTCTATTGCTGTAAGAAAATCATAATTAAATATCATGTGGTGTTAAAACATCTTTAAATATCATGTGGTGTTCAAACATCAAAGACTGGAAACACCTTTGAACAAGGAGTAGCTGTGGTAAACGGAATAGATGCATTTAAGGGGCAGTTAAATGACCATGTCCTAATAATGTCAGTCCTATTCATCTGTTCATAGCAAACACACTTTAATATTCTAGCTTGTTAATTCCTATCCTATGTTAATTCACTTTATTATCTCACCTTTTTGAGTCATTTCTCACTTGTTCTCTAGCAACCTCCATATAGTTGTTCACTTTCAAGAGAGATTCAGATATCTTTTTTCCAAAAATTGATAAGCTGTGCTCACTAAAGCTTTTAGCTCAGTATTCAATTTGCTGAAAAATATAATTGCCCATATTTTTAATATCGAGATGATCTTTATGCAATGCTGTAGAAGAGGAAGCTTCTGAGCACCCAAGTTGCAGGAAACATTTGACCGCTCCACCGTTAGCCTTGCTCAATTGGCAGTTCATCCTCACCTTAACTGTGACTTGAATGAGATGGCTAACTGTGCGCATAAATCACCACTTAATGATGTTGAAGAATTTTTGGGTGAGAGTACTCTTCGAATGTGAAGATTTATAACGGCACAAAATGTTCCACTCTAGGAGGGAATCAATTTAAATTTCTGAGCCACATTCCAGAAGATGACAAATTGTGGTTGAAGGTTTTACATTAAAATTATTTTTTTGGTAAATGATATGTAGAAATTTGTAAATTATTAATTTGCTGCTTACTTTCGCTTTCTGTCTCTCTTTTCTTTGTTAATCCAAATCTTACTTGCTTCTGCTTCTCACTCAGAAAGATACAGAACAGAAACAGCCCTTCAGCCCATTATGTGTATGCTAACCAACAGCCATCTTTAATCCCATTTCTCCTCACACTTTTTATAATCTCCCGCCTGATTCTACAACCTACTACACAATTTACAATGTTCAATTAACATACCAACTCACACCTGATCTTTCGAATTTCAAATTTCACATCGTGAGGGGGGGGGGGGGGGGGGGAGGAGGGGGGAGGGGGAGAACAAAGGGAGACCTGTCACGGATACCTTGGGTATGCAAGCAAAGAATTTCACTGTAACTTGTCAAATGTGACAATAAACTATTAATTCATTCATTTAAAAGATAGTCAAGTCGAGTTTTAGCTGCAATTAAAAGCTGGCTTGCAGCAGTATAACAGGCATGTGGACTCATTACTTAAGAAGATAGTCAAGTCTAGTTTTAGTTACAATCAAAAGCTTACTTGCAGCAGCATAACAGGCAACTGGACTCAGACAACACAGAACAAAAAAATGTACATAAATTATACAAGACAGTGAAAAGAAAGATGAAAAAAAAAGACATTAGTGCAAAAACACAATTAGAAATGTCCATGGGAGTGCAAGAGATAGTCTGTGGCGTTCCATTGCCAAGGTTGAACTGGTGTTATGCAGTTGAATTCAAGAATCTGATGAATGTAGAAATGTAGCGGTTCCTAAATAACCGTGGTGTGGGACCTCGGACTTCTGTACCTCCTGCCTGATGGTAACGGCAAGGCCCTGATGGTGAGGATCCCTAATGATAGATGCTGCCTTCTTGAGGCAGCACCTCATGTCAACACTTTCAACGGTGGAAAGTGCTATGTCCATGATGGACCGGGCTGAGTCCACTTTGCTTCACAGCCTCCTGCATTTCTATGCATTGGAATTGCCGTACCAGCCCATGATGCGACCAGTCAGTGTACTTTCTACAATGCATCTGTGGAAGTTTATGAGAGTCTTTGGTGATATGGTGAAACTCGTTAAACATCTAAGAAAATGGAGGAGCTGGTGCATCTTAGTTTAGTTTAGAGATACAGCACAGAATTCCTCTTCACCAAATCATGCAAATCAACCTTGCTGCGTGGTTACCAGTTTCTACTAACTCATCTGGGAGATTTCAACAAGTTTACATTCTAATGTGAGGGAAAATCTAAACAATGTGATGCACTGCAACAGAGTCATTGAGTCATACAGCACGGAAACAGGCCCTTCGGCCCAAGTTGCCTATGCTGACCACGGTGCCCCATCTAAGCTAGTCCCACCTGGCTGCATTTGGCTCATTGTCCTCTAATCCTTTCCTCTCCATGCACCTGCCTAAATGTATTTTAAATGCTGTACTAGTATCTGCCTCAATTATCTGCTCTGGCAGCTTATTCCATATACCCACCACCCTCTGTGAGAAGAAATTGTCCTTCAGGTTCCTATGAAATCTTTCCCCCCTCACCTTAAATCTATGTCTTCTTGGTTCTTGATTCCTCTACTTTGGGTAAAAGACTGTGCATCTACCCTATTTATTTTCATCATGACCTTATAAACCTCTATAAGATCACCCCTCATCCTCCTGCGCTCCAAGGAATAAAGTACTAGCCTGCCCAACCTCCTCCTATTACTCAGGGTCTCAAGTCCAGGCAACATCCATGTAAATCTTCTCTGTACTCTTTCCAGATTAACAATGTCCTTCTTATAACAGGGGCAGCCAAAACTGAACATAATTCTCGAAGTGCTGCCTCACCAATGTTTTGTACAACTGTAGCATAATATCACAACTTCTATACTCAATACCCTGACTGATTAAGGCCGTTGTAACAAAAACCTTCTTGTCCATCCTGTCTACCCATGAACATATTCTACCTCCACCCCTTTTACAACAGTGTCGAGATTAAATTTTACATTCTAATTAGGCAATGAGTCTTTGGAACTCACTTCCCCAGAGGATGGTGAGTCTTTGAATAATTTTAAGTACGAAGTTGATGGATTTTTAATTTTAAAAATGGGAATACATGGTTACTGATATTGACAGGAGAGTGAGGGTACAATGATATCAGCCGTGACCTTATTGAACGGCAGAGTACGATTGAAGGTCTGATTGCTCCAGTCCCCAATTCATGTGCAAGCTTGTTCCGCAAACTTTGGGCAAGACTGTTGCAATGTTTATCACTTGTGTATTTTTCTTGTACTCCTGCAAAATCTGTTGCACTTTTTTGCCCTACTTAAAATGTAGCTGGAGCCTTTGGTATAAAATGGGTCAGATTTTGTGAGGAAACACATATACACCAAAATCATGTGGAATAGTTTAGAATTGATGGTACGGCAGATGGAAGGAGAGTTAAATGGAATAACAATGCACTGTGCAAACCTCAACCTTGTGAGGGTTTGATATTCTCACTGTCTTTTGTTTTTCAGTTAGTCCAGTGAGACCAGGGCTAAAGGCTTCAAATCAGAAGATCAATTTGCAAAAATTGGCTTGCGTTGCCTTCTGAGTCACGGTTTTACCAGCATAATTCCCAATAAAATATCTGTTTCTCTAACTCTAATTCACCATAACTGTCTTCCTTCATTGAAATATGATCAGAGATAATTAGTACCTGCATTGCTGAACAATACCTGGCAATTTAATAATCCAATTTAAAAATCTAAGCAAATTAATTTCCAAAGGATTCTATAATTGGCTCGTCCTTGAAAATGGACTTGGGTATTGTGATGTGGGACTATCCTGCTTCCCCTGCTTCAGATGGGGTAACATTGTGCTTTTGGCTCATGGCCACTCTTGCAAAGTATACTGCTGCAAGCTATGCCATTGAATGGTCGCGCTCCTCAGCAGGGAACCAACATCATTAGCTGTAATCTGTGGTATGTACAGCCAGCCTGTATCTCACAAAGGGGAGGTGATGCTTTGAGCTGTAACCCTAATGGAAGTCAATGTGGAACTCATTCCCATTCGGAACAGAGACATGAAGCAAACAGATGCCAAGATATTCTGACGCTGTTTAGGACTTGGTGAAGGGATTTGCAGTCAGGTGGGACTGGGGACGGGGGAGCGATGAAGTGAGTCAAGAGGAAGGCAATGGGGATGGAGCTCGAATAATAGTCCCAACAGGCAAGGGAACCAGATAATCATAGTACTCGATGGCAGGAGCCAAGCCCCAGGGGAGTTGTGTGCATTGCTGTAGAATTTTCAAGGACTTCACAGCAAAGTCAACTGTAAGCATCATCAGGTGCCACAATCCATCAACTGCATTGCGGCCTCACGCCGTGATCTTTGGAACATGTATCACTCACCTTCAGCACCTGGAATCAGAGAATGCTCAACATTTATCTGTTTTCTTCACCCTCACAAACTCAGCACTCCTGTTGAACCTCACAAACACCTCCCAATTTACACATAAATGGTGGCTAATGAACAGTGGCAGTCCACAACTCAGAAGCATTCCTTGGCCCTTTCCTCCCCCTTGTGGGACAGGACCTGAGAAAGAAGGAGCTCATTAGTGAGGGACGGGTTTGGCTATTTGTCTTTAGCCTCATTGAAGAGACATTGCTGGCTACAAATGGTCCTTTGCAGAGACAGTGACTAATTGCAGGATTAAAGTAATAGATGAAAGTTCAAGTTCCACTCAGACAGCTGGAGAAATTAATATCAATGTAATAAGGCTGGCATAAAAGCTACGATCAGTAATGATGTCTGTGAAATAACTGGATTGCAACCTGATGCATTAGTATCCTGTAGAGAAGGCGATTGGCCATTCTAACTAGTCTGGCCTGTTCGTGATTGTAAACCAGCACCAAAATTATTAACTATTCCCTGGTGCAAAATATCCAGTTATCTCAGACTGGTACAGAAAACAATAATGAGAATGAAAGTGGATGTACTGACTGGCGCTGGATTCAGATATGTCACGACACAGGCAGTCCAGTCAACCACACAAAGATCTCCTTAATAACATCAGGGAAAGTATTTAAATTGGGCGAACTGTATCTTAAACAAGTCAAGCTTAATCTTGTCAAGCTCACAGAAACATACCCAGATCATAAGATGTGATAGCACAGTGTTAGACTGTCAGTAGAGAGTAGCCCTAGGTGTCCTCAGTCAACTCCAGATGCCATAAGGTGTCAGGTCATCTTTGGGCAAAGAAGCCACCTTACCATTCCTCCCTAAACTGATGATTCCATGCTGTTCATCTGGTGGAATCTTGGAACGAACGTTGTAAGTAGTATTCTAAGAATGACCATTGTATGGGAGATGTCACTGTCCATCATCACCATTGATTGAGCTGACCAAGGCTTGAAAGACATAGCAGGCAGTGAATCCACCAACACCTACCTAACCATGCTATAGTTTAGTGTGGCCACTGTTCATGTCAGTGTAGCAAGAATTGACCACTGCAGAATCTTTAAGGAAACAAGACACCAACCATCTTTGCACTCTGTGCCATGATGTTAAATCCAATAAATTCAGAACCAAACGCTCAGAATTGATCACTTCTGTCAGCAGCAGCAGAAACGTGTTGTACAGCAATGTGTATCCTCACCTGCTCAGCAAATCCATCACCATTACTATTAAAGTCAAGGGGACAGCCCTGGTTCAATGAGTGCACAAGAGCTTGCCAGGGAGCTGCAGTAAGGTGCCAACTTGATGAATTTTTGCTACAGTACTGACTACCTGACTGCTAAACAGTGAAAGCAGCATGCAGAAAAATGTGCCCAGCAATCCGACTATCAATGGATTAGATCAAAGCACTGCAGCTCTAGCAGTCCTAAGGCTAAATAACTATTGGGAGGTGATTCTCTGAACATCTTCATCATCAATAATGTTGGAATTGAGTATCACAACCCACTTCAGCCAGCTTCACTTACAGCCCATAATATTAAGAACTGGATTAAAAACCCACAAGGGCAGCATGGTGGTGGAGTGGTAGAGTTGCTGCCTTTCAGTGCCAGAGACTCAGGTTTGACCCTGAAGACGGGTGCTGTCTGTACGGAGTTTGTACGTACTCCCTGTGATCTGCGTGGAGTTTTCTCCGGGATCTCCGGTTTCCTCCTATACTCCAAAGACGTAGAGGTTTGTAGGTTACTTGACTTGGTATAGCTGTAAATTGTCCCAAGTGGGTGCAAGATAGTGTTAATGTGCAGGGATCGCTGGTCAGAGCAGACTCGGTGGGCCAAAGGGCCTTTTTCTGCACTGTGTCTCTATAGTCTCTAAAGTCTAAACATCCTTTTTCAAAGATGTACAATGAGAATCAATAGGAACACTCCACTGTTTGAAGTAATCTCTTGCGGAAAGGACAGTGGTCAAGGTTGTTGCAGACCGGATAGCTCAGCTCCAGGGCATTGGAGGAGGACTTTCGCAAGATAGTGCCCCTGGCCACAGTTCCTTCAATTGTTTTAGCAAATACTACTTCACAGAAGGAGGCCATTTCATCCCACCAAGTCCATACTGGCTCAATAAAATGATCCTATTCCCAATGTATTTCTTTGTAATCTATTCTTCTCACATTCCAATTATCATTTTAACATCACAAGGTCTTAGGTAAGAATAACGTTTGCTGATGACTGCACATCATTCAGTTCCATCGGCAGCTCCTCAGATGATGAAGCAGTCTATGTCAACACATACTAAAGGCTGAACATCCTTCAAACAAGTTCCATTGTCCACAGTGACAGACACGTGTGGCACACTGGCACAGCAAGTAGAGCCACAGCCTTGCAGCGCCAGAGAGATGGGTTCAATCCTGACTTTGGACTGCAGTTTCTTCCCACATTGCAAGTACATGCAGGCTGGTGAGTTAATTCGCCATGGTAAATTGTCTCTGGAGTGTAGAATCAGGTGGATGTAATAAGAGTGGGGAGGATAAAAATAGGATTAATATAGGATTATTGCAAATGGGTGGTGGATGGTCAACATAGATTTGAGGGGCTGAAGGACCTGTTTCTCTGCTATATCTCTCTATAATTCCATAATTCGCATGTCCATCTCCAACATTCTATGACAATGTCAGCCCTGGTCTCACTGCTAGGTTTTACTCTATACAAATAGGGACGTGTAAATGAATGTCATAACGTCATAAATGATAGGAGCAGAATTAGGCCATTTGGCCCATCAAGTCTACTCCGTCATTCAATCATGGCTGATCTATCTCTCCCTCCTAACCCCATTCTCCTGCCTTCTCCCCATAACCTCTGGTACTTTTACTAATCAAGAATCTATCTATCTCTGCTTTTAAAATATCTATTGACTTGACCTCCTCAGCCTTCAGTGGCAAAGAATTGCACAGAATGTGGGGGCCGACTACAACTTAAAGCTTGTGCTGTCAAGGACAGGGTTTTTGAGGCAGTGCTTCCAACTTCCTGGCTTGAGAGAGAGGGATATGTTTATCTTCTAAGTATTGAACAGCTAGCTTTTTGAACAAGACATTTCAATGTCAGCAGCCTTGACCAAATATGCACTCTACTGTGTGGGAGGGCCAGGGCAGGCAAGGGCACATGCCAAGAAGGAAAAGCACCAGGCCAATTAATTCACACCTCCATCCAATATTTCACATTTTGATTATTCAGCTGATTTGGAATTAGAGTCATTGAGTGATGCAGTGTGGAAACAGGCCCTTCGGCTCAACTCGTCCATACCGGCCAACAATGTCCCAACTACACAAATCCCACTTGCCTGCGCTTGGTCCATATCCCTCCAAACCTGTCCTATCCATGTACCTGTCTGTTTCTTAAACGATGGGATAGTCCCAGCCTCAACGACCTCCTCTGTCAGCTTGTTCCATGCACCCACCACCATTTGTGTGAAAAAGTTACCCCTCGGATTCCTATTAAATCTTTTCCCCTTCACCTTGAACCTATGTCCTCTGGCAAAAGACTCTGTGCATCTACCTGATCTATTTCTCTCATGAGTATACTTCTATAAGATCTTCCCTCATCTGTGCTCCATGGAATAGAGACCCAGCCTACTCAATCTCTCCCTATAGCTCATACCCTCTAGTCCTGGCAACATCTTTGTAAATCTTTTCTGAACCCTTTGTTTTGTGCGGCCAAAAAGATGCTGTGATGGCAGCAGAAGGAAACCTGTGGAACAATAGACGAGTATGGAATTGTCCACGTAAATAATCTCTTTTGATCACCTGGTATTTACCTTGTGTGATCCTCTGTTCTTCATCTTTCTTATAGTTCTACTGAAAACATATAGAAAACAACCTACATATCCATGGTGGGACATGGGAAGCAAGGATAAACAGTGATCTTACCAAACGATGGGCAGCCTCTACGCACCATCTGACCATTTCCTGTCCTGTTCTAGCAAGGTCGGCAAAATGTTATCAGTCGTGAGGTGCCCACTGAAAAGGTTCATTATCTCACCATTAACAATGGGATGTTCACTGATAGTTGCACAATGTTCAATTCCAGCAAATGAAGCAGCACATACCTGCATGCACCAAGATATGAACAACAATGACTCGAGGCATGGTGAATTTTAAGTAACATTCACACCTCGAAAGTGCCCTACAATGACCATCTCCAAGATGCCAAGCTTGCGGATCAGATGCGGCCTGCAACCGTACAGTGATGGAGCAGAATATTGACAACTTCGCCTGGACAGGCCGACCCCCGCAACTCCAACCTAGGACAGTGGGCTTTCATGGCCAAATTAAGATGCTACATTACTAACAAATTTGAACTTGAAGGACATAAGATGGTGTCGGAAACGTGGCAGCTTTTGTGCGCTGCCTCTGTGTAATCTGCCATACTTGCACTCTTGCCATACTTACACTCCAGAACAAGGGGCCACAGTTTAAGAATAAGGGGTAGGCCATTTAGAACGGAGATGAGGAAGAACTTTTTCAGTCAGAGAGTGGTGAAGGTATGGAATTCTCTGCCTCAGAAGGCAGTGGAGGCCAGTTCGTTGGATGCTTTCAAGAGAGAGCTGGATAGAGCTCTTAAGGATAGCGGAGTGAGGGGGTATGGGGAGAAGGCAGGAACGGGGTACTGATTGAGAGTGATCAGCCATGATCGCATTGAATGGCGGTGCTGGCTCGAAGGGCTGAATGGCCTACTCCTGCACCTATTGTCTATTGTCTATTGTCTATTGTACTTGGGTATGATTATGCTTATGTACAGTAAGACTTTTATTAAACTGTACACAAAAAAAGGAATTCCCATATGTGGCAATAAAGTACCATTGATCTCCAAGACCATCAACACCCTTGGAGTTGCACTGTCCAGAACCACAAATGGACCAGTCACTTAAATAGTGTAGCTGCAAGGACAGAAGTCGGATATCCTGCAGCAAGTACCACACCCCTAAGACTTACTGCACATCCAAGGTATTAGGCCCGCCGCTTGCCTGAATAAATGAAGTTCATTACTAAAGACAAAGTAATCCTTCACTCAAACTATATATTCTGATAAATTTCAATTACACTTGGAGATGTGTAATCCCCAGCACTAGCCTTGCTGCATCAGTTGTATCAAAGAAGAATACAAGAAATATGGGCAGGAGAATCAGCCTCTCATACCAACTCCTGTCTTCAATAAGGTCTCAGATGACCTTTTAATTCAGCAGCACTTTCCGTACCCCTTGATTCCATAAACATAAAATACAGTATGTATCATTCTCTGTTAAATATACTTGCAACTACTCCTCTTGGCTAGAGACTTTCAAAGATTCACTACCCATGGGATGAGGCAATTTCTTTTCATCTCTGTTTTAAATGGCCGAGTGCTTATTTTGGGATTATCAAGACTCCCCAGGACAAGTATAATTTCCACACCGACCCAACTGAATCCTGTTAAAACGTTGTCCGCTTCAATGAGGTCAGCTCTCCCAAAGAGTGTAGGCCCAGTATATTTCTCCTCTCTGGGCAAATCCAAAGTCTCAGGAATCTATCTGCTGAGTACTTGTTGTACATGGATTGACTGCCACATTTCCTATACTCACCACATTGGCTGCACTTCATAAAGTACATTGTTGCCTGTCACAGACTTGGGTATGTCCACTGGGTGAAAATGACATGATACAAATCAAAGCCTTTCATTTTTGACTTGCTGATTTTTTTCCAGCAATTTCTGCTTTTGTTTGTGTTTTTACCCTTGGCTGTTTGCTGTCACAACACAGTAATCAGACCCATACCCTACCGTCATCTTAAAGAAAAGAAGGTTTACTTATCTCCTGACAATTGTTGGTATGTTGAGCTCTTGGGTCCATGACTCAAAGGTGGGAACTGTGCACAGTGTAATGGCAAGTCAGAGACTGGGGATCCTGCAGCAATGAACTCATAGTTGCTGAAGGATTACTTTGTCTCGAGTGAGTGGGCAGATGCATGGCAGATGCAATATAATGTAGATAAATGTGAGGTTATCCACTTTGACGGCAAAAATAAGGAGGCAGATTATTATCTCAATGGTCTCAGATTAGGGAAAGGGGAAGTGCAATGAGACATTGGTGTCCTTGTACACCAGTCACTGAAAGTAAGCGTGCAGGTACAGCAGGCAGTGAAGAAAGCAAATGGCATGTTAGCCTTCATAACGTGAGGATTTGAGTACAAGAGCAAAGAGGTCCTTCTGCAGTTGTATAGGGCCCTGGTGAGACCGCATCTGGAGTATTGTGTGCAGTTTTGGTCTCCTAATTTGAGGAAGGACGTCCTTGCTTTTGAGGCAGCGCAGCATAGGTTCACGAGGTTAATCCCTGGGATGGAAAGACTGTCCTATGAGGAAAGATTGGAAAGACTAGGCTTGTATTCACTGGAGTTTAGAAGGATGAGAAGGGATCTTATAGAGACGTATAAAAGGACTAGACAAGCTAGATGCAGAAAAAAATGTTCACAATGTTGGGGGAGTCCAGAACCAGGGGACACAGTCTAAGAGTAAAGGGGAGACCATTTAAAACTGAGGTGAGAAGAAACTTTTTCACCCAGAGAGTTGTGAATTTGTGGAATTCTCTGCCACAGAAGGCAGTGGAGGCCAAGTCACTGGATGAATTTAAAAGAGAGTTGGATAGAGCTCTAGGGGCTAGTGGAATCAAGGGATATGGGGAGAAGGCAGGCACAGGATACTGATTGTAGATGATCAGCCATGATCACAATGAATGGCGGTGCTGGCTCAAAGGGCTAAATAGCTTCCTCCTACACCTATTTTCTATGTTTCTATGTATCCTTGATACCCTCAAAACCTTTCTACCATAAGTTCATGAGTCCTAGGAGCAGAATTAGGTCATTCGGCCTATTGAGTCTACTCCACCATTCAATCATAGTTGATCTATCTTTCCCTCTCAACCCCATTCTCCTGCCTTTTCCCCGTAACCCTTAACTCTCACCAATCAAGAATCTGTCAATATCCACCTTAAAAATATCAACTGACTGGCTTGCACAGCCATCCATGGCAAATTCCATAGATTCACCACCCTCTGACAAATTACATTTCTCCTCGTCTCCTTTCTAAAGTTGTGTCCTTTTATTCTGAGGCTATGTTGTCTTGTCCTAGACTCTCCCATTAGTGGAACCATACTTTCCGCATCCACTCTGTCCAGGCCTTTCACTATTCTGTAAGTTTCAATGAGTTCCACCCCTCATCCTTCTAAGCTCCAGCCGGTACAGCACTAAAACCCTGGAGTCACTCAGCGGGTCAGGCAGCATCTCTGGAGAAAAGGAATAGGTGACTTTTCAGGTTGAGACCCTTCTTCAGACTGAGAGTCAGGAGAGAGGAAAACTTCTGAAGACAAGAAAGATGTGCCTATCTTCATTGCATGAAGATGGGTTACTCCAGCATTTTGTTTATCTTCGGTGTTAACCAGCATCTGCAATTCCTTCTCTCCTGAGATGCTGCCTGACCCGCTGAGTTACTCCAGCAATTTTGTGTCTACCTTCGATTTAAACCAGCATCTGCAATTTTCTTTCCTACACATCTGCAGTTACTTCCTACACATCCAGCGAGTGCGGGCCTAGTGCAGTCAAACACTCATCACACATTAACCCAATCAAGAATCAATCAAGAGCTGGAGGAATTAAGAAAGTCGAGGATTTGCGGGTGAAAGGAATTGTTAATGTTTTGGCTCGAGTCCTTGCAATAGGATTCCAGCATTTGCAGCGTCTTGTGTCAGGGACATGATAGAATACTCTCTTCCTGCCTGAACAAGTGATGTTCCTCTGAAGGCTTTTTTGACCGCATGCCACTTTTTATTAGGATTTATGGTTGTGTTTTGAAAGATGCAAAGGCAGTTAATGAAGGGCTGTCGACAGTTATTGGATTCCAGTTAGCCTACGGTAAAACTATAAATATAAATAATTGCCTACCGCCTGGACACGCACCTGGCCTTGACTCACCACTCTCCTTGAAGGCAATGTTGAAATGAGGGGGGGAGGAGGGGGGGAGGAGGGGGGGGGGAGGAGGGGGGGAGGGGGAGGGGGGGGAGGGGGGGGGGAGGAGGGGGGGGGAGGGGAGGAGGGGGGGGAGGAGGGGGGAGGAGGGGGGGAGGAGGGGGGGGAGGAGGGGGGGGGAGGGGGGGGAGGAGGGGGGGGGAGGGGGAGGAGGGGGAGGGGGAGGAGGGGGAGGGGGAGGGGGAGGAGGGGAGGAGGGGATGGGGGGGGAGGAGGGGGGGAGGAGGAGGTGGGAGGAGGGGGGAGGAGGAGGAGGAGGAGGAGGAGGGGGGAGGAGGGGGGAGGAGGAGGTGGGAGGAGGGGGGAGGAGGAGGGGGGAGGAGGAGGGGGGGGAGGAGGAGGAGGGGAGGAGGGGGGGTAAGAACAACTCGCAGATGTTGGAAATCTACAATAAAAGTAGAAAATGCTGGAAGTACTCAGCAGGCCAGGCCTGTGGGAAGATATAATATCAACGTTTCAAGTAGAATTACTGCCTTGCAGCGCCAGAGTCAAAGACCTGGGTTCGATCCTGACCTTGGGTGCTGTCTGTACGGAGTTTGTACTTTCTCTAGGTGCTCCGGTTTCCTCTCGCATCCCAAAGACGTGCGGCTTTTTTTTCAGGTTAACTGGCTTCTGTAATTTGCCGCGGGTGTGTAGGATGCGAAAGTGGGATAACATAGAACTGGTGTATGGGTGATCGATGGTCGGTGACTGTGGACTCGGTGGGGCAAAGGGCCTGTCTCCACGGTGTATCTCTAAACTTTGTGCATATCTGACAGTGTTGCTACCTGGCATCATGGCACCTGCAGTAGAAACTGTAACTCAGAGTGCCAAATGAATGAAACACCATTTACAAAATTGGAGCGACAGGTTGTTGGAGTACTTGGAACTCTTGAGCCGATCAGACAGAGCTGGCATAGATTTATCAAGGATATGATGCGTCTCACAAACCTCATTAAACATTTGGAAGAGATAACATGGTAGATTGATGGTAAATGGTCTTTTAGAAGGCACTTGACAGGGATCCACATAGCAGTCGTTTATGAAAAATGAAAGCCTGTGTAACTGGAGGCAAGTTGTACATTGGATAGGAAATTGGAGAAGGGAGTCAGAGAATAGGGATAATGGGCACGCATTCAAAATAGCAGGACGTGTCGTGTATTATCCACGGATCTGCTTCAGGGCAGAAATTCCAAAGAAAAAAAGTCCCATCTTACTAGACCTCTCCCTGTAACTCAGTCCATACATAACTCGTGCAGGAAATCGGAAACCAAAGCACAAAATATTGAAAATAATCAGCTATCCAGACAGAATTGGTAGACCAAGGTGGCCATCCATCTATTTTAAGAGGCACAATATTCTCACTACGTTCTATGACTTTGCATTATATGAACACAGCGAAAATGGTTTCTAACCAATGATGTAAATCTTAAAGCTTGCAATGCCATTTTATAGTGTTAAATCCAAAAACATCCTGGATCCTCCAGTATAATCAAGTCTTTTCAAATAATGTGCAAGTACAGTTTAGTTTCAGAAAACTTTTCAATAGGGTTTCTGTTTTATTGGAACATTAATCTGTCTGATTTCTTGGGGGAATTGACAGTGCCTTTTTCTGGACTGCATGTGCTAAGTATATTTCTGTCCATACCACTACTAAATCTGCAGATTTAAAATCCCGAAAGGGTACCACTGCACACTCAATCGTACAAATAAAAACAAGACCAGCTCAGAGTAGGGATAAACGGGTCCCTTTCAGAATGGCAAGCAGTAACTAGTGGGGTACCGCGAGGCTCGGTGCTGGGACCGCTGCTATTTACAATATACATTAATGATTTAGATGAAGGGATTAAAAGTAACATTAGCAAATTTGCAGATGACACAAAAGCTGGGTGGCAGTGTGAACTGTGAGGAGGAGGATGATATGTGAATGCAGGGTGACTTGGACAGGTTGGGTGAGTTTGAGGAAGGACGTCCTTGCTATTGAGGCAGTGCAGCGCAGGTTCACGAGGTTAATCCCTGGAATGGAGGGATTGTACATATGAGGAAAGATTGGAAAGACTAGGCTTGTATTCACTGGAGTTTAGAAGGATGAGAGAGGATCTTACAGAGACGTATAAAATTATAAAAGGACTAGACAAGCTAGATGCAGGAAAAATGTTCCCAATGTTGGGGGAGTACAGAACCAGGGGACACAGTCTAAGAATAAATGGGTAGGCTATTTAGAACGGAGATAAGGAAAAAAAAATTCACCCAGAGGGTTGTGAAACTATGGAATTCTCTGCCTCAGAAGGCAGTGGGGGCCGATTCTCTGGATGTTTTCAAGAGAGAGGTATATAGAGCTCTTAAAGATAGCGGAGTCAAGAGATATGGGGAGAAGGCAGGAACGGGGTACTGATTGTGAATGATCAGCTATGATCACAGTGAATGGCGGTGCTGGCTTGAAGGGCCGAATGGCCTACTCCTGCACCTATTGTCTATTGTCTCTACTTTGTGTAAGACGTGAGTGTTGGCAGGTTTGTCGGAAAGACCAGTCCCCACCTTGCCAGCACTTCATTTAGTCGTTGACTCATCAGCTACACTGTGATGCATATCTTTGTAGCCCTTGGGCTCTCCAGACAACCTGGTGAATCTTAATGAATAGAATGCCACTTTTCAGTATTAAACCCAAGAGTATAATTGGATCATAGCCTAATGCTTTCTTGTTTGAGTAAATAGGCAGATGTTGTTGGCTTTTTTAGCATTCGTCAGTGTTGTGTAAATAAGTAACAGATTTCTCAAGATGCAGCTGCTTCTGCAACCTTTCAACCCCCCCCTCCCCCCCCCCCCCCCAATCAATCTATAGATCACTCCTGACATTCAGTCACCATCCTTTATCCAACTAACAGTTCCAGCAAAACTGGCTGCCCCTCTCTGACTATCAGTGCAAACTCCAATTAGCCCCAACAACCCTCCCTGCAATCCACCTCAGATCTTGCAGGAAAGATGGCATTAAGCTGGAAAGAGTGCAGAAGAGATTTACAAGAATGTTGCCAGGACGCGAGAGACTGAGTTATTGGGATAGGTTTGGCAGGATGGGCCTCTTTTGCTTTGGAGCTAGGGTGATCTTTGGAGCCAACTTTAGATAGTTCCTCTGTCCCTCTCTTCCCCTCCTCCTTCCCAGATCTCCCTCTATCTTCCTGTCTCCACCTATATCCTTCCTTTGTCCCGTCCCCCCTGACATCAGTCTGAAGAAGGGTCTCGACCCGAAACGTCACCCATTCCTTCTCTCCCGAGATGCTGCCTGACCTGCAGAGTTACTCCAGCATTTTGTGAATAAATACCTTTGATTTGTACCAGCATCTGCAGTTATTTTCTTATACTATTTGGAGCTAGGGTGATCTTTGGAGCTAGGGTGATCTTTGGAGCTAGGGTGATCTTTGGAGCTAGGGTGATCTTTGGAGCTAGGGTGATCTTATGAAGGTGTTTAACATAATGAGGGGAGAAGCTAGGGTGAATGCACCCTGCCTGGTCTTATACCCATGGTAGGGGAATCAAAAACAAGAGGACAGGTTTAAAGTGAGAGGGGAAAGACTTAATAGGAACCTGAGGGTCAATTTCTTTTCACCCAGATGGTGGTGGATATATGGAACAAGCTGCCAGAGGAGGTAGTTGAGGCAGGAACTATGACAGCACTTAAAAGATACTTAGGCAGGTACCTGAATAGGAAATATTTAGAGGGATATAGGCCAAATGAGGGCAAATGGGACTAACTTAGATGGGATATCTTGGTCAGTATGGACGATGGGCTGAAAGGCCTGTTTCTGTACTGCATGACTCTTTTGCTGATTGAATCTATTTGTATTGGGTATATCCATCACTTTTTATTGGTGCGCATGCTTGCTTTCACCTCTGAAGTACTCCCAGGTGGGTCCAAATGAGCTGTATTCAGTTATGAGCTGGGAAATTTTCACTGGTAACTTGACCCTTGACTACCTGGCAACCCACATTATTGAAACAGATGATCTTGTCATTGTTCTTTTGTCGTTGCAAAGGTGTGTAAAATCATGAGGGGTCAGAAAAGTTGAAGCTTTTTAGAGATAGAGCATGGAAGGCAGCAACTCTTCCACTGCCTCACCCCAATGCAAACATTCCTTTCCTCGGGGTTGGGGAGTCCAGAACTAGAGGGCGGAGGGTTAAGATGAGAGGGGGAAAATTTAAGAGAAAACAGAGGGGCAACCTTTTCGCAGGAAGGGTGATACACATGTGGACTGAGCAGCCAGAGGAAGTGGTTGAGGCAGGTAGAATAATAACATTTAAGAAATATTTGAACAGACACATGGATAGAAAGGGTTCAGAAGGAATCGAGTCCAGCACATGCAAATTGAACTAGCGTGGATAGGCATCTTGATTGGCATGGACGAGCTGGGCCTAAGGGTCTATTTCCATGCCATACGACTGTGACACCCTCTCTCACCACCCCACAGCAATAAGCATAGCCCTCCCCTGTGAAATCTGTAGCCATTGGGAGAACACTCATTATATATCAACTCTGCAACACATTTCATTTGTAGCTTCTAAATCGTTTAATCATCTCATCCAATTTTATCTCCAGTAAGCAGACAGAAATTTAAGTAAACTACCTTAGGGGCACAAGATCCTCCCTGTCAAATTTTCTTCATTTGGTGAAGTGGCAAGGCAGCCTGTCACTGAAGTTGTATTTGTATTAGTCCATCCATTATCATTCAGTGGCTACAGCACAGAATGCTATTCAGCCCATTGCGTCGGCTCTGGCTCTCCACAGCTCTCGTGTTGTACACCAAGATGTTGTCTCGTCTTCTACACCTTTCACGTTCAGCTACCTGCTTCTGCTTCATAGCCTTGCAAACCTTCGCCACTATATATTATCCAATTCCCTCTTGATCACTACACGGGTACCTGCCTCTATCACAACTGCTCTCGGTATTTTCCATATTCCAAACACAGGTGTTCCATATCCCTCCTTTGGATCAATTAAAATTGTTCTCTGCTTGCTCATCTTCTCCCATTGGAGAGGTGCTAGGTACATCTTAGGCCCTTTGAAGGCCAATTGTTTTGCTTGGGGAAACGTTATCTCCATTTTGGAGCCTACATGAAAGCAACCCTCGCTTGGTTGTAACAGGTGGTTGGGTAAAGTAAGTCACAAGAAAGCAATGGGAAGTACCTTATCTAAACCAATATACCAGGCCTGGCAGTATTGGCGCGGCAGTAGAGTTGCTGCTTTACAGAGAATACAGTGCCGGAGACCCGGGTTCGATCCCGACTACGGGTGCTGTCTGTACGGAGTTTGTACGCTCTCCCCGTGACCTGCGTGGGTTTTCTCCGAGATCTTCGGTTTCCTCCCACACTGTAGGTTAATTGGCTTGGTAAATGTAAAACAAAAATGTTCAACTTTCAACCACCCCTCACCCATCCCCCAACTATTCCCCATCCAGCAATTTAGAACTGAAAGTAGCCTTCACATGACCCAGCAGGCTGCAGCAGGGGAAAATGTTTCCTTTTGTTGGAGATTGAATGGAGTTCCGAACCAAGAGTAGCCGCCGTTCAAAATATGTGGTCAGCCACCTGGGGCTGAAATGAAGATAGATTTCTTCACTCAGATTGTGGTGAATTCTTGGAACTCTCTGCTCCAAAGGATCCAAAGACTCCCCCCCCCCCCCCAACCTAGATTGGGAGGCCACACATTATAGTATACATATGGTCTGACCAAAGCCCTGAATTATTGCACCAAAATGCCTTCACCTTTATACTCAAATCCTTTCATATCATTTGCTTGCTGTACATTTTGTTTAGAGATACAGCGTGGAAACAGGCCCTCTGGCCCACTGAGTCCGCACAGACCAGCAATCCCCGCACGTTAACACTATCCGACACACACGAGGGACAAATATATATTTATACCAAGCCAATTAACCTACAAACCTCTATGTCTTTGGAATGTGGAAGGAAACTGGAGCACCAAGTAAAAACCCATGCAGGTCAGGGGGAGAACGTACAATCTCCGGACAGATAGCACTGATGGTCAGGATCGAACCTGGGTCTCTAACACTGCAAGGCAACAAGTCTACCACTGTGCCGCCCCGTACCTGCCATTAATTTTCATCATTCCCACATGATCACACTCGGGTCTTCTGAACACTATTACCTGTCAGTTTCTCACCACTTAAAAACACCCCAGCCTTTTAATGTATTCCACCAAAGTGGATGATCTCACATTATTCCGCTTAACATTCCATCTGCTGTGTTCTCATCCATTCACTAAATCTGTCTCCATCCCATTGAAGGCACTCTGTAAACTTGGAGAGATTACACTTGCTCCCCCTTTCTCATTAATGCAGTCGGTTAGGAATAGTTGTGGCCTGAGCACCGATCCCTGCGACAACCCAATAATCAGAGCCTTTCAAGCCAAATATGATTTGTTTATTCGCACACCATGTTTTCTATTTATTAGCGAATCCTCCATCTTTATCAGTACATTACCAGCATAAAATCTTCTGATTTTATTAGGCAGTTTCACATGTGGCACATTATTCAAGATCTTCTGAAAGCCAAGTTCACCACATCTTCGCTTCTCACTTATCTATTCCATTTCCAACCTTAGAAAAACCTAAATAGTTTTATCAAACATGTTTAATTCGGTTTCGTTCAGAGATACAGCACAGATACATGCCCTTCGGCCCACCGAGTCCGCAACGACCAGCGATCCCCGCACACTAACTTGACTTGACTTGACTTTGACTAACACTACCGTACACACACAAGGGACAATTTACATTTATACCAAGCCAATTAACCTACATACCTGTACATCTCTGGAGTGTGGGAGGAAACTGAATATCTTGGAGAAAACCCACGCAGGTCACGAGGAGAACGTATAAACTCCGTACAGACGAGCACCAGTAGTCAGAATCGAACCCAGGTCTCTCTCTGGTGCTGTAAGGCAGTAGCTCTACCACTACGCCACCCTGCCGCCCACCATGCTTCCATTCATAAATTCAAGTCGACTCAGCCCAATCAATGATTATTTTGCAAAGTTGTCTGCTATGAATAACTTAATAATAGATTTCACCATTTCCACCCCCCACCCCCAAATATCAATGTCAGACTTACTCTGCAATTCTCCTACTTCCCTCTTCTACTTTTCATAAATGGTAGGGTTAGATTTACAAATTCAATTCAAATTCAAATTCAAATAACAAATTATAAATTCTAGTTGTTCCTCACTATTTCTGGTTTTTTTGCTTTCTTTCTTGAAGACCAAACCAAAATTTTGGTTTAACTTCTCTTCCAATTTTTCTGATATAATTTATCCTATCTCAGTCTGTAACATTGCTTTTGTTAATCTTTTCACTTTTACATACCTTTGATATTTTTAACGTGTGTTTTGTGAGATTATTCGGGCATTTGCTGTTCCTTTCCTTATGAATTTATTGGTCCTCCTTTGCTGAATGCTGCAATGTTCCCTATCCAAAAATTGAGTGCTCTTTTACAACATCATAGGCTCATAACTTTGAATTAATACCATCTTTAATTTAACTTAGTAACCAGGGGTAAAGCACTTCTTCTTTTACAGTTCCATAAAAGGGATATATATTTCCAGTCTTATATATATTATATATATATATTAATTCTTTCAATATTAGTCATTGCTCTTTTAATATCAGACCTTCTAACCAAGTTCCCATCTGCCTCTAAACTCGCACGTCATTCCTTCATAATTTCCTTTGCTTGGATTCAACATTCAGTTTTCAGATTGAACTAAATCGCTTTAATCTGGATAAAAAAATGTATCAATTTATGATAATCTTTCTCTGAGAACCTATTTTAGGTTATCAATTAACAATTTCTCTTTGCATCATTTAGACTGACCACAACACACATGCCTGACCTATGGATGTCCCGTACATTTGAACGAGCTCCCATAAATATTTCTAATATCATACACGATCCAGTCTCAAAATGAAACCTATTTATATCTAACCTCTCCACAACAATCAGGTACCATTGTCTCTTAAGAACACAGGCTGCTAGTCTGACAGGAGGCTTCTTAAAAGAGTTGCCTCGGAAACTGACAAGCAATTGGTTCTATTGATATGTGTAAGAAGGAACTGCAGATGCTGGTGTACATCGAAGATAGACAGAAAATGTTGGCGTAACTCAATGGGCAGTCAGCATCTCTGGAGAGAAGGAATGGGAGACGTTTCGGGTCAAGACCCTTCTACAGACTGAAGAAGGGTCTTGACCCAAAATGATACCTATTCCTTCTCTCCAGAGATGCTGCCTGTCCTGCTGAGTTACTCCAGCATTTTCTGTCTATCTTCTTGGTTCTCTTGATACCTGTGCAACAATACTGTATTAGGCAACGCATCATGCATCGATACTTCAAACCCATCAAAACTAGCCATTGAGGTGGGACATTCTGATTCTATGCCATTGTAACTTGGCAGGGGAAGACAATAGGTACATGTTCATGTTAATTAGCCCCTAGCCACACCATACATGACAATAATGTGGTTATATATCACACTGAGTGACTTTTTGTATTTTATGACTGTGGGACACTATTGACTTACGGACGTCTGTAAAAACTGAAGCAATTTGGATGACCTGTACTAGATTTAAAATAGTTGTTAACTAGTTTGGTTCCTTAACATACTGAAAGAAAGCAATCTCTGACAAACTCCATCAAGTTGTCCTCCACACACTTATGTTCACGTGGTTTACCCAGTTTACATGTAAGTTCAAGTCGCACATGTTAATTTCAATATTCCTCTTGCATGTACTTCTGATTTTCTGATTTGTGCAATGCTCTCCAATATCACAGTGATTACATCTTCTGATATCCTCTCCTCTTCTTCACACCAGATGTCATCACCTCTCCTCCCCTCCCCACCTCTCCACCATCTTGTCTCCTCACCTCCGCATCATTTCCTCTCCACACTGCCCCACCATCTTCCCTCACTGCCATCTTTCCTCCACATCTTCCTGCCATCTCTCCTCTCCTCTCCACCTCCCCATCCTCTGCCCTTCACTCCTCCCAATCACCTCTATTCCCCACCATCTTTCTTCACATCTAAACCATGGGCCGCTTCCACTCCACCAGCCCACCTCACCATCATCTTTTCTCCGCGCGTTCACATTATCTCCCTTCTACACATTCCTAAAATTTCCCATCTCCTGAGCATCTCCCCCATAACCTCCCTCTTCTGCACCCCCCCAACAACACTCCTCATCCTGTTTGCTGTCACACACTGCTATCATTTGATCAATGAATCAAACTTTGTTCTGCTGAATACTCATAAGAAAGGATTCCTGTAGAGAACCACCTCGTAGAACTATCTCATAGTACAGTGGGAGCACCGATTTTCAAGCAATAGTTGGTCGTTTCCCCCCCCCCCCCCCCCCCTTCACTCTTAATCCGGACAAAATCTTCCCCTCCACAGAAGTCCCCCCGAAAATATGACACCTAGGCTGAGTGAGGTGGCCGATTTCAACTTCCGCACCGATCGGTGGGTTGATTTGCCCCCTGTGGCCAGGTCCCTGGAACTCTGGTCCGGCCGGAGCCGGGGTGTCCATTCCCATTGATGACTTCCGCGGCCGACTTTGCGGCCCGGTTTCTTGGCCCCTAAGTCTGTGACCTATGTCGGTCTGGCAAAGCAGATAATCCAGAAAGGCACTGGGACCAAGGGTGCCGGAAAATCGGTGATGTACTTAACTGGATACTTCCCCACATACTTTGTTTCAGTGATGGAGTGTGAACCAATTGGATTGATACACGGTCTTGATCAGGCTTATTACATGTTGAATTTACTCCAATTTTGGGACATTAGCATAGCTTGGCTTGTTGGTAAGATTGGCAACTGACAGTGGTGTTAAATCTGTTCAAAACCTGGATAAGATCTAAGAGCACTGTGTGGTATGTTGGCTTCACATTGCAGCAGGGACATTGAGGCGTTACACAATGTGCAGTACTGGTTTGTTAATAAGCAACTTGATGTGAGGAAATTCAAGGAACTTTCCTTGTTAAAATAGTTTGGATTAGAGGGGGACATCATGGTCTCTCAAGTCATGACAAGATGAATCCAGGTAGACGATCATCAGTGGTCATGAATCTGGAACCACAGTTACAAAATGTGTAGGAAAGAACTGCAGATGGACGCATAATTCCACCGGGTGGCGCAGTCAACGATGGCAGTCGCCAACAGTCTGTCTGTCTTTTTGTATTTTTTGTTATTTTTAGTGTGTTTTAAAAAGTTTGTGTTAAAGTTCTCTGGTTTGTTTTATGCGGGGGGTGGGGGAGGGCGTCGGGGGAAACTTTTTTTCAATCTCTTACCTTGCTGGAGATGCGATTTTATTTCTGGATCGTAACTGCGGCCTAACATGGAGCTGGAGGCCTTGCTCGAGACTGACTTTGAGCCCCACTGCGGGGCCGTGGACTTACTATCGGAGCCTGCGATCCCTTGCCTGAGATCGACGCTCCAACCGCGGCCTGCGGATTTCACCATCGAGGAGCTCGCAGTCTCGGGTAGAGACTGATGTTGGGAAGCTCCAAAGTCGCAGGAGGTTTGACCAGCCCCGACCCAGGGTCAGATCGCCCGATGCGGAGCAGCTGAGACCCCCCCGATGCGGGAGCTTGATCGCCCCGATGCGGAGGGCTCGACCGCCAGTTGCGGGAGCCAAGATCGCCCTGTCAATGGAAGGCTCGAGGCCCCCGACTGCAGGAGAACAAAGAAGGGTTGAACTGTTTTTTCGCCTTCCATCACAGTGAGGAATGTGGAGGAGACACTGTGGTGGATGTTTATGTTAAAATGTATTTTGTCTGTCTTGTTGCTTTTTATTGGTATGACTGTATGGCAAATCAAGTTCCTCGTCTGTTGCAAAACGTACTTGGCTAATAAAGTATGATTGTGATTATGATTATTAAAATGCTGGTTAACTCAGTGGGTCAGACAGCATCGCTAAAAGAAAGTGAATAGGTGACATTTCAGGTCGAGAGTCTTCTTCATAGAGTCTGAAGAAGGGTCTCGACCTGAAACGTCACCTATTCCTTTTGCTGCCTGACCCACTGAGTTACTCCAACATTTTATGTCTGACAACAGTTACAAGATTGAATGCACAGTAAAATTCTGATAACCCAGCATCTGATTATTTGAAGTAGGATGGTCTGGAATCTGACTCACTCGGTAGTTGGGAAAGTGAACCAAGGGCCTGGAGTGTGGGAATCCAGAGTGTGGCTGGAGACGGGACCAGGGCTGTGGGGTGGAGTGTGTGGCTGCAGCCACGGTTTGTAACACCAGGGATCAGTAAGGCTGCTAGGTTTGCAACCTGAACCAGGATTGGGAGTGCTTGTGCATTCCTCACTCCCTTTAAGCTCAATGGTTCACTGCAACACAATTAGATGTTACTTATATTAATACACCAAATACGCTCACTTGTTTGAGATGTTACTAGACCAAGTGGACCGGTTGGGCCCAAACCTCTCCTGCATAGGTGCTATCCTCCCCCTCTCCTTTTAGTATATTGTTACAGTAACATAATATAATTATCAGTGAGACTGGTGAGATTTGTGGCACAGTGGTGCAGCACAAAATGAGGCAGAGTGACGCAGCCTCACAGCGCCAGAGATGTGGCTTTAATCGTGACCTCAGGAGATGTCTGTGCGGAGTTTGCACATTTCGCCTGCGACTGTCTGGGTTCCTCCGGGTGCTCCGGTTTCCGCCCACATTTCAAAGACGCGTGAATTTATAGGTTAATTGGCTTCTGTAAAATGCTCCCTAGTGTGTAGGGAGTGGAAGAGAACGTGGGATAACTGAGAACTAGTGTGAACGGGTGATTGAAGGTCAGCATGGACTCGATGGGCAGAAGGGCCTGTTTCCATGCTGTGTCTCTAAATAAATTAAAAAGAGCATGTGAAAGAAAACCAGGTGACTTTAAAGGAAGCACAGGAAAAAAGATCCTGTTGGGATCTGAAAGGAAATGTGGACTCGGGGCCTCGGTGAGTCTGTAAAGAGTGAGTTTAAAAGGAGTGCAAGCAATCGGGCACCAACAGTATCTAGGGAGTGCAAGAGACATCACGTGTTGGAGACAGAATCCGAACTATGAAGAATTCAAAATAATCAGATGGGAGATAAAAGTAATTGTACTGTATTGTCAAGAGGAAGCTGGACTGGTTCCCGGCTGAGCAAAGAGCACGTCTGTAGAAGGTGAGCGGCCATTTGGAAGGTATCGCTGGAGTTTAGAAGGATGAGACGGAACCTCTTCGAAACTTACCGAATAGCGAAAGGCCTGGATAGAGTGGATGTGGAGAGGATGTTTCCGCTAGTGGGGGAATTTAGGACCAGAAACCATAGCCTCAGACTCAAAGGCCATTCCCTTAGAAAGGAAATGAGGAGAGATTTCTTGAGTCAGTGGGCAGTGAATCATTGGAATTCATTGCTACAGAAGGCTGTGGAGACCAAGTCAATGGATATTTGATAGATTCTTGATTAGTACAGTTATCGGCAGAAGGCAGGAGAATGGGGTTGAGAGGGAAAGATAGATCGGCCCTGATTGAATGGCGGAGTAGACTTGATGGGCTGCATTGCTTAATTCTGCTCCATGAACTTATGTATCCTAGTTTCATGCCCTTGACTGGTTTCAGTGGCATGTTTTCAGGAGTATTGTTAGTTAGGGATTTTGCCTGCTTCTTGCATTCCCCAGGAGATTATATGACTGTGGAGAATGGAAAGGTTGTGGAGGATAGGAGCATTTAGTTGTGCCACTCAGCATTGTAAGTGCCATACTAATGTACCTGCCAATCCTCTGGCTGTCAAACTATCTCTGTGATGGGATGCATGCACAGGGATTCGGTGAATTCTGCCCCAATTTACACCCATAATTTATAAGCTCTCCAACTGGAACGACAAGTGTTTATTTAATATTCTTCAAAAATTTCTGACCAGATGGCTGCGTGCAAAATACAAAAACACCATCTCCAAATCCGGAACCGTTCACAGTCTGTGGGCTGTAATCATTTCCCAGGTTAAAATGTTGATCATTTTAATTACTTGCCTGAACAGATACCGTGATCAGGGACCTGGGGATGTGAGTTACATTTCACTTGTGCACAGAATTGGTGTAGGTTATCCAGTCCACACTCTCGAGAGGGAGCTCGCCCACCGATCAGAAATTTGGACAAATTCTACCCGTATCTTAGAACCTCAAGTGTAACTTTGAGGGGATGCAGGCAATGATATGGTGAGAAATGGGAATGTGTCCCAACACACACAACATCCCTCCTCTTCTTCCCATTTCAGTGCAAAGAAGTGTTCACACCACCTCTCCTTGGTTCATTCATCCATCAATTATACCGATTCCCCAGGCGACATTTCTCCTGGAAAATCAAGGTGATGCCACACCTGCCCATTTAGTGCTTCCTTTTTCATCCACCAGGGACCCAAACGTTCCCTCCAGCGATTCACTTGCACTTCTTCCAACCTTGTGCACTGTGTTCAGTGCTCACAATGTGAAGAGTCAAGAGTATTTTATTGTTGTATGTCCCAGATAGAACAATTAAATTCTTACTTGCAGCAGCACAACAGAATATGTAAACATTGTATATATGTATGTATGTATATATGTATGTATGTGTATGTGTATGTATATGTATATATATGTATATATATGTATGTATATGTATGTATGTATGTGTGTATGTGTATGTGTATGTGTATGCAAGCAGCAGCAGCAGCAGCAAGCAGCACCAAACTGTGTTACTTGGGAAGTAGTGTGTGGGGATTGTGTGGGGATAGTAAGGAGTAAGACCTGTGTGATCTCCCGGACAAGTTTCGATTTGGATTGGAGAGGAATTTCCCGGATTTTTTCCCAAATTGGCCTGGGTTTTTTATCTGGTTTTTCGCCTCTCCCAGGAGATCACTCAGTTCTTTTGGGTGGGCGGTTGAAGCGGTTGGAGTAGCGGCCGGGCGGTAGGTTTAGTAACCGAGCACGGGGCTTTGTTTGGAGAGTATGACTGCCAGGGCAGTTTTTTGTTCTGGGTGTCGGATGTGGGGAATCTGGGAGTCTGATAGTCTTCCAGACATCCACATCTGCGCCAGGTGCGACGAGATGGGGCTCCTAAGGGACCGTATTAGGAACCTGGAGCGGCAGATTGATGACCTCCGTCTGGTCAGGGAGAGTGAGGAGGTTATAGATAGGAGTTACAGAGAGGTGGTCACTCCTAGACCACGGGAGGTAGACAAGTGGGTCACTGTTAGGGGGGGCAAGGAGCAGAGGCAGGGACTAGGGAGTACTCCGGTGGCTGTACCCCTTGGAAATAAGTACTCCTGTTTAAGTACTGTTGGGGGGGACTGCCTACCTGGGGGCAGCGACGGTGCACGGGCCTCTGGCAAGGAGTCCGGCCCTGTTGCTCAGAAGGGTAGGGAAAGGAAGAGGAGAGCATTAGTAATAGGGGACTCTATAGTGAGGGGGTCAGATAGGCGTTTCTGTGGACGCAGTCGGGAGACCCGGATGGTGATTTGCCTCCCCGGTGCCGGTGTCCGGGATGTGTCTGAGCGTGTCCAGGATATCCTGAAAGGGGAGGGAGAGGAGCCAGAGGTCGTGGTACATATAGGTACCAACAATATAGGTAGGATAAGGGAAGAGGTCCTGAAAGGAGAATTTAGGGGGCTAGGAAGAGAGTTAAAAAAAAGGACTTCCAAAGCAATAATCTCAGGCTTACTGCCTGTGCCACGCGATAGTGAGAATAGGAATGGAGTGAGGTGGAGGATAAATACGTGGCTGAGGAACTGGTGCAGGGAGCAGGGTTTCAAGTTTCTGGATCATTGGGACCTCTTCTGGGGGAAGTATGACCTGTACAAAAAGGACGGGTTGCATCTGAACCTGAGGGGAACCAATATCCTGGCGGGGAGATTTGCTAAAATAATTGCGGAGACTTTAAACTAATACGGTTGGGGGGAGGGACTCAAACACAGATAGCTAACAGGCAGTGTGTGAGGCAGGAGGCAGAAAAGGGAAACACTCAGACCCAATATGTAGGAGAGAAAGAAGGGAAAAGAAATAAACTGAGAATAAGAAATTATGGGTCCCTTAAATGTGTATATTTTAATGCTAGGAGCATTGTAAGAAAGGTGGATGAGCTTAGAGCCTGGATTGACATCTGGAAGTATGATGTTGTGGCGATCAGTGAAACATGGTTGCAGGAGGGTTGCGATTGGCAATTAAATATTCCAGGATTTCATTGTTTCAGATGTGATAGAATCGGAGGGGCAAGAGGTGGGGGTGTTGCATTGCTTGTCAGGGAGGATATCACAGCAGTGCTTTGGCAGGACAGACTAGAAGGCTCGATTAGGGAGGCTGTTTGGGTGGAACTCAGAAATGAGAAAGGTTTAGCAACACTTATAGGGGTGTATTATAGACCGCCAAATAGGGAACGAGAATTGGAAGAGCAAATATGTAAGGAGATAGCAGATATTAGTAGTAAGCACAGAGTGGTGATTGTGGGTGATTTCAATTTTCCGTATATAGACTGGGAATCGCATTCTGTTAAAGGGCTGGATGGTTTGGAGTTTGTAAAATGTGTGCAGGATAGTTTTTTGCAGCAATACGTAGAGGTGCCTACCAGAGAAGGGGCAGTGTTGGACCTCCTGTTAGGAAATGAGATGGGTCAGGTGACAGAGGTATGTGTTGAGGAGCACTTTGGGTCTAGTGATCACAATGCCATTAGTTTTAATATCATTATGGAGAAGGTCAAATCTGGACCAAGGGTTGAGATTTTGGATTGGAGAAAGGCTAATTTTGAGGAGATGAGAAAGGATTTAAAAGGAGTGAAATGGAAATTTTTGTTTTATGAAAAGGATATAATAGAGAAATGGAGGATATTTAAAGGTGAAATTTTGAGAGTATAGAGTCTTTATGTCCCTGTTCGGTGGAAAGGAAAGAATAATAATTTGAAAGAGCCGTGGTTTTCCAGGGAAATTGGACACTTGGTTCGGAAAAAGAGGGAGATATACAATAAATATAAGCGGCAGGGAGTAAATGAGGTTCTTGAGGAATATAAAGAATGTAAAAGGAATCTTAAGAAGGAAATTAGAAAAGCGAAAAAAAGATATGAGGCTGCTTTGGCAAGTAATGTAAAAGTAAACCCCAAGGGGTTCTACAGATATGTCAATAGCAAAAGGATAGTGAGGGATAAAATTGGTCCATTAGAGAGTCAGAGTGGTCAGCTATGTGCTGAGCCGGAAGAAATGGGGGAGATATTAAACAATTTCTTTTCTTCGGTATTTACCGAGGAGAAGGATATTGAATTATGTGAGGTAAGCGAAACAAGTAGAGTAGTGATGGAAATTATGAGGATTAAAGAAGAGGAGGTACGGACACTTTTGAAAAATATAAAAGTGGATAAATCTCCAGGTCCTGATAGGATATTCCCTCGGACATTGAGGGAAGTTAGTGCAGAAATAGCAGGGGCTATGACGGAAATATTTCAAACGTCATTAGAAACGGGGATGGTGCCGGAAGATTGGCGCATTGCGCATGTTGTGCCCTTGTTTAAAAAAGGTTCTAAAAGTAAACCTAGCAATTATAGACCTATTAGTTTGACGTCTGTGGTGGGAAAATTAATGGAAAAGATACTTAGGGACAATATATATAATTATTTGGATAATCAAGGCCTGATTAGAAACAGTCAACATGGATTTGTGCCTGGAAGGTCATGTTTGACTAATCTTCTTGAATTTTTTGAAGAGGTTACCAGGGAAATTGATAAGGGCAAGGCTGTGGATGTTGTCTATATGGACTTCAGTAAGGCATTTGACAAGGTTCCACATGGAAGGTTGATTAAGAAGGTTAAATCGTTGGGTATTAATAGTGAGGTTGCAAGATGGATTTAACAATGGCTGAATGGGAGATACCAGAGGGTAACGGTTGACAATTGTATGTCAGGTTGGAGGCCAGTGTCTAGTGGAGTACCCCAAGGATCTGTGTTGGGTCCACTGTTGTTTGTCATTTACATTAATGATCTGGATGATGGTGTGGCAAATTGGATTAGTAAATATGCAGATGATACTAAGATAGGTGGAGTAGTTGATAGTGAGGTAGATTTTCAAAGTCTACAGAGAAACTTGGGCCTTTTGGAAGGGTGGGCTGAAAGATGGCAGATGGAGTTTAATGCTGATAAGTGTGAGGTGCTGCATTTTGGTAGGACAAATCAAAATAGGACGTACAGGGTAAATGGTAGGGAATTGAGGAATGCAGTGGAACAGAGGGATCTGGGAATAACTGTGCATTGTTCCCTGAAGGTGGAATCTCATGTGGATAGGGTGGTGAAGAAGGCGTTTGGTATGCTTGCCTTTATAAATCAGAGCATCGAGTATAGAAGTTGGGATGTAATGTTAAAATTGTACAGGGCATTGGTGAGGCCGAATCTGGAGTATGGTGTGCAGTTCTGGTCGCCAAATTATAGGAAGGATGTCGACAAAATGGAGAGGGTACAGAGGAGATTTACTAGAATGTTGCCTGGGTTTCAGCACTTAGGCTACAGAGAGAGGTTGAACAGGTTGGGTCTTTATTCTTTGGAGCGTAGAAGGTTGAGGGGGGACTTGATAGAGGTTTTTAAAATTTTGAGAGGGACGGACAGAGTTGACGTGGGTAGGCTTTTCCCTTTGAGAGTGGGGAAGATTCCAACAAGGGGACATAGCTTCAGAATTGAGGGACAAAGGTTTAGGGGTAACATGAGGGTGAACTTCTTTACTCAGAGGGTGGTGGCTGTATGGAATGGGCTTCCGGTGGAAGTGGTGGAGGCTGGCTCGATTTTATTATTTAAGAGTAAATTGGATAGGTATATGGATAGGAGGGGATTGGAGGGTTATGGTCTGAGTGCAGGTAGATGAGACTAGGTCAGGGAGAATGGTCGGCGTGGACTGGTAGGGCCGGACAGGCCTGTTTCCATGCTCTAGTTGTTATATGTTATATGTTATATGTATGTATATGTATGTATATGTATGTATATGTATGTATATGTATATATATGTATATATATGTATGTATACGTATGTATATGTATGTATATGTATGTATGTGTATATACACACAGAAAACAAACAATAATAGTGCAATAATAGTCTATTGTAGTTCAGAGCTACAATGTGGCCTCCTCTCTAGAGGAGAAGCCAAATGCAGGTCGGGTGACCACTTTGCGGAACACCTTGTAGGCACGAAGAACTGCAGATGCTGGTTATACCAAAGATAGACACAAAGTGCTGGAGTAACACTGAGTCGGGCAACATCTCTGGAGACAAAGAATGGGTGATGTTTCAGGTCGGGAACCTTCTTCAGACTCTTGTTACTTTAATTCATCACTTCACTCCCACTCCCACCTCTCCGTCTTTGGCCAATGAAACCCAACCATAAGCAGTTCCCCAGCTTCTCTGAATGCATTCAAGAGAGAGCTGGATAGAGCTCTTAAGGATAACGGAGTCAGGGGGTATGGGGAGAAGGCAGGAACGGGGTACTGATTGAGAATGATCAGCCATGATCACATTGAATGGCGGTGCTGGCTCAAAGGGCTGAATGGCCTCCTCCTGCACCTATTGTCTATTGTCTATTGGCCTTCCAGACTCAAAATTGAATCAAACATCTGAGGCGATTGGTTATTCTAGCCTCACATATCCTGTGTTTTGGTGATTTTTCTCTCCCCTATGTTATGATTTAAATTATATTTGTATTCAATTAGCACCTTCTCCAGAGACCCATCATCAACTTCTCTCATCTGGCACCACCACCATTGTGCCATTCACTCCATCCTTCTAGTCCTCACACTATCACAAACTCTCACTTTTGTTCCCTCTGTACCTCCTTTAACTCAGTTCTCCCCAACTTAAAACATGTATGAATAATGCCATCTGGCCCTTTCAACCTGAACTCCATGGATGAAGATCATGATTGTCCTTTATCAGCACTGTTTTCTAGCACTAGCCTTACATCCTTAATGCCCAGAAATATGTCAACCTCTGTTTACCGTGAACTGGGAAAGATGAATCCATTTGGACTTGTGCTCTCAAGTTTAGAAGACTGTGAAGTAATTTTACAGAAATCTAGACAGTAGATTGCAAGGGTTGGAAGGTAAAACTGCAGATTTCAGAAATGTGAATAAAAGCAGAGAATTCTGGGGATATTCAGCAGATCAGGCAGGAACTTTGTAGAGAGAAAACACATCTGTTTCAGGCCAATGAGCATTTGCCTGGACGAGGAAAGAGAACAAATGTGGGTGTGAAATTAGTGGGTGGGTGGAGGTGGGGAGAACAGAGGAAAGGTCTGTGAAAGGGTGCAGACAAAGGTTGTTCAGATGACAACTGCTTTTGGTACCATCTAAGGGAGGGAAATGAATGCTCATTGCTCATCTATCTGGAGGAGATATCAGTAGAGGAAGGTGAATGAAGACAGATAGAGGAACACAGAAGTTGCTGCAAATCAAAGAGAATATTGGAATCTCGGAATAGTGAGATGATATTCACCCAGTTGGGAATTCAGAACCAGGAGTCACAATCACAATATAAATTGTCGGCCATTAAGAACTGAGATGAAATGACATTTCTTCACCCAGACCATAATGAATCTTTGGCATTCTCTCCCAAGTTAGGGATGAATCTTTTGACATCATAGGAATCAAGCAGCGGAGGATCAGTGGAGGAAAGTGGCAATGAGGTAAAAGATTGGAAATAACATTGACTGGCGGAGCATGTGTGAGGGGCTGAAAGGCTTCTACATCTTATATTCTTTTGTTTGGGAGGTGAGAAGGGGCTTGCAATGGTGAAGAGATAGTAGGAAGATCAGGAAAGTTGTGCTGATGGGAATGTCACGAGGTGTGATGGAGAGATGGCGGGGAGGTTAGCAGATATAAAAGAGATATAGTGGGGAGTTCAGGAGAGGAAATGAAGAGATGTCAAAAGGAACAGGAGAGGTGATGATGAGATGATGGGACAGAGAGAGGTGATTGTGAGATGGTGAGTAGATCTGGTGCTATGGATAAGTGTTAGGTAAGTCAGGAGATGTGGTGCAAAGATGGCAGTGGGGCTGTGGGCAGAATTGGAGAAATGGTGGAGGCATGGTCAGAGGTCAGGAGGCCTAGCATCGAGGTCAGCAGAGATGGCAGGCAGGTTGAAAAAGGTGGTGAAGAGAGTTCAGGAGAGGTGGGTGTGTGCAAGGTGGTGTTCCAATAACAGCAAGTGAAGTGGCAGCGTGATGATGACCAATGGATAAGTTTGAGGAGTAGTATCCCATCTTTCAACTAGCCATAGTATAACAGTTCAACCAACAGTTTATGATTCAACTAGCCATGGGCTCAACAGTTTTAGGAAGGCACAGTGGTTAACGTTGCTACCTCACAGGTCCAGTGACCCAGGTTCGATCCTGACATTGGGCACAGTCCCAATGCAGGTTGCATGCTCTTCCTGAGACCATGTGGATTTCCTCCTACATCCTAAAGGCATGCAGATTAGTAGGTTAACTAGCCACTGTAAATTGCCTTAGTGTGGAGTTGAGTGGTAGACTCGAAGGCAGTAGGTGGGGATGCAGGCAGAATAAAATGCAATTGTTCTAAACGAGGGACTCTAGGGGCAAAGATTCTGTTTCTAGTCTCCATGACTCAACTTTGATTGATCAAATCTGCCACTTCTGGTTTGTCACAGTCACCAGTAGTCTGCGTTCACTTGCACCATCCTACACACTAAGGACAATTTGAAATTTTTACCGAAGCCAATTAACCTACAATCCTGTATGTATTTGGAGTGTGGGAGGAAACTGGAGCACCCCCCACATGGTCACGGGGACAACATACATACTTGTACAGACAGCACCCGTAATCAGGATCTCCGGCACTGCAAGGCAGCAACTTTACCACTGCGCCACCATGCCTCCCATAGCCGTAAGAAAATTGGAAGACTAGTGACTAGTGGGGTGCTACAAGGCTCAGTGCTGGGACCCCAGTTATTTACAGTATATATGAATGATTTAGACAATGGAATTAAATGTAACATCTCAAAGTTTGCAGATGACACAAAACTGGGTGGCAGTGTGAGCTGTGAGGATGCTATGAGGCTGCAGGGTGACTTGGATAAGTTGTGTGAGTGGGCAGATGCATGCAGATGCAGTATCATTTGGATAAATGTGAGGTTATCCACTTTGGTGGCAAGAACAGGAAGGCAGATTATTATCTGAATGATGTCAGATTAGGAAAAGGGGAGGTACAATGACACCTGGGTGTCCGTGTGCATCAGTCACTGAAAGTAAGCATGCAGGTACAGCAGGCAGTGAAGAAAGCTAATGGCATTTTGGCCTTCGTTGCGAGAAGATTTGAATTTAGGAGCAAGGAGGTCCTACTGCAGTTGTACAGGGCCCTGGTGAGACCGCTCCTGGAGTATTGTGTTCAATTTTGTTCTAATTTAAGGAAGGACATTATTGCTATTGAGGGAGTGCAGCGTAGGTACACCAGGTTAATTCCCAGGATGGCGGGACTGACATATGATGAAAGAATGGATCGACTGGGCTTGTTTTCACTAGAATTTAATAGGATGAGAGGGGATCTTATGGAAACATATAAAATTCTTAAGGGATTAAGGGACAGGAGAGATACAGGAAAAATGTTCCCGATGTTGGGAGAGTCCAGAACCAGGGGTCACAGTTAAGAAAAAGGGGTAGGCCATTTAGGACTGAGATGAGGAAAAACTTTTTCACTCAGAGAGTGAAGGCAGTGGAGCCAATTCACTGGATGTTTTCATGAGAGAGTTAGATTTAGCTCTTAATGCTAACGGAATCAAGGGATATGGGGAAAAAGCAGGAACGAAGTACTGATTTTGGATGGTGATATTGAATGGCCTACTCCTGCACCTATTTTCTATGTTCCTAAGATTTCTGAGCAAAATGGGGGCAAGAGCGAACATGAGTGATAATGATTGTGCTGAACCCACAAAACATTCCAGAGTCCATGGTGACACAGGACCAGGCTCCTGCAGTCACGACACTGTAGGAAGTAGAACTCCGCACACTTCCACCCTCGGGGACACAGCACTTGCCTTCTGTTGGCAGAAACGGGTCTGAAAATAGCACTGACACCATTTGAAATCACAGTGAGAGCTGTACAACAGCTGGAAAGTAGGGCAAGGACCATGAGGATGCAATACTTACTGGAAAGAGCTAATTACTGAGCTCCATCTGCAAAGCAGTGCCTGAGGAGATACAGGGCAGGTAGATTAGTTCCAACTGACCTATGTCAGGAAATGCGGAGAAATTTGAAACACCTAACTTAGAAATTAAACTGGCATTATCATCATTACTCTAAAGGTCACCCCATTCTGCATTTTCTTTTTGTTTCTATTATTAATTGCCCCTCCAAGATTTTTCAAATTGAGTTTCAAATTGGCTGGGCTGGAATGAAAGTAGTGAATGTCCCCTAATTTTCACAGAACAGTTGATTATCATAACTCCTATTTATGCTGATTTGTACAGTTTTGGTGGGAGATGAAAGCAAAATGCAAGTCAAATTTAGCTCCCTTTTTAATTGAACAGGTTTTCTTTGGCTGCTCACTTGCATGGCACATGATTTTCATTCACTTCAATGAGCAGTAAGTTGAAAAAGCCCAGAATATGCTACGGGGCCCTGACTCTAACTATTTCAATTGGACCTGAAGAGAAAAAGGCAGTTCAATAAGAAACAAAAAAAATACAAATGCAGAGTCAATGTTTGAAGTGGAAGAAGAGGTCTTCAACTTGAAATAGAGTCACAGGGTCATACAGAGTGGAAACAGGCCCTTCGGCCCAACTTACCCACACTGATCCACATGTCCTATCTTCACTAGTCTCACTTGCCTGTATTTGGCCCATATCCCTCTAAACCTGTCTCAACTAACTCCCCATACAGCTTGTTCCATACACCCACCATTCTTTGTGTTTAAAAAGTTACCTTTCGGATTCCTATTAAATATTTCCCCCTTCACAGTAAACCTATGTCCTCTGGTTCTTGATTCCCCCTCTCTGAGCAAGAGACGCTGTGCATCCACCCGATCTATTCCTCTCATGATTTTATATACCTCTGCAAGATATGTTGTTTCTGTTTTTACATCTTATTACTAAATGTTACTTTGTTTCCTCTCCACAGATGCTGCCTGTCCAGGTGAGTATTTTCTATTTTAATTTCAGATTTCCAGTTTCTGCTTTTTTAAAACCGTTTTCATTAAGTTGCTGTCTCTGTTTGCAGGAAAACTAAGTTTTCCTCTGTCCTCCATCATTGCCTGATGTACTGCATACTTCCGGAGCTCTGTTTCTGCTTTCAGCAGCAGCTCTGACCTACATTACATTGCTTTAACGTCTTTGCTTTCTCCCTGCAACTGCTTTCATTAGTCCATTTATCCCATGGCTCCATAAACATTGAAATCACCTGGGCAAGCCTGATCTCATCTTTTGTCTTCCCCGTCTATTCTGAATTTTAAAACCAACTTTCGTTTTCGCTCTTTCCCAGTTCTGCCCTTTATTTAAGGTGGAGATTGACAGCTTCTTGATTAGCACGGGTGTCAGGGGTTATGGGGCGAAGGCAGGAGAATGGGGTTGAGAGGGAAAGATAGCTTGGCCATGATTGAATGACGGAGTAGACTTGACGGGCCAAATGGCCCAATTCTGCTCCTAGAACTCATGAACGTATGACATAGTGTCATCAACCTGAATTGTTAACTCCGTTTCTCTTCCCACGGATGCCACCTGACCTGCTAAGTGTTTCCAGCATTTTCTGTTTTGATTTTATACTCGAGAGAGTTTATAATGGGAAAGTCACATTATGGGGGGCAAGAATTTCTAAAAGTGGAGCGTCTTAGAAGACAATGTGACTCAGAAAGGTCAATGAATAAGAAGCAGGTTTTCCGTGAAGGTCGAAGAGAAGCAACAGCCAGAAGCAGCGAGAGCGAGTATTGTCTGGAAGTATGTGAGTCAGAGGGAAAGAAGATTTAAAGGCCCAGGTTCGAGTAATTTATAAATTAGCCCGAAGGTAGTTCATCAGGTAACAGATAAAGAAGTGCAGCTGTAGTGGAGCGGCCTTGTTGAGGTGAGGTGCCGGTGAGTAAAGTGTGAATCTTTGGCTTGAGAGTCTTTGGAGAGGAGGCTGAGGCAAGGACGCTACACTTGATCGAAATTTGTGATTTTTGTCCACTGAAGAAATGGCAGTCAAGTTGGTACAGTGTGTTTCCTGCAGGATGTGGGAAGTCAGGGACACCGGTGGTGCTTCTGGAAACTACGCCTGCAGGAAATGTATCCAGGTGCAGCTCCTGAATGAACGTGTTGGGGAACTGGAGAAGCAGCTGGATGACCTCAGGGCCATCTGGGAAAATGAAAGTTTCCTGGACAGGACCTACAGTGAGGTTGTCACGCCAAGGATACAGGAAGAGCGAAGGTGGGTGACTGTGAGAAAGGGGAGTAAATATGGAGTGCAGGAGACCCCGGTGGCTGTATCTAATGAAAACAGGTACACCCTCTTGGGAGCTGTCAGGGCAGACGATTCTTCCAGTCTGAGCAGCGGACAGGTTGGTGGCTCCATTCCTAGTGATGGGACTCGACCGGCGAGACCGACATCGGGCAGAGCCATAGTGGTGGGTGACTCCATTGTTTGAGGTGCGGACAGGTGATTCTGTGGCGGCAGGCGAGACTCAGAGATGGTCTGTTGGCTCCCTGGTGCCAGGGTTCAAGATGTCTCAGACCGATTTCAGAACGTCCTTGAGAGGGAAGGTGAGCAGCTGGAAGTAGTTGTGCACGTGGGCACAAACGACGTCGGGAAGAAGAGGAAGGAGGTTCTGCAACGAGAGTTTAGAGAGTTAGGATGAAAACTGAAAAGTAGGACTTCTAGGGTGGTTATCTCTGGATTGCTTCCTGCACCTCATGCTGGTAAGGGCAGGAACAGGGAGATAGGGGATCGGAATGTGTGGCTGGGGGGCTGGTGCAGTAAGGAGGGATTTAGATTACAGTATAGACCACTGGGATCTCTTCTGGGGTAGGGGTGAAATGTACAAAAGGGACGGTTTGCACCCAAACTGGAGAGGGACCAACGTTCTGGCAGTCAGATTTGCTAGTGCTACATGTGTGAGTTTAAACTAAATAGCGGGGGGAGAGAAGTAGACAAATTGGGAGTATAAAGATGGAGTTAAAGGGGAAATGAGTACAAGAAAAGTTACAAAAGACTCCCGAATTAATGGGAAGGAAAGTTCGAGAAGGGATAAGAGAGTAAGGTCAGGGGCAATAGTGACCGGTGTGAGAGGGGAGGTGAATACCGAAGTTAAAGTGCTGTATATGAATGAGCAAAGTATAAGAAATAAAGTGGATGTGCTTGAGGCTCAGTTAGAAATTGGCAAGTGTGATGTTGTGGGAATTACAGAGACATGGTTGCAAGAGGACCAGGGCTGGGAACTGAATATTCAGGGGTAAACGTCCTACATAGAAACATAGAAACATAGAAAATAGGTGCAGGAGTAGGCCATTCGGCCCTTCGAGCCTGCACCGCCATTCAATATGATCATGGCTGATCATCCAGCTCAGTAACCTGTACCTGCCTTCTCTCCATACCCCCTGATCCCTTTAGCCACAAGGGCCGCATCTAACTCCCTCTTAAATTTAGCCAATGAACTGGCCTCAACTACCTTCTGTAGCGGAGAATTCCACAGACTCACCACTCTCTGTGTGAAGAAATGTTTTCTCATCTCGGTCCTAAAAGACTTCCCCCTTATACTTAAGCTGTGACCCCTAGTTCTGGACTTCCCCAACATCGGGAACAATCTTCCCGCATCTAGCCTCTCCAACCCCTTAAGAATTTTATATGTTTCTATAAGATCCCTCCTCAGTCTTCTAAATTCCAGCGAGTATAAGCCTAGTCTATCCAGTCTTTCTTCATATGAAAGTCCTGCCATCCCAGGGATTAATCTCTCTCCCAGCATTCAAGAGAGAGCTAGATAGAGCTCTTAAGGATAGCAGAGTCAGGGGGTATGGGGAGAAGGCAGGAACGGGGTACTGATTGAGAATGATCAGCCATGATCATATTGAATGGCGGTGCTGGCTCAAAGGGCCGAATGGCCTCCTCCTGCACCTATTGTCTATTGTCTATTGTGGGCACTGGGGGTGAGGTAGCTTTCTTGGTAAGGAATAAAATTCAGTACCTTGCAAGGGGTGACATAGAATCAGGAGATTTTGAGTCAGTATGGATAGAACTGAGGAATTGTAAGGGTAAAAAGACCCTAATGGGAGTTATCTACAGGCCCCCAAACAGTAGCCTGGTTACAGAGTGCAAGTTGAATCAAGAGTTAAAATTGGCATGTAGCAAAGGTAATGCTACGGTGGTTATGGGAGATTTCAACATGCAGGTAGACTGGGAAAATCAGGTTGGTACTGGACCCCAGGAAAGAGAGTTTGTGGAGTGCCTCCGAGATGGATTCTTAGAGCAACTTGTACTGGAGCCTACCGGGGAGAAGGCAATTCTGGATATAGTGTTGTGTAATGAACCGGATTTGATAAGGGAACTCACGGTAAAGGAGCTATTAGGAGCTAGTGACCATAATATGATAAGTTTTAATCTACAATTTGAGAGGGAGAAGGGAAAATCGGATGTGTCAGTATTACAGTTGAGCAAAAAGGATTATGGAGGCATGAGGGAGGAGCTGGCCAAAGTTGACTGGAAAGAGACCCTAGCAGGGATGACGGTGGAACAACAATGGCAGGTATTTCTGGGAATAGTACAGAAGGTGCAGAATCAGTTCATTCCAAAGAGGAAGAAAGATTTTCAGAGGAGTAAGAGGTGACTGTGGCTGACAAGGGAAGTCAAGGACAGTATAAAAATAAAAGAGAAGTATAACATAGCAAACATGAACGGGAAGCCAGAGGATTGGGAAACTTTTAAAGAGCAACAGCAGATAACTAAAAAGGCAGCCCATTGTGGCTTGGGTAATGGGTGCTCAAGGAGGAGGTGGGACTGTTGTGAGATGATTGTTCTGTACCTGCCCACGCTCGTTGACTTGTGACAGATATGTCAGTCATGACGGCATTGGTTGAAGTGCTCGCCACATAGTCAACGTAAAGATAAAAGTACTTTCTTCATACTGAGGGCATCCTCCACATTGTGTTCCACTATCATCATGTTAAACATGATAGAACACATCTGGCAGCTTAAAGCCCAGTATCCATGAGGTGCTGTAGACCATCAGCCACAGTGGAAATCTATACCAGAGCAATCTGGCAATTGCATCTCCATTGCCCCACCATTATTTTCAAGCCAGGGACTCAACCCTGGTTCAGAAATGGTCCATCAAAAGAACAATCAAAACCCTTAAGACGGTGGCATCTATCATCAAGAATGTCCACCATCCAGGCCATGCCTTCTTCTCACTGCCACCGTCAGATAGGTGGCGTGGAAGCCTTAAGACCCAAACAACCAGGGTCTGGAAGAGCTACTTTCCTCCAACTATCTGTTTTTTAAATGGACCTGCCCAACCCTAATTCTAGTTTGACACCGGAACACTAAAGACCATCTCTTGTATTACCATGGACCTGTTTTCTAATTGTGTTTTGCACTTATGACTTTTTTTTGCACATTTAATGTTTGCTCTCTCTTGTATAATTAAATATCATTTCTGTTTTCACGCGTTGACTGAGTGTATGTGCCTGTGATACTGCTGCGAGCAAAATTTTCATTGCACGTGCACCTCACCGCATTTGTCATATGACAATAAATTTAACTGCATTGAATCCAGTAAATTGATTGATGCCATCAGAACCATTTAGGTTCACCAGGTTAATTCCCGGGATGGCAGGACTGACATATGATGAAAGAATAGCTATCGGGACTACATTTCTTCCCACCCGGTCTCCTGCAAAAAGTCTATTCCCTACTCCCAATTCCTCCGTCTACGCCGCACCTGCGCCTGGGATGAGGTGTTTCACACTAGGGCATCAGAGATGTCCTCATTCTTCAGGAAACGGGGCTTCCCCTCTTCCATTATAGATGAGGCTCTCACTAGGGTCTCCTCTACATCCCGCAGCTCCGCTCTTGCTCCCCCTCCCCCCACTCGTAACAAGGACAGAATCCCCCTCATTCTCACCTTCCACCCCACCAGCCAGTGTATCCAACAAATCATCCGTCAACATTTCCGTCACCTACAACGGGACCCCACCACAGGCCATATCTTCCCATCCCCTCCCCTTTCTTCGTTCTGCAGAGACCGTTCCCTCCGTAACTCCCTGGTCCGCTCGTCCCTTCCTACCCAAACCACCCCATCCCCGGGCACTTTCCCCTGCAACCGCACGAGATGCAACACCTGTCCTTTTACCTCCATCCAAGGACCCAAACAGTCTTTCCAGGTGAGACAGAGGTTCACCTGCACCTCCTCCAACCTCATCTATTGCATCCGCTGCTCCAGGTGTCAATTTATTTACATCGGCGAAACCAAACGCAGGTTCGGCGATCGCTTCGCTCAACACCTGCGCTTGGTCCGCGTTAACCAATCTGATCTCCCGGTGGCCGAGCACTTTAACTCCCCCTCCCATTCCCAGTCTGACCTTTCTGTCATGGGCCTCCTCCAGTGCCATAGTGAGGCCCACCGGAAATTGGAGGAACAACACCTCATATTTCACCTGGGCAGCTTGCAGCCCAGTGGTATGAACATCGACCTCTCCAACTTTAGATAGTTCCTCTGTCCCACTCTTCCCCTCCCCCTTCCCAGATCTCCCTCTATCTTCCTGTCTCCACCTATATCCTTCCTTTGTCCCGCCCCCCTGACATCAGTCTGAAGAAGGGTCTCGACCCGAAACGTTGCCCATTCCTTCTCTCCCGAGATGCTGCCTGACCTGCTGAGTTACTCCAGCATTTTGTGAATAAATACCGTCAATTTGTACCAGCATCTGCAGTTATTTTCTTATACTATGATGAAAGAATGGGTTGACTGGGCTTGCATTCACTGGAATTTAGAAGGATGAGAGGGGGTCTTATAAAAACATATAAAACATTTAAAAGATTGGACAGGCTAGATGCAGGAAAAATGTTCCTGATGTTAAGGGAGTCCAGAACCAGGGATCACAGTTTAAGAATAAGGGGTAGGCCATTTTGGACTGAGATGAGGGAACACTTCTTCACCCAGAGAGTTGTGAATCTGTGGAATTCTCTGCCACCGAAGGCAGTGGAGACCAATTCACTGGATGTTTTCAAGAGAGAGTTAGATTTCGCTCTTAGGGTTAAAGGAATTAAGGGATATGGGGAACAAGCAGGAATGGGGTACTGATTTTAGATGATCGGCCATGATCATATTGAATGGTGGTGATGGCTCGAAAGGCCGAATGGCCTACTCCTGCACCTATTTTTCTATGTTTCTATGATTTAAATGTTCTGATTGTATTTTGCAGGAGCAATTTGGTGTAATTGAAAACTTGCTTGGCTATTTGAGAAAGGCATGGGGTGAACTTTGAGCTCAGAGGTAGTAAGGAGATAAGATTTCTTTCTCATTTGTGAACAGGCTGATCTTAAAAACAACTTGGCATTTACATGGCCTCGATCTTTTAATTCCAAATTACTTCCCAAATGTCATTGTGAGATTCAAACTCGTGCGTCCCAATTACTTGTGCAGCTATCTGTATAACTAATCAAGTGACAAATCCACGCAACGCTGACATTTCCCTCTGTTAGATTTATTTTTGATATTTTCTGACCATGATTCAATCAATGAATGATAATTAGAAGAACATAATGTTTATGCATCAGTAAATCGCTCTCTTCACTCGCAAAAAAGAGAACCGCGTGCTGGACCCACTTGTTTACATTTTCCCAAATCGGAATTAATTGGAAGTTGATTGTAATGAATAGGAACAGGTTAATACATGCCTCGCTTAATAAGGTCCTTTTGTGATACTCTGCACAGCTGTTGCTCTGATTAAACTAATGTTCCCCATTAGAATGAATGCTAGTTCAGCTCGATAGAAGTTGCCCTAGGGAACGTTTACAACCCCCTTCCTTAACTTTACCCTGCCCAGTGTAAATGACACGACAGTGGCACCTAAGTTGGACACAAACTGCTGGAGTAACTCAGCGGCACAGGCAGCATCTCTGGAGAGAAGGAATGGGTGACGTTTTGGGTTGAGACCTTTCTTCAGACCCGACCCGACCCGATTCGAGTCTCGATCTGAAATATCACTCAGTCCTTCTCTCCAGAGATGCTGCCTGTCCCGCTGGGTTACTCCAGCATTATGTGTCTATCTTCAGTTTAAACCAGCATCTGTAGTTCCTTCATACATGAACAGTGGCACCTAGTTCATATTCATTGTTTCAAGGTTTCAGTGATGAAGGAGGCAGTGGAAACAATGGATACTTAGGCATGGGGCTAGAGGGGATTCAGAGGGACCTTTGTCACCCAGGGTGGAGTGGGTACTTGGAATACATAGCCCGAGGGAATAGTGGAAGCAGAGAGCAGAGTCATTGGCATCATTTAAGTGCCTAGGCGAGCACTTGAATTGCCAAGTGCTGGGGGATGGGATTAAAGTGGATGGGTGCTCACTGGTCTATGTGGATGTGGTGGGCCAAATGTCCGTTTTCCATGTTGTATGACTCTAAATGCAAATTTGAATGTTATCCTTCGGAACATAAAATTTGGGGATGCAGTAATTTCTCAAACGACGTGTGGAAAATACAAAATTCTTGGTGGGAACAGGTGACTTTGAAAATTGGACCCTTGGGTTCCAAAGTTCTCCAGCATGGTTCTATTTGATGATGGAAAATAACAGCTTTGAAAGATTGACAATGAGGATACTAGGAACTGCAGATGCTGGTTTACAAAAAAAGACAAAGTGCTGGAGTAATTCAGCCGGTCAGGCAGCATCTCTGAAGAACATGGATAGGTGATGTTTTGGGTTGGGACCTTTCTTCAGACTGATTGTAGAGGAGGGGAAAAAAAGTTAGAGGAGAGGAGGGTAATAGATTGATAAAGGTGAGGGTTTTTTTTTGATAGGTAGATGTTGATTATGATTCCTTCAATATCAAAAATCCATCAATCTTTGTCTTGAATGTAATGAAGGAGAAAGAGGCCATGAATGTAGTTCGAAGGGAATGAGGCATGGTGGGGAAATGAGAAATGGAAGCAAATCCAGGTGGGATATGCAGAAGGTGGAGGGTGGGAGGGCAGGGCGAAGAAGGGGGAGGTTGTTTGTAGGTTAGTGCATACCAGGTTGTTAGCTATCTTGTGTTGAAATTGTACAAGATGTGATGTGAATGTGTTCAGTTTTGGTCACTCTGTAGCAGGAAAGATTTCATTAGGGTGGAAAGAGTAGAGAAGATTTACAAGGATGTAGACAAGATTTGATGAATTGAGATCGGGAGATGTTGGGTGGCCTGGGACTTTATTCATTGGAACACCAGAGAGTAAGAGGTGATTTTTATTGAGGTGAATAAAATCATGAGCTGCAAAGATAGGTAAATGCACAGGTTTTCTGCCAGGTTCGCGGGCATAAATAAAGGGAAGAGGGGGAAGTTTTAATAAGAACTTGAGACTACATTTTCACATGGAGGGTGATGGGTATATGGAACAAGCTGCCATGGAAGTGGTTGAGGCAGGTACAATAATAAGATTTAAAGACATTTGGACATGTATATGAATGGGATAGGTTGGAGGGATATGGGCCAAATGTGGACAAATGGGGCAAGCTTAGTTGGAGCACCTTGGTTGGCATGGATGAGTTGGCCAATGGGTCTGATTCCGTGCTGTATGAATCTATGACATGAAACCCAGGATGACAGATAACCAAATGGGAAAGAGGAAGGGTGATAGAGCAAACACAACTAATCTGAAGCAGAACAGACTGCAAATGCTGGAATCTGTAGCAAAACAAGGAGACCAATTGGAGGAATTCTGTGGAGGGAAATGGTCAAAGTTTAGGATCAAGAACCTTAATCACGACTGGAAGTAGCAGGCAGTATGTCTGATCCGCTGAGTTACTCCAGCATTTTGTGTCTATCTTCAGTGTAAATCAGCATCTGCAGTTCCTTCCTACACAGCCAGTATTACATTGCGGGACAATCTGCTGTTAGGAGTGGCACAGCGGTAGAGTCGCTGCCTTATAGTGCCAGAGACCTGGGTTTGATCCTGACTATGGGTGTTGTCTGTGCAACACCTCCCTCTGACTGCATGGGCTCTGCATGGGCTCCACTGCAATGATGTACAGGTTTGTAGGTTAATTGGTTTCAGTAAAATTGTAAATTGTCCCTAGCGGGTAGGACGAGTGGTAGTGTACGAGGGCGATCGCTAGTCAGCGTGGACTCGGTGGGCCGTAGGACCTGTTTCCGCGCTGTATTTTTGTCCCTGGATGGTGGTGAGGGAGGAGGAGTAGGGACAGGTGTTACCCCTCCAATGTTACAGGAGAAGGTGCCTCAGGATAGGGAAGTGGATGTAGAGGAGTGAGCAAACGGTGGGGCGGCACGGTAGCGCAGCGGTAGAGTTGCTGCCTTACAGCGAATGCAGCGCCGGAGACTCGGGTTCGATCCTGACTACGGGTGCTGTACTGTACGGAGTTTGTACGTTCTCCCCGTGACCTGCGTGGGTTTTCTCCGAGATCTTCGGTTTCCTCCCACACTCCAAAGACGTACAGGTTTGTAGGTTAATTGGCTGGGCAAATGTTTTTTTTAAATCGTCCCTAGTTGGTGTAGGATAGTGTTAATGTGCGGGGATCGTTGGGCGGCGCGGACCCGGTGGGCCGAAGGGCCTGTTTCTGCGCTGTATCTCTAAATCTAAAAAATCTAAAACCAGGGAATCACAGGCTGAACACTGAATTGTCTCCTTTCAGGTAACCTGGTCCTTCTTTGTCCCTTTATCTCCTCCTATCTACCCTGTCCACATGTGTCTCCTCAAATAAAACAGGCCCTTCGGCCCACCGAGTCCAAGCTGACCAGCGATCGCCTTCGTACACTACCACTCATCCTACTCACTAGGGACAATTTACAATTTTACTGAAACCAATTAACCTACAAACCTATACGTCTTTGCAGTATGGCAGGAAACTGGAGCACCTGGAGAAAGCCCATGCAGTTACAGGGAGGTGGTGTACAGACAACACCCGTAGTCAGGATCGAACCCAGGTCTCTGGCACTGTAAGGCAGCCACGCTACCATTGCACCACCCCTAACAGCAGATTGGCTGTAAGACAACATCTGAATCATTCTGTGTACACACAGGAAATTACTAATCCCCATGTAATTTATAACCCTCTGTCTTGAGGTAGAATTATAAAGCTGCATACATTCAAACACAATGCCCACATAATCCTGTTGTGCCTAATGCAAGTGTTATTTTTTGAATTTTTTAAACATATGATCAACTTCTCTTCATAACAATAGGGAGTCTGGGGCATTACTATCAGTCCAGAAGGCAAGACAGAACATGTTGAAATAATCAGAATAATGCAAAATTATACTCTAAAAGAAAAAATGCACAGTAATAAGCTGCTCTATGAAGATTTGTTCTAAACAGTGCTTGCTGAAACACAAAAAAACAGAGAGAAACAATCTGAAGAACAGTCATGTAAGGGTTGTGTGGCTCAACGTATCATTGGTTGGCTGAGAATGGACAATGTTGTGAGAGAGAAGTAAAAAGGGTTAATTGATTTAAACTAAGGACCATGAGAACCGCGGATAAGAACCGCAAGAACAAATCCCTCCGATCTTTGGATATCTTGCCCTTATCCTCGTGAGGAATGTCACTATTTATTCTTTGGATATCTTGCCCTTATCCTCGGAACGTCACTAGTTCCTTGGATATCTTGCCCTCTCCTCGGAATGTCACTATTTGTTCTTGCGGTTCTTATCCGCGGTTCTCATGGTCCTTAGTTTAAATCAATTAACCCTTTTTACTTCTCTCTCACAATGTCTTTAGTTTAATTTCCCTTTGTTTAGAGATACAGCACGGAAACAGGTCCTTCGGCTTACCGAGTCTGTGCCGACCAATGATCCCTGCATATTAACACTGTCCTAAACACACGAGGGACAATTTACAGTGTTACCAAGCCAATTAACCGACAAACCTGCATATCCTTGGATTGTGGGAGGAAACTAGAATACCCGGAGAAAACCCACACAGGTCACGGGCAGAACTTATAAATTCCATACAGACAGCAATCATCGTCAGAATCTAACCCTGGTCTCTGGCGCTATAAGGAAGTAATTACCGCTGCACCATTGTGCAGTCCAAATATCACAGCTTTGTAGCTGCTGCATTGCACCATGAGTATTTGTATAACTGCCTGACTGGATAAGATAGAACAGGAGGCAAGAGCATGCTTGAGAAAGGATTGGACCTCGTGTTCCCCATTGTGCTTTATGCAAATGTTGGCACTGTAATACTCAGTCATGTTATTAATAAAAAAAACTTGACTTAATTGGGGTCTTTCATGAAATCAAGTTATCAAAAAGTGCTTTACTGTCAGTAGAGCATTTTCTGAAATCTAGTTATTGCTGGAAAGTAGGGCATGAGAGAGCCAGTTTGTGAAGAGCAAATCCTAGCCGAGCATCAGTGGGGAAATGAGACAAAGTAGTGTTTTAATGACATTATATTTGGGGGGGGTAAATATTGGTCAGGGTGCTGGAAATACTGCAACTGAGAGAATTAGTGTTTAACTGACCACCCAACCCATGTATCTGTGGGTGACACGCTCCAGCTAGGCTCAACATTAATACAGCATGTGCCCGTAAAGTTCAGTATAGGCAAACTGGGCGAAGAACTTAAAAATATTTTTTTCATGAATAACCAGACTTTGGGTCAGATCTGGTGAGACCCAAGATACAACCAGCTTGACTTTCAAAACAGTACCACAGGGACTTTCAAGTCTAAGTCAGTTACCAAATGGGGACTGAGTTTAATGGATCAAACAAAAGCCTGAACCTCTTACAACGTAGTACTTCCTCTCTACCTCATTTAAACTTCACACTTGGAAGCCCTTCTTCAACCAAGCTATATTCCAGAGCTTCTAAACCTCAAGGTTTGCCAAAGATAGACACAAAGTGCTGGAGTAACTAATGTATGTAATCATGTAAATGGCTCGATTGTAATCATGTATTGTCTTTACACTGACTGGTTAGCACGCAACAAAAGCTTTTCACTGTACCTCAGTTCACGTGACAATAAACTAAACTAACTCAGTGGGTCAGGCAACATCTCTGAAGAAAAAGGATGGGTGACGTTTCGGATCCCAAAACATTACCCATCCTTTATCTTCAGAGATGCTGCCTGACCCATTGAGTTACTCCATCATTTTGTTTTCATCTTTGGTGTTTACCCAGCATCTGCAGTTCCTTTCTACTCGAGGATTGCCTGCAACAATTCTTTCGTACTTCTGATTAAAAGTATAAAAGAAGAAAGTTTAGATCTTTGAGCGTGTTATTTAATTAAATTTGCAAAAAAAAAGTTTTATCTACTGCTGGGTTCATATTTAACATTGTAACATAATAACAAGGTAATATGGCATCGACAATGTCTTTAACATTTTAATGATATAATTAGGGATGTTGAATGATTTTAAAAGTTATTTAATCATGCAATTTCTTAAAACTTGTGAGTTAATTGTGCTTTTAGTTGCATTGTTAAGCAATAATAGAAAACTAAATTTTCAAATAATGCAAAAGGAAAATGCGTTGCCCTTGAATTGGAGAAGAGAATGAAATAATAGAGAGGTTGAGTGTAAGAAAATAACTGCAGATGCTGGTACAAATCGAAGGTATTTATTCACAAAATGCTGGAGTAACTCAGCAGGTCAGGCAGCATCTCAGGAGAGAAGGAATGTGCGATGTTTCGGGTCGAGACCCTTCTTCAGACTGATGTCAGGGGGCGGGACAAAGGAAGGATATAGGTGGAGACAGGAAGACAGTGGGAGATCTGGGAAGGGGAGAGGAAGAGAGGGACAGAGGAACTATCTAAAGTTGGAGAAGTCAACGTTCATACCACTGGGCTGTAAGCTGCCCAGGCGAAATATGAGGTGCTGTTCCTCCAATTTCCAGTGGGACCCACTATGGCACTGGAGGAGGCCAATGACAGAAAGGTCAGACTGGGAATGGGAGGGGGAGTTGAAGTGCTCAGTCACTGGGAGATCAGATTGGTTAATGCGGACTGAACGCAGGAGTTGAGCAAAGCGATCACCGAGCCTGCATTTGGTTTCGTCGATGTAAATAACTTGACATCTGGAGCAGCGGATGCAATAGATGAGGTTGGAGGAGGTGCAGGTGAACCTCTGTCTCACCTGGAAAGACTGTTTGGGTCCTTGGATGGAGTTGAGGGGGGAGGTAAAGGGACAGGTGTTGCATCTCCTGCGGTTGCAGGGGAAAGTGCCCGTGGATGGGGTGGTTTGGGTAGGAAGGGATGAGTGGACCAGGGAGTTACGGTGGGAACAGTCTCTGCAGAACGCAGAAAGGGGAGGGGATGGGAAGATATGGCCTGTGGTGGGGTCCCGTTGTAGGTGACGGAAATGTTGGCGGATGATTTGTTGGATACGCTGGCTGGTGGAGTGGAAGGTGAGAATGAGGGGGATTCTGTCCTTGTTACGATTGGGGGGAGGGGGAGCAAGAGCGGAGCTGCGGGATGTGGAAGAGACCCTAGTGAGAGCTTCATCTATAATGGAAGAGGGGAAGCCCCGTTTCCTGAAGAATGAGGACATCTCTGATGCCCTAGTGTGAAACACCTAGAAAGGGTGAGTGTGTGTGTTTGGGAGGGGGGGGGGGGTTGGAAGGAGTTAGGGCAGGAGAACAGACCAGCTCCATTTTTCAGTTGACAGACGAGAGTTCGGGCTCCACGCCCGGCAGAGACAGGAATTTCACTGCACTTCACCCTCCCTCTGTGCATATATCTTAATTCCCCCTTCCTGTTTCTCTCAAACTCCCTCTTCCTTAGACTCACTGTCCTCCCCTCAGCATCTCCGTCATCTCAGGAACTGGAGCTGTACTACTTCCAGCTCTAGATGCCTCGGGAGAAAAGCATTTCTTATATCTCGGCACAGTGGTAGTACAGCATGGTGGTACAGTGGTAGAGTTGCTGGCTTACAGCGCGAGAGACTCCGGTTTGATCCTGGCTCCGGGTGCTGTCTGTACTTAGTTTGCATATTCTCCCTGTGACCATGTGAGTTTTCTTTGGGTGCTCCAGTTTCCTCTCTCATTCCAAAGAGGTCCAGGTATGTACGTTAATTGGCTTTCGTAAATTGTCTCCAGTGTGGGATAGAACTCATGTTCACGGGATGTTTGCTGGTCAACATGCACTCGGTGGGCTGAAGGGCCTGTTTCTGTGCCGTATCTCTAAACTAAATTAAACTAAACTAAATCTCATCCTTGTGTGATTGCAGTCAAACCTGTTCACCCTTTCTATGTCCTTAACATCCTTTCTAAATTATAGGGTCTGGAATTGGACTCAATACTCTTGATTATTTGAGGTTTAATACTGTGCGATTGTTATCTCCAAAACCATCTGCAGATGAAATTGATACTATAAAGGGTTCAAGCCTGATGCTAGCAAGCTCATGTTTCATGGCATATTTGCCAGTTTGTTCAATGAATTGTATTGCCGTTTAATGTAAGTAGAAAGCCAGAATCCTTTTGTTTTATTCTGTTGATGGTTAAGAAAAATAATAATGCACTCAAGCAATAATTTTTCATTAAGTCCTAAACAAGCATTGTAGTAACTCGAAACTTGAAATAGAAGCAGATAATGCTGGAACTTGTCAACGGCAGTCTAGCAACTGCCAACATGTCTTGTCCAATAAAATGGGAGCAGCCCTGGCTGTCTGTTAGTGTTGAAACCAAAGTTGAAAGCTGTCAGATGCCAATTTCACAACATGTTTCATTCAAGGTTAATTTCTGAAGATCTTTTCTTTACCTTTGGGGACAGAAGAACTAGAGGAGCTGAGACTTATATACCATTGTAAGAGACCATGTCAGATCTGTTACCTAAACCAATATTTGTTCTTTCTCCACACTCTCTCACACCATGCTTTATGAATTAAGTCAGATATTAAAATATCTGTTTATAACTGATAGGAGCAGTATTAGGCCATTTGGCTCATTGTCTAGGTTAATCTATCATACCCTCTTAACCCTATTCTCCTGCCTTCTCTCCATAACTCCTGGCACCCATGCTAATCAATAATTTATCTATCTCTGCTTTAAAAATATGCATTGGCTTGGCAATAAATTCCACAGATTCACCACCCCCTCTGACGATTGACTCATCACTGGTGAGTATAGAAGAGGGAGCTATGAGTGATTGCTGGGATGAGAGAGTAGAGAAATGATTGAAGAAGATTGGCTTGTGTTCATTGGGGTTTGGGTGAGACATGGAGGGTGAGGAAGCCGATTGATTGGGCGAGTGTTGTGAAGTTTCAACGAACAGGCAAGATTTAAGGTGAGACTCTCATGGTTATGGGTCAGCGATTTGGGACTGGAATTAAAATTTTCCTTGCCGAGTGATAAAGAAGCTTTGGAATTTCTGCCTCAAGAAGGCCTTGGATGGGAATATTCAAGGTGAAATTTGACAGATTTTTGGATTCTATGGGCATATGGAACAGCAGTTAGCAGGTTCACTTTGTGGCTTAGGATCAGCCTTGAATCAGCTGGTAGGGACAGGATTACTCGAGCTTCTCGCTCAAATTGCCTTAAGAAAATGTCAAACTTCTTCCACTCTATGCACGTGGGATTATTTCCTGAAGACATTCCTGGAAGGGCTGATAATTATTTATACAATGCCTCTGAGACCACAACCGGCGGAATGGGTTTCTCTCTATCCAACTTCCCAATTTCCCTTCATGCCTTGAATTAGCAGCCAGGATAAATCCGCGCGGTCACAGTGAGAACATGCAAGCTCAACAATGTGTCAGGACAGAACCTGTGTCACTGCCGCTGTAAGGCAGCAGCTATACTAACTACACCATTTTGCAGCCAATGTTGGTGAGAGTAAATTCCACACAGACAGCATCAGAGGTCACAATAGGTCACTCGAGCTATGAAGACTGTACCACCCCTACAATTACAGCTAAATTCCAATCCTCACTAGCATCCTGAATTTTTTGACCTGTAAAGCAGCAGAAATAACTTTGGGCACGTGTTTTGATTAAAAATGTAGCTGTGATGCTCACCCTGGCATTAGGTGGCAGGTCGTTCCACCAATTGCTTTTCCACCATCGGTACTGTGAAGCTTGGGTTTTAATTGCTTTGCTACAAAATATTCTGTCTACTTGTCTCCAAGGTGAGCCATTTCCAACTCCACCATGCCACATATTCTCCAGCTGTGCTGTTTGGTGCTGTGTTGTATTCCATGCCCCCTGGACTATCTTTGATCATTGGAGACCCTCAGACTATCTTTGATCGGACTTTACTGGACTTCATCTTGCGCTAAACGTTATTCCCTTTATCATGTATCTGTACACTGTGATTGTAATCATGTATTGTCTTTCCACTGACTGGGTAGCAAGCAACCAAAGCTTTTCACTGTACCTCGGTACATGTGACAATAAACTAAACTTAAACTCAAGGTCCCACACTCTGTTATCCTGCTCCTTGACTAGTTTGGACACAGATCTATTCACCCTTTTTACGTTAAACTTTCCTGAGTGCCTGTTCCTATCCTGCACCATCTCATCTGGCAGTGCACGCAAGTTCCTTCTTTTATTTTTATATAGTATTCTCAGCGAAAATAAAAAATAAAATTGCAAATGTTGGATATCTCAACTTTAAATAAAGGAGAAAAGGCTGGAGACATTCAGCAGTTCAGGCACCATATGTGGAGAGGAACGTTAACTCAGTTTCTCTTCCCACCACTGTGGGCCATTTAAAGTGTTTTACAGCCACCTGCTTTATGGCACAGTGTTGCAATTGGTAGAGCTGTTATCTCACAGTGCCGGTGACCAGGGTTTGGTCCTGACATCAAGGGCTGTCTGTGTTGAGTTTGCACGTTCTCCTTGCGACCGCATGGATTTCATAAATGTGAGGGTTGTTGGGTTATTTGGCCACTGTAAATTAGCCCTAGTCGGTAGGTCAACAGGTGAATCTGGTGGAAGTTGATGGCAATGTGGGAAGAATGAAATTAGATTAGTGGGAATGGTATGAACTGGATGGGCTTTCGGGTCTGTTTCTGTGTAGAATAACTCCATGTCCTGGCTGACTCTGTCAAAGGCTATTGGGTCACAGCGGGGAGACCTGGTGGCACAGTGATAGAGGTGCTGCCTCTCATTACCAGAAACCTGGGTTTGATCCTGACTAGAGGTGCTGTCTGTTCGGGGTTTGTACGTTCTCCCTGCGACTGTGTGGTTTTTCTCCGGGTGCTCCAGTTTCCTTCGACACTCCAAAGACCTGCAGGTTTGTAGGTTAATTGGCTTTGATAAATTGTAAAATTGTCCCTGGTGTGTCGGATAGTGTTAGTGTATGGGGTGATTGCTGGTCGGCGTGGAGTCGATGGGCCGAAGGGCCTGTTTGCGCGCTGTGTCTCTAAAGTCTCTGGAGTGAAGTTAGAGGTCAACTCTGGTCTCACTGAATGGTGTTCAGCCTGAAGGATAGTACGATGACCTGCTGTGCCTCTTCCTGTGTTCCAAAATTACAGCTCGTAAACCGGCTCACTTGATGTGTCTAAAGCCTCAGCTATTCTTCGGGGCTCGGGTCTACGATTGACAGGAGTTGAAGGAGAGTTAGATGTGGCCCTTTTTGCTAAAGGGATCATGGGGTATGGAGAGAAGGCAGGTACAGGCTACTGAGCTGGATGATCAGCCATGATCATATTGAATGGCGGTGCAGGCTCGAAGGGCCGAATGGCCTACTCCTGCACCTATTTTCTATGTTTCTATGTTTCTATGAGAGAACTGTTATGTCCTGAGGTGCAGAAATATGTGTAATTGCCTCTGCTGGGAAGTGTTATTTGTGGCAGAAACCAATAAACTGGATATGAGTGGATGAATAGAGGGACCTACAGTATTTTTCCATAATTAGGATCTGAACTCGTACCCTCCCATTCACCTTTGCCTCAGTGCTCATTGCCTTCCATTAACTCTCAGCGGCAGAATGCCTCCATTCCAGAATACCCCTCGCCTTCTCCACTCCTTTCTCCACAAGACCGACAACCTTCCAAGATTTCCCACCTGAAATGAAAACAGAAAGAGCTGGAAACACTCAGCAGGTCATCCAGCGTCTGTGGAGAGAGAAGCAAAGTTATCAGTTCATCAGAACTCAGTTTCCAGTTCTAATGAGGTGCTTCCGGACTGAAATGTGAACCCTGCTTCACTCTCCACATATGCCGCCCCGAGTATAAACAGTGCTTTTGTTTTTTATTTCAGGCGGCACAGTGGCGCAGTACTAGAGATCCGGGTTCAATCCTGGCTGCAGGTGCTGACTGTACAGAGTTTGCACGTTCTTCCTGTGACTGCGTGGGTTTTCTCCAGGTGCTCTGGTTTCCTCCTACATTCCAAAGACGTACAGGTTTGTAGGTTAATTGGCTTTTGTAAATTGCCTAGGATAGAACTAGCGTATCAGTGATTGCTGGTTGGCACGGACTCGACGGGCTGAAGGGCCTGTTTCCACACTATCTCTAAACTAAACTAAATTTAAGGCAGAGGTACATAGATTCTTGATCAGGACGGATGTCAATGGTTATAGAGAGAAGGCAAGAGAATGGGGTTAAGAGGAAAAGATAGGTCAGCCATGATTGAATGGTAGAGTGGACTTGATGGGCCGAATGGCCTAATTTTGCACATATCACTTATGAACAACCGTAGAATTTGGCTTCACGATATCTTCCATCTTCTACTTCTGACCTCTTGCACATCCCTGATTGACATCCAAGCCTTCAACAACCTGTGCCCCAAATGTGTCCCTCCTAATCCTCTCCGGCTCACTCCATTATGATAACATTCCTCAGATATCTAAGAGCAACTATAGGATCCCCACGTCAGTGCCGAAGTTGCAGCCAGCAATTTGTTATAATAATCCACAGGTCATTCCATATTTCCAACAAACATCTTTTGTTAGTCTTTCGTCAGAGGGAGGTGAATCTGTGGTATTCATTGCCACAGATGGCTGTGGAGGTCAAGCCAATGGATATTTTTTTAAGGTGGAGATTGACAGATTCTTGATTAGATTTTTAGATTTTTTTTTAGATTTAGAGATACAGCGCAGAAACAGGCCCTTCGGCCCACCGGGTCCGCGCCGCCCAGCGATCCCCGCACATTAACACTATCCTACACCAACTAGAGACAATTTTTTTTACATTTGCCCAGCCAATTAACCTACATACCTGTACGTCTTTGGAGTGTGGGAGGAGACCGAAGATCTCGGAGAAAACCCACGCAGGTCACGGGGAGAACATACAAACTCCATACAGATGGCGCCCGTAGTCAGGGTCGAACCTGAGTCTCCGGCGCTGCATTCGCTGTAAGGCAGCAACTCTACCGCTGCGCCACCGTGCCGCACGCAAGTAAAGGTGTCAGAGGTTTTGGGGAGAATGGGGCTGTGAGGGAAAGGTAGACCCGCCATGATTGAATGGCGAAGGAGATTTGATGGACCGAATGACCTAATTCTCCTCCCATAACTTACTGTATGAAACATAAACAGGAACAATGCGAGATGTCAAGTATTAGTTAGCTTATTTTTAAGTACTTGATGGTTTTATTGGTAAATGGTTATAAATGCTTAATAGTTTAAGTCAAGTTGACCTATATGAACAAGTATAGTGAAGTACAGGCACAGAGAAAATCTTTCTGCAGCAGCATAGCAGTCATAGACACGCAACACACAAAACATAAATTATACATAAATTACAGAAGCAAGTGAAAAGAAATAGATGATGCAAAAACAAAACTTTAGGCAAAACACAATTATAAATCAGCCCATTGTTGTGCAAGGGATGGTTTGTAGTGTTCTCATGCCAAGGCAGGATTAAGGTTGTGCAGGTTGGTACTTTCCCCATCCTTATTAATGGTGATTTTTCGGGTCAAGACCCTTCTTCAGAGGTCATCTATTCCTCTTCTCCAGAGATGCTATCTGACCCGCTGAGTTACTCCAGCTTTTTGTGTCTATCTTTGGATGTAAATGTAAATTAGTATGGAGACAACAAAAAAATTGGTGGAAATGCAGACAGTGAAGAAGGCTGTCAAAGGACACAGCCAGATATAGATCAGTTACAGATATAGTGGGAGAAATGGCACATGGGGTTTAATCTGGACGAGTCTGAAGTGTTGCACTTTGGGAGGTCATATGTAAGATATGCAGTTAATGGCAGGACCCTTAAAAGCATTGATGTACAGAGGGATTTTGTGGTCATAGTCCATAGCTCCCTGGAAGTGGCAAAACTAGTAGATAGTGTGGTAAAGTAGGCGAATAGGATGTTTGTTTTCATTGGCCAGAGTAATGGGCATTAGAGTCAGGGTGTCATGGTGCAGCTTTAATTAGGCCACGTTTGGAGTATTGTGTGCAGTTCGACTCACCCCATAGCAGGAATGATATGGAGAGGGTGCAGAAGTGGTTTACCAGGATGATACCTGTATTAGAGGTTGGATAAACTAGCATTGTTTTCTTTGAAGCGTCGGAGGTTAAGGGGAGACCCTGATAGAAGTATATAAATTATGAGTGGCATAGATAGGGTAGACAGTTGGAATCTTTTTTTCCCAGGGTGGAAAGCTGGAATATTAACATATAGTTCACAGCATTTTCCCAGATATTATCCGTAGAGAGGAACTGCTGCACCAAATCTGACCTGTTGTCGACTGTTTCAGTAGATGCTTCATTGCAAGTGGTGGGAAATGTCCTTTGTTCACACAACACGAAAGGAAGACATTTGGCCCATCAAGACTAAGTCAGTTCTCAGAGCAATCCTTTTCCCATTGTAATTCCCCGGTAGCATATTTTCTATTACGTGACACTTTTCTACCTCCCACCTATGTACCAGGGAAAATTTACAGTGGCCAATTATTATTATTATTATTAAATTTTATTAAGCAGATTCATGGTCCATTAGAATACACATACAGTACACAGTATATACATATAAAATTAAATTAAATTAGAAAAGGCAACAATACCAATGTTTCCACATAGGTGACAGGTATCTCACGGCACTGAAACCAGGATTTACCAGCAGCACAATGCTGGAATTCTGAGAACCATTCAATCGGCATATAAATTTAAACATGAGATTCCTCAACAGGGCATGAAACGTATTGACTTCTGCACTACAAAACAGTTCACTTGCACTGCACCACCTTGGCTTTCTAAGCAATATGCACATGCAGTCATTATAGGCAACCTTAAGTTTATGGATGCTTGACTTATTAAACTTTATCCACAAAGGAGCAGTGTAAAGAGGAGTACAGTACGCTCTAAACAGGTTTATCTTGACATTTCCTGAGCACCAGTGGAATTTCCTAACCAACGTGTTAGCTTGTGCATACAACATGCGGCGCTGTCTATACATGTCCTCATCATCAGACATTTGATCTGTGATGATATGTCCCAGATACTTAGCTTTACAGCAGACAGATAGAACCTGCCCTGACAGGTAAAATAATGGGAAGACTAGATCTTTGTCCCCTTTTACTTTACAAATCATGACAACGCTCTTTTTAGCATTGTATTTCACATCAAATTGGACACCATACTCAGAGCATATATTCAACATCTGCTGAAACCCAGCACTGCTAGGAGAAAAAACCACCAGATCATCGGCATACATAAGATGGTTTACCAGGGTGTTACCAATCATACATCCTGTTTTACAGCCTCTAAGCTGTTCAGATAAATCATTCATGTACACATTAAAGAGGGCTGGTGAGAGTAGCCCCCCCCTGGCGAACCCCATTACCAACACCAAATGTCACAGAGACTGCATTACCCCATTTGACCTGCATGCTCTGGTTGGCATACCAATATGCCAGGACCCTAATTATACTGTTAGGCACTCCTCTTTGACTCAGTTTTTGGAACAGCTTATGATGGTTGACTCGATCAAAAACTTTAGAGGCATCAATAAAACCAATTAACACAGAGGAATTCTGCCTTCTATACATTTCAACCATTTCCTTCAGGGCATAGATACATAAATCAGTACCATGCTTAGCCTTGAAGCCAAACTGGTTGTCTGTAGTACCCAAATAAAAACGTAATCTATCTAATAAAATTCTTTCTAGGACTTTGGATAACACACTGGCTAGAGCAATCGGTCTGTAATTATCCAAGCTCCCCACCTTGCCCGCTTTGTCCTTGATGACAGGCACCAGAGTAACGGACAACATGGAGTCCGGTAACAGACCATGATTCATAAGGCCAGTAAAACAGATTGCAAGAAGGACAGCAACCCTCGGGCTTGCAAGTTTGAGGTGCTCTGCAGTGATCTGATCTAAGCCACTAGCTTTGTTATCAGCTAGCTGTGTGATTGCTTGATAGAATTTATTGGCTGTGATTACCACTTTGTCACTGTTGGCAATGTTGCCCACTTTGTAGGGATCACTTTTAATACAATTGAATAGCTCAGAGTAATGTTGCCTCCACAAATCAGCTATGTTGTCGGCTCCTGAGACTCCTTCTATGGTACATGGTAACGATGTACTGCCTCTGTTCAGAGCTCTCACCTCCTTCCAGAAGCCAGTAACATCGTTACCAAGGAGCTTATCAGCCATAGAGTCTGCTCTCATTAATTGTTCGTGTTTGCTGATATAACGAACTGCATATTTATACCGAGCATTACTAAGCTTTTTGTGATCCAGGACAGGCCTCTCTCTGGGGCCTACCTGCCAGGACCCAAGCCTTAAAGGCATCCTTAGCTTCAGCATGATGAGCAGCCACATGTTTATTCCACCCTGGCTTAATGCTGTGTCTTTTATCAGAGTGAGTAAAGCATGGCCTACTAGCTTCATACACAGCACCCACAATACAATTATACATAGCACAGAGGTCCTTACAGTGAGCGCTGTTATTACAATTCACATCAGTACACATAATCGCATCTCTGGGTAGATATACATTACTTAGAAGGACATCAGTTCTCCCATAGTATAACATCACATCCTCATCTGAGAGCTTAGACCAATCCAGTTTAGCCTTACAGGCACTATTAACCCCCTGAGACATCTCCGGGAGACTGCCCCAATCGAGTGCCATAACAAAAGGAACATGATCAGACATAAATGCCTCATACACAATCTCCATAGATCTTAGAATATCATGAGCATCAGCAGTGCTAATGCAGTGGTCAAGCCATGATGTAGAGTGCCAGGCCTCACTTATGTAAGAATAACTATCTGCAGGTAGGAGCTTTTGGCTGGATAATATAAGAGTGTTATCGACACAAAACTGCAGCATATGCTTTGCAAACAAGGAACTTTTGTCTGATAGGTCAGCATTCATGTCACCCACTACATAGATACTTGTGGAATGATTATCAGAAATAAAAGAATTTATAAAAGCTAATCTAATCAGGTATTCGTCTTCATTTTGTTGTGACTCATACGGTGTGTATACATTGAGGATAGTAACCTCTTTGTTATTCATTTTTATCTGTATAGCGATACACCAGTCAACTTCTAGCCTAATGACATTAATAGCAGAGTCCATCCTTTTCTGCCAAAGGATGGCCACTCCCCCTACTTTCCTTCCTCTCACTATTCCCATAGATAGGTCAGTAGTGGACTCACCAGCCCCGTGGAAATCGTCATTAAAAGAGTTCAATTTTCCCAAGTCCTGTTTCGATAAAAACGTTTCTTGTAAACATAAAATGTCACAGCTTTTCAGCAGGTTGTCAACTACTATACGTCGGGCTCTGTCTCCTGCGTTGTTACCCAGGCATAGCCCGCGGCAGTTGTATGATCCAACCCGCATAAAGTTTAACTGGGCAGGGTGGCAGCCCCATTCAGCACTCTTGCTCCCGTCTCTCCCGCTTTACGTGGTTCATAATATCGCCTCACAACAGAGCCTTCAGGCCAGAGTTCTGGGTTATACATGTCCGCAACTTCATTGCACTCAGCACACACTTTAAACGAGCTATATCTGGTGCTCGCAGTAACAATACGTTCACATCTAACGGCACGGCCAAGTTGAGCAGCCAAGTAAATAGACAACGTCTCTGCATCAAGGTCTGGTGAGAATCTGGTAGCAAAAACACTCACCAACTTCGTTTGAACCACTCTTATATTCCCTTGTGCACGAGTACCAACAATAGGCTTGGACACCCTCCGTACAGGTTTTCCAGCACGCTGTTTGGACAAGGCAGGCTGGCCCTCGGCATGATTCTTTCGAACTTGGCCATGTTTCACCACATGTCTCCATTTCGTGGAGTTTTCCACAGTTCCTCCAGGAGTCAGACCAACATGCCCAGCCCCACTCCCCGCACCTGCCCCGACAGAAACGCCCAGGATCAACTCCGTGCGAGATGATGCAGGAGCCAGGAACCCACAGTTGGAATCACCACCATCAGAAGAGCCAGGGGCACTCGTATTAGCCAGCACCACGCCATTCCCCCCAGCCGGGGGATCGCGCAGTGCGCTCCCGAAGGTCATTCCAGCATCAGTCGAGACAACCAGCCCTCCACCACTACTCGGTTCCAGCCGGCTCTCAACAGCAGCAACTCTGCAGCCCATGGTCACAGCCACAGAACGCAGCTCCTCGCCGACAGCCGCCTGTAGTTTAACGGCATGCCTTAGCACGCAAACCTCACTGTGCAGCCGCTCCATCTTGCTGAGCAGATTTGAGACATCCAGGTTGTTAAACGTCACAGGTGGCAGCTCGTCCAAGTAATGGGAAACAAAACGGGGGATATTTTCTCCACACTCATTCAGCAGTTTTAAGCAGCTTTTAACATTGTTCGCGTCCTTATGGTTGCCTTTGGAGACCACGTACCGTTGTTTAGTATCAGGACAAAGATCAAACAATGACCAAGCCATATGTATTTCGGATGTGAGAGGGAACGGGAGCCCCCAGCGGAAGCCCACACAGTCAGAGGAGGAACGTGCAAGCTCTACACAGGCAGCACCGGAGGTCAGGATCGAACCCAGGTCACTGGAGCTGTGAGACGGCAGCTCCACCAGCTTTTCCAGTTTATCCCAGTTTGCAGTGGAGAACCGCCACTATTCTCCTATAAAACCTGCAGCAAAGTGTTTGCACTGAATTTTTTTTTTTAAATTACCATTTGAAAATCATGAAATTGCTGTTTGACTCCAGTAATAATAATAACTTTGCTGAGAAAAAACGTAATGGCACAAGATATAAGAAAATACAACAAAACCGATTTGGACAGATTGTGTGTAGGCGTACAGTGCACACGAGTGCCATGGGTCATTGACTTCACCCTTTGCCAATGATTTCAGCTACTCCTAAGCTACTGTCTCAGGCAATGTTACACAATCACTGACACACTGCAACAAGATGGGACGCCATTTACCCCATCAACTCCATGCTGGCAGTCTGCAAGTGCAATACATTTCATCCCAAATTCATGTCCTAACCCTGCATCCCTGAATTTATTTATTTTTAACTTTCAAGTACTAACCAAACTCCCTATTGAACACCACAATTGTATTTGCTTCTGCTTTCCCCCTGACAATGCAATCCTGACCCTAACCACTTCCTGGCTAAAAGGGTTCCTTTTCCGGTCACTTTTGCCAATCACCTTCATTCTGGTTCTCGATCTTTTCACCAGTCGGAACAGCTCCTCTCTGTCTTGATGAAGGGTCCCAACCCGAAGAGTCGCCCTCTGCACTTCTTTCCACAGATGCTGCCTGACCCGTTGAGTTCCTTTGCCTTTTCTTCAAGATTCCAGAATCTGCAGTCTCCTGTGTCTGTGGCTCCTCCCCATTTACTCAGTTTATTCTGTTTAAACCTCTCATGATTTTAAATGTCGCCATGACTGAAGGGCTTGAGCTCGGAGAGAATGGATAAGCTGGGACTATTTCCCCTGGACCATAGGAGGCGGAGGGTTGACCTAATAGAAATAAATAAAATTATGGATAAGGTAGATGATCTGTCTTTTTCTTAAGTAGAGGGCTTAGGTTTAAGGTGAGAGGGGAAAGATTTAAAGGAGATTTGAGGGGCAAGTTTTTTTTCACAGAGAGTGGGGGGTATGTGGAATGAGCTACCAGAGGAAGTGCTGGAGGTGGGTGCAATTACAATGTTTAAAAGACATTTAGACAGATAGGCGAGTCGGAAAGGTTTGTAGGCACTAGCTCAGAGAGACACCTTGGACAAGATGGGCTGAAGGGCCTGTTGCCATGGTCTATGGCTCTTTACTGACATATGTAAAGAAAATGGTTAATATCTGTTCGCCTCCTCCTGAATTCTGCATGCCTGATTCAATTAACATCCTTATTTTATGCCACAGGACCAGACACAGCCAAATGAATTATGTTCTGAAATTGTACTCCCACATCACTTAGTAACACATAAATACCAAATAATACATATTCGCACAAACGCGAAGATGAAGATCTAAATTTGCAGGCGATTTGATTCTACTTGAAGTGATAAGTATCTTCTAGACAGAAGACAATGTTTGTTGTTTCAGCAAGACTGCACAACTATTTGAAAGGATTGGCTCTGATGGGCAAAGATCCCAATTCTCCAAATAGAAATTGTTGGCAATGCACATCAGAAAAATGGCCCTTTTAAACTGTCACGTCTTTCCTGAATCTCAGCTGTGGTTCGGTGTATTGTGTTGTTGCCTTGGATGCAGAGGTGGTGAGTTTCATTTCCATTCCAGAGAGCTTGGCACATTAAAAGATGGTGTGATTCCTACATTAAATCTGTTCAGTGCAAATGGAATATACTTGATTGGCTATGATCTGCTCTGAGACATCGCAAAGCCATGAAAGGTGCAATGCAGGTGTAGAAATGCAAGTTCTGTACTTCTCCCAATTCATGGAATCCATGATTTCTACAAAACAACCTTAATGGGTTCATGACATTGCCTTCTGAATGTGTTGCTGCGCAGGTTTTGCAAGGTCCTTGTGAACAGGTTTATGCTCATCAGTCTGTTCAGTGGGACCAAGTCAGGATCAAGAGGGTAAAGACGATTATTGGCAGTGCATGCTGAACAACACTCTCGTGAATGTATAAAATAACTATTCTAACCAGAGGACACGTGAGAAGGAGCCAGCAGCTTCCGAATTTCATAGCTTATGGTTCTGGAATGAGGCCAGCAATCTTGACGTGGGGGAATTTGAACTTCACCGTGACTAATTCTAATTCTAATTTCCAATTCATCTCATAAAACTATTAACCTGGAATGGGAAAAGAGCCACAAAACTCAGCTTGGCATAAAAATAACTTGTAGTTCTATATATATATATATATATATATATATATATCCTTCCAATCCTATTCAGCCTGGTCTCTATATGGTCCAGTCCATACCTTTGCTGTTGACTCTGAAGTCACTTTGTTTCTGTGTTAATCAGAAATTCAGGACATACCAGGCCAGATTGTGCCTGAATTGGTCAGTGACGTCTTCATCGCAGCCACTCCATCAAACCCAGGATCAGTTCATCTTAAAGATAGGGCGGCACGGTGGCGCAGCGGTAGAGTTGCTGCTTTACAGCGAATGCAGCGCCGGAGACTCAGGTTCGATCCTGACTACAGGTGCTGCACTGTAAGGAGTTTGTACGTTCTCCCCGTGACCTGCGTGGGTTTTCTCCGAGATCTTCGGTTTCCTCCCACACTCCAAAGACGTACAGGTATGTAGGTTAATTGGCTGGGTAAATGTAAAAATTGTCCCTAGTGGGTGTAGGATAGTGTTAATGTACGGGGATCGCTGGGCGGCACGGACTTGGAGGGCCGAAAAGGCCTGTTTCCGGCTGTATACATATGATGATGATATGATGATAGACACAAAGTGCTGGAGTAACTCAACGGGTCAGAGGACAGCTATTTTCTCTGTCCCTCTCTTCCCCTCCCCCTTCCCAGTTCTCCCTCTATCTTCCTGTCTCCACCTATATCCTTCCTTTGTCAAGCCCCCCTGACACCAGTCTGAAGAAGGGTCTCGACCCGAAACATCACCCATTCCTTCTCTCCCGAGATGCTGCCTGACCTGCTGAGTTACTCCAGCATTTTGTGAATAAATATTTTCGATTTGTACCGCATCTGCAGTTATTTTCCTACAGAGACATTTATATACTGTTGAAACAACTTTAAAATTCTACAATTATTTAAAAAAATATTTAAAAAATACATTTAACTGATATAAATTAATGAGAAACTTCAATATTAATGAAAGTGAAACAACTTCCATTTGCTTTGCCTTTTCTGTCTTTATCATTGATCTATCACACATCCTACCGTGGCTAGTGTAAAGTTGAGGGGCCAGGTGCAAAGTGCATATGGCCCCATAGTTCCACACAACTGAGCTGTGCTCTTGGGCTTGGCACAGAACCCGGCAGCAGAGTAGAAAGTCAGGTGCTCCCCTCCCCACACAACCCCCACCCCCAGAGCTAGACCCATTACGTTCAGTATGTCCAGGGCTGGAAGAAGATTGTGTGAGGTTACAGGTGGAAAATGAACTGACGTGACCGAGCACCACAGAGGGAAGGAAAACTGACCGAATATCTTAAGCAGGTGCAAAGGGAAGAAGACACAAGGCAGCTTTGTGCACTCTGATAAACAGCCACATAGGCACCATCAGTGAACCTCCACTGTAACCCTAATGGCCAGCTGAGATAAAAGATCCATCCCAACAACAAGTCCCTATGTGCTGAAACCTCTGTTTTCCCATCCTTCTGTCCACTACTCCATCCTTCTGTCCACTTTGATCCCGAGCTTGAGAGTATTACTGTAGCCTTGCATTTATATGGCATCTTCCAATACCTTAAGATGCCCCAAATTTCGGATGATCAGCCATGATCGTATTGAATGGCGGCGCTGGCTCGAGGGGGCGAATGGCCTACACTCACACCTATTTTTTATGCTATGTTTCTATGTTTCAAAGTGCTTTTAGTCCACCCCAACACCTTTAAACTGCAGGTAAACTACAGCCACGCAAACACAGCAGCAATGTAGCCAAAGAAAAAAAAATCCAGGCTGGAACTCTACTTTGAAATGGTACCATAGGATCTTTCACATCCATTTAGTTTTGTTTAGTTTAGAGATGCAGCGAGGAAAAATCCAAGCTGAGCAATGATCAGCCGAACAATAGTTCTACCCTACATACTAGAGCCAACTTTCAATTTTTTAAGGGTGAAACTAATCGGGTTTGTACACCCGATTCCTCACTCTATCAATTCATACTCAAACTAGGGCCGGTTGGTACATTGGCCATTTAGATTTTTTCCAGTGTGTGTATGAGTGATAGGATCTGGAAGAAACCAATGGAGAATGATGGGTATAAAATAGGATTTCTGTGGGGTTGGTTTGTGGATGTTTGATGATTGGCGTGGGCTTGGTGGGACAAAGCACTAGGTGAGCAATATTATTTGCCGTCTAGAAAAATGCAGGTGATCCTATCGAAACAGATAAGATTCAATGGGGCACGACAGAGTAGCTGTTGACATCACGCCACAATTGGGACAATCTTGGATGAGGGAACATAGTGACAAAAATAGGCTATGATCATTCAGGGGTGAAGGAATTTCTTCTCACAAAGGGTGTGAATTCTTTTCGCCAGAGGGTTGTGGCGACTACACCATTGGTGGCGTTTGAAGAGAAAGTAGATGCATTTTGAAACAATAAACCATCAGACGTAGGAGCAGAATTAGGCCATTCAGTCCATCGAGTCTACTTCGCCATTCAATCATGGATGATCTATTTATCTCTCCCTTCCCATTCTCCTGTCTTCTCCCCGTAACATTTGACACCCTTACTCATCAGGATCCCGTCAATCTCCACTTTAAAAATACCCAATGTCTTGGCCTCCACAGCTGTCTATGGCAATGAATACTGCAGATTCACCACAGATTCACAGATCAGGGAAGGGAGGCCACAGGGAACCGGAGAAGAGAAGATGAGGCTCTGGGAAGAGTAGTCAAGGTCATATTGAATGGTGAGGCAGGTTTAAGCGGCCGAATGGCCTATTCCTGGTCCTGTTTTCTCTTATTCATTTGTTTTCATGCTACAGGACTCAGTTATGAAAGATATTTTAAATAAAAAAAATTCAGACTAGACCAAGTTGAGCCCAAACCTCTCCTCCCCCCTCCTCCCCTCTTCCCCCCTCCACCCTCCCTCTCCACCCATCCCTCCACCCCTCCTCCCCCTCCCCCTTCCTCTCACCTCTTGCCCTCTCCCCCTTCCACCCCCCTCCCCTCCCCCCACTCCATCCCCCTCAACCCCCCTTATCCTTCTTCCTCCCCCTCCCTCCTCCCTCCCTCCCTAGGAGATAGATTTAAACTTTAAAATGTGAATAACTTTAAAAATATACCACCGATTTCAATGACATTCATTAACACCGAAGGGACGGCAGTGAGTAAGGTGGACCTAAAATTGTTGCGCTATTGTGTACCGTTTCGGCTGTAGTTCAGGAACAAACAAACAAACAAACAAACGAGAGTTTTAGGATATAGATATAAGAAAGATAACATTAATACCTAAACCAGAATTTTAAAGGTAAGTTCAGTATTAGCTCTGATCTAAATTCAGGATGTAACACATAGGAAATGGGCCATCATTTTCCAGCGTGCTGGTTTTACATTCCTCACGCGCACTGAATGAATTCACTTGAGTATAAGCAAGTGCACGGTACAAGTCAATAAATCTGCAGCTAGCTCCCAGTACAAAGCAAATCAAACACACCCGCTGAGCAGCAAACAACGCCGGAAAGAATTGGAACTGCTCGAAATGAAAAAGAACCAATTAAATAGATCAGGCACAACTGTCAGATCTCGCCGACATGAGAAACAGAGGCAGACGTACATAAAGAACAAGCAGACTACGCAAGAGAAGGATGAGCATACAGGCAGTTGATGAAAGCCTTTGTATTTGCTGCATATTTGAGCAAGGCAAAGATTGGACATGTCCTTGCAGAGAAAAAAGGAGCAAATCGAAAGATGCTCACAATTCAAGATTCAAGTTTCAAGATTCAAGATAGCTTTATTTGTCATCCAAATTGGACGAAATTCAATCACCCACAGTCCAACAATAAAAGCATTAAAATAGGCATTAAAATTACACAACCCCAAAAACACACAAAAAAAGAAACATCCATCAAAGAAACATCCATCACAGTGAGTCATATCATATCATATCATATATATACAGCCGGAAACAGGCCTTTACGGCCCACCAAGTCCGTGCCGCCCAGCGATCCCCGTACATTAACACTATCCTACACCCACTAGGGACAATTTTTACATTTACCCAGCCAATTAACCTACATACCTGTATGTCTTTGGAGTGTGGGAGGAAACCGAAGATCTCGGAGAAAACCCACGCAGGTCACGGGGAGAACGTACAAACTCCTTACAGTGCAGCACCCGTAGTCAGGATCGAACCTGAGTCTCCGGCGCTGCATTCGCTGTAAAGCAGCAACTCTACCACTGCGTTACCGTGCCGCCCTTGAACTGGACTTGACTTGGACTGGACTAGAAGTCCATCCAGCTTCACGGATAGTTCTTCCGTGGGGGAGTCCAGAACCAAAGGCCACAGTTTAAGAATAAGGGGTAGGTCATTTAGAACGGAGATGCGGAAAAACTTTTTCAGTCATAGAGTTGTAAATCTGTGGAATTCTCTGCCTCAGAAGGCAGTGGAGGCCAATTCTCTGGATGCTTTCAAGAGAGAATTAGATAGAGCTCTTAATGATAGTGGAGTCAGTGGAGTCTCCTCCAGTCCTCTCTTCACTGTGATGGAAGGCCACAATGTCTTTTCCCTTCTCCTGCCGTCTTCTCCCGCGGTCAGGTTGTTGTGGTTGCATTCAAGGCAAAACCTGCATCAGAGCTTAATGGCTGACCCAGCCCAGAAGAGTGAAATGCAGAAAGAATTTCCTCACCACCTTGGCACCATGGCTGCCACTTGATATTTGGAGGCAAGGCATGGAAAGATACGGTTCTCATGTGGGAGTAGGATTGGAATAGACGGGCAAATAGGTGGGCATGGACGTGATGGGCAGTGGGCTCTCTTTCTGTGTTGTACAACACTAAGTTATACTTCATCAATCTGCCATCCTTCCTTGGCACACATCTTAAACCTGTGACCTCTGCCACCAAGAAAGACAAGGGCTACAAATGCACGGAAGCATCATCAGTATCAAGATGCTCTATGGCACGTGAAGCTTCCAGATTCGGACATAATCACTGTGACTTCATCGCTGCTGGGTCAATGTTCTCAGGGTCTTTACCTGGCTGTAGGACCTTCGTCACTACATGAATCACAGGTTAATGAGACAACACACTGCCATCCTTTATGTGCACTGTACTGGTAACCTAGCTCATTCATTGTCCTCTCAGATACCTGTTGGGATGGATCAGTCTATTTTGTGCTGTTGAAAGTGGGGAAGCAGCTGACGGGTGGGAGTTTCCCATCACTCCATATGCCAGTCGTGGCCAACTCCTGTGCCCAATTTGGAACAGCAACACCACCATGTCCAACAAGCTCCTGGTGCACATTTCACATCAGTCCACAAAGTGCCTGGGTACCTCATTTTAGCCTGTAACATCATCACAGAATTTCAACAGACCAGTTACGATTTTGTTTATTGTCACGTGTACCAGGGTACAGTGGAAAGCTTTTGTTGCGTGCTATGCAGTCAGCGGAAAGACAATATATGATTACAGTCGAGTCATTTACAGTGCATAGATACATGATTAACGTTTAGTGCAAGGTAAAGCTAGCAAAGTCCGATCAAGGATAGTCAGAGGATCACCAATGAGGATGATTCAGTTCCTGGTAACAGCTGGGAAGAATCTGTCCACGATTCTGGAAGTGTGCATTTTCACACATCTATACCTTTTGCCTGATAGGAGAGGGGAGAAGAGGGAGTGGCCAGGGTGCGACTCATCCTTGATTCTGCTGCTGGCCTTGCCGAGGCAGCGTGGGGTATAAATAAGATCAGCCCAGTTCCGTCTGCGATCAGTTTTCAAAGGCATGACACTGTCCACGGAATTATAGTGACAAACCATTTGCTGGTAGGCTGAGCACCACCTGCTTGGGAAGGTGGGGGGTAGGGAGGAACTGTCGATGTTTCGGGTCGAACCCCTGCATGAGGACCTGGCCATAATTCCTTTCGCCACCACACATGCTGCTCAACCTCTTCCAGCATATTGTTTTCTGCTCCAGATTCCAACATCTGCACTCTCTTGAGTCTCCGAACGTAGAAGAACTCAGCCTCAATGTGCATTCTTTGAAATGACTATCCAGTTAGTTCTAACCCCCTGTTATTTTCCCACATCTTAGATTCCTCCAGATCTCCTTCAGTTTACCGTTTTTTCTTGGATTTACTCAAATCAGAGTTTATGAGGCCATACAGTCCAGGGCATGTTAATACACAACATGAAAACATTTCTTCTCAACCCGTCTCTATCCTTCTGTTGTCCACCAGTGAGGGAGTTCTGTCAGACTGAAAGTGCCTCGAGTTACACTGAAACATTCACATATCGTGCCAGACTGAAGACTGAACTCAATATGACAGATTTGTCACATCAGCTTGTGATGAAGATCATTAACTGTCTATTACTCAACATTGTACCCAGGGCTTTGCACCTTGCACTTGGCCTTCCTGCGGTAACTAATCTGCTTGAATTTTCTGTTGTTGACTAGTTGCTGCTGGAACTTTTCCGAATATAATGGAAAGGGAGCAGAAAGGATTCCTTAGACTTCAGAGATACGGCGTGGAAACACGTCCTTCGGCCCACTGAGTCCGCACCGACCAGTGATCCCGTACATTAACACTATCCTACACGCTAGGGACAATTTATAGAAACCAATGAACCTACATATCTGCACGTCTTTAGAGTGTGGGAGGAAACCAGATCACCTGGAGAAAACCCAAGCTGTCACAGGGATAACGTACAAACTTCGTACAGACAACACCCATAGTTAGTATCGAGCCTGGGTCTCTAGCACTATAAGGCAGCAATTCTACCGCTGCACTACTGTGCCACGCTAAATTCACAAATTGACAAAGATGTTACCAATTCATAAATTGACAAAGATATAACCTTGAGTTACGAGATGAGGTTGAATGGCCTTCAGGCTGCAGCCCACTTGATAACCTGGGTCCAGGGCTTGTCATGCCACCTGAGTCCATAATCCAAAGTGATACTTCCAGCGCAATAGTGGTTCACTGCCTTGTTGCTGAGGCATTAAATAAGGAGTCCTCATGAGAAAGACCCTATCTCCCCATCTTCAGAACAGGCCTGTGGCATTACTTTGAACAGTAACTGGGGATTTCGGAGTCTAAAGAAGGGTCTCAACTCAAAACATCATCTTTCCATGTCCTTCAGAAATGCTACCTGACCTGCTAAGTTACTCTAGTACTTTGTGTTTAATTATGACTGGTAACCTGGCTGACTGACCAATGCCTCCCAAGAAACTTTATTCTCTGATCAGGATTTTAATTATTGTCTGTACGACCTTGCTGTGTTCAAATTTACACTGCGATATCCTGCATTACAACAGAACTGATGCTTTAAAAGGTGTTCCATTGGCCGTCAGCACTTCGCAATGCCTTGCAGTGTGTGGGAACGACATGAAAGCAAGGGTTTTCTGTTCTTTCTTACAACTATAATTCAGTTGAATCATTTCAGTGGAAATAAGGTAATTATCAGATATTTATAGACCAGTGTCAGGCTCTATAAAGACCTTCTGTAAGGGGAAGGGTCGGGTTAATGATGTATTCTGCAGTCCATTATTGCTGAACGTGAGCTGCTGACCCTGTAATGATCTTAATCGGTTTCACAACCTTTGCCTCTGAGGCTTCTCCCAGAAATCATCTGAATTTTTTGATTCGTTCAAGGATGTAGGAGTATAGTGGCACTATATTTGTCACGTGTGATGTACAGTGAAATTCATTTTTATACACAGTTCAGTACAAGTATCACTATGCACAAGCACTTAGATACATCTTAGATAAGCATCTCAGATACAGTATGCGTGCATAGCAGTAGTACACCGAGACAGTATACAGGTAGTGTAAGAAAATAACCGCACATGCTGGTACAAATCGAAGGTATTTATTCACAAAAGGAAGAGACCCTTCGATCCAAAATGCCCCTTAAAAGGTGATGATGACTTAATGGTCAGTATTTAATTTAATTTGATTTAGTTTAGAGACAGCATGGAAACAGGCCTTTTGGCCCACTGACTCCACACCGTCATCGATTACCCATTCACACTGGTTCTATGTTATCCCACTTTCGCATCAACTCCCTGCACACTAGTCATCTCATGGCTATCACCCTGCAATTTACAGAGGCTAATTAATCTGCAAAACTGTACGTCTTTGGAATGTGGATGGAAACCGGAGCACCCAGAGGAAACCCAGGTGGTCACTGGGAGAACGTGGGAACTACACACAGAGAGGACCTGAGATCCGGATCGAACCCGGGTCTTTGGCGCTGTGAGGCAGCAACTCTACCAACTGCTCCACTGTGTCTCTGTTGCTTTCAATGAGAATGATGTGTGTTCTGGAGGTGAACATGTTGAGTGGCGGTATTCCCAAGCGCTTCTACCCTTGCCCCCAGTTTTGGAGGTCGCGGGTTGAGAAGGCTTGGTGATCTGGTACAGAACATATTGTAGATGTAGCTGCACTCTTCCTGGCAGGTGGAAAAGCTGCATCATATTCCTCGTTTGTGCCTGGGAGATGGTGGAAACGGTTTCAGAATTCAGAACTTGATTCACTCATCACACTTGCATTTGTGTTACCAGTCCAGTTAATTTTTTGGTCAATGTATGTTGGCAAGTATCTCTAAAGTCTGGACTAAATGAAATACATTGATGGCCTTGAATTCAGTGATTGTAATGCTATTGAATTTCAAAGAGCTTAAGAAAATAGGATCAGGGGTAGGCCATTCGGCCCTTCAAGTCTGCCTTCCCATTCAGTATGAGGGAAATGGTCAGAGTCTGCCTTGCATGTGATGTTATCTTGTTAACTTTAATGGAGTGACTGTTACCTGGTTTTGCTGCTTCATTTGATGAGGGGCTGTGAATGGAATTGAAAATTATTCCATCAGCAGTGAACATCCCTATTTCTGACATTATAATGGCAGGAAGGCTATTGATGTAGCACTAAAGGAGTTCCTGCAATGATGTCCTGGGACAGGAATGATTAACCCCCTCACCCCACCCCACCAATGACCAAAACCATCTTCTTTTGTGTTAAGTATATCTTCAGCAAGTGGACAGCTTTCCCTTTGGTTGCCACTGGTCCCAGCACCATGATATCACCCTTCATCAAAAGGACAATTATCCTCAGTTTGGTTTAGTGTAGTTTAGAGATGCAGCGTTGAAACATGCTCTTCCGCCCATCAAGTCCACACTGTTGCCTTCCATCACAGTGAGGGGGTGTTTGGAGTCACTGTGATGGATGTTTGTGTTGGGGTCGTGTGTCCTGTGTTCTTTTCTTTTTTGTTGTGTTCTGTGACTGCTGGAAATGTAATTTCGTTCGGTATCTCGGTACCGAATGACAATAAAGTTCTGTATTGTATCAACGACCCCCATACACTAGTTCTATCCTACACACTCTACAGATTTACAGAATATACAGAAGCCAATCAGCCTCCAAACCTGCATGTCTTCAGAATGTGGGAGGAAACCGGAGTACCCGGAGAAAACCCACACCATGACAGGGAGAAAATGCAAACTCCATTCAAACAGCACCCGAGATCAGCATCAAACTCAGGTCTCTGGCGCTGTAAGGCAGCAACCCTGCTGCTGTGCCATTGTGCTGGTCTAGTTCTGGAAGCTAGCTCTTGGACTAAAGCTTTAATGAAATCTGGAGCCAGATTTTCCTGGCCAAAGTCAAACTCAAATGCCACAAAGATATAACGATTTTTAATGGTGGTACATTGGTACAATGGTGCTTTGGTTGTTATTAATGAATGACCATTACACAGTGGTAAGTTCTGATTTTGTGGTTTTCCAGCCACAGACTGGCTCCCTTGTTGCACATTTTTATGAATCAGCTGACCGTGGTACTACTCCTTCCACCTTTGGTTGGCCTGTTTGGAAGAGTTGGAGGCTCTATACCGAAAGGTATACTCAGGAGAAGATCCCAGGCGGATCCTGGGACAAGACTTACAACAGTGGGAGTGAAGAGAGGCCATCAACAAAAGCCAACAAAGAAACAGCTTGCCTTTATTTTGGTGTCCTTTAATCACAGGCATGTCATCAAGCAGTCTCAGCCAAAGTAGTTCTTGCAAAGTGTGATCACTGGGAAATGGGTGGGAAATGTGGTGGGAGATACTAATCTCACTTTGGAATTTCTGAGCTCTTTTAAGTGCTCTATCATATCATATCATATCATATATATACAGCCGGAAACAGGCTTTTTCGGCCCTCCAAGTCCGTGCCGCCCAGCGATCCCCGTACATTAACACTATCCTATACCCACTAGGGACAATTTTTACATTTACCCAGCCAATTAACCTACATACCTGTACGTCTTTGTAAAATATCATACATTTACAACAGAGAAGGTCTTGCAGCTTTTCTGCACGCAATAGCACTAAAGACATTTCCAGCACACCAGAAGGATTGCTGAGCTGATTTGTAATACATTGTAATAATTAACTTTTTTAAAGATATTTCCATCACGCAGTTGCATCAGGATGGTGTATATTATTTTTTTTAGTCACAAAGAAATACCAAGCAGACAGGTAATAACACTGTTGCACTGTGAAGCAAGAAGATATATAATAGCTCCATCATAATCTACAGAGGAGCTTTATAATGCCAAGGCACAGTGAAAGCTGAATCACACGAAACAATCTGCTTACCTGCCGATCAGTAGGAACTCTCCCTGTACCCCAAGTCTTCTCATTGCTATCAGCAGACTTCTCACTGTCATTCCTTCACAGAAGCAGACAACAACTCTCGCCTTCGGCAGCCTTTCCCGTAACTTCCTCAGCAGTCGGTCAAACACTTTCTCCCCGGCGTTGCTGTAGATTTTACCCGAGTGTGCGATGCAGAGTCCCTCCTGTGATGCTAACTCTTTGAAGGCCTCCATCCCACTCTCTCCGTAGTTCCCTAGGGAAACAAAGATGATGCGATTTTGATTGAAAATCAAGGTGGATTATGATGATAGACACAAAATGCTGGAGTAACCTCAGCGGGTCAGGCAGCGTCTCTGGAGAAAAGGAATCATTGATCTTTCGGGTCGAGACCCTTCTTTAGACTATGGATTATGATGACATGATGTTGTGACATAAGCATGACAGGCCTCATCCTTTATGTGTTATCCCACCTCTGATTCAGAAGGCAGTGGGTTCAAGTCCATTCTGTGCCCATAGTTGAGACAGATACTTGTGTGCAGTGGAGAAGGGTTTACACTGTTGAAGACAGTCTCTTGGATAAAATGCTGAATGGAGGTTTGCTTGATCTCTAAGGTGGACACAAAAGACCCATTGACAACCAGCAATGGTTTTCTTCCTGATGATTTGGTCAACATTCATCATCCAACAAACTTTGCAAAAAATGATTGAGGTCGATTATTGCATTTCTGGTTTGGGCCATTTCCTGTCAGCAAATTAGTTATCATGTTTTCTACATTATAGTGGTGGCAATACTTCAAAAGTGTTCATCAGACATTTAGGAGGACCCTGAAGTTGGGAGCAGCACTGTACAAATTCACATCAACCATCTCCAAGTCCAAAATATCATGCAAATAAAAGCTGAATCATTGCTTTGTTATTCCCTGATACATTTAATTTAGTTTAGTTTGGTTTGGAGGTGCAGCGCAGAAACAAGCCCTTTGGCTCATGGGACCCAGGATGATCATTGCTTACCACACACTAGTTTCATGTTATCCCACTTTTGTATCCTACACACCAGGTGCAATTTACAGAAGCTAATTAACCTACAAACCTGCACATCGTTGTAATGTGGGCGGAAACTGGAGCACCTGAAGAAAACCCACAGATCACAGTGAGCACATACAAAATCTGCATAGAGAACACCTGTAGTTAGGATTGAACCTGGATCTCTACCGCTGTGCCACTGTGCCGCCCTTGTAATGAGCGCTTCAGTCATTTGGCGCAACACTGCTGTGCACATTAAGTTAAAAGGAATGTGAGAAAAATGAATTATTTTTGTTTGGTTTTCACTTCATGCCTGTCCCTTTAAATCCAGTAAGAGCTTGTAAGAGGTCTAACCATAGTTCCGATTCCTGAACCAAGCTTAAAACAATACAATCCTGCGCACTTCATTAGCAATCGGCTAAAGAGAGAAAGCATTCGATCTTGAGCTGCGATGTGTGATTAGTTGTGTTGGCAAGTGATTGATAGCTGGGATGTGACTGACAGTTCCTTTCAGGTAAGACAGCTGAGATGTGCAATGTCCAGAAAGTGGCAGCAACTCCCCACAGGATTTGTTTCTTCTTGATGTGGGAAAAGAGGGTTGGAAATGTGACGAGGAGGTGGTTAAAAAAAAAATCTAATGGAATAAGACAACTTGTAATCTCACAGAAGCATCGTTAGTTATGTAGCTCGTTTAAAAGGGGGCACTTCTCAGGGGCATCAGCAGCCAAAAATAGATGCTGTGCAAAATATTTTAAAGAAATGGGAGTGGTGAACCACACGTGACTGAAAGAATAGATTGGCGGTGTGGGTAGAAAGGATCAGGGAGGGAATTACGGTATGCAATTTCTTAAAGGAAGGTTGTAAATGATGATACTTTACAAAGAGCTGATTAATTATATCGCAAACATAGAAGAACGTCACCTTTCAAACCTGCTTCCCATTAAACAAGATGATGACTGATGAGATTGTAATCTCAACACCATATTCCTGTGGACCAGTGGTAAACTTTCACCCCCCTTGCTTGTCAAGAATCTAACTAGATCAGCCCTAATCATATTCAAAGGCTCTATTTCATAAGATCATAAGTGATAGGAGCGGAATTAGGCCATTTGGCCCATCAACCGCCATTCAATCTTGGCTCATCTATCTCTCCCTCCTAACCCGATTCTCCTGCCTTCTCCCCATAACCTCCGACACCATAAAGGTGTCATAAAGGTGTCATAAACCTTTATGTCACCATAAAGGTTTCCTTTATTTCCATAAAGGAAAAAAGATGTGAAGAATTTCAATCCTCTGAGATTAAAAAATAAAAAACTTATCTCTGTCATCAATGGACCATCCATTATTTCTAAATTATGCCTACAAGTTCTTGATTCTCAGACGAGAAAACATCATCAGCGCATCTGCTCTGTCAAGAACCTCTCAGGTCACCACTCCCTCTTCTAAATGCCAGGGGATTCAACGCATCTTCCAGTCTTCAAACCCCATCTTCAGGAAACTTGCTTTTTCTGTCTGCATCAGAATTAGCCATTTCTGCTGTTACGTGATATCTTGTTTTATATGTTTGGAGCTCTATCTAAATTATGTCAAGATGCAATCGTTTTGTAAAATATTGTGATAGTTCCACAATTAATTTAACTTGGTTTATTTGGTACAAATTCCTCATAGTAAATAAATGCTATTTTATGCTGCCCATTCAAATTTGTCTTAATGCTTAATCAATAATTCACTAATAAGCCTGAAGAAGGGTCCTGACTTGAAATGTCCCTCCACAAATGCTGCCTGACGTGTTGAGCTCCTCGAGCAGTTTGTTTTTATGTCCCCCAACTCACTAATAATCATTTTGTAATAACTTCCTTGCAACTAATGGAATTCTCTGCCTCAGAAGGCAGTGGAGGTCAATTCTCTGGATGCTTTCAAGAGAGAGCTAGATAGACCTCTTAAATGTCTAATGTTTAACATGTAAGCCAATGTCTTACGTTACTTCACCTACCCTCGTAAAGTAAGGGAGTGAAACGACCAATTTTCCAATCACAGGGAGCAACTTTTGAGTCAGTCGAGGTCTGGAAAGATTTTGTGCATGTTGTAGTGAGTTAGCGGAGTCAGGGGGTATGGGGAGAAGGCAGGAACGGGGTACTGATTGTGAATGATCAGCCATAATCACATAGGGTGGCACGGTAGCGCAGCGGTAGAGTTGCTGCTTTACAGCGAATGCAGCGCCGGAGACTCAGGTTCGATCCTGACTACGGGTGCTGCACTGTAAGGAGTTTGTACGTTCTCCCCGTGACCTGCGTGGGTTTTCTCCGAGATCTTCGGTTTCCTCCCACACTCCAAAGACGTACAGGTTTGTAGGTTAATTGGCTGGGTAAATGTAAAAAAATTGACCCTAGTGGGTGTAGGATAGTGTTAATGTACGGGGATCGCTGGGCGGCGCGGACTTGGTGGGCCGAAAAGGCCTGTTTCCGCGCTGTATATATATGATATGATATGATATGATATGAATGGTGGTGCTGGCTCGAAGGACCGAATGGCCTACTCCTGAACCTATTGTCTATTGTCTATTGATCCTCGTGACCTTTGAATTAGCCAAATGTCTGAAGAAACTGAAAGTGATGCTTTGATCAGTTCTGATTCACATCTGTGGTTCACCTCCTCTGAGGATTAATGACCATCAACCTAGTACAGTTTTACTGTTTCGAGAGCATCCTCCATTATAATGTTGTAATTCACCTTACTAAAATCCGCCCCACTTTAGGATATTTGACCAATTGCTAAAAGAATGAGCAAGGTACATCTTTGAGCACATATAGCTTACAGCCCAGCGGTATGAACATTGACTTCTCCAACTTTAGATAGTTCCTCTGTCCCTCTCTTCCCCTCCCCCTTCCCAGTTCTCCCTCTATCTTTTTGTCATACCAGCATCTGAACATCATAGATAGACACAAAATGCTGGAATAACTCAGCAGGACAGGCAGCATCTCTGGACAGAAGGAATGGGTGACATTTCGGGTTGAGACCTTTCTTCAGACTGAGGGTCTGAAAACCAAGGTACGTGCTGCTACGCCCAGCCTGACTGAAAGCTTTGGACTATATCTTGATGCCACATTTTGAAACTTCACTATTTCCATCCCCATATCTGAAGTTCTACCTTCAAGTGTACTAAACTTCGAAGATCAAAAAAGACACAAAAATGCTGAAGTAACTCAAGGGGTTAGGCAGCATCTCTGGAGAACATGGATAGGTTATATTTTGGGTCGAGACCCTTCTTCAAACTAATCAGCATTCTGGAAGATCAAAATGGACTGAAATTAGATTGAGAATTCTATCTTATCACTGGGAACAGAGCAGAGAGAGTGGAAAGGTTGTACTGAATTGTCAAACAAGTTATCAGGTGAGAATATTTCTGAAGGGCTTGTTTATACAAACACAAATACCTGTCTCTGTTGTAAGTCATCCATGTCTGATTTTGGATCATTTTGTCTTTCTTGTTCAGATAATAAGCTGCTGGATTCATCCCACTGCACTGCATTTTACAACATTTTACCCATCTTTGTTTGTCTTGTCGCCATCTAACTGCTCCCCTTAACCCATTGTGTGTAGGAAGGAACTGCAGATGCTGGTTACACCAAAGATAGACACAAAATGTTGGAGTAACTCAGCGGGTCAGGCAGTATCTCTGGAGAAAAGGAATAGGTGACATTCTGAGTCGAGACCCTTCTTTAGACTGAGTCAGGTGAAAGGGATATGAAAGGGAAACATCCATTTGTCCTATAGCTCTCTCTATATTGCCGGCTATATCTCTATTTCCCTTTCCCCTGACTCTTAGCCTCACCTATTCCTTTTCTCCAGAATTGCTGCCTGACCTGCTGAGTTACTCCAGCATTTTGTGTCTATCTTGTTAACCCATTAAGTGGATCACCTCCACAATATATTTGTCCTGTAACCCTGACATCTTATCACAGGTATTCCCCTTGTTTTATCTACCCATTCCCCCATCTTCTCCATAATTTAAGACAAACTTGCGTTTCTCTTTTTCCCAGTTCTGATGTCAGTCTTTGACCTGAACTGTTAATTCTGTTTCTCTTTCCACAGATGCAGCCTTGTCTGCTGAGTGTTTCCAGCATTTTTTTCCTTGTGATTCAGACTCCCAACATCCACAGTTTAATTGATTTTCATTTATTTTCTCTGGGTCTCTGCAGAATGGCTATCACAAGTCAATATATAAATGCCAAGGATGGTATTAGGATGACTGATTTTGTCACCATTTGGCTTTTAACATTTTTAAATGTCAGAAACGTCATTGGAGTAAAAGCCATTCATCAACGTTTCCGAATGCTGACAAACTCGAACCATTTATCTTAACAAACCAATTTTATTATGCCAATGGTCGTAAATAAATATTTCCTTTTTCAACAAGTCACTGTTTCTGTAGCAGGCAAATGGGGTAGTTCAATCAAAGGAAATACTTTGTCAAATTGTCACAGGTAATATAACATAAGGAAGGTTCAGGGAAAGTACCACGTTCTGGGTTATTGCTATGGTGATTTATGTTCAAAATCACCTCGAGTTAAAGAGCAGGAGATGTTTCAAGTTGAGGAATAGTTTTCCAGAGAACTGTGGGAAGAGTTGGTCACAAAAACAGAGAACAGTACATGTGAGTGGATGTGATAGTCATAGGTTAAAGCTCTGTAAGGTTCAGGGTCCTGTTAGCGTACAAGATTCTGCCATATTTTACATTGTATAATCTCTTGTAATTTCATATAACATCCTATTCATATTTCCCTACCACACAGAGGAAGACCATTCAGCCCATATCGGCTGTGCTGGATTTTAAAGCAACCCCATTTCCCATCTTAATTGTAGCCTGTTCTCCCACAACCCATTAGCATCCCCTTGATTCTCTCACCAGCCATCTACACCAGGGATGATTTACGATGGCTAATTAACCAACCAGCACAACTTTGGGATGCGGGAAAATAGGAGAGCACCCAGGCAAACCAATGTGGTTATAGGAGAACATGCAAGCTCCATACAAACAATGGTGGACATTTGGGTTGAATCTGGGTCACTGGAGCTGTGTGGCTGCACTTCTTGGGGCACCACTGATATGCCCCTATTGTATTATTCATCTTGTGTGTTTTAACGTTATGTTATTTGTTGCATTTTCTCAGTCTTAATAATGCTTTAAATGATTCCAGCATTGTGCACCTAGACCTAGTTTTATTCCAGTCAGACAGAGTGAAACTAAACTCAGAGAGTGGGTGCAAGAGATCATCTACCCCTAGGAAGGACTGGATGCAAACACCACTCCTCTAGAGATGTGCAGCATCACAAGTGTCAAAACAAGTGCTTGCTTCAGTATAGCCATGAATGTAGAAATAATCCGAAGGCCTGCAGCATTGACATGACATGACGAACTGCCACAAAGGACAAAGCTGCAACACCACACAAGCTATGAGATTGTAGTTCATAACCTATGGTGTTACTGAATGAGAAATATCTAAGGGAAGGGAATTCAGTATAAAGGGCCTTAGGCGATTTTTTAGGCGACTGTCAAAGTCGGAGCAGATCGCCAAAATTTTCTTTTACCCAACGACAATGACCACGACAATGCCGAGTAAGGTCGAGATTACACTGTCTTCAGAAAAATTCCCACGCTGTCAATGCTTCTCTGGCGTCCTAATTTTCGATGAAATCACTGACAAGTCAGTAAGTACTTGAGAGTTTTGAAATATAACATCTTGCCTGGGTTACTTGAAAACCAAGCTTCACGGTAACAAGGCATAAACTGGATTGACTTCCAGTTTACTAATGGCAGTATTAGGAAATTTAATTTTAAAAGTGCTTAGATGGATTTTTGTGAAAAGTGTGTGGGCACTGCAGATGCTGGAGATCTGAAAAACAGAAAATTGGCAGAAATACCCAATGCATTAGGCCGCTTCTCTAGAAAGAGAAACAGTCAATGTTTCAGCAGGCAAAAGAATCTGGTAAAGCTGCAGGGATGGAAAGGGAGGAGGGGGGTGTCTCTGATAGAGAGGGGGGTGACTCTGATAGAGTAAAACCTGGGTGACCATAGGGATAAGCTATAAACAATGTTATTTGGTCTATAAGAGAATGGAAGCAGTACAAGAGTAAGAATACAGACCAAAGAACATGGACATAAGAATGTAGGAGTATGACATTTTACTTTGGTTTAGTTTAGAGATACAATATGGTCTATGCTGACCAGCGATCACCTAGTTCTATCCTAAACATTACAAACAATTTACAAAGCCAATTAACCGACAAACTGGAGCACCAAGAGAATCGGAGCACCTAGAGAATATCCATGGGGTCACAGGAAGAACATGCAAACTCCATACAGACAGCAACCATAATCAGGATCCAACCAGGGTCTCTGGTGCTGTAAGGCAGTAACTCTACCACCACACCACTGCACCACAAAGAGCAGCGCAGGAAGATATTTATCTATTAATATTCTCATTGTGGGTACAAATGTATCCATGCCTTGGCATATCCATAACCTGCAATGGCCATGGTAGGCCCTAGTCTGCAATGTCACACTTTAATCCCAATCACCACCATCAACATCAGCATTTATGAAGATAGTGCCGGACCGTGACTCTTCCCAGAGAAGGATCTACTACCATCCGATACAATCGCTCTACTCTTCTAAACCCAACTTTAGGAAGGCCATTAGTTACAGAGGTGTTACTAAGCCAACCCTTTCACCAGCAAGCTTCAAGAACAAGAGAGGGGGCCAGGAACACTACATTATCCCTCACCGCCACACCTTTGGAATACTCCACAGCAAATATAAGAAATAGACCAGAAATTGTATGGAATACTCACGACTTCCCTCTACATGTTCAACTAAAAGAAAGGGTCTTCAAGTAGCACAACACTGTCAAGTTCTGAATATTTAAAGGTCAGGGATTTTCCCATTGAAATATATCATCACTGGCACCATATATCAGTAATATCTACAGGTTACAGAGCTCAATATGGCAGTTCATCAAAGTTGACTTCAAGAATGCCCCCTTGTTCCCCAATCTCAATCACTAGAAAAAAAACAAAAGCAGTTTCACTGTAGAAACATTATGTCAAATTCAGGAATACCCTTCCTAATGTGATTGTCACTAACACATGGACCGCAACAACTCATGAAGTCACACATTCCCAAGGCGACCAGCAGTGGGCAATAAATGTGGCCAAATCCCTGAAACCCTTAAATATTTATTCTCTTGATTAAGGGTGTTAGATGGCTACAGATATGGATCATTTTGTGAAGATGTAATTCAATGCACCTTCTGCATACAACAACAATACTTCCAACAAACTGACCCATCACCATTTTCGCGTAAACAGCCAAGGATAGAAAATAAATGTTGCCTTTGCACGCAATGCCCCAAAAGTTCCCATTTTAAAGTCATACATTTTATCCACAAATTTCCACAGCAAATTCCTGTGTCATGGTGTCATAACACCAAAACAGACCTTTTAACCTGTCACATCCAAATGGACCTTTTTGTCTTTAATCCCATTAGCCCACATTATAACCTTAACAGGTCTACTTAAATGCTTGTTAAACATAGTAATTGTATTTGCTGGCAGCGTATTCTCAATACCAACTACTCTGTGTAAAAACACAACCCTCAGTTCCCTTTTAAAACTCCATCCTCTCAGCTGAAATGTCCTCTTGTTTTTAGGCCCCCTACCACTGGAAAATATTTTCAATATCTATCTTATTTGTGCCCTTTAAAATCTCTGATTGGTAGCAATGAATTGGTTTACAATCTTGTACATTTATTCAATTATGGCCACCTTAATAATGGATTGTCAAAACAAATCAGTCACATGTCTCTGGAAGTTCATCCCTGATTGATAGCAATGAATAGGCTAATCCTTGCATCAACCTCTGAAGTTCACCCCATTGAGTTTTTTGGCAACTGTAATTGCATCATTGTGCCAGAGGAGGCAGCACGGGTCCTCCACCAGAAGGAGTGTGTAATTATAGCCTCACGTATTAATTTGATGAGAAAGAGGACATTGGGATTTATAATGGAAATGTTGACAACAATGATAGATTGTCTTGAATTTTTTATTACGTTAGATGGATCCATAAAACACCAGGGAAACAATCACATCACATCAGATATGGTTCATCTTGAGTTCTCAATTAAATATAAATTAATTGATGGTGTAAAAATAAAATTTAGACAGCCACATGAGAAATGGCTGTTCATGAGCTGGTAGCTTTCAAAGTGAGTTTTAAATGAACCTAAATTCTCTTTAGTCAGTGTGCGCAGCTGATGTCACAGCTCACGGGGAGGCGATTATATATCCCAGCCTCCCAATTATCCAGCGTTTAAACTTGCAAAGTCCTATTGCATGAGTTGTAATCTATCTGACTGTGTGATGGAGCTGAAATGTGAACAGAGTACACAGAATTTCTATCACCCCAAACCCAATCCCACAGTGTCGACTAATGGAATTATACAAAAGGACACAAAGTGCTGGAGCAACGTTTAAAAACATTTAGACAGGTACATGGATAAGATAGGTTTAAAGGGATATGGGCCAAACACAGGCATGTGGGACTAGTGTAGATGAGACATGTCGGTCAGTGTGGGCAAGTTGGGCCGAAGGGCCTGTTTCCAGCATTGAAGGGCCGAATGGCCTACTCCTGCACCTATTTTCTATGTTTCTATGTTTATGTATGACTCTGAGTCTTTATGACTCTATAACAGCAGGTCAGGCAGCATCTCTGGAGAACATGGATAGGTGATGTTTTGGGTCGAGACCTTTCTTCAAACTAATTGTTGGGGGGGGGGGGAGGTGGGGGGGAGAGAGAAGAAAGCTGGACAAGGGGAGAGGCAGGACAAAGTGTGCCAAGTAATAAGTGGACGTAGGTTAGAGGGGTTTTTGATAGGCAGATGGTTGGAACAAAGGCCAAAGATAAGAGCAGAAGTTGTGAGACAGGTTTGAAGAGTTGTGGACTGAGGAGCCAGAGGGAGGAAAGTGACCTCAAATTGGGGAATTCAATGTGCGCACCGTTGAGTTGTTAACTGCAATTATATATTGCAGGAGGCCACTTATTTATGATACCTTTGCCTTCCTTTCTTGGATCAAACCATTTTGCCTCACTGCCTCTTTCGTCATAGTCATTTAATATTTGCTTTTTTGAGATTTATCCAATTGATTTTTTGTATGTTGCTACTGAATCTGCCTTCAGTTTCTTTTCTGGCTTAAGATCATGAAAACATGAAAAATTGCTGCATAAAAAAAATATCTCCTTGTCTCCCTACAGAATGTTTGACCAATTACTTTAAATCAAGGTCTTGTGGTAAGTAAACCTCTTTCCAGTGAAATAAATGTTGCTTTAATTTATTCTCTCTGAAGTACCTAGGTTCATTGGCAGGGACAGTGTTTATTGCCCATCTCTAATTACCTTGGAGGAAGTGGTGGTGAGCCACCTACTTGGATCACTGAAGTACTTCTGAAACAAGTAGTCCGACTAAATTGTTGGCCAATGAGTTCCAGGATTTGGAACGTGGAAGAACGTGGATGACGAAGGGCGAGTAATACATTTTCAAGTCAGGGCGGTGGGTGACATGGAAGGGAACCTGCCAATGGTGATGTTCCCTTGTTCCCTTGTCCTTGATCGAAGAGGTCACAAACTTCCTCCCAGTTCACTACATCAAAGTTGTTTGTAAGCCTTCATTTAATGGAGCAGCACGGTGGCGTAGCGGTAGAGCTGCTGCCTTACAGCGCCGGTGACCCGGGTTCAATCCTGACTATGGGTACTCTCTGTACATTTGTACATTCTCCCCGTGACCTGCGTGGGTTTTTTTCCGGGTTCTCCCATCTCCTCTGACCCTCCAAAGACGTACTGGTTTGTAGGTTAATTGGCTTGATAAAATTGTAAATCGCCCCAAGTATGTGTAGAATAATGCTAGTGTATGGGGATCGCTGGTCGCCATGGATGGAGGGCTGAAGGGCCTGTTTCCGCACTGTAGATCTAAACTAAACTAATCTCCTTATGGCTGAATGAGACAATGCTTACATAGGCTGTTGGCAGCCCATTGTATGGAGACAGATACCACTTTAAATTGTTTGTTTTAATAAAAAGGTATAGTTTATAGAAATTGTTGGTCTAAATTGACTTTAATCAAAAATTACCATTTGGCTGTACAAATAAAATCTAGAGAAATGGCCCAGCTGTGAAGAGGAAAGAACTGAGAGTGAGAAGGTATAAATAGGAAAGTAATCATTTTGATCAATCTGAAGAAGGGTCCCGATATGAAACGTCATCCATCCTTTCCCTCCATAGATGCTGCCTGGCCCACTGAGTTCCTCCACTACTTGGAGTTTTGCTCCAGATTCCAGCATCTGCAAACTCTTGCGTTTCAATCATTATGATTGTCTTGTCATTGTGATGACGTTACTTAGTTGAAAGTGTGGTGGTCGAAAAGGTCTTGCTCATAGTTAGCTCTAGCTTTGCTTGTTTAATTGACCACTATGTTTTTGGCATGCATTGCGCACAAGTGCTGGTGGGTTCTGTTTGGCATTCTGGGAAAGGCTGAGAAACTCTCCTGGAGGTGTGCAGAGAGCATCCACATTGGCATTTAGAGGTAGAGGACAGGAGGATGCTGGAACTCCATCCAAGAAACAAATTGGTTCACTATTGTAAAAATAAATTGGTTGTGATCTGTGATTAGTAGTGGAGCCAAATTGAGGGAGCTGCGGCCTAGCTGAGCAGTAGGTGGAGGTGTACTTGGAGGTGTATTTGAAGATGGCCCTGAATGGTGTGCAGATTGAGGAAAGTGACAATTTGGAAGTAAAGTTGCTGACCCTCTAGATTCTGTGGGAGACACCCACAATTAAATGAGAACTCATGGACATTACAGACAGAAACCCAGGTAAAGGTACACATCCAGGCTGTCACAAAGTGATTTTGGACAAGGTTAGCAGGAGATGGTTGCAGTGCGAGAATGTCATCTGGTGACAGAGGAACCGGGTTCTTCGTTAGGATATCCTGGTGGTCTGAAGAAATAAAAATGTCTTTATAAATAGTTGGGTAGTCAATTGGCCACTGTAACACGGTCCTTGTGTGTAGGTGATGAAACAATTAAATGGGTTTGGGTAGGATTAGTGTAAAATATAGATTCTTGATGGTCAAAATTGATGAGCCATTGGTCCTGTTTCCATGCCGAACCTGTGACTCAATGCATCTGGATTTGGGGCCTGTGATGCAGTAAGAAACTGTAAAGCATCTTAACCCTTGTTTTTAGATCCTTTTCCTTTCCCATGTTGCTCTTTCCAGTCCTACAAGTCTTTGAGACATCAACACTCCTCCAATTCAAATCATTTCTGCACTGCCCAATTAATTACCATGCCCTTTGGTATGGATAAGCTCTCCAAACAACTCACCTCTGTACTCATTTTAGACTCTCTGGAACCTGCTTTTGTGACCAACGTTTTGGCTGCCCACTGTTGGTGCAGTTGGGAGGCAATTGGATACGACGCAGAATACAGTTTGCGTTGGCCCTTTAAATAACGTGGTTGAGGGGGACTTAGCTTGGTAACCCATGGGCTTGGTTTACTGTGAGTGAAAATCACAGGTAGTCACTAGCACTTTGCAAATCCAATTTCTGACAGTAATTGTGGAAATGAGTGCTGAGCCAAAGATGACACCATTAGATCCACCTCCGGAAATAACTCAAATGGATTCGGACTTGAAGTGCCTGGTCTAATTTCCCATTGGGTGGGATTTCAACAGGCAAAAGTTATCAGTGAATCTTTATTTGCAATAAAGTAGGTTATATGCACATCTGTCCATTTTCTCCAGTTTCTAGGCCATCATGAGTTAGAACTGCAGGTCAAAGTTTTGTTTAAGTGACAGCATCAGCTCGCTCACTGTGGCACCAAATGGACGATGTACTCAGGTGGGACTTGTTTTTGGCTCAGTGGCAAAAGTGTCACTGATTCAACCATAGCTAACACCAACAAATTACATTGTAGGTAGACACAAAATACTGGAGTAACTCAGTGAGTCAGGTCTGGAGAAAAGAAATTGGTGAAGTTTAGGGTCTCCACCCTCTGCAGACTGGAATTTTGGGTCAAGACCCTTCTCCAGACGCAACAAATAATAGATGCAGAATAAAGACATTATGGTCTATATTGCAATATTTAACCATTGGCAAATGTCAGGGAAATTCAAGCTCATTAGATACACAAGTTCCTTCAATTGCAGGAGAAACTCAGCAGGTCAGGCAGCATCTACAGAGGGAAATGAATGCTGCCTGACCCACTGAAGATTCTTCAGAAATTTATTTTTTCACTCAAGCTCAATGGAGTTCAGCTTAGCTCAATTTGAAACAGCTTTTCTGTTCTAGTCAAATGACGGGACCTCCTCTTGGAAGCTCGTCAGCTCCTGAAGTCACGCATTATGTCTACACTTTGCCCACCAATAAATCATCTGTGAGGCAGCCGCCTTCATTCCAGCATTTGAAAGGATGACTGAGAGTAGGTTTGGCTGATTTAATACACTGGCAGTTGTCCTACAATTTTATTTACTCAATTAAATGAGATGAATCAGGGGAATTTTGGCATTGAATTTAAGCCTTCTTGTAAAAATCTTAATCTGCCTCCTCCTGGTCCACCTTGATCCATCTGCAATTTTCTTTAGTATGTATCGTGTCAGCTTCCTCTGTTATGCCTATCCCAACACAAGTTCCTTTCACCTTCCATCCCTCTTCACGCAAATCAGCATTGGTTTCTGACTGGGCAACACCTCTACATTGTAACAATTCTATCATAGTCAAGTCACAGTTTTTCAAATCCCCTTCAGACTTTCCCTCCGCAACCTGGGTCACCCCTCACATCCCCAAGATCCTGACAAAGGACCTTTGACTAAAACCTTTCAGCAGATGCTACCTGACCTGCTGAGTGTTTATTATGTAACTCCATGTCGGCCTGAGTTCATACTCACGAATTCACATTCTCCAACTCTTTCTACTGCTCTACATCTCTGTCCTCCTTTAAGAATATCTTAAAATATATCCCCCTGTCTAAGTCTTTCATCAGCTCGATTAATTGGTTATTCTTTGGCTTAATATCAACATTTGTTTGCTTTCACTGCTGTGAAGTGAATTGTGGCATGTGCCAACTTGTGCAGAATTACACATGAATTCTGAAACAGAAGGACTAAACAGCAACTTTCAGACCCCTCCTCGGATGTGTTTATGAAGATCTCTTTGACTGACGTATAGTGTGAATCCCACTCATATCAGCAACATCAAAGGCATTTGCACTTCAATGCCCCTTAAGGAATTTGACTGATGTTCCTGCGTACAGGTTTGGTGTAAGGTCCATGTTTGCCTTTGTCCTCTATAAGATACATTGTGTGACATTGATGATACCCGGTTCCGTTGTCACGTCACCTTTCTTTGCCTACTTACAATCTCTGTACTATAGGATTGCCCTTCAATATTTTGCTCTTACAGTTTTTAGCCACATATTGGAAAGTCAACAGCACTGCTATGAATCCCATACCATCCTCTCTGATGCCTTCTCCTCTCCTCAGTCATCAATTTATGTTGATTCATAGTGGTGGTGACCTGTACCTTTGATCAAAGTGTCTGAGTGATTTTTCCATTACACTGACACATACCTTTCGAGGCTTAGCCCACCAAGTCCTTATCAACCATCAAGCACCAACCCTACACTAATCCTATTTTATTCTTCCCATATTCCCATCAACTCGCCCCAGATTCTGGTACACTAGGGGCAATTTACAATGGACAATTAACCTGCCACTCTGCACATCTTTGGGATGTGGGAGGCAACTAAAATGCCCAGAGGAAGAACCCCTTGCGATCAGAGTGAGAATGTGTAAGCTACTCACAGGTAATCCTCTCTTGTGTTTCATCACCCGTAACGACCTTTGCCCCAGTTCCACTGCTGAGATCCACATCCACACCTTTGACATCTTCACTCAGGACTATTCCTGTGCTTCCCAGGTAGGCTGGTCCAATTCCAGATGGACCAAGTCATAGATTCGGCATGGAAATGGGCCCTATGGCCCATCAAGACCTATATTTATGAATCCCACCTTAACATATTTTATTATTTCAACACATACATACAAGGAGCAAATTACAATGGCCAATTGACTTGCCAACTATTTATAAAGAGTTTAAAAAATTTCATTGGGCTACCAGGATATCCTGAGGAAGAACCTGCTTCCTCTATTGCCCAACCTCTATAAAGTTAACCAGATCTTTGTTGCCTGTATCCCAACAGACGCCAAGTTCTGATGTCTGTTGACCTGGGTTAGCTCCTGCTACCTCCACATTTCCCATTAAAAATTACTTCTCACATTGTCCACCCTGAGCTTCACATCTGAAACCTCCCCCAGCTTTGGTGCTAACTTTAGGTATTGTTGCCTCCACTGTTGGCACCCTTGCTTGTAGTCACATAGACCCTGAAGCTCTCCAATTGCTTCCCCAGACCCATCATCCTCTACACTTTCCTAAAACCACTTCTTCTTGACCATCCTTTTTGTCCACCTCCCAGCAACCACCTTGTTACTTTTTAATGAAGCAATCTGAAACATCTTTTGCTTTAAAAGGTGTTTCTAAATTCAAAAATGAGATTTTAAGGATTCAAAGCAGAAAATTTTGCGTTACACATTGAATCAGTGCTGCACACAGATCTTTAATCCCTCTGTCCTGGCACCATCCTCCCTGCTTTAAATGGCTGCTCAGACATTTTTTGTCTTGAGTCCCCTACTTTCTGAGACACCACTTTTGTTTCTCCTGTTATTCGCCCGTCAATTCCCATTGACTGTCGAATTAAGAAATGCAAGTTATTCCTTAGTTAATGAGACGCGCTGGCAAGATTCTATGCAACGCTTGGCCAAATCAAGTCCTACTTTACATGTATTTCCAGTGACGTGTCACAGATGAAAGATACACTGGGGGAAGGAGGGAATGAAGAGGCAGATACCCTTTTACATAGAGACCTGGAACACGTAGCCCATTAAGTTGGGGACACAGTGAAAATAAGTCGCCACTTTGGGGAAATATAATTTATAGGGCTCTTGGGGAATGGCACTGACTGGATTGCTCTAGGAGGATCAGATGTGAGCTCGATATGGCCTCATTCTCTGCTGTGACAATTCAATGATGCTCTGGGACCAAGGAAAAGCCACATTGACCAGGGAAAAGCCACAAGTCCTTTTGCTCCTGGTGTCTGCACTGCCTCCGTGAGTAGCCCTCTTCCTGCTGAGTGGAAATGTCTGAATTCAATTGCCTTTAGTTTAGCTTAGTTTCGAGATACAGTGCGGAAACAGGCCCTTCAGCCCACTAAATCCACGCCGACCAATGATCCCCGCACATTAACACTATTCTATGCACACTAGAGACAGACGGAACATGGCACCTCTCAAGTTGCTTAGTCCCCCTACCTCCTGTGGCGGACTCCCGAGGTCCCACACCAGCCAACTAAGAACCCACCAAACTTTGGAACGTCACCTTGAATCCCACGTGACTACCTAAGCAGAATAGGAGAAGAGGGAATACAGTGCCAAATACTTGGAGCACTCCAAATCGTCCTCTGTCTTGCAGCCTTGCACATTGGTAAGAATCATAGTTAACTCTATCATGAATCAGAGGAGGAATGATTAGCATCTTCAAACCACATGTAAAAACTCCTACTGTTTTTGTTATAGCTGCTGCAAATTATCCTGCATTTACATCATTTGGAAACTGGAACACTTCTTACAATCAACTTTTGCTCACTGTTGGATATTTTCTGACAAGGCAGTAATGAACTCAGAAAACCTGTGAGCGCAAAGTACATCTCACACAACCATCTATATTGGGAAAGTGGAAACGCACCATTGAAATGAGCCTTGATGTGCTAGAAATTAAAATACCAGTTAATCAGCTCCAGCTTAATTTAATCATAAATTTATTAAAGTACCAATCTCCCTAGATGCTTTATAGCAAAATGAGAATTCAGAATGTCTCCATGGAGATTAACCTTCTGGATGTGCCTTGCAGTGATTGTATCTGTGCGTGTGCCCTATCAATTTCTAGCCGCCTGTTTGCCTGTTTCGAATTGTTTCCGTCTTCGTTTTTGTGCAGGTCTGTGAGATATTTTGTTTGGTTATGATCCAGCAGTTTTCCTATCCTTTGTTGTTAGACTGCCTAGGTGATATGTCTGCGACTTGATGCACCGACTTGGGAGAGTCTACTTTAATCACACCTAGGTTGTTGTGTTTAGCCTTCAAACTTGCACTTTCTTATTCTCTTCTACGTACGTACAGGTATTCAGCTTAGTGCAGGGCGCAATAGATTGTCATAGAATCATACAGCACACAAACAGGCCTTTTGGCCCATCATGACCATGTTGACTATTAAATATCCAGCTATACTGATCCTATCTACCAGCACGTGGTCCACAGACTTCTAGGCCTTAGTGATTAATTTACATGTCAAGATACTTCAATGTTGTGAGATACTTGTCGAGATACTTCAATGTTGTGACAGTACCCGCCTCCACCACTTCCTCAGGTTCCAGTGCTCTTTCCTCTGTTTTAGAAGCTGTAGGTAGACTTGAGTCCAAAATCTAGGATGAATGCCCCAATGCTTTCCTGAGGGAGTGCAGTACTTTTGACGGTGCCAGGTTTCTGATGAGATGTTAAGCTAAAATCTTGTGTGTCCTTTCAGGAATTATTTTTAAAATGAGAATAGGGATGTTGCTTTTCTTCACTAAGAAACATTTTTCTCGTGTTTTGCCTCATTACAGCCCATGGGAGCTTGCTGTTCATTATTCTCCCTGCTACATTCAATTTACCACTATAGCGATGACATTAAAGAAATTATTTCATTTGGCTGTATAACACGTTGGTTTTCTGTAGTCATGAGAGGCAGCCTATGAATACAAATCTTTATCTCCACAGACAAGAAAACAAAGAGATTCAAACCTGCTGAAAAAAACATATGAGCGGACTTATTAGAGCTGCTGCATCACAGTGCCAGACACCTGAGTTCGATCCTCACCACAGCTGCTGACTGTGTGGGGTGTGCACGTTCTCCCAGTGACCTTGTGGGTTTCCTCTGGGTGCTACGGTTTCCTCCCACTTGCCAAAGACGTGTGCTTGTAGTTAATTCACCCCTGTAATTTACCCCGAGTGAGTCGGGATTGGTTGAGAAAGTGGAATAACATAGAACTAGTGTGAATGGATGGTCGATGTGGACTTGGTGGGGCGAGGAGCCTGCTTCCATGAGGTATTTCTAAAACTAAGTCTGGAAGTCATGATGCAGCCTTATCGGACTTTGGTTCGGCTGTATTTGAAGTATTGTGTGCAGTTCTCGTTGCCCCATTATAGGAAGGATGTCGGGGCTTTGGAAAGGGTACACAGCAGGTTTACCAGTATGATGCCTGGATTAGGGTGTATTAGGTACAGGGAGAGTTTGGAGAGACAGATTGTATTCTCTGGAATGCCAGAGATTCCAAGGCAACCTGATGGATTATATAAAATGATGAGAGGCACAGATGGGGTACACAATCAGAATTCTTTTCCCAGGATGGAAAAATCAAATAGTAGTGGGGATAGCTTTAAAATAAGAGGGGCAAAGTTTACAGGAGTAGAGTGGGACTTTTTTTTTACACAGAGGGTGGTGAGTGCCTGGAATGCTGGGGGTGAGGGTTGAAGCAGATACATTATTGGCATTTAAAAGACTTTTGCATAGATGTACGGATATGCAGGGAATGGAGAGATTGAGGTTATGTGCAAGTAGATACGTGATGGTCTTGGAATCTTGTTCGGCACAGACGTTGTGGGCCAAAGGGCCTGTTCTTGTACGGTATGTTCCATGCACTAACATTAAAATTAAAAGGAGTCAAATTAAAAGTTATCCTAAACCCCACTCGACCACAGTCCATCGGAGCCCTACCTGAACCCGGGAGCATTTTAATGTTTTCGTACCTGACCCAAACCTGACACATTTTATCATGTCCCGTCAGGCTCCAAATGGATTCCCAGGCTCCAACTAGGCAGGCTGGCACTGCGGAGAATCCTCCTTCAGATACTAAATCCAACAAGCCTTAATGCTGTGAATTTATTTCAATCTTTAATAACTTAGGATGTACAAGAAAGTTTCTGCTCGATGAAGCAGAAGAGTTTATGTCAACAACTTAAGCATAAGATGCAGTAAAGTAATAAAATGGCACAACAGGGGACCATTGAGCCCATGGTGCCATGCAGCTCTCTGAAGGAGCTCTTTGGTCAGTCTTCTCCCCAGCTTTTTCATCATTGTTCCTGCAAAGTACCTAACTTCATTTAGAAAATTGCTGTCAAAATCTCTTCCACCATCCGTTCAGCCAGCTTATTACTGTTCATCATATCTTGCTGAGCGGAAATATATTTGCTCACAGTCTGCGGCTTTATCTGTGTCTTAAATTTCCAACCTGTCTCTTCTCGTCATGAAAGTATTTCAGAATTAATTTTCCCCGGCAGATCCAGAATTTTCTGTACTTATCATTTCCCTTGAGATGACCTCGTTTCCGGGGACGGGTGGTGAGCGTATTCAGGACAGGGAGTGTGTCTTCTTCCGCCATCATGTGTCAGGTTTGGGCCGCGTTCTCTTCAGATTTTAGTTTAGTTTAGTTTAGAGTTACAACATGGAAACAGGCCGTTCAGCCCACCGAGTCCGCGCCGGCCAATTATAACCCATACACCTGTTCTATCAGACAAACTAGGGCCAATTTACAGAAGCCAATTGACCTACAAAGTTGCATGTTTTGGGAATTTGGGCGGAAACCGGAGCACTTGAAGAAAACCCACACGGTCACGGGGAAAACGTACAAACTCTTTGCACACAGCATCAGGATCGAACCTGGGTCTTTGGCACTGTAAGGCAGCAATTCTACTGAGCTCCACTATTGGAGGGAAAATACTACCGACTGTGAGCACACTGTACACATCGTGACTTTGATCAGCAGAGGGTGAAACTGGAAACAAATTATTATTTGTTTGCTCAATATTGATACATGAATTGGCGTTGAAATGTTAGAGGAACAAAGTGGTGTCAGCTAATGTTTGTAAAACCAGTCCTCTCATAAAACCCTGCTCCCCACAGAGTTCTGCCCCATTAAGAATCACAGCACTACATCCAAAGTGGCTAACGCCATGTTCAGAGGAGGCAACTAAGTAGTGATTCATTAGTGAGTTGGAAACAGAGTGGCGCAGCTAGTGGAACCGCCTCACAATGCCAGAGACCTGGGTTCAATCCTGACCATGGGTCCTGTCTGTATTACCGCTGTAACGGCCAGGGTTTTCTCTGGATGCTCTTCCCACTTCCCAAGGACATGTGGGTTGGTAGGTTAACTAGCCGCTGTAAATTTCCCCTTAGGAGGAGTTGATGGAAATGTGAGGAGCAAACTCCATGGACTGAAGAGCCTGTTTCCATGCTGTATCTCTCTGCCTCTGAAATAGGAAGATCCTCCGGAGGCTCTGGCAGGAGGGTGCGGCATAAGAGCTCAGTGCCATTCCTAACAAAGCTGGTGCGGCAGCATTAATGTTCTTTCATATAGGGACATATCGGGACAGTATGAAATTAATGAAGGATTAGTCCAAATGGGTGGTTGATGTTCAACATGAAATTGGTGGCTGTATGGCTTGTTTCCATGTTGTATTTTTCTCTGACTCAATGCTTTTGACACCATTGCCTCTACACCCAGAGTTCCACTATCATTCCTGATGAGATGCTCATTGCCAAGAAGGAGCCTGCCATGGCCCCTGTCAGGCACCGCAGTAATGTTGCAGTGATGATTCTCTCTCAATTCCAATAGTTCTCATCCATGGCATTAGAACCTTCAGCAACCCCTCTCTGACGGCTCCAACATCTCCCGAGTGCTGTGGCTCTTTGTTGGATGCCCGCTGGACACTGGAATACTTGTGCCACCCACATCAGGGTGATCCCTTAGTGCAGGGATAACTGGAGCCCATCACTGATTCATTCTGAGACTACAGCCAAGGGATCCGTAAATGTTTGGACAAATCCAGTTAATTGTGACTGAGCAAGTCATTCGCTACCATTGAAACCACGAAACAGTCCTCAAGACTTGGATGTAGATGTAACGATTGCAGTTCGTTTGCCAGTAATGAGATGTCTATTAGAGTCATGAACAATGCAATTGTCCAGGATCAAAGTAGTCTTACCACAGACAGGAGATACTCTAGATTAAATACTAAGCATTTAAACTCACGCTCAATTAAAATGAGCTCCTTATCCAAATTTCCTTTCTCAGATTCAATGGGTGCTAGTTGCAGACCTCTCGAGACAACATTTTTAAGATATGTTAATAGTTTTGAAAATATAGTTCCTGCTTAGAGGACAATCTTTGAATACCCAAAGGCATTTGGAAGATATATCCAAAGGGATTTCATCATCAATCATCTGGTACTCCAATAAATGTATCTACTTAAATATAACCCAGAGTATAACATATATTTTCTTTAACTACACTTCATAGCTGATGCGGTAGACTATTTCTGTCCCTCTGCACTTTAATTTCCACTGAACAATATTATACTTGGTTCTTAAGAACTTTGCGTTGAAAAGGGATGAAGTCGTCCATGGAAAACAATTGCATGTTTTGTACCAATCTTGAACAAAAGGTGTGTTACATTTGAAAATGATGCTTCCTACTGTTCAAGATTTCTGTCACCTGAGCTGTGTTCTCATGACCTGCGAAATCAGCCCATCTGCTTTTGGCACGAACCTTAACTGAAAGTTAATTAATTTGAAAATGACGTGAGATACAGATTAATGTCATTTCTAAGTCAGCCTCACAGACCAATGACATGCTGTCCAATAACATGGGAACAGCATTAGCCACTCACGTTCTCCAGGTCACTAAGACTATTAACTCCATCCAACTACCTTGCATTCATGAACATTTATAGCTTTGCCCAACAAAAATCAATCTGAGGAAAGGTCAACAACTCAAATTTTGAACCTGCTTCCAGATGCTGCCTGACCTTTTGAGTATTTCTGGCAGTTTCTGTTTTTATTTCAAATCATCGGAATATTCAGTATTTGGCCCTGCTAAAAATTTACGGTTTACTTCTGACATTTTCAATTGACCCACAGCCTCAGCAGTTTATTCAGCAAGAAAATGACAGGTTTTTTCTATTTATTTCTGGAAGTTGAACCACGTGATATCAATGCTGAACAGATGAATGTAACTTTAATATAATGGGCCCGCATTCAACAAGCTCATGAATCATCGAGTCAAAGAATCATCAGAGAGATAGAGCATGGAAGCGTACCCTTCAGCCCACTGAGTCTAACCTGACCATCTACCACCCATTTACGTTAATGCTACATTAATCACATTCATTATTCTCCAAGCAGTCTCATCAGATCCTCCAAGATGCTCCCACTTATCTATACATTAGAGACAATGTACAGATACATTGGCCAATGTACAATGGCCAATTAACATACCAGTCCACGTATCTCTGGGATGTGGTAGGAAACGTGCACTCAGAGGAAACCTGCACAGTCAAAGGGAAAATGTACAAATTCCACACAGACAGCAGCTGAGGTTAGAATTGAGCATGGGTCTCCAATGCAGAAAGACAATGGCAGTGCTAGCTACACCACAATACTGAGAGAATATTTATCTTTATTTGAGTACCACCATGTATAGGTTTAGGTTCATTATTGTCACATGTACTGAGGTACAGTGAAGAGCACGCTATGCAATCAAATCAGATAATACTATACATAAATCCAATCAAGCCAAACTCAAGTACAATAGGTAGAGCTAAGGGAAAGATACAGAGTGCAAAATATAGGTCTCAGCATTGTAGCACAATTTAGCGACATTCAGTTCCATTGAAAAAGTCCGATGTCCACTATGGGTAGAGGTGAATCTGACAGTACCCGAGCTTATGGAAGGACCATTCAGGTCTGATAACAGAATGAAGAAGATATTCCTGAGTCTGGTAGTGCGCACTTTCAAGTTTCTGTATCTTCTGCCGAAAGAGATCAGGAAGAAGAAGGAATGACTAGGTTGGGACATCTTTGATTATGCTGGCTGCATAAAGCAGCATAAAGTGTAGATGGAGTCAATGATGGGGAGTCTATATTCTGCAATCAATGTGATAGTCTGGGCTCCATCCATAACTCTCTACAATTTCTTGCGGTCTTGGGCAGAGTTTTTTCCAAACTAAGCTGTGATGCAACTGGAAAGTACACTTTATATGGTGCATCTGTAGAAGTTTGTAAGAGTGAATGGAGACATGCAGAATTTCTTCAGTCTCCCGAACAAGTAGAGTAACCACTTCATTTGAATTATTTCAGCCTTCATTGCTGTAGGGTAGTGGTGCTCAGAGTTGTGTGACATTGAAGCAACATTTACAAGCACATGAATTAATTAAGCCCCATGATTACTGTATGTCCTGCATACCATCCATAAGCACTCATGTGCAATTGTGATAAACATATAACTGTAGATATAGCCAAGCCCTCCCAAAATCTTCACCAACTAAATGCCCAGTGCATTAAAAACTCAACAAAGCCAACATATTTAGATGACCTAGTAGCACAGTTCGCAGAGCTGCTGCCTCATAACTCCAGTGTTTCAGGATCAATCCTGACTTCCATTGTTCTCTAACCTCCAGGGCTTGCACATTCTCCTTGTGACTTCATTCCCCTCCAATTCCTCCCACATGTCAAAGACATGCAGGTTGGTAGGTTAATTGGTTAGTATAAGTTGCCCTTGCTGTGTAGGCGAATGGTTGAATCTGGGGTGAATTGTTTGAAACAACAAAATGGGGTCAGTGAATGATTAGTGTAAATGGGTACTTGATGTTCGGCCCAGACTCAGTGAGCTGAATATCCTTGCTGTGTGATTCTATGAGTCATAATATAAGAAGATAACTGCAGATGCTGGTACAAATCGAAGGTTTTTATTCACAAAGTGCTGGAGTAACTCAGCAGGTCAGGCAGCATCTCAGGAGAGAAGGAATTGTAAATTGTAAATTGTAAAAAACCTTTATTGTCACTACACAAAGTACAGCGAAGTTAAAGCAGTCCAGATGATGCAATCACACACAGCAGACAGTACAAAGGATAAACCTCTATCCATAACAAGCTAAACCTAATCTACTGAATCAAACAAACTGACCTCCAATACAATATAGACAAAACAACTACAACACGGTCGAGGCAGTGTACAGTGCAATCAAGACAGCAAGTTATTGCACAGCAATGAGAGCTAACATATTGCAAGTGCCGTTTTAAAAAAATAAAAGAAATAATGTAATCAAATATAAGGTGCGGTCGGCTGTAACATGCAATAAGTTCAGCAAATGCTAACAACATAAGTGCAGTAGAATGCAAACTTGTATTAAATTGAGGCCTATGTTTCCTGACAAGTAACTGACAGTGTTCCGATCAGTTCCGTTCCTTCCCTTCAGTTTTATGTGAGTGTCTGGCAGTGTTCAGCTCACGTATGACACTGGGGTAGAAACTGTTCTTGAGTCTATTAGTCCGTGATGTAATGGACCTGAACCGTCTACCAGAGGGCAGCAGTTGGAGCAGCTGATGACCAGGGTGGGAAGGATCCCCCAGGATGTTGGCTGCTCTGCTGAGGCAGCGGAGGGAGTAAAGTTCCTCTAGAGAGGGCAGTGGGCAACCAATGATTTTCTTTGCAGAGTTGATGACCCTCTGAAGGGCTTTCTTGTTTGCCTCTGAGCTGCTGGTGTACCACATAGAAATACAGTACGTCAGCACACTCTCGATGGTGCAACGGTAGAAAGTCACTAGCAGCTGCTCTTGCAGGTTGTTCTTCCTGAGGATCCTCAGAAAGTAGAGCCGCTGCTGTGCCTTTTTGACTGCCGCTATGGTGTTTGTGGTCCAGGAGAGATCCTCAGCAATATGCGTGCCCAGGAACTTGAAGGCAGGGACCCTTTCCACACAAACCCCGCTGATATGCAGTGGTGTGTAGCCCAATGGGTGACGTTTCAGGTCGAGACCCTTCTTCAGACTCATAGACTCTATGAGTCTATCTTTTGTGTGCATTTAACAACCTGGCTGTCAGATGATGTATAGCTATCCCTCTGGAAAATAGATCCATGACATTGGTTTCTATATTGAGACAGTAATTCAAAAGAATTCTTACTTTTTGGAGAATGTTGCTTTTGCCTGTTCCTTTTCATCTTTAATTTTGCTTTTTAATTGGCAATCAAATTGAGGCATATTAAACTTACATATTTACCTCCACTGCTGGGCACAAAGAAGAAATCATGTTTCACTCCTCTCTGGAAGATGTTTTATCTTTGTAGTTTTGTTTTCGTTGCTTTTGCCCTGTTTGGTTCTGTGCTCACAGCAGGGAGAATGCCAGTCTATGAGAGGAATACTCCTTATTGTTTGAATAGTTCAATTTGCTTTTTAACTGGTTTCCTGGTGTGAGCAGCATATAATGGGAAACATAGTATTGTATAATCTAGTATAGTATGATTTCATATCCTAATGCAGAAATTGGGGATCTTAAACAGATGCAAGTTGAATGTTAAAGAGCTGCTAGATTGCCCTGCTCTAGAGATTACAACCTGAGCACATAATTCTTCTTCTCCTTCGGTCAATCTGCTCTCAGCATTCGCAAGACCAAGGAACTGAATGGTGACTTCAGGAATGGAAAGCTAAAGGAACATCAATGGGACAGCAGTGGAAAGAGTCAACAGCATCAATTCCTGGCCATACATATCTCTGATGATCTGCCCTGTGCCCAGCACACTGATGCAATCCCAAAGAAAGCTCACCCAACGCCTCTGTTGATAGAGATTTGAGAAGATTCAGAATGTCACCAAATACTCTAACAAACCTCCGCAGGTGCATGGTGGAAGGCATACGGACTACTTGCATCATGGTCTGGTTCAGTAATTTGAAGTCTCAGGAATGAAGACTTCAATTGCCATTGCCTGGTCCAACAAGGGTGTCATCCTCTTCATCATTAAAGGAATCTATAGGAAGTATGGGCCAAATAGGGATCAAAGGGAATATGGGCCAAACATGGGCAGGTGGGACTAGCGGAGCTGGGACATGTTGGCCACTGTGGGCAAGTTGGGCCGAAGGGCCTGTTTCCACACTGTATGACTCTATGAATCTATGACTCTATGAAGTGCTGCCTCACAAAGGAAGGTAATATCCTCAAAGATCCACACCACATTGGCTATGTTCTCATCTCACTGCTGCCATCAGGTAGAGTGTACAAATGTTTGAGAGCAGTTACCTCAAAGTTCAAGGACAGCTTCTCCCTTCAATCATACGTCTCTTGAACCACCCTGCACAACTCTAACCACAACTGTACAGCAGCACCAAACTACTATAGGCTTTGCATTAAGATTGCAATATGCACCTTTGCTTGTGCTATCGTGGTTTGGCTTACTGAGAATAACTGGTCATTTATTTTGGTGTATTTGCATTTAATGTACCTGAATACATGCAGCAAGTAAGAATTCCATGGTTCCGATACTGGTGCATATGACCATTAAGCATTCATGACTTCTGACCTTACAACATCAGTGGATCCATTTCTGAGGTGGATTGGAAGAGCAATTGTTCAGTTACTTGCATGGAATGGAAAAATAAAATGCTCAGCAGGTCAGGCAGCAACCATGCAAAATGAAACAGGATTACAATTTTAGGACGATGACCTTTCATCACAACCTTTCATCAACCGAAAGGTCATTAAACTGAAATGTTAGATCTACAGCATGGATTTCCAGCATTTTTCATTTCTATTTCAACTTTTTAGCATCTGTAATATTTTGCTTTTGGGTGCGTGTTCTTTAAACCTCTCTAAGGAAGGACAAGAAGTTCTCTAATGAGAACAGGCTGATGGTAGGATATTGCACTGCCTTACTTTACATGACTGAACCAACTCTATTTTCATTAAAATGCAAATAGTTCCTTGCAAGTTCTTGTCAACTGGAAAATTAAAATACGCAAACATGCAGTTTTAATGTAGTCTTACTACAACTCAGCAACATTAAGCCTAACATGAAAACATCTCACTCAGACCATTCGGGCTGAGCTAATCAAGACATTTACTCATGGGATAGAGATAAGGAAAGAAAACTTAAACTGATGCCTTGCTCAGTTTTCCAGCAATTAATTGCTTGGCCAGCTTGCCCATCACTTATGCCAGTACCTTGATCGAAATACCTTTTTGACATTTTGCAATTATTCATCTTTCAGAATGTCAGTGTTACAGGCAGGTCCAAAGCTTACTGTCCATCCCCAACTGCCCTTGAGCTGAGTGGCTGACATGGCCATTTGATGGTGATCCACGTTGGGTCTGCAATCAATAATGGGCTGGACCTCTAGGGCATCAGTCAACTAGACTGTTTCTTAAGCAACAGTCTGGTAGGTTTGTCGTCTTCAATATTAAGGACTAGTTTCTATTTTTCCTCCAAGTTCCAGATTATTACGTGAATATAAATTCCACAGCTGCCAAGGTGGGATTTTGAACTCTGGACTCTTACCTGTTGGTTTAGGCCTCTGAATTACTGGTCTGGTAACTTAATCAGTGAACCATCACCATACCCATGGAAGCAGCAGTATTTTAATATGTCCCCTGCTTCATGCAATTCATGAAAAGCATCCTTGAATTATAAGTATAAACTTCTCAAGATTTTTGCAGCAACCAGCATCTCCTCATCTGATCCCGCCTCAATCGTGGCAGGAACTAAATTATTCTAGTTTAATCCCCATTTACCCTGAAGGGGAGGGGACCCATTAGAATCCCAATCCATCTTTGGGTTTTTAATTATCTGGTTGGATACATATGCTGGAAGTCTTTAGAATAACCCTCTTTTGCACTTATTTTTAATGACAAATGTATTATGTATTAAACCACAGTTTAACTGCTTCTAGGGTGAATATTTATTTTCCATTCTGCAACGACAAATGATTTAAAAAAAATATTTGATTGCAATTAGAATAATGGATTGGTTCACTGAAGTCAGTGAAGTAGGCTTCTTGCCAGCGTATAATATTGAGCAAGATATACACTTTCTTATTAAGAATGATTGATTGCACAAAATACTCATCTAATATGAGCACGGTAGCGCAGCGGTAGAGTTGCTGCTTTACAGCGAATGCAGCGCCGGAGACTCAGGTTCGATCCTGACTACGGGTGCTGCACTGTAAGGAGTTTGTACGTTCTCCCCGTGACCTGCGTGGGTTTTCTCCGAGATCTTCGGTTTCCTCCCACACTCCAAAGACGTACAGGTATGTAGGTTAATTGGCTGGGTAAATGTAAAAATTGTCCCTAGTGAGTGTAGGATAGTGTTAATGTACGGGGATCGCTGGGCGGCACGGACTTGGAGAGCCGAAAAGGCCTGTTTCCGGCTGTATATGTATGATATGATATGATATGATATTGTACATGTTCATTTTCTTTTGATTACAAAGGGTTCCCTGAATTGTGTACCAGGCGTAATTTCAATGTTTCAGTGGTGTTGTAGTCAATGACTGCCTCAGAGGCCTATTAAATAATAGGTGACTATTGTCAATACATTAGACCTTATTTATAAATTCTAGCACCAGGCATTTCATATTGCCCTGAAAAGATAATTAATAATCGGAATGCATGCTCTTAGTATTGCGCTCATCAGTAGGAACTCATCGTTCACTCTCGTGACTTTCCATTTATTAATGCTTTCAAAAGGAATGGGTAAACTTCCTAAGTTACAGATACAAATCCAAACTGGCTGAGATTATGTTGGATTTAGACATTTGGAGAAAAGCATTTAACAATGAAGACCATTAGAAGTTAGAATTTTACCTTACTTCCATCACATTCCTTTGTGATTTAAATCAATTTTAATAGACAGAGAATATACAGATCATCCCATTGCTAATACCATTATACTTATTCCTAGACCCACATCTGATTGTGTCCCTTGCATCAATGTTTGTTCAACTGATGGAAGATTCACTTTGTTAAGAATGAGAGCTTCAGAAACACCAATATTCTGAACCTGAGCTGTTTTTTTGATATTCTGCCTTTAATATTCAATTAGACATCAGGGTGATGACATTTAGCAAACTGCCGTACCCCCACTTTCTACTGTCATAAGACAACTGGGGATGGGCAATAAATGCCAGGGTTGTCAACATTGTCCTCAAGATAACAAAAAGAGTACAGATAGAGGTGGAAAAGATCATGAAAGGAACAGATAGGGTAGATGCACAGTCTTTTACCCAGAGTAGGGGAACTAGAGGACATAAGTTTAAGAAGAGAGGAGAAAGATTTAGTAGGAATTAGAGTGGCAACTTTTCACACAAAGGCTGGTAGGTATATTGAACAAGCTGCCTAAGGAGGTAGCTGAGGCAAGCACTATTACACTGTGTAAAAATATTTGGACATGTACATGGATAGGATAGGTTTAGAGGGATATGAGCCCAATGAGGGCAGGTAAAACTAGTGTAGATTGGAAATGTTGGTTGGCATAGGAAAGTTGGGCTGAAGGGGCCTGTTTCCACGCTATATGACAATATGACTCTTTATGACTGTATCTGTGAGCAACATAAGCACTGAAAGGCAACATGCAAATTAAGGAATCATTAGGTTGGCAGTGAGGGACACCCAGTCTGAAAAAGGAACCCAATTCGAGACATCATCTGCCTATTTCACTCCATGTTTGCTGCCTGACTCCCTGAGTTCCTCCAACAGTTTTTTTTTGGATGCAGACTCATGCTCAGTTCAAAACAAAACCCGTAGACAGCTGAGAGGTTTATTACTTTAAACTGTGAGACACAGGGAGATGTGTATGGGTTGGGTGAGACAATTGAGAAACTAAGTGAAGTGCAACATAACGATGTGAAAATTGTGCGCATGTTAATATTGGGGTTGGAATAGTGGGATAAACAGGCCCTTCTTAATCATTTCTGTGCAGAAGAGCTAATGTCTCTTAAGATACCCAGATACAATGGTGGAGGCATCCTACTCTAGCATGAAATAGACACAAAATGCTGGAGTAACTCAGAGGGTCAGGCAGCATCTCTGGTGAAAAAAAGATGGTACCCTAATTCAAACCTACTCTCAGTCTGAAGAAGGGTCACGACCCAAAACATCACCCTTCCTTTTTCTCCAGAGATGCTGCCTGACCCACTGAGTTACTCCAGCACATTGTGTCTATCTTCGGTATATACCAGCATCTGCAGTTCCTTTCTACACTGAGCAGCTGAGAAAGCACATTCTGCCACAGGCAAGGATGGTCCATTTTTATACTGCCATGGTAGGGTCTGTTCTCACCTTTTCCATCATGGTCTGGCTTGGCTCAGCCACCAAGCATGACATCTGGAGGCTGCAGCGCATCATTCGATCAGCTGAGAAGGTTGTTGGGTGCAACCTTCCCCCTATCAATGAACTGTACACTACAAGGGCCAGGACTAGGTTAATTCCCGGAATGGCGGGACTATCATATGTTGAAAGACTGGAGCGACTAGGCTTGTATACACTGGAATTTAGAAGGATGAGAGGAGATCTTATCGAAATGTATAAGATTATTAAGGGGTTGGACACGTTAGAGGCAGGAAACATGTTCCCAATGTTGGGGGAGTCCAGAACAAGGGGCCACAGTTTAAGAATAAGGGGTAGACCATTTAGAACTGAGATGAGGAAAAACCTTTTCAGTCAGAGAGTTGTGAATCTGTGGAATTCTCTGCCTCAGAAGGCAGTGGAGGCCAATTCTCTGAATGCGTTCAAGAGAGAGCTAGACAGCGGAGTCAGGGGATATGGGGAGAAGGCAGGAACGGGGTACTGATTCAGAATGATCAGCCATGATCACATTGAATGGCGGTGCTGGCTCGAAGGGCTGAATGGCCTCTTCCTGCACCTATTGTATATTGTCTATTGAAAAGAGTGGGTAAGATCATCTCTGACTCCTCTCACCCTGGCCATAATCTCTTTGAAGCACTTCCCTCTGGAAGGCGACTCCGGACTGTCAAAGCCGCCAAGCCAGACATAAAAAACAGCTTTTCTCCATGAGCAGTAGCTCTACTCAACACCCAAAAGTCTGTAGCCTTCTTTTGCTCTGGTATTTTTTTTCATCCTTCACATGTTTAAATTATAATGTTTCATTCTTAATTGTTTACTGCAAATTGTGTTGTTACTTACGAGCAAAGCACCAAGGCAAATTCCTTGTATGTATACATACTTGGCTAATAAATTTTATTCAATTCAATTCAATTCAATACACACTACTCCAGCATAATCCTGGATTATCAATAGGGTCACCTAACCCAGCCCTGACCCTACCCCTATGGATCTCACAGTGCAGGAGGAGATGCTCTCTTGGAGAGTATTCCAAACTTTTATTGAGCAGAGGCCACTTTCCAATTCCATAGCGAGAAAAACAGAAAATGGACAAAAGACAAAACCATCAACTCTGCATTCCTTCCAAGTTACACAGTCTTGCATTGGAAGTATGTCGCTGTTCCTTCAGCACTGAGCCCACAACTTATAATTTGCTATTGAACAGCACCATGGAGGACCTTCACCACAGGAACAAAGCAGCACAAGTTAAGTATTTATCCCCACCTTCTCTGGGGCAACTGGGAGTGGGCAATAAAATTTAACCTTTCCAGAAATGTTCATTTTCGATGAGATTAGTTAGATTCTAGTTATGGCAATGATCCGCTGACAGATTTTTTTTGATTCCCAAAAATTAAATTTTATGCAGTTGAAGGATTTTAAATTCATACTACCACTTCCTTCTACTTCAGGGGGTGTTAAAGGTGACCCTTGCTTGAGAATAGGATGGAATCTAGTCAGGAGACCACCTGGCCCTCCAATGGAAACTCACCTGGGAAGGGGGCAGGGCTGTGGTAGGACACCCTGCAATGTGCCCAATGCACTGTACCTCTGGCAAGCTCCTGCCAGTGGCAGAAACCCTGGCCATTTCATACAGGACCAGCACAGGCAAAGGACACCTCAGCTTAATAGCGTAATTTGCGACTTTGGAGACTCAGACTAGAATACATTCTGACACCTCTCTCTACAGATGTTACCTGACCTGCTGAATATTTCATACGGTCATATGTGATAGGAGCAGAATTAGGCCATTCGGCCCATCAAGTCGAAAAAATTGCCATGGGTGTGTTGGACTGAGGGGCTCGTTTCTGTTCTGTTTCACTCCATGACTCTAATATTTATTTGCAGCACCTACCTGTTTTATTAATATAAATTTAATTCAGAATACATTTTTACTATTAGGCTTGAAGTTATACTTTCAAGAATTTACGCGTGTAATGGAAGCAATAACCTAAATAACAACAGGTACAACTACTTTCAGGAACAGCAACTTTCCTGCAATTTCCAGGTTCTTGAATCGACCTGCTCAACCCTATTCCTACCTCAGTAATGGAACACCACTCATCACATCTTGAACTACCATGGACTTGTCAAATCTTGTTTGCACCAATGTCTTGTTTTTGCGCAGTCTTTTCACAGTCTTGTATAATTTATGGATAATTTCTATTTTGTACGCTGTCTGAGTCTGTGTGGCTGTGATGTTGCTGCAAACAAGATTTTCATTGTACCTGTACCTCACCGCAGTGGGGCATTAGATAATAATTTCCGTTTGACTTGGACTATAAATCGCAGTTATACTATTAACCCAGCTCTTTTGTAACGTTATCGGCGCCAGGAATGTAGTGACTGTTGTATACTGCCCAGGTGAGGTCTGCTGTATGATCTTACCGGGTTGTCTGCAAAACATAGCATTTCACTGCACCTAGGTACATGTGACAATAAAGTATAATTGAATCATTGAATTGGTCTGTGGAATTGTCAGATATGGCGGCGGGGGGGTTGCGTGATCTTTGCACAGAACCACAACTCCTCCACATAAACCAGTTAAAACCGGGAAGGCAACACAACACAATCTATAAACAGGAACGTTCGTGGATTGCTTCCCCACCCTGTTTCTATTTATCCAAGAATTGCGAGACCAAGGGACGAATTCAACGCGATGGCTTTGAACCAAGTTAAAGCCTGTCCCACTTAGGCGATCTTTTTGGCGACTGCCGGCGACTGTCAAAGTCGTAGCAGATCGACGAACTTTTCTTTTACCCGACGACAATGACCACGGCAATGCCGAGTCAGGTCGAGATTACAGCGTCTTCTGAAACATCGCGAAAATTCCCACGCTGTCAATGCTTCTCCGGCGTCCTAATTTTCGCTGAAATCACTGACAAGTCGGTAAGTGCTTGAGAGTTTTGAACTATAACATCTTGTATGGGTTACTTAAAAACTAAGCTTCACTGTAACAAGGAATAAACTGGATTTACTTCCAGTTTACTAATAGCTGTATTTAAAAAAATAATTTAAAAAGTGGTTCAGTGGAGTTTTGCGAAAAGTGTGTGGGCATTCTTTGAAAATGTAAGGGAGATGCATATCTGGTTTCTGGGTTGAATATCTGGATTGGGAGCCCACTTTAAATGTAATGGCTAAGGCCAAAAACATCGCGAAAATTCCCACGCTTACCTGACCGTCAAACTGTCGCCTCCAATCTACCTGTCAAATGTCCTGACGGTAAATAAATTGGTGAAACACAAGGATTTTATGGTATTTTGAAATGACTTTACTTATTTTAATATTATGTGTTTCTAAATGCATCTAAGAGAACCTATCAAACCTGGGGACAGCATGCGACAGCGACCGCAATAAGCTACGATGCCTGGCGACAAGCCAGCTGTCGCCGAGAGATTTCAAACTGTTGGATTTCTCGGCGATGTGCCGAGATCCACTACGATCCATTACGATCTTTGGATGACTCATCACGATCATGCCCGCGACACTCCGGCGAACGTTCGGCGACAGCCTAGTCGCCGGCAGTCGCCCTAAAATCGCCTAAGTGGGGCAGGTAATTACGCTGCTGTTTAGTTTAGAGATACGCCGAGTCCGAGCCGACCAATGATCCCCGCATACTAACACTATCCCACACACACTGGAGACAATTTACAATTTTACCAAGCCAAGTAGCCTACAAACATGTAGGTCTTTGGGAGGCAACCGGAGCACCCGGAGAAAACCCACGCGGTCACGGAGAAAACGTACAAATTCCTTGCATACAGCACAGGTACAGTCAGGATCGAACCCGGGCCTCTTGGCGCTGTAAGGCAGCAACTCTACCGCTGCGCCATGTTCACGCAATGATGCAAGTTAGTCTCCCACCAGCTGCGCGAACCCAGAGCGCACACGCACACACAAACTCCACTTTACCTTCAGTGTGAACTGCAGAGACGTAGGTCCAATTGTACCTCTGTACGATGTCCAGCATTGCTCGGGCTTGCAGTGTATCTGAAGGGACAACACGCAGGAAGTACTGAAAGAGCGTCTTGTCGCTCAGGTCGATGCTGGTGGCGGAGTAGGCGATCTGCGGGATGTTGAAGAGCTGGAGTAGGTTCTGCACCTGAATGGCCACCGAACTGGAACCCGGGCCGATAACCCCGGCGATGGGCGTCTTGGTTTTAGCCCCGGCCACTGGCCCTTCCAGGCATTGGGTCAGTCCATCCCTCTCGTTCCGCATCGAGATGAGGGAGTCCCGGATGAACTCAATGCTCTGCTCCAGGGCAACGGAGGAATGCCAGCAAGAGTCCCTGATCTCGCAGCCCAGAGTGATGTTGGACAGGAGGTTACGGTTGGCGTTGATCTTATCCAGAGTGTGGAACATGGCTTCCACCCGCTGGATCCCATACTGGTCCCGAATTTCTCCACACTTTCTCTCGGCCACTTTCTCGGCTGGGGGTTGGTGATGGACGGAGAAGAGAGCGCCGATGATCACATCGCCGTCGTTCCGAGCCACCGAGCGCTGGGCCGTATTCATGGACAGGAGAACTCTCTTCCCCACTTCGTGCTCCTTGGCGCTGGGCGATAGCGGGAGAAAGAGCAGCCACAGGAGCATAATTTCCAAGCAAGGACGCTTGCTTCCTTCCACGCCGCTCTTCATGGCTATCGTCTCACCGAACACATTGGGACCAAACGTTCACCGTCTGCAATGGGCATTCAGTCGGTGGCAACACTGGAAGAAAAAAGTCAAGAGAGAGTCAAAAGTGACATTAAACATAGTTGCTCGTTAGTCCAAATAGGTTGCTCGTTAGTTCCGCAGTTGAAACATTAACTGAAGATAGCAATAAAAAGCTGGAGTAACTCAGCAGGTCAGGCAGCATCTCTTGAGAAAAGGAATAGGTGACATTTCGGGTCGAGACCCTTCTTCAGACTGAGAGTCATGGGGAAAGGGAAATGAGAGATATAGACGGTATATAGAACAAACATTAACTGTTCCTCTTTCCACACACATGCTGCCAACTCGCAGTATTTTATATTTCTCACAGAAGCTCTTGGTAACAACCTTTGGCAGTGGATCGTTAATGTACCCACTCTTACTCCTGCTGCCCGGGGAGTAACGTGATTGTGTTTTTTTTTAAAACCGCTTGTGAAATGTCAAGTCAAGTTCTCTTTTTTTGGTAATGATCTCGGAATGGCAATTTTAGATCGATTAGCTAAACTGCGAGTGGTAGGTAACTCGGGCCGCGGACACCGAAGTATCTGCATCTGACGATCTCTAATCTGGCCGCAGATCAACTACACCCTGGGCATTCCGGGATTCACTAGTAACACAACCACGGCCGATTTACACGTAAATGTGGCCAAGGCAGGCTAAAGAGGTGCGACGACATCATTCCCCGTGCAATTAATTTCCGTGTCACCGCTACAGCAACTATATTGTACAAATAGATTTAGAATCATCAACACTTGCTAAAATGCCGGAATTGCAAAAAATAAAAGTAATCTAAAATTAATCTAAATGGCTACAAGATATACTCCGTAACTATTCTAGCCGCAACGTAGGGGTTTCAGGCTAAATCGCGCACTGTAGCCTAGTTACACCAAGATCATGCTGTTAGTTCCGTGGCTCTCCTTAAAAATCTCTCCAAATGAAGCCGCGTTCACCGAGTTCAAAAACCTTAGTGTTTGATGCTCGTTTCCCCCGCTTGCCCGGAAGATACCGTCAACTGTACTTTTGAGCGCGGTGTTAATAATGATGGATGCAGAATCTTGTCTTGGTTCTCACCAGACATCTTCTGGATATATCAGCACCAAGGACAGCGCAACTCTGCCAGGAAGAATCAGCAGGTAGCTGTCTCCCAATAATAAAACGACCCGGAGCCGAGAAAGGAGATGAGAAACCTACCTGTGATCGTCGCAATGACCACACGCCTTGCGAACCACCAGCACCCCTATCTTCTGCCCGCTCTCAAATTGCATTCTGGCAAGTCTACCGCATGAAGCTGCTTCGCTTCAACACTTCTGCCCCCTGTCTTACACTCCACTTCATTACAGAGCTGAAATCAGGTCATCTCCGCCGGCAAAGTTCGAGTGTACCGTGCTAAAAGCAGAGGGACGTCGCTCACAGTGGAAACCCGTTTATCCGAAAAGTCCCAACTCACCGCATCTCCCGTCTCCCGACACCGGGTGAAGAGTAATATCCGCTCGCACAAACTTTGCAACCAATATAATTGTTTTCACCAACTTGCTCTGAGAAGCGATGCTCCACATCAGTCCAGTAGAGTGGGTCACAGCAAACTCTCGTTAAAGTAAAACCCGAGAATGAATGACCTGGTCTCCAATAGCAACTATTCCCTACGGTTAGAAATGTCCCAATTTCTCAGTGTGCCGGTAATGCGATAGAGTAGAACTCAGCGTCCTGGAGTCTGAAATCTCAATGCCAATTCAATTTGTACTGACGATGCATTGTCTTCAACAATAAAATAAAACACACTATACAAAGAGCTTCTGTTGGGCATAATTGAATAGCACGACAGACTCGATGGGCCCAATGGCCTAATTCTACTCCTGTCTTATGAATTTATGATAACGTATATATATATTCTTAGGCCCCCTCGGTCATACAATACAATACAATACAATACAATACAATCTTTATTGTCATTGTGCAGTGTACAAGTACAGAGACAACGAAATGCAGTTAGCATCTTAACCAGAGTGCATGTGATGGAATAGTAAAACATATATGCACAGTAGCGGTAGTGGAAATTCCGGTGAGCGAGATCAGTCACTGATGGGAGGAGTGCCCGAGGGGGGGGGGGGGGGGGGGGGATGGCACCAATCACCGAAGCGCAGAGTTAAGTCAGGTAACGACCGCAGGAAAGAAGCTGTTCCTGAACCTGCAGGTTCAGGAACGGAGAGACCCGTAGCGCCTCCCAGATGGGAGGAGGGTAAACAATCTGTGGTTGGGGTGAGAGCTGTCCTTGACGATGCAGACATCACCTACTCTGGATAGACTCAATGGAGGGGAGTGAGGAACCGGTGATGTGTTGGGCAGTTTTCACCACCCTCTGCAGTGCTTTCCAGTCGGAGACAGAGCAGTTGCCATACCATACTGTGATACAGTTAGTAAGGATGCTCTCCATAGTGCAACGGTAGAAGTTCACCAGAATCTGAGGAGACAGATGGACCTTCTTTAGTCTCCTCAAGAAGGGTGATGCATCCTAGTTGGCTGCTTGCTCCACACCTCGGCTAGAGCAGCATCGCTTGTGGCTGGAGACCAATGCGGGAGTGACAGTCTCTGTCGCAAAGGTCACATTTGTGTGTGGTCTCTGGTCTGTTAAAGTTGCTGTGCTCCTTTCTGCGTGCCCGCTTGTCTGCCGCTGCATTTATCAGTCTCTCTTCCCCCGTTTTGAGATCTTGGTTCAGGGTACCTCTCCATCTCATACGGTCAGCTCCCAATGTTCTCCCAGGACTCCACATCAATGTCGAGCGCCTTCAAATCTCTCTTGCGGACATCCCTGTAACGTATTTTGGGCGGCCGATGGTTCTCCTCCATAGAGGATGTCTCCATAGAGACATAGCTCTCCATAGAGGATGTCTTTTGGAATACGGCCGTCCTCCATGTGGTGGACATGGCCAAGCCACCACAGCCTACCGTGCCTGAGTAGAGTAGAGTAGAGTAGAGGCCAGCGCGAGACAGAATCTCGGCGTTGGACACTCTGTCTTGCCAGGATATACCCAGGATATGGCGGATGCTTCTAAGGTGGAAGGTGTTGAGTCTTCTCTCCAGTCTGGCGTATGTAGTCCATGTCTCATTGCCGTACAGCAGCGTGCTGTTGACACGGGCGTTGTAGACTGCTATCATTGTCTTCACTGTCAGCTTTGGATTGGTCCACACTCGAGTTGTGAGGCGAGCGAGAGTTGTAGCTGCCTTCCCGATCCTCTTGTCAATCTCTGTGTCCAAGGAGAGGTTGTGGGTGATGGTGGAGCTGAGGTACGTGAACTGATGGACGGCATCAAGTTCGTAGTCATCGATGGTGATGACAGGCAGTTCCTCTGTATCCTGTCCCAGGACATTCATCTTCTTCAGTCTGATGGTCAGCCCAAAGTCCTTGCAAGCCCAATAAAAGCGGTCCATCAGTGACTGTAGTTCCTGCTGAGTGTGGGACACAACTGCTGCGTCATCGGCTTCACGTACTTTTGTCTTGGCTCGGAGGCGGGTGAGGTTGAAGACCCTGCCATCTGATCTAGTACGCAGGTAAATCCCCTCTGTTGCGGTGCCGATGGCATGTTTCAGGAGCAGAGCGAAGAAAATCCCAAATAGTGTGGGAGCGAGGACGCAGCCTTGTTTGACACCACTGCGGATGTCGAAGGGCTCAGAGAAACTGCCATTGAACTGCACTGTCCCTTCGTGTTGATGTGGAAGGATTCTATCATGCTCTGCAGTTTTGGTGGGCAGCCGATCTTTGGGAGAGCCTTGAATAGGCCTTGAATAGAGCCTTGAATATATATATATATATAATGTTATCATAAGTTTCATAAGTTCAATGACGGGCCTTAGATATCTAATAAATAAAAATATAGATAATATGCACTATGTGTGTGTATGTATGTATAGAGTCTGAAGAAGGGTCCCGACCCAAAACGTCACCCATTCCTTCTCTCCAGAGATGCTGCCTGGCCTGCCGAGTTACTCCAGCAATTTTTGTCTACCTTCGATCTATACCAGCATCTACAGTTTTTTTCCTACACACACACACACACACACACACACACACACACACACACACACACACACACACACACACACACACACACACACACACACACACACACACACACACACACACACACACACACACACACATATATATATATATGTGTATATATATCCTAATCTATATATATATATATATGTGTATATATATCCTAATCTAAGGCCCGTCATTGTGCTAATTTGTGTTTGAAAGCCACTGGTTACATCTCAGCTGGAGTAATATGTCCAGTTCTGGCCAATGCCCTCCAGTGCCAATGTACTGGTGTGGAAGCAGAGGAGATGTATCACAGTGCTGCCGCGAAGAGAGACATCGGTCACGCTGTAACCTTGGAGTTGGGATTCTTACACAGAATGTTAGAGTAAAACCTAATTAATATGCTCGAAACAATCTAATTGCTTTTTAATTGTATTATAATAACGTCACTGGAAGTGTCAGAGGAAAGACGAGGAAACAGTATGGATAGAGATCAGTATGGATAGAGATGAGGAATTGTAAGGGTAAAAAGACCCTAATGGGAATCATCTACAGGCCCCCAAACAGTAGCCTCGACATAGGGTGCAAGTTGAATCAGGAACTAAAATTGGCATGTCACAAATGTAATGCTATGGTGGTCATGGGAGATTTCAACATGCAGGTAGACTGGGAAAATCAGGTTGATAATGGACCCCAGGAAAGAGAGTTTGTGGAGTGTCTCCGAGATGGATTCTTAGAACAGCTTGTACTGGAGCCTACCAGGGAGAAGGCAATTCTGGATTTAGTGTTATGTAATGAACCTGACCTAATAAGGGGACTCAAGGTAAATGAGCCATTAGGAGGCAGTGACCACAATATGATAAGTTTTACTCTACAAATCGAGAGGGAGAAGGGAAAATCGGAGGTGTCAGTATTACAGTATAGCAAAGGGGATTACAGAGGCATGAGGCAGAAGCTGGCTAAAATTGACTGGAAGGAGGCCCTAGCAGGGAAAACTGTGGAACAGCAATGGCAGGTATTCCTGGGAATAATGCAGAAGTTGCAGGATCAATTTATCCCAAAGAGGAGGAAAGATTCTAAGGGGAGTAAGAGGCACCCGTGGCTGACAAGGGAAGTCAAGGACAGCATAAAAATAAAAGGGAAGAAGTATAACATAGCAAAGAAGAGTGGGAACCCAGAGGATTGGGACTCTTTTAAAGAGCAACAGAAGATAACTAAAAAGGCAATACGGGGAGAAAAGATGAGGTACGAGGGTAAACTAGCCAATAATATCAAGGAGGATAGTAAAAGCTTTTTTAGGTATGTAAAGAGGAAAAAAAGAAGGCAAATGTGGGTCCCTTGAAGACAGAAGCAGGGGAATTTATTATGGGGAACAAGGAAATGGCAGACGAGTTGAACCGGTACTTTGGATCTGTCTTCACTAGGGAGGATACAAACAATCTCCCAGATGTTCTAGTGGCCAGAGATCCTAGGGTGACAGAGGAACTGGAGGAAATCCACATTAGGCAGGAAAAGGTTTTGGGTAGACTGATGGGACTCAAGGCTGATAAATCCCCAGGGCCTGATGGTCTGCATCCCAGGGTGCTTAAGGAGGTGGCTCTAGAAATTGTGGACGCATTAGTGATTATTTTCCAATGTTCTATAGATTCCGGGTCAGTTCCTGTGGATTGGAGGGTAGCTAATGTTATCCCACTTTTCAAGAAAGGAGGGAGAGAGAAAACGGGAAATTATAGACCAGTTAGTCTGACATCAGTGGTGGGGAAGATGCTGGAGTCAATTATAAAAGACGAAATTGCGGAGCATTTGGATAGCAGTAATAGAATCATTCCGTCAGCATGGATTTACGAAAGGAAAATCATGCTTGACTAATCTACTGGAATTTTTTGAGGATGTAACTAGGAAAATTGACAGGGGAGAGCCGGTGGATGTGGTGTACCTCGACTTTCAGAAAGCCTTCGACAAGGTCCCACATAGGAGATTGGTGGGCAAAATGAGAGCACATGGTATTGGAGGTAGGGTACTGACATGGATAGAAAGTTGGTTGACAGACAGAAAGCAAAGAGTGGGGATAAATGGGTCCCTTTCAGAATGGCAGGCAGTGACTAGTGGGGTACCGCAAGGCTCGGTGTTGGGACCGCAGCTATTTACAATATACATCAATGACTTGGATGAAGGGATTAAAAGTACCATTAGCAAATTTGCAGATGATACAAAGCTGGGTGGCAGTGTGAACTGTGAGGAAGATGCTATGAGGTTGCAGGGTGACTTGGACAGGTTGTGTGAGGGGGCGGATGCTTGGCAGATGCAGTTTAATGTGGATAAGTGTGAGGTTATCCACATTGGTGGTAAGAATAGGAAGGCAGATTATTATCTGAATGGTGTCAAGTTAGGAAAAGGGGACGTACAACGTGATCTGGGTGTCCTAGTGCATCAGTCACGGAAAGGAAGCATGCAGGTACAGCAGGCAGTGAAGAAAGCCAATGGAATGTTGGCCTTCATAACGAGGAGTTGAGTATAGGAGCAAAGAGGTCCTTCTGCAGTTGCACAGGGCCCTAGTGAGACTCACATTAAACCTATGCCCTCTGGGTGTAGACTCTCCCACCTTGGGAATGAAAAACCACGACTATCTACCCTGTCTAAGCCCCTCAATGTTTTATAAACTTCTGTAAGGTCACCCCTTAGCTTGAATTGTTTTTCTTACTGGTGAGAATTTTACTGCAGTCTCTCCTGGGGGGGGGGGGGGGGGAGTATGAGACTCATTGTTCCCTTTGATGTATACTAATGATTTACATTTCATGTGCCGGTGCTGCTATCAAGGTCAAAGTCAGGGTTACCTTCACTCTCAGAAACTATTCATCAGGATCCCTGCAGGCCGCCTATGAAAGTATATCTAACATTTTGCTGCTTTCTGACTCTACATCCACCTTCTTTTGAGCCTGAACTTGATGAAGCCGAGTGTTGTGATGGTGGACAATGATCAGAAGATCAGTGTTGGTACGGGCTCAAAGGGCTGGATGGGCTCTTCCTGATCCTAATTCTATTGTTCTTTTTCCTTTCCATAAATCAGTGGATGTAAAGATAGATGGACTAGAGCTAGAGACCTGCAACTACATTATCTTGTGTCTCCCTAGATGGAATAAAGCTGTTGAAAAGCCACAAAGAGTTTTGATGTAAAAAAAAACAAGGAGAAACGATCTCCAATGGCAGATTTAAGATAGGTGAATCAGAGGTGACATGAAAGGCAAAATTCACTCAAGCAACTTGAAAGGATGAAAATCATGGGAATCTCTTGCCACTCTATTAATGATTTAACCAACCACACTCTGAGAGTGTAAGGAGGACATGTTCAATATGGTGAAGGTCTTTGATGTTATTGGCTGCTTGCTACAGACAGCATTTCTTGAAGATCCCTTCGATGTTGGGCAGGTAAATAACCTTGATGGATCAAGTAATGTCCACCACTTTTCTGGAGCCTTCCCCATTCTTGAACACTCGAATTATCGGATTAGGCCTTGATACAACCAGTCAATATGTTCTCCACCATACACTTGTTGAAGTTTGATAGAGTATTCGGGTATAGGCCATAGCTTCTGAAACGTTTGTGGAAGTAGAGGTATTGCTGAGCTTTCTTTGTAATTGCATCAATGTGCTTGCCCCAGGACAGATCATCAGAGATGTGTTTTGAACTTGAATGTGTTGACTCTCCACCAACATTCTGCTGATGAAGAAGGTGTCTGATCCCTTGGCTTTCCCTTCCTGAAGTCAAAATCAACTCTTTGGTCTTGCTAACATTGAGAGCATGATTGATTATTAAACTGGATTATTCATCTCTCTTCTTCCTGTACTTTGAGCCGATGTTACTTGCCATTCATCCAATGATGGTGATATTGGCATCAAATTTAAAGATTGCATTGGAGCTGCGTCTGGTTGTGGGTGTGGATGAAGTAAGGCAGGGTACTGAGCATGCAGCCCTGAAGTGCTCCTGTGCTGATGGTTAGCGAGGAAGTGTTGTTGCCAATTGATACTGGTTGAGGTCTGTTGATGAGAAAACCAGGGGTCCAGCTGCATAGGGTAAGCAGAGAACCAGTTCCTAGATTTTGACAATGTGTTTGCAGGGATTGATGATGATGAACACTGAGCTGTAGTCGATGAACAACAGCCTGACATAAATGTTCCTATTGTCCAAGTGCAGTGTGGAGAGCCAATAAGGTTATATCCACTGTTGATCTATTATGGTGGTAGGGAAATTGAATTATGCCCAGATCCTTGCTAATGCAAGAATTGATTTGCTTCATTCAACATCTTGAAGCACTTCATCATAATGGACATAAACGCCACCAGTTGGTAGATCATAAGATCACAAGGCATCGAAGCAGAATTAGGCCATTCGGCCCATCGAGTTGCTCCACCATGGTTCCATCATGGCTGATCTATTTTTCCCTCTCAGCTCCATTCTCCTGCTCTCTCCCTGTAACCTTTGACATCCTTACTAATCTAAGTAGTTGGTTGACAGTCATTGATTCCAATGGATTTTCAAAACATTTCTATGTTACAGAATTGTCATTTTTTCTCCCATCAAAATAATTGGCATCAACCTCTGACACAGGTAGTGTGACATTACAGATGTCAAATTATGCCATTGTAGTCCTTTTGATGTCTATTCCTGTGCTGGATGATATTGTGTAGCAAGGCTTCACCCATGTACCCATGACCTTGGTGTTGCTCACTCTATCTGCCTTCTGGTGCAGAGGGTTCCACCCACTGTTTTAACCTTCCTTCTTCCTGCTGGACTCCTCTGCTCCACATCCTGTGGTAATATGGCAATGCCACCGCTATTTGCATCACACACCTGCATATTATATGTAAACAAATGCATGTGAGCACGCAAATGCAACATGCATCACATGCAAGCATGACTGCACGGCAGTCGGAACTTTCTCCTGCCAGTGCTGTGGCCTGCCAAGGAACTGCAGATGCTGGTTTAAACCAAAGATAAACACAAAAAGCTGGAGTATCTTCGTTCTGACTCTCAGCTTTTTGTGTCTATCTTCAGCCCACCATTATTGTTTAGTGCCAACCTGCTGAGACATTTGCCAAAGAATCCAAGCCAACCCAGAAATCTACTGTGAGCTCAAGGTCAGCTCTAAGTCAGACCGCCACGCTTGCATGTCATACACGTTGTATTTGCTTGCTCACGTGCATTTGTTTACATATAATATGCAGTCGTGTGTATGGACGTGGCCACCTGCCATATTACTGTGGTGCTATGGGGTCATTTATTATAATAACATTGTATGGTTATAGATGAGAACACTAATTGCAATCTGTTAAGCACTGACCAGCAGCAGGTAACTGGCATACAGTATTAAACCAGTCCATCTGCTGAGCACTCAGGTGAAGCACTCCAGGAGATCTCTCTGTCTGTGCGAATCATCACTGATGAATATATTTAAAACCTATTTCCGTAATTGATTTTTGTACACTAAAACACACTTTTAGAAGAGCATTTAGAAGGTAATCTATTTATGAAAGCAAATGTAGAAAAGCCTACCTAGCAATTAAAGTTAACATCCTTATCGCAATGTGCAACTGTTAATTTAATTGAAATGTCAATGGGAATCTTGTTGCAGCATTTGATTCTGCTGGGTGTCAGTAAGATATTTGCAGTACAATGTGCAGTTCAAAATTTAGCTCAGTCTGTTTCAGAGAGCGTAGCTTTTTATCAACCAAAGCAAAAGCACAACAATCAAACTGGACAGGAAGGAACATGTGAAATAAATATGGAAAGGTATTCGATTCAGCAGCAGCAGAAAATAGTTGAATTACAAGAGATTGCAGATTCTTGAGCAAAACACAAAGTGCTGGAAGAAGTCAATAGGTCAAGCAGCGTCTGGGGAGGGAATAGACAGGCAATGTTTCAGGTCAGAACACTTCTTCAGATTGATTCCGAAGCATTAACAGCAGTTAGTGGTTATGAAACACTTTAAAAAAAGTAAGTCATTCCAGATATCCTCACTAGAGAGTAGATGACATAGAATTGGCACAATAGCACAGTGGTAGAGTTGCTGCCTTACAGCCCCAGAGACCCTGGTTCAATCCTGACTATGAGTGCTGTCTGTGAGGAGTTTGCATGTTCTCCTTGTGAGCACATGGGTTTTCTCCGGGCGCTCCGGTTTCCTCTCAGGTTCCAAGGATGTGTGGGTTTGCAGGTTAATTGACTTCTGTAAATAGTTTGTAGGATGGAACTAGTGCATGTGATTGTTTGTTGGGCGGACTCGATGGACCGAAGGGCCTGATTCCATGTTGTGTGTAAAAAAAAGACCTCGGGATAGGTTCTTAGGATGGGTGACCAAATGCTTGGACCAGCAGATAGGTTTCAAGGAAAATCTTAGAGGAGAGCAGAGGGAGATAAAGCAGCAGTTCCAACAATGGAGAGAAGAAAGGGGTAAAAGCCCAAAAGGTCATTGTTGCTGGAGTATTTGTAGAGTTGTAGAGTTGGACAAGGTCACAGCAGTAGAAAGTGGTGGGAGAGATTCAAACACAATGATGAAGATTTTAAATTTATGCTTTTAAGGATTGGGAGGTCATGTGGGTGCATCAGAAGGCAGTGGAGGCCAATTCCCTGGATGCTTTTAAGAAAGAGTTAGATAGAGCTCTTAATGATAGTGGAATCAATGGATATGGGGAGAAGGCAGGAACGGGGTACTGATTGTGGATGATCAGCCATGATCACAGTGAATAGCGGTGCTGGCTCGAAGGGCCAAATGGTCTACTCCTGCACCTATTGTCTATTGTCTATTTTAGCACACTTTTTTTTGTTTAACAGTATTAGATAATTTAGGTATAATTACGTTCTGTGTGTTGTCTGAGTCAACATGCCTGAGATGCTGCCATGAGCAGGCTTTTCGTTGTTGATATACCTCACCGCATATGACGATAAGCTCGACTTGACTTACAAGAAATAACTTGAGGCATTACATGTGTAGCCAGTCCTCCTGTCAATTACCAAACAAATCTTGATCCTATATTATAATATCAAAAAGTATCTGGTATGACTCAACTACATCCACCCGAGGGGGCAAATAAATGCTTGGTTTAACATCTCAGTAATTGACATATCCACAAATTGTACTCAGTTGTTTACTCTGGGGGTTAAACCTATGATCCTCCCACTCCAAAGCAAAACTACACTGAGCCACATCTGACAATCATTAAAATCTTGGACTGTTTTTCCGTGTTAGACATATTACATAAATTATAATTAATTTTGCTAAATTGGGGAACTGAGTTATTAAATCAGACCCATAAGTTTGCACGGGGAATTTTTAACTATAACCGTGGAGGAGAGTAATTAAAATTAAAAAGAAACATCAAATATATAAAACAAACATCTGTAAGGTGCAAACAGTAATGATAGAGATGTGAGAGTAAATACTGTGCTGTTGGATGTGGATACTGAAAACAAGCGTGCTCCTTGGGTGAAGGAGGAGATCATTAAAAGGCTGCCTGCTGATGAGAGATCATGTTGTGGAACTGTTCATATCAGTATATGAGGTAAGATGAAGCCTTGGTTCAGTGTGACCATGCAGTTCTCCCTCAGTATGACACCAGTTAAAACCCAGATTTTGTTTTCAGTTCTCTGTAGCGGGACATCTTTGACTTGTACACGGGAGTGGTACAAATTAAATCACAGATGACAGGGTAAGAGGCAAGTGAATGGATGGGAAAGGAAGAGACGAAGGGAAAAGTGAGCAGGGAGAAAAGGAGAGGAGAAGGGAAAACATTTGGGTCTGTTGAGGAGCAAGTGACGGGAGTGTAAATGAGAAATCTTCGACCAAAAGCATTAACCATTTCTCTTCCCACAGATGCAGCCTGACCTGCTGAGTGTTTCCAGCATCTCCTGTTTCTATTTTACATTATTATTCATTGTGCGAAATGCATAGATAGAAACTTGTTGGGTGGAGGCATGCAGGGGTATTCAACGCACACCACCAGATTCAGGGACAGTTTCTTCCCAGGCAACTGAATCATTCTACCACAACCTGAGAGCAGTGCTGAACCACTATCTACCGCTTTGATGACTCAAGGACTATCCTTGATTGGACTTTACTGGCTTTATTTTGCACTAAACATTATTCCCTTATCATGTATCTGTACACCGCAACTGGATAGATTGTAATCATGTATTGTCTTTCTGCTGACTGGTTAGCACGCAACAAAAGTTTTTCACTGTACCTCGGTACACGTGACAATAAACTAAACTAATTAACAGGGGTAGAGATAGGATAGGATGAAGTCAGAAGACTTTGCTTAGGTCAATTGTGTTTATGGACCAAATACCTATTGGCTGGAAGTGGGCTGAGTTCCAAAGTCTTTTAAACTAATTGGAGGCTATGAAAGGAGAATAAAGTTTCTAAGAGACTGCCATGTGTATCTTCGATTGGGGATCTTCTCTTTGCATCCTGCAAATAACATTGGAACTTACCTCTTTAATCTGTCGTGTAAAATACCATCTGTTGATTCAATATCACGGAGTTCTTGTGGCCATTTCTTATTTCATTATATCTTTGATAGTTATTAATGTAGATATGACTAATATATGGCAACAGGATTGACTGTGATTACTTGTTGTTCACTGAAAAGTTTTGACCAACATACGGCATACCAGCATAATGAATACAATTGATTCACAATTTATGTCATCTAAACTATTGATACAATGATACTTGTGATAGTAAGAATTGTTTTCTGAGTTGAGATTGAGGAAAATGTAAGGAATTGTAAATGGTATCCTCCTTAAATGGTGTTACCTGATACCAACAACGTTAGTGGAGAAGTAATATCACTTACTGATGTGGGAAGCACCAATACTGAAAGGTATTGCTGTAGGTATGACAGTTTTTTTCTTTTTTTATGGTGGAATCTAGGCAATGCTGGTAGGGCTAGCATTTACTGTTCATCCCTGATTGCCCTTTAGAAGGAGATGGTGAGCCATCTTACTGAACTGCTGCAATCCTTCTTTCCACAGTGTGTTCAGAATGCAATAATTTACAATCAGTGGCGTCCCACTCATAGCCTGTTATTATTTACCAGAATAAAATTGGTGCATTACCAATGGTCCTATGTGGATCTTGGAGAAATTCTAGTCTCCTTGCACATTGATTTCATGTGAACTAGCAGCTCAAAGAGAAACTGCTCCTTCACAAATTTTAGATGGAACACTTTGCTGTGCTGTCCTTTAAGTTAAATGAAAGGCATTCACCTTGTTTCAGCAGGAAGAACCGATAGTGAGTGATAGCTCCTCAGAGGTGGTGTTTGAATAATAATAATAATAATAATATTCATTTATTGTCATTGCAACGAGTACAACGAAATTAAAAAAATAGCCAATCCTGACGGTGCGTACAAACATATATGCAATAAATGCAAAAACAAATAAATACATAAATACAATTAAATACAATTATATTAAGTACAAGATTTTTTAACGGTGTTGCCTAGTGCAAAGGTAGTGTTCAGTTCTCGTATGGCCCTGGGGTAAAAACTGTTCTTAAGTCTGTTTGTTCGGGATTTGATCGACCTGAAACGTCGACCAGAGGGCAGATGAACAAACAGACGGTGGCCGGGGTGGGATGGATCTTTTATTATTTTGCCTGCTCTACTGAGGCAGCGTAGGCTGAACAGGTGCTCCAGGGAGGGCAGTGAGCAGCCGATGATCTTCTGGGCCGTCGTGATGACCCTCTGAAGGGCCTTCCTGTCCTTTTCTGAGCAGCTGGCATACCATGTGGTTATACAGTATGCCAGCACACTCTCGATGGAGCAGCGATAGAAGGACAACATGAGCTTCTCCTGCAGGTTGGTTTTCCTGAGGATCCTCAGGAAGTGGAGTCTCTGCTGTGCCTTCTTTACTGTGGTGATGGTGTTGGTAGACCAGGTAAGATCCTCTGTGATGTGCGTACCCAGGAACCTGAAAGCTGGTACCCTTTCCACACAGACCCCATTGATGTAGAGTGGGTCGTAATCTCCACTGGTTTTTCTAAAGTCAATTATAAGTTCCTTTGTTTTGGAGGAGTTCAGGACCAGATTGTTCACTGAACACCATGCTGCCAGCCTTTGGATTTCATCCCTATAGGCTGTCTCATCTCCTTCTGAGATGAGTCCAACCACAGTCGTGTCATCCGCGAACTTGATGATGGTATTGGTGGGATGGGTGGGGGCGCAGTCGTGAGTGTAGAGGGAGTAAAGGATGGGGCTCAACACACAGCCCTGTGGTGAGCCGGTGCTCAGTGTAATGGTGGAGGAGAGGTGAGGGCCTATTTTGACGGTCTGGGGGCGGTTGGTCAGGAAGTCCTTGATCCATTGGCAGATGGTTTGGGAAAATCCAAGGTCGGAAAGTTTGGTGACCAGTCTGCTCGGGATGACTGTGTTAAAGGCAGAGCTGAAGTCGAGGAAGAGCATCCTCACATAGCTCCCCTGGTGTTCAAGGTGGGTCAGTGCAGTGTGAAGAGCAGTGTCGATGGCATCCCCTGTAGACCTATTTGCTCTGTAGGCAAACTGGTGTGGGTCGAAGGTGGGTGGGAGGCTGGCTTTGATGTGCTGCAGGACCAGTCTCTCGAAGCACTTTGTGATGACCGGTGTGAGTGCTACCGGACGGTAGTCGTTAAGACCGCTGATGACAGACTTTTTCGGCAGTGGGATGATTATGGCGGACTTCAGGCAGGGAGGGATGGTGGATTTTAAAAGGGACAGGTTGAAGATTTTTGTGAAGACCTCAGATAATTGGTCTGCACATTCCCTCAGCACTCTGCCCGTCACACCATCGGGGCCTGCAGCTTTCCTGGGATTCACTGCTCTGAGCACGCGCTTAACATCATACTCCTGCACAGTGAAGGTGTTGCTGTCAGGTGCTGGAGAGGGTGTAATGTCTGCCACTGTAGCTTTCACCTCGAAACGAGCAAAGAAACAGTTAAGTTCCTCAGCCAGCGAGGCGTCGCCGTCGGCAGTCGTGCGGTTGCTGGTCTTGTAGTTGGTGATGTGCTGGATGCCTTGCCATACCCGATCTTTCTATGCCTTTGCATGCCAACCACCCAGCATAGAAGTGACAAACCTCTGATCCAGGATATTTTCCAAAATATTTCTGAGCTGCATTCTCTGCAAGATTGCCAATTTTTTTCTTTCACTTATTATTTATCTTTAGTCAAGTCAAGTCAAGTCAATTTTATTTGTATAGCACATTTAAAAATAACCCACGTTGACCAAAGTGCTGTACATCAGTTCAGGTACTAAGAACGAACATACAATGGCACACAAACATAATAGCACATACATAAACAGTTTACAGTGTCCCCTCAGAGGGCCTCAAATGCTAGGGAGTAGAAATAGGTTTTGAGCCTGGACTTAAAGGAGTCGATGGAGGGGGCAGTTCTGATGGGGAGAGGGATGCTGTTCCACAGTCTTGGAGCTGCAACCGCAAAAGCGCAGTCACCCCTGAGCTTAAGCCTAGACCGCGGGATAGTCAGTAGCCCCAAGTCGGCCGACCTGAGGGACCTGGAGATAGAAGGTGGGTTAGAAGATTTTTGATATGGGGGGGCGGCAAGCTCGTTTAGGGCTTTGTATGTGAATAGGAGGAGCTTGAAGTTGATTCTGTACTGTATTGGGAGCCAGTGGAGAGAGGCCAGAATCGGGGTGATGTGGTCCCTTTTACGGGTACCCATCAGGAGTCTCACTGCGGCGTTTTGGACCAATTGCAGGTGGGACAGGGATGATTGGCTGATCCCAGTGTATAGGGAGTTGCAGTAGTCTAGGCGGGAGGAAATGAATGCGTGGATGATTTTTTTCAATGTCGTCAAATCGGAGGAAAGATTTGATTTTAGCTATGGTAGGAAGCTGGAAGAAGTTGGCTTTTACCACAGCGTTGACTTGCTTGTCAAACTTTAATGCAGAGTCAAATATCATGCCAAGGTTTTTGACATGCGGTTTGACTAGGGAGGATAGGCTTCCAAGGTTGCCTGTTATCATTTTGATGGAGTCAGGGGGGGACGAATAGGATGACCTCAGACTTGCTCTCGTTTAGTTCAAGGAAGTTCTGTGCCATCCAACATTTTATGTCCTCAAGGCAGTGCATGAGGCTGATTAAATTTGACCGGTTGTTGGGTTTCAGGGGGAGATAAAGCTGTATGTCATCCGCATAGCAGTGGAAAGAAATGCCGTCCGTGCCTTTGAATAATTTGGCTGATTTACTCATTTAGAAATAGCAAGTTATGAGATGGAGCACTTTGCAACTTATGAACCATGCCTATCATCACAAAAGTGGAATTCCTATGCCGATTAAGAAGAGTCCTGTAGTAAAGTTCCTTATGGTTCATTAAAGGCATTATTTCATGCTTAAAATGTACTAAGTGGATAATTGATGGGAAGAAAGGGATTTAACTTTGTGCCTGTTCCTTCCTCTGTATTTTGATTCAATTCTCTCTGCAGCATTATTTCTCCTGTGTGTGCAGTGAATGCTTCCAGGCAACTTCTGAAAGCTCAAACTGTTTAAAATAATTTCATGAACTGAAGATTAGACCACAGCACCATCTATTGGGTTCCTTCAATTCCTTGTACAACTCATTTTAAAATGAACCGTTTTGCGTATTTTTCTTCCTTTCAATTAACTGACTCAATTAATCAGTGTTTTCTTTTGCTTTTGGTTTGATACTTCCTACTTTCAGAATCGACAGACTCATTAATAGTATTCTGTAGAAGTTGTTGTTCCACAACTGAAATAGGTTCCTGCAGCCACACGTGGCTGAAAATGTGGTCCCGAGGCAGCCTCCATGTAAGAATGAAGAGTCGGGGCCTAGAAATCCTCACCTCACCAGCATCCACTTGGCCCATGTATAGTCCCTAGAAAATAAGTTTAAAGGGCAAAATTGCTTTAGGAAAAGGACATGAGGGGATGCTATTCTATTTCATAGAGACATGGCTTGCATCCCAGTTCTCCAAACTTCACCTTCCAGCACAAAGGTCTCTCAATCCATTGCAAGGACTAGACAGCGTCATCGGGAAAAGGGAGGTGCAGCTGTCTACCTCATGGTAAACTATTTGTGGTGCTCGCTCAGGGCAGGCAGGGAAAGCCGAGGAGCCATGCACCTATCTTTACTGGCCGGACAGTTTCAGAGCAGCTGTCTTCAAGTTACTGGGTGTGCACATCTCCGATAATCTGTTCTAGGCCCAGCACACTGATGCAATGACAAAGAAAACTCACCAATGCCTCTACTTCCTCAGAGGTTTAAGGATATTTGGCATATTGCGAACACTCTGTTGAACTTCAACATGGGTAGTTTAGTTTAGTTTATTGTCAAATGTACCGAGGTATAGTGAAAAGCTTTTGTTGCATGCAAATCAGTCAGCGGAAAGATAATACATGATAACCATTCAAAGTGTACATGTACATGATAAAGAGAATAATGTTTAGTGCAAGATAAAGCCCAGTAAAGTCCAATTAAAGATAGTCCGAGGGTCACCAATGAGGTTGATAGTAGCTCATGACTGCTCTCTAGTTGTTGATACGATGGTTCAGTTGCCTGATAGCAGCTATGAAGAAACTCTCCCTGAACCTGGAGGTGTGTGTTTTCACATTTCTGCACCTCTTGCCTGATGGGAGAGAAGAGGGGGTGAAACTCATCCTTGATTATGCTCAATTATGTCCTTGATTGGCCTTGTCAAGGCAGCATGAAGTGAAAATTGAGTCAATGGAAGGGAGGTTGGGTATTATGAGGGGCATTGATAGGATAGAAAGTCAGGTTTTTTTCCAAGAGCAGGGGCATTTTAAACTAGAAAGAACAAGTTTAATATAAAAGGAGAGAAATTTAAAGGAGATCTGTGATATGTTTTCAATACAATGGGTGGTAAATATCTGTTGCCAAATGAGTTAGTGGAGACAGAGACAATTATGATGTTGAAAATGAATTTGGGCAGATACTTGGAGAAGAAAAGCATAGAGTGCTTAAAAAAAATGGTATTCGTATAAACAGGCATCATGGTTGGTGTGGGCGAACTGGACCAAAAGGGCCCATTTCAGTGATGAAAAATTCTATGCTTTGAGAAAGGGGTGGAGTGGAGTGGTTAATGGAAAGGACTGAGACCAAGAGACTAAGTGAAAGAAAAGGAGATGCTACTAGCTGAAAGATCATCTGCAAGGAAGAGGATAGTTAATCACAGCTGATCCACTACCTTTCAGTCAGCACCTCTGTATGTTATACAACTCAGTCTCTCTTGTGATACCTTTGGAAGCGTTGTCTGGAATGCTGGCCTTTATATCCATTCCACCAGTTTTCATGGCAACCAAAAGGATGTAACTGGCAGGCGGTTATTCATTTCTAAGCAGCCTTGCAGTGTGGCATTAATCTGTTATTTCAAAAATATTTAATTGGCTGCAAAAATGCTTCAGACATGCACCTAAATTATGAAAAGAATTGTATAAATAGTTTCTTTTTTATTCGGTTATCTCCAATAAATGTAGTTCTGGGCTTTAATTCTAAAGCAGCGAACTTGTCACTTGCCATAAAAATGAGGGAAGAGGATTAGACTTTAATGCCTTCCATCACAGTGAGGAATGTGGGGAATCCGCTGTGGTGGATGTTTATGTTAACTTTTATGTTGTTGTGTGTCTTGTTGATTTTTTTTAGTATGGCTGTATGGTAATACGAATATCACTGTACTTTAATTGGTACTCGTGACAATAAAAGACCTTTGAAATTCCACTGGACGTCTGTTAATATTAATACTACTGGCTATCACATTGCCCCAGCAGATCCAATGACATATTACTCATGCGTACATTACTGTGAGTAGTCTTTTGATATTTCAATTATATATCATTTGCCATTAGTTTAATTCTTGGTCCACAATGTAATAGTATCGCTATTACTCAATGCAAAATTACACAGGAGGTTGGCTGGCATTAAAATTGGATGGAATTTGCTGTCAAATTAACCATCAACCCAATGCATAAATTTGAATGGAAACTTAGATTGGCAATTAAATGCAACAATCTGAGGTTAATGTTACAGACCCAATGATCCACTTAGCTACAAAATTGGGTTCCCATTTAAAAATATTAAAAGGTATTTACAGGGTAGTTATAGACTAACAAGTGCTGGAAGATGGATTTGTTCATTTCAGTTTAAGTACACAGCTGGTAGAACTGCTGCCTCCCAGCTCCAGTGACCTGGGTTCATTCTTAAACTCTAGTGCCACCTGTGTGGAGTTTGCATGTTCATAGCTTTCTTCTGGGTGTTCCAGTTTCCTTTCATATTTCAAAGATGTGAAAGCTGGTAGGTCAATTATCCATTGTAAATTACCATGAGTGTCTGGGTGAATGGTAAGAACCTGGATTGGGGGGTGGGGGGGGGGGGGGGTGGAGTTGATTGGCATATGGGGAGAATAAAATGAGATTATTGTGCATGATAGCATGGAGACGGTGGACTGAAGAACTTGGTTCAGTGACATATTGCTCTATGGTTGCACACTTTCTTCTTCCTGAAAAAATGAAGCTCTACTCCTTTGGATTTTAATTAATTGTGTTGATTTCAAAAGTTAAATTACTGACTTAATATCTCCTTTCTCGTTCTCATCTATTCTTGACTGTCTTTATTTTAGTTCACTATTTTGTACATCAAAGTGCTTGCTATGGATTGGTTTTCAGCCACAGGGAGAGGTTGAAAAGACTTGGATCATTTTCTCTGAAACATCGGAGGTTGAGGGGAGACTTTCTATAAAATTACGAGAGGCAAAGTTAGGATAGTCAGAACCTTTTTTTTCCCCCATGGTGGGAATGTCCAACACTAGAAGGCATAGCTATAAGGTGAGGAGGGAAAGTATAATGGAGATCTACAGAGTTTTTTACACTGAGAGTGGTTGGGGCCTGGAACGCATTGCCAGGGGGGGTGGTGGAGGCATTTAAGAGGCTTTTAGATGGGCATGAAGTGCAGGGAATAGATATGGATCATGTACAAACAGATGAGATGAGTTTAATTTGGCATCATGTTCTGCACAAACATTGAGGGGTGAAGGGCCCATTCCTGTGCTGTACTGTTTTACATTCTACGAGCCTAGAATAGAGAAGCCCTGGTTGGTGATCCATCAGCATAAATTCAAGTCCATTGGAGCTGCTGGAACATTTAGGTTCAGTTACTTAAATTATTAAAAACTTTGGAATGAAAAGCTCAGATCTGAAATTGTGAGCTGAAAACGGATGGATTATGGGGAAAAGTCAATTTGATTTACTGGTGTTAGAACCCAACCTTCATGAGATTCCAAGTCCACAAGGCATTGTCAGGCTGGCTTTTAACTGTCCTCTGACTCAGCCCAGCAAGTCAATTAAAAGTATAACCACTAAATGTCTGTTTTGCAGCTGACTCCTCCATTTTGCAAATGGATTAAAAAGAATTTTCATGTATCTGATTTGATATTGAATTTATAACGAGAAACAAGGAAATGGACGAACAGTTAAATGAGTACTTTGGTTGTGTCTTCATTAAGACACAATCTCCCAGAATACCAGGGGACTGAGGATCTAGTGGGAGGGAGGAACTGAAGGGAATCCACATTAGTCAGGAAATGGTGTTAGTTGGGACTGAAGGCAGATAAATTCCCAGGGCCTGATGGACTGCATCCCAGAGTACTCAAGGTGGTGGCCCTAGAAATCATGGATGCATTGGTGATCATATTCCAATGTTCTTTAGATTCTGGATCAGTTCTTGTGGACTGGAGGGTAGACAATGTAACCCCACTTTTAAAAAAAGGAGGGAGAGAATAAAACGGGGAATTATAGACCAGTTAGCCTTGCTTCCGTAGTGGGGAACATGCTTGAGTCGATTGTTAAAGATGTTATAGCAGTGCATTTGGAAAGCAGTGACAAGATCGGTCAAAGTCATTTGTGAAGGTAAAATCATGCTTGACTAATCTTCTGGAATTTTTTGAAGTAGAATGGATAAGGGAGAGCCGGTGGATGTGGTGTATCTGGACTTTCAAAAAGCCTTTGACAAGGTCCCACAAGATTAGTGAGCAAACTTAGAGCACATGGTATTGGGGGTGGGTATTGACATGGATAGAGAATTGGTTGGCAGACAGGAAGCAAAGATTAGGAGTTAATGGGTCCTTTTCAGAATGGCAGGCAGTGACTAGTGAGGTGCCGTAAGGCTCGGAGCTGGGACCCCAGTTATTTATAATATATATTAACGATTTAGACGAGGGAATTAAATGTGACATCTCCAAGTTTGTGGATGGCACAAAGCTGGGTGGTAGTGTGAGCTGTGATGAGGATGCTATGAGGCTGCAGGGTGACTTGGATAGGTTGGGTGAGTGGGTAGATACATGGCTGACGCAGTATAATGTGGATAAATGTGAGGTTATCCACTTTGGTGGCAAGAACAGGAAGGCAGATTATTATCTGAATGGTGTTAGATTAGGAAAAGCGGAGACGAGACCTGGATGTGCTTGCACATCAGTCATTGGAAGTAAGCATGTAGCAATAGCAGGCAGTGAAGAAAGTTAATGGCATGTTGGCCTTCATTGCAAGAGGATTTGAGTTTAGGGGCAAGGAGGCCCTACTATAGTTGTACAGGGCCCTGGTGAGACCGCATCTGGAGAATTGTGTGCAATTTTGGTCTCCTAATTTGAGGAAGGACATTCTTGCTATTGAGGGTTCACCAGGTTAATTTCCGGGATAGTGGCACTGACATAAGATGAAAGAATGGGTCAGCTAGGCTTATATTCACTGGAATTTAGAAGGATGAGAGGGGATCTTAAAGAAACATATAAAATTCTTAAAGGATTGGACAGTCTAGATGCAGGGAAAATTTTCCCGATGTTGGGGAAGTTCAGAACAAGGGGTCACAGTTTAAGTATAATGGGTAGGTCATTTAGGACTAAGATGATGAAAAGCATCTTCATCCAGAGAGTTGTGAATCTGTGGAATTCTCTGCCACAGAAGGCAGTGGAGGCCAATTCACTGGAGATATTAATTGTGAGATATTAATTTAGTGGGATTTTTATCTCTTGGCTCGACATTCATCTATAAACTAAAACTCTGGTTTGTTTGGTTGTTTGCTCCTGAACTACAGCCAAAACGGTACACGATAGCACGGCAATTTTAGGCCCATCTTACTCACCGTCATCCCTTTGGTGCTAATGGAAGAAGTTTCATTGAAATCAGTGTTATATTTTTTAAGTTATTCACATTTTAAAGTTTAAATCTATCTCCTAGGGAGGGAGGGAGGGAGAGAGAGAGAGGGAGAGAGAGAGGGAGGAAGGGGAGGGAGGGAGGGGGGGGGGAGGAGAGAGGATTAGGGGGTTGAGAGGGATGGAATGGGGAAGGGGAAGGGGAGAGGGGGGAGTGGGGGAGGAGAGGGTGCTGCAACAATGCAGGAGAGGTTTGGGCCCAACGGATCCACTTAGTCCAGTTGTAGATAAAGGTCAGTCATTAGACATGAATATTACTTTCCTGGAACGACACTCTAAGAAGTCAGCTGACATTAATGTTAGTGTCTGGAACAATGCCACAGTGGTTCAGTTAACATTAATGTTATGCCCTATGACTTATGCTGCTGGACCTTAGCCAGCATTAAAATTACCTTCACCTTTTCTCTTGGGTGGGGGGGGGGGTTTAAACTTCGAACACATACGTGTAAGAGGAGAGGGGAAAGATATAACAGGAAACAGAGGGGTATACTTTTCATGTAGAAGGTGGTGTGTGCATGGAACGAGCTGCCAAACGAAGTGGTAGAGATAGGTACAATTAAGACAATTGAACATGTACATGGATCTGAAAGGCTCGGAGGGATGTGGGTCAGGCGCAAACAATTGCGATTAGCCTGGAAAGGCAACTTGGTCGACATGGAGAGTTGGGTTGAAGGGCCTGCTGCCAGTCTGTGTAACTCGATGACTATATATAATGCCACAGCTGAGAAGCTGGTATTAATGGGGCAGATCACAGCCTCTCAATTATTTCACTGCTGGTATATTTAAGGCGGAAATATTAGCACAGATGATGTATTGAACTGCTAGACTGAATGTAGATAATGACTTGGCTTGATTGTATTCACTGTATATATTCTGAATAAAGTATATTTTTGGATAAACAAAATGGATAGTGCCAATGCTAAAATCAAGACATAGAACATCGAACACCACAGCACTGGATCTGGCTCTTTGATCCACAATGTTTATGGCAAACATGATGCCGAGTTAAACTAATCTCATCTGCCCACACATGATCAATATCCCTCTATTCCCTGGACTTCCATGTGCCTAATCAAATGCCTCTTAAACGCCACCATCGTATCTGCCTCCACCACCGCCGCTGGCAATGCGTTCCAGGTCCCCACTACTCTCTGTGCAGAACAAAAACTTGCCCACCCCACACATCTCCATAAAGCTTTCCCCCTCACCTTATAGCTGTGCCATCCGGTGTGTGGAAAATTCCACCCTGGGAAAAAAGTTTCTGTCGACCCTGCCTATGCCTCTCAAGGCATTCCACATTTCCCTGCACAATTTCAGCTCTGGCACTTTCTGTTCTGTTAAAGCTAACTGTGACTGATTCCGTGCTGTGCTGGTCGACTCAGAATTCTATGTGGCAATATAAATTTCCTTACGATTGCCCGACCTAAGCCATTAGTTTGGCACAGCCTCGGAGTCCCTGTTCAAATGAGCAGGTGAAATTGGATGCTGGATGAAAGGTTAATAATTCTTAGTAATTATTTATCTATATTTGTTTGTTCCTGAACTACAGCCAAAACAGTGCACAATAGAGTGACAATTGTATGCCCACCTTACTCACTGTCGTCCCTTTGGTGCTAATGGAAGAAGTTTCATTGAAATTGGTGTTATATATTTAAAGTTATTCACATTTTAAAGTTTAAATCTATCTCCTAGGGAGGGAGGGGCGAGGGAGGTGGATGGGGGATGGAGAGGATAAGGGAGGTTGAGGGGGATGGTGGGGAGAGGGGAAGGGGGTTGGGGGAGGGGACAGGGATGGAGGGAACAGGGATGGAGGGGGAGGAGGAGGGGAGGGAGCCGGGAGGGGAGGGGGGAGGGGGGGAGGAGGAGAGGGTGCTGCACCAATGCAGGAGAGGTTTGGCCCCAACGGATCCACTTGGTCTAGTATATTATCAAAGTCTTTAGTTGTAGTTTTAGAGAGTACATTTTTTACAATTTTTGCATGTGTTATATGTTAAAAAAAAGGTTTAAGAAAAATTGGTTTACAAATATTTACAATTAAAAATGACTGTGATAACAACGACAGCTACAGGAGTTGGCCAACGTGACAGGCAGCGCCCCATTTGCTATCAAAGCCATCATGTGAGTGCAGTCAGTTGTTTGCATTGAGACAGTTCTGATACCGTTCTCAGCCACGTCGGCTTGCTGGAAGCTCCCACTGGAAAACTGGACCACAGGCAAGCAAACAACATGCTCTGGAGGGCTGGGGGGGCATTCAGTTACAGTGCCCTCCATAATATTTGGGACAAAGACCCATCATTTATTTATTTGCCTCTGTACTCCACAATTTGACATTTGTAATAGAAAAAAATCACGGGGTTCAAGTGCACATTGTCAGATTTTAATAAGGGCCATTTCTACACATTTTGGTTTTGCCATGTAGAAATTACAGCAGTGTTTATACATAATCCCCCCATTGCTGTGTCCCAAACATTATGGTGCCCTGAAATATAAATGAAAGTGGTCACATTTAGTATTTTGTTGCATATCCTTTGCATGTAATTCTTGAAGTCTGTGATTCATGGACATCACCAGTTGCTGGGTGTCTACTCTGGTGATGCTCTGATAGGCCTGTATTGCAGCCATCTTTAGCTTATGCTTGTTTTGGGGGCTACTTCCCTTCAGTTTTCTCTCCAGCGTATAAAAGGCATGCTCAATTGGGTTCAGATCGGATGATTGACTTGGCCAGTCAAGAATTTACAATTTTTTAGCTTTGAAAAACTCCTTTGTTGCTTTAACAGTATGTTTGGGATCATTGTCTTGTTGTAGAATGAACCGCCGGCCAATGAGTTTTGAGGCATTTGGTTGAACTTGAGCAGATAGGATGTGTCTATACCCTTCAGAATTCATTATGCTACTACCATCAGCAGTTATATCCTCAATGAAGATACGTTAGCCAGTACCTTCAGCAGCAATACTTTCCCAGGCCATAACACCCCCACCACCGTGTTTCACAGATGAGGTGGTATGCTTTGGATCTTGGGCAGTTCCTTCTCACCTCCATACTTTGCTCTTGCCATCACTCTGATATAGGTTAATCTTCATCTCATCTATCCACAAGACCTTTTCCAGAACTGTGGATGCTCTTTTAAGTACTTCTTGGCAAACTGTAACCTGGCCATCCTATTTTTGCGTTTCCAAAGGTAATGGAAAGACTGGAGAAAAGACCAGGTGCTGGGAGCTCTCTTATACCTGCATTAAGGAAGCAATTAAACACACCTGAGCAATTATAAACACCTGTGAAGCCATGTGCCCCAAACATTATGGTGCCCTAAAATGGGGGGTTTATGTATAAATAAAGCTGTAATCTCTACATGGTGAAACCAAAATGTATAAAAATGACCTTTAATGAAATCTGAAAATGTGCACTTTAACCACGTGATGTTTTCTATTACAAATCTCAAATTGTGGAGCACAGAGGCACATAAATAAATGATGAGTCTTTGTTCCAAACATTATGGAGGGCACTGTATTGGGGCCAATGAATGTTTTGCTTCAATGTTATTCACAACATGTAACGATACAGCAGGCCAGCAGACATTAATGATCCTTGAACAGAGGAAACAGAACAGAACCACGTACTGGAGGTACCGACAGTCATTTCTCATTGAGCCAACTTTGTTTGCCAGAAATTGATCCAGATCGAACTGCAGTAGCTGCCCACACATGTTTAGCTTTCTGAGCTTTGTCTCAGTCTTCAGGTTGCAGGACGTGAATGGCATATTAGTGTAGTAAATTTTTTTAAAAAATTGCCATGTTCAACAGCTCCAGCAGCATCTATGGAGAGAGTAATAAAGTTAATGTTTCATTAGAAAGATCATTAACCTACAACTTATTCTCTCACTCCAGATGTTGCCAGGCTTGCTGAGTATTCTTAGTGCTTACTGTTTTTATTTCATTATCCAGCATCTACCGCATTTTGCTTTTCATGTGTCAATACTCCCATGTAGCGAAAGATTGGCACCAACATTATTGGCGGTGCACAAAAAAGGAACTGCAGTTGCTGTTTTACAGTAAAAAGACACAAAGTGCTGGAGTAACTAAGAAGGTCAGGCAGCATTCCTGGAGAACATGGATAGGTGATGTTTTGGCTTGGGCATCTCCAGACTGATTGTGACGAGGTGAAAAAAATTGGAAGAGAGGAAGGACAGAACAATGGGTGGCAGCTCATTGGTGAACACAGGCAAGGGGGGGTTGATAGGCAGATGGTTAGACAAAGGACAGAGATTTAAAAAAGTGGGAAATAAAAGGATTGAAGAGTTGTGAACCCAGAGGAAGGAATGTGGGTGGAGGGGAGAAATGGCAAAGAGTCTAGGTGAGGCACATGGAGGGGGGTGGGTGTAAAGGGGGGTGTTTGGAGAAATGGATGTTAGATGTTACCTAATATTGGAGAATTCAATGTTCATACCGCTGGGTTGTAAGCTATCCATGCGAAATGTGAGGTAGAGTTCCTCCAGTTTGTCCAACAAACTGCCTCTGCCTATCTACCCCCCACACCCCATCCCTGTGTTCACCTATTACTGGTCATGCTTTGATCTGCCCATCCTCTCTTCCAGCTTTCTTTCTCCCCCCAAACAAGTGGTCTGAAGGGTCCCAAACCGAAATGCCACCTATCCATCCATGTAGAAATAAAGAACCACAGATGCAACTTTACACCAAAGATAAACACAAGATGTTGGAGTAACTCAGCGGGTCAGGCAGCATCTCTGGTGGAAAAGGATAGGTGATGGGTCCCAACTTGAAGCATCACATATCCTTTCTCTCCAGAGATGCTGCCTGTTCCGTTGATTTACTCCAACACCAATCAAAGTTCTCCAGATATGCTGCCTGACCAGTTGAGCTACTCCAGCACTTTGTCATTTTCTTTGGTAGACCAGCATCAGCAGTATTTTGTTATTGCATGTGGTCTCACTCTAGCAATGGAGGAGGCTCGGGACCGGAAGGTCAGTATGGGCAAGGAAGGTCCGTATAGGAATCAGGGCCGGATTAAGCTAGTGTGGGGCCCATACCATATGTTATAAAGAGGCATTTAAGTTTAAAAATACACATAAATATTAAAACATAAATTATTTACTTTTTCAATTTCAAATGTCAAAACTTCTTCTTCTTGCTTATGGCGTGCACAGCCTAAAGTTGTAGGTCAAGGGTAGATATTCAGGCCAGGGCAGCATCAGTTGCTGGGTGGATGGCCTTGATGCCACCAGGGAAAGGCCTCAGTGAGCAGTCATTCACGATGTGTGAGATGGTCTGGTTTGGATATCTGCAGTCACAAGCAGGGCTGTCTGTCATCCACCACTTGTGCAGGTGATGGGCTGTTCTTGCATGGAAGGTGGCAGATCCTGTTCAGGGTTAGCCATTGCTTGCGATGGAGGTCGAATCCCGGTGGTTTCACTGTGGGGTCTGTGATGACCTCTCCATTGTTGGTGTTGGCATCTTTCCAGGCTCTGCGCCACTCAGTCTTGGGGTCAAAGTCTTCCAGGGATTTGGCTGAAGACCAGAAGAGTTTGCGGAACTTCAGGCGCATGTTGGGCAGATTGTTCAAGTCAGCATGGATGGGAAGGTCAGAGCTAGTCTCAATGGTGCACCAATCTTTCAGCATCCTCTCCCTTCTGCGTATGCTGGGAGGGGCGAGGTGAGAGAGGACAGGGAGCCACTGTAAAGGTGTTGACTTAAGCATCCTGTGATGACCCACATTGCAGAGTTAAGGTGTTTGGTGTGGCAGCTATTAGCCCAAGCTGTTGAGCAAAACTTGGCTGTTGAGTAGACGAGGGCAAAGCTTGTGGTACGGAGGGTGTATGTATTGACTCCCCAGCTGTTGCCTGCAAGTTTCCTGATGATGTTGACCCTTGCTTTCAGTTTATCAGCCACCCTCTTCAGGTGTTCACGATAGGTGAGGATGCAGTCCAGGGTGACTCTGAGGTACTTGGGTAAATTCCTCATCTTCACTGGCTTACCACTAAAGGACGTTCGGAGCTTTGCATTGGCGAGCCGATTGCTGAGGTGAAAGGCAGTGAGAGTTGTCTTAGATGGGTTTGGGGGAAGTCGCCAGAAGGTGAAGTACTCCTCCATCCCCTTCAAGTCTTGGTTAGCACTCTGCTGATATCCTCAAGGGCAGCTCCTTGGTAGGCAAGGGCAAGGTCATCTGCATATGCAAACTTCCTGGTCGAGGTATTTGGCATGTCACCCACATAGATGTTGAAGAGTAGGGGAGCTAGGACAGAGCCCTGGGGGAGGCCATCATTCAGGGTCCTGACACAGCTGGTCTGGTCCCCAAGCGAGACCCTAAATCTATGGTTGTTGAGGATGGACGAGAGGGCATGCATGGTGTTTGGCACTTCAAGATTCTGGAAGTTTTCAGCAACAGACCATGTCTCCACATGGTGTCATAAGCTGATGACAGATCGATGAGTGCAACACTAGTTTTCAGGGCACATTGGAAGCTAGCCTCTATATTGGTAGTGAGAGAAAGAACTTGATCTGCGCAGCTTCTACCAGATCTAAAGCCAGCTTGCTCTCTGGGTAGAACAGGTTCTACCAATGGAGAAATCCTAGCACACAGGAGGCGCTGAAATAGCTTGTAGGATGTACACAAGAGGGAGATGGGTCGGTAACTAGCTGGATCATCAGCAGATTTCCCAGGTTTGAGGATGGCGATGACCTTAGACTCTCTCCAGGCCTTAGGGATAATTCCTCTACAATGGACATGGGTGAAAAAAGCAGCCAGCCAATTGCGTCCTGGGGGGCCAAGGTTCTTCAGAAATTCCGGATAAATCCCATCAACGTCTGCTGCTTTCCCAGTTTTAGGGGAGGACAGGCCTTTGTCTACATCAACTGGAGTGTATGGATTAGAAAGACGGCTTGAGAATGTTGAAGAAGAGATGAACTTCATCATGCTCCGTCTCACTTCTTGTTGGGGTGTGAGATTGCAACCTTCACGTGGTCCACCTGGTTTTGACTAATGCAATCAACCCGATGTGCACAATCTAATAGATGTAGTGTTTTGGTGTCACTTTTGACAATGCCACTCGTCACCCATAACCTAAACGGCCCTGCTCAGGGCCAAAACTCCCGCAGCATCGGGAAATATCTACGCATCTACCACCTGTGGAAGGAATGTCCAGGGCAAAGAATGAAGGCATCTCAATATCTGCTAAGGACCTTAATGCTGATGTCCTCATTCTACAAGAGATGTACATCGCTGATACATCATGTGCTTCCAAGCTCCGTATCTACGGCTTCAATCTTGTTGCTGCTGTTTGCTACTTCGGCATTGTAAGTAGCGGCATTGCTACTTACTTGAGTTATGACCTCCATGATTTCTGTTCTTGAGGAATGTTGCTCCAATGATATCTTTTTTGCTACTGTCCGCTTTAATCAGCCAGGGAGTCGTGCGCTAGGATCGAGCCAGCTTCATCAGAGCACTGGGTGTCTGCACTCACACATCAGGCAACACCACAGACCCACCATTAATTTTTCAGCAACTAAAGGTCCAGCACCTCCTTTAATCTGGACAAAATTACGAGCCCGCACTTGAACTCCCCCCCCCTCCTACCTCGAAGTCCCTTAGAAAATGAGGCATCAAGACTGGGTGAGGTGGCTGATTTCGACCTCATCGGGACTTCCACGACTGAATGGTGGGTCAAATTTGCCCCATGCGGCTGGGGGTCTGGAACTCTGGACCGGCCGGGGCCGACAGATTCGTTCCCGATTCCCATAGCTGACTTCCACAGGCGATCAGTGGGCTGGGATTTTGGAGGGCTGGGAGGACTGTTCTGGTACCGTTTGACTCTCCTCGGAGGCCGTGACCTCTGTGATCCGGCAAAGGAGATAATCCAGAAAGGCTCTGGAACCAAGGGTGCGTGAAAATCGGTGGTGGACCTGTACGTCCATGCTAACCATTTTGCCCAACTACAATAATCCTCTTTTTAGTGCATTAATGCATTCTAATCTCGCTTGCCAATTTAATTATTATTATTATCTATCTAAATGACTCTTAAATGTTGGGACTCGATCTAATTCCACCACCCGCTCTGGCAGTGCGTTCAGATATCGCCCACTCTCTACGACAAAGAAAATTATTACTCAGATCGATTTTTAAACACCTCTCACCTGAACCATATGCTCTCTTCAAGCATTTAGTATGGGGCCCGTAGCAAATGCTACTTTTGCTACTATGTTAATCCGGCACTGATGGGAATTGGTAGTGCATTGGTTGCAGGAGATGGATGACACCTGGAATCCTTCTTTTCCTTAGGCCCCTTCGGTCATGGCTGACCATGGGTGATGCATCCTAGTTGGCTGCTTGCTCCACGCCTCGACTAGAGCAGTGTGGCTTGTGGCTGAAAGGAACAATGCGGGAGTGACTGTCTCTGTCGCAAAAGTCACATTTGTGTGTGGTCTCTGGTCTGTTGAAGTTGCTGCGCTCCTTTTTACGTGCCCGCTTGTCTGCCGCTGCGTTCATCAGTTTCTCTTCCCCCGCCTTGAGATGTTGGTTCAGGGTACCTCTCCACCTCGTACGGTCAACTGCAAGGCTCTCCCAGGACTCCACATCAATGTCCAGCGCCTTCAAATCTCTCTTGCAGACATCCTTGTAACGTTGCTGGGGTCGGCCGATGGTTCTCCTCCTAGATGTCAGCTCTCCATAGAGGATGCCTTTTGGAATACGGCCATCCTCCATGCGGTGGACATGGCCCAGCCACCGCCGCCTGCGCTGCCTGAGTAGAGTGTACATACTGGGAAGGCCAGCGTGAGATAGAATCTCGGCGTTGGACACTTTGTCTTGCCAGGATATACCCAGGATAGGGCAGATGACACCTGGATCAAAGCAACCTGAATGGGGGCTCCAATGGGAGAGCTTACGTCATCACAGTTCGAGGCCCCGCCCCCTCTCCGCGCGCGGAGCCGCCGCCCCAGCTGCTGATGGCGTCACCGAGTCGCCCCACGTGACTACCTGACTCTCGGGGCAACTCCGCACCGTAGCAACTGCTGCTGGTGGGCGAGCTCGACAGCGCCGCTGAGGGAGGAATTAAAGCAGTTTTTGAAGCTTGTGTTTATTATCTTTGGCCACACGCCTCCCGTCCGTGGGCGGGGCCAGGAGACATCTGTCGCATGACCTCACAGTAGCAGGAGTGGTGTCAGAGGTGTACGTCTTGACATCACAGAGGCGTGCGTCGTGGCGTCATGGAGACGGGCGGTGACGTCGTGAGGGCGTCGACGCTGGAGGCGATCAGTGTTGTGGGTAGAACGGTGTGCGCAGGCGTGGTGTTGACGGCGGCCTTGTACCTGCTGCGGTCTCTGTGTCATAGCATGGCGTGGAAGTGCGGCGGAGACAGCCAAGCCGAGCTCGTCAACAACTTGCGCAGTGAGTGCGGGCGGGTGGGGCGCGGACAGCGGCACGGCAGAGCCAGATGCCGCCGCACAGTATCCTTCCCCAGCCTCTGCTCACCGAGGCGGCGGCTGCTGCAGGATCTCCGTCCACTGGGGTTTGCAGCTCGGGGCTCCGTGTCCCCGCCTGCTGGAAGGGGGTGTGTGGCGGTTTATTTAGCATGCAGTTGGTATTGGGGCCTGGCTTGTAAGGGGAGGGACTCCAATCATATGCGTAGAACTGCAGATGTTGGTTTACATCGAAATGCTTTAACCTGTCGTTTTCACCCACCCTTTCATATCTGGACCCTCTCCCCAGACTCTCAGTGTGAAGATGGGTCTCGACTCGAAACCTCACCCATCCATTCTGCTGCCTGTCCGGCTGAGTTACTCCAGCATTTTGTGCTTTTCTCCAACCGTATCCCGGCTCTGATCCGTCTGCGAGACTGGGCTCGGCTTCGAGAAGGGCTTTACAGGTTGGGTTGGGCAGGGCAGAGCCCGACCGATCGTAGCAGGCTTCGCCAATTTGCCTCGTCACAATGCGGGAAGTGAAAGGGACTGGAAAATCAAACACGTACAAGTGCTGGAAATCTGCAATAAAAGCATTGGACGTTAGAAGCACTCAGCAGGTCAGGTGGCCACTCTGGGGAGAGAAGGCGAGCTTCCTTCGTCAGCCGGGTCAATGTCAGACTGAACAGTCTGAAGAAGGGTCTCGACCAGAAACGTCACCCATTCCTTCTCTCCTGAGATGCTGCCTGACCTGCTGAATTACTCCAGCATTTTGTGAAATAAATACCTCGATTTGTACCAGCATCTGCAGTTATTTTCTTACACTACAGCGATGTTACTGCGATGGACTGCGACGTTACAGTTTTGCGGTTATCTGCGAGTCCCTGGTGCAATTAGATTAAACCAGTCCAGACTTAGTTGGTTACTGTGTAGGAAGGAGCTGAGAAACGGAATGCTGGAGTAACTCAGTGAGTCAGGCAGCAATTTTGGAGAAAAGGAATAGGTGACGTTTCGGGTCGAGACCCTTCTTCAGACAGTTGGTTACTGTCGTGTTGGCAAAAACCCTTTCCACAGTATGTCTTTGTCACTGGCACGGGTGATCTACCTACATCTACACAATCCGCTCCATTAGAACATAAACGCAGATAGTAATTAACCCAGTCATAACTATGCTACCAATTTAGGGATTTTCTATACTGTAATGCTTGATGTTCTGAAACGTATTGGCTCATGTGTATGTCAATAGATGGATGCCTGTTTTGTACATATTAAGGTAATCGAGGGATGTGGAGTTAATGCAGAAAAATAGTATGATGTGAGGTAAAATATCAGTCATAATTTGATGGAATGATGTAGAAAGTGTGAGGGGTTGAAACATTGACTTCTGCATTTCTTGAATTCTTTTGTTCACTGATTAAGCTGTTTTCAGACATTACATTCAATGAAGAAGAGAAAATCTGATTGCCTGTGTGTGAATTGACAGCTTGAGGTCTATCAGAATGACTGAACATAACTGAGAGGATAGGTGTTGGTGCATAGTTTTGAATAACTATTGCACAGACCCACAGAAGTATTTTGTGAGAAAATATGATGGTATCCCGACATACTGTTTTGTTATTTTTAAGTGACATTTCAGAAGAGATGTACTCCTCCTTTCACACAAGTCAAAGAAAGCAAGGGACTGTGGAGAACAGTTTGCAGATTAACAACTTTCCTATCACAGGGTGACAAAAAATAAACACTATACTCTAAAATTTATTGACAAAATGCTGGAGTAACTCAGCAGGTCAGGCAGCATCTCGGGAGAGAAGGAATGGGCGACGTTTTGGGTCGAGACCCTTCTTCAGAATGATGTCGGGGGCGGGACAAAGGAAGGATATAGATGGAGACAGGAAGATAGAGGGAGATCTGGGAAGGGGTGGGGAAGAGAGGAACAGAGGAACTATCGAAAGTTGAAGAAGTCGATGTTCATACCACTGGGCTGCAAGCTGCCCAGGTGAAATATGAGGTGCTGTTCCTCCAATTTCCGGTGGGCCTCACTATGGCACTGGAGGAGGCCCATGACAGAAAGGTCAGATTGGGAATGGAAGGGGGAGTTGAAGTGCTCGGCCACCGGGAGATCAGTTTGGCCAACGCGGACCGAGCGCAGGTGTTGAGCGAAGCGATCGCCGAGCCTGCGTTTGGTTTTGCCGATGTAAATAAGTTGACATCTGGAGCAGCGGATGCAATAGATGAGGTTGGAGGAGGTGCAGGTGAACCTCTGTCTCACCTGGAAAGACTGTTTGGGTCCTTGGATGGAGTTGAGGGGGGAGGTAAAGGGACAGGTGTTGCATCTCGTGCGGTTGCAGGGGAAAGTGCCCGAGGATGATGTGGTTTGGGTAGGAAGGGACGAGTGGATCAGGGAGTTATGGAGGTAACGGTCTCTACGGAACGCAGAAAGGGGAGGGGATGGGAAGATATGGCCAGTGGTGGGGTCCCGTTGTAGGTGACAGAAATGTTGGCGGATGATTTGTTGGATCCGCTGGCTGGTGGGGTGGAAGGTGAGAACGAGGGGGATTCTGTCCTTGTTACGAGTGGGGGTAGGGGGAGCAAGAGCGGAGCTGCGGGATGTAGAAGAGACCCCAGTGAGAGCCTCATCTATAATGGAAGAGGGGAAGTCCTGTTTCCTGAAGAATGAGGACATCTCTGATGCCCTAGTGTGAAACACCTCATCCCGGGCGCAGATGCGGCGTAGACGGAGGAATTGGGAGTAGGGGATAGACTTTTTCTAGGAGACCGGGTGGGAAGAAGTGCAGTCCAGATAGCTGTGGGTTTATAGTAGATGTCAGTCACTAGTCTGTCTCCTGTGATGGAGATGGTGAGGTCCAGAAACGGGAGGGAGATGTCGGAGATAGTCCAGGTATGCCTGACCTGCTGAGTTACTCCAGCATTTTGTGAATAAATACCTTTGATTCTCCTGAGATGCTGCCTGACCTGCTGAGTTACTCCAGCATTTTGTGAATAAATACCTTCGATTTAGACAATAGACAATAGACAATAGGTGCAGGAGTAGGCCATTCAGCCCTTCGAGCCAGCACCGCCATTCAATGCGATCATGGCTGATCACTCAATCAGTACCCCGTTCCTGCCTTCTCCCCATACCCCCTCACTCCGCTATCCTTAAGAGCTCTATCCAGCTCTCTCTTGAAAGCATCCAATGAACTGGCCTCCACTGCCTTCTGAGGCAGAGAATTCCACACCTTCACCACCCTCTGACTGAAAAAGTTCTTCCTCATCTCCGTTCTAAATGGCCTACCCCTTATTCTCAAACTGTGGCCCCTTGTTCTGGACTCCCCCAACATTGGGAACATGTTATCTGCCTCTAATGTGTCCAATCCCCTAATTATCTTATATGTTTCAATAAGATCCCCCCTCATCCTTCTAAATTCCAGTGTATACAAGCCCAATCGCTCCAGCCTTTCAACATACGACAGTCCCGCCATTCCAGGAATTAACCTAGTGAACCTACGCTGCACGCCCTCCATTGCAAGAATATCCTTCCTCAAATTTGGAGACCAAAACTGCACACAGTACTCCAGGTGCGGTCTCACCAGGGCCCGGTACAACTGTAGAAGGACCTCTTTGCTCCTATACTCAACTCCTCTTGTTAGGAAGGCCAACATTCCATTGGCTTTCTTCACTGCCTGCTGTACCTGCATGCTTCCTTTCATTGACTGATGCACTAGGACACCCAGATCTCGTTGAACTCCCCCTCCTCCTAACTTGACACCATTCAGATAATAATCTGCCTTTCTATTCTTACTTCCAAAGTGAATAACCTCACACTTATCTACATTAAACTGCATCTGCCATGTATCCGCCCACTCACACAACCTGTCCAAGTCACCCTGCAGCCTTATTGCATCTTCCTCACAATTCACACTACCCCCCAACTTAGTATCATCTGCAAATTTGCTAATGGTACTTTTAATCCCTTTGTCTAAGTCATTAATGTATATCGTAAATAGCTGGGGTCCCAGCACCGAACCTTGCGGTACCCCACTGGTCACTGCCTGCCATTCCGAAAGGGACCCATTTATCCCCACTCTTTGCTTTCTGTCTGTCAACCAATTTTCTATCCATGTCAGTACCCTACCCCCAATACCATGTGCCCTAATTTTGCCCACTAATCTCCTATGTGGGACCTTGTCGAAGGCTTTCTGAAAGTCGAGGTACACCACATCCACTGACTCTTCCTTGTCAATTTTCCTAGTTACATCCTCAAAAAATTCCAGTAGATTTGTCAAGCATGATTTCCCCTTCGTAAATCCATGCTGACTCGGAATGATCCCGTTACTGCTATCCAAATGCTCAGCAATTTCGTCTTTTATAATTGACTCCAGCATCTTCCCCACCACTGATGTCAGACTAACTGGTCTATAATTACCCGTTTTCTCTCTCCCTCCTTTCTTAAAAAGTGGGATAACATTTGCTATCCTCCAATCCACAGGAACTGATCCTGAATCTATAGAACATTGAAAAATGATCTCCAATGCTTCCACTATTTCTAGAGCCACCTCCTTAAGTACTCTGGGATGCAGACCATCAGGCCCTGGGGATTTATCAGCCTTCAGTCCCATCAGTCTACCCAAAACCATTTCCTGCCTAATGTGGATTTCCTTCAGTTCCTCCATCACCCTAGGTTCTCCGGCCCCTAGAACATTTGGGAGATTGTGTGTATCTTCCTCAGTGAAGACAGATCCAAAGTAACGGTTTAACTCGTCTGCCATTTCTTTGTTCCCCATAATAAATTCCCCTGCTTCTGTCTTCAAGGGACCCACATTTGCCTTGACTATTTTTTTCCTCTTCACGTACCTAAAAAAACTTTTGCTATCCTTCTTTATATTATTGGCTAGTTTACCCTCGTACCTCATCTTTTCTCCCCGTATTGCCTTTTTAGTTAACTTTTGTTGCTCTTTAAAAGAGTCCCAATCCTCTGTCTTCCCACTCTTCTTTGTACCAGCATCTGCAGTTATTTTCTTATACTATACTCTAGAAGTGCCATCGCCAATGTCGTACAAGGTCGTAGCATAGACTGTTTAAATATGGGAAACAACAGAAGCCTCTTGGTATACAATGAGCTCCCGTGCCGCATTGTGGAAATAGTGTGATCATCTGTTTGTGTTGTTTGATTGAGGTATATATGTTGTCTGCTATACTGGCGTGAGTTGCTTTGCTGCTTTCAATATAGTTATGCAAGACTTTTTTGGTCCAAGTGAAGGGCAATGGGGATCTCTATTTAACATCACCCCCAAAAGATAGAATCTCTGATGGTGTAGCTCTCCTATGGTATGAGGTTGGATTGTCAATCTAGACATAGTGTTCAACCTTCTGTTACTTCAGCAAGAGTGTTGTAATTCAATCATGATAAACCTCTTCACTTAGTAAGATTAAATAGTATGAAAGATGAAAATGATTTGCCCGACTATGACCAGGTTGCAGCGTTTGTACGCAGAGTGCAATTAACTATGTGAACAGCAGAGATCGATTTAAAAAATTTAATTTTGTTTGGGCAAAGATTAGAATAGTAGTGCTTTATTTCCAGTCATAAAACTTGCAGGGAATGAGAAAAACAAAAGTGAATTTGTAACAATTCAGAACAGTTATTTCAGTAAGAGAAAGCAAACTGTTTATCTAAATATTCATTCAGACTGTGGATCTGTTGGAGCATTGTAATACCCTCGACAAGAAATACTTTTGATTACATTGATGCATTAAAGCTGAAGTCTTGAACATCCTTCTGTTGATGTTAATCTTTGGAAACCTATTTATCAATGGCAAAATCATTTTGGATATTTTGATTACCATTTTGGGGTGGAAAATGCTAGAATTTAAAAAAATGAGATACAACGATTTTGTAATGGATTTGAAGTGGATTTCAGTATAATGAATGGAGACGATGGCAGGGGCTGGTAGACGGAGGAGGAATGTGTTCATAGTTGACTAGGTTATTTATCCTGAACTAGACTTAAATAATTAAGTCTAAAGGTAATGTGGAGAATGTGCAACAAGGAAGAATGCAGTGTGCAATAGAAACAGGACAAATCTGTTGTTTTTCAGCTATCTCTTGCCTTTGGGACTTGACCAAGTGGTAGACTTGTCTCTCAGCTTGAAAAATTGCAGTATGAGCTAAGTTCACAAAAGTTGCAGCTTTATAAGACTTCAGTTAGGCTGTATTTGGAGTATTGCATGCAGTTCTGGTCGCCCCAATGCAGGAAGGGTGTGGAGGCATTAAAAAGTTTGCAGAGAACATTTGCGAGAATAATGCTGCAAGGGGAGGTTGGACAGACTTGGGTTGTTTACTCTGGAATGCCAGAGGCTGAGTGAAGACCTGAGAGAAGTATATGAAATTATGAGAGGCATGGATAGGGTAAACAGTCAGAACCTTTTTACCAATATTTGAGGTGAGAGGGGCAAAGTTTAAAGGAGATGAGTTGTCATGTTTTTTTTGTATATAGAGTGGTGGGTGCCAGAAATGCACTGCCGGAGGTTGTGGTGGAGGCAAATACGATAGTAGCATTTAAGAGGCTTTTGGATAGGGATATGGGTGTGAAGGGAATTAAGGGATACGGATTATGCGCAGGCAGATACAATTTGGTCTTGGCGTCATGTTCAGCACAGACATTGTAGGCCAAATGGCCTGTTTCCATGCTGTACTGTTCTATGATGTCAGTAGAAACACATCACCCTCAAAATTAAATCAGAATAGATGTCCAGATTGATTTTCCAATTGCTCTTGTGAATATATCTGAGCCATAATCTACTGAAATCTGTGAATCTGCTGGGTTTGTTCAGTTAGAATGTACAAATGGATGTTGAGTGGTCAATTGGCTTCAATAAAGTTGAGCATTGCACTTATTTGGATAAAAGATAGGCTAAGATTTGAAAATTAGATTCAAATTTTATATAGAAACATAGAAAATAAGTGCAGGAGGAGGCCATTTGGGCCTACAATAGACAATAGGTACAGGACTAGGCCATTCGGCCCTTCGAGCCAGCACCACCATTCAATGTGATCATGGTTGATCATTCTCAATCAGTACCCCGTTCCTGCCTTCTCCCCATACCCCCTGACTCCACTATCCTTAAGAGCACTATCCAGCTCTCTCTTGAATGCATTCAGAGAATTGGCCTCCACTGCCTTCTGAGGCAATGAATTCCACAGATTTACAACTCTCTGACTGAAAAAGTTTCTTCTCGTCTCCGTTCTAAATGGCCTACCCCTTATTCCTAAACTGTGGCCCCTGGTTCTGGTCTCCTCCAACATTGGGAACATGTTTCCTGCCTCTAACGTGACCAACCCCTTAATAATCTTATATGTTTCAATAAGATTCCCTCTCATCCTTCTAAATTCCAATGTATACAAGCCTAGCCGCTCCTGCCTTTCAACATATGACAGTCCCGCCATTTCGGGAATTAACCTAGTAAACCTACACTGCACGCCCTCAATAACAAGAATATCCATCCTCAAATTTGGAGACCAAAACTGCACACAGTACTCCAGGGCCTCACTAGGGCCCTATACAACTGCAGAAGGACATCTTTGCTCCTATACTCAACTCCTCTTGTTATGAAGGCCAACATTCCATTGGCTTTCTTCACTGCCTGCTGTACCTGCATGCTTCCTTTCAGTGACTGATGCACTAGGACACCCAGATCTCGTTGTACGTCCTCTTTTCCTAACTTGACACCATTCAGATAATAATCTGCCTTCTTATTCTTACCACCAAAATGGAAAACCTCACACTTATCCACATTAAACTGCATCTGCCATGCATCTGCCCACTCACACCACCTTTCCAAGTCACTCTGCAACCTCATAGCATCTTCCTCACAGCTCACACTACCACCCAGCTTTGTATCATCTGCAAATTTGCTAATGGTACTTTTATTCCCTTCATCCAAGTTATTAATGTATATTGTAAATAGCTGCGGAACCAGCACCGAGCCTTGCGGTACCCCACTAGTCACTGCCTGCCATTCTGAAAGGGACCCATTTATCCCCACTCTTTGCTTTCTGTCTGTCAACCAATTTTCTATCAATGTCAGTACCCTACCCCCAATACCATGTGCTCTAATTTTGCCCACTAATCTCCTATGTGGGACCTTGTCAAAGGCTTTCTGAAAGTCGAGGTACACCACATCCACTGGCTCTCCCCTGTCAATTTTCCTAATTACATCCCCAAAAAATTCCAGGAGATTAGTCAAGCATGATTTCCCCTTCGTAAATCCATGCTGACTCGGAACGATGCTGTTACTGCTATCCAAATGCTCGACAATTTTGTCTTTTATAATTGACTCCAGCATCTTCCCCACCACTGATGTCAGACTAACTGGTCTATAATTTCCCGTTTTCTCTCTCCCTCCTTTCTTAAAAAGTGGGATAACATTAGATCATTGTGATCATGGCTGATCATCTACAATCAGTAACCTGTGCCTGCCTTCTCCCCATATCCCTTGATTCCACTAACTTCCTAGTGCTCTATCTAACATTTATTGGTTCTTAGAAACATAGAAACATAGAAAATAGGTGCAGGAGTAGGCCATTTGGCCCTTCGAGCCTGCACCGCCATTCAATATGATCATGGCTGATCATCCAGCTCAGTAACGTGTACCTGCCTTCTCTCCATACCCCCTGATCCCTTTAGCCACAAGGGCCACATCTAACTCCCTCTTAAATATAGCATTCTTCATTTAATGTTCTTCATTTATTGGTCTTGTCAGGCTATTAATTTGTCCTGCCACTAATTTTGAGCATGGAAATTAGGTGAACCGACAATTTCTGAGTAAAATTTATTTTGTTCATTTGTTTATATCTGCATTAAATACGTGGTGTATGTTGTGATTCAATCCATTTCCCATTGTCTTCTATCATCTAAAAACTGAAATCACTCCTCTGACCAAAACTTACTTTCCTGTTTGCAGTCCTTAAGTTAACTCATCATAACTCCAAAGATGCACGTTGTCTGTATGATTGGGCTGTGAAGTGTGACTGGATCTGATGTTTTTTATTGAAAGTGCAAGAGGAGACATGGTTTCTGATTCCTCCATCAATATTACTAACTTAAATGAAATGCTTTCAACGATCTTAGTGATCAAGTGCTTAGTGATCTGTCTTCACTATGGAAGACACAAACCATCTCTCGGATGTTCTAGTGGCCAGAGGTCCTAGGGTGACGGAGGAACTGAAGTAAATTCACATTAGGCAGGAAATGGTGGTGGGTAGACTGATGGGACTGAAGGTCGATAAATCCCCATGGCCTGATGGTCTGCATCCCAGGGTACTTAAGGACGTGGCTCTAGAAATCGTGGACGCATTGGTAATCATTTTCCAATGTTCTATAGATTCAGGATCAGTTCCTGTGGATTGGAGGGTAGCTAATGTTATCCCACTTTTTAAGAAAGGAAGGAGAGAGAAAATAGGGAATTTTAGACTAGTTAGCCTGACATCCCCATAATCAATTCACCTTGTTCCCCATAATCAATTCACCTGTTTCTGTCTTCAAAGGACCTGCATTTGTCTTAACTAATCTTTTTCTCCTAACATACCTAAAGAAGCTTTTACCATCCTCCTTTATATTCTTGGCTAGCTTACCATCGTACTTCATTTTTTCTCTCTGTATTGCCTTTTTAGTTACCTTCTGTTGTTTTTTAAAAGTTTCCCAATCCTCTGGCTTCCCGCTCATCTTTGCTATGTTATACGTCTCCTCTTTTATTTTTATACTGTCCTTGACTTCCCTTGTCAGCCATGGTCACCTCTTATATGGTCCCCGTAGAATCTTTATTTCTCTTTGGAATGAGATGATCCTACATCTTTTGGATTATTCCAAAAAAATCCTGCCATTGCTATTCCACCTCATCTCTGGTCCCTTTCCAGTCAACTTTGCCCAGCTCCTCCCTCATGCCTCTATAGTCCCCTTTGTCCAACTGCAATATTGACACTTCTGATTTTACCTTCTCCCTCTCAAATTGCAGATTAAAACTTATCATATTATGGTCACTACCTCGTAATGGTTACTTTTCCTTGAGTTCCCTTTATCGAATCTGGTTCATTACACAACACTAAATCCAGAATTGCCTTTTCCCTGGTAGGCTCCAGTAAAAGCTGCTCTCGGAATCCATCTCGAAGCCACTCTACAAACTCCCTTTCTTGGGGTCCAGTACCAACCTGATTTTCCCAGTCTACCTGCATATTGAAATCTCCCATAACCGCCATAGCATTACCTTTGTTACATGCCAATTTTAACTCCTGATGCAACTTGCACCCTATATCCAGGCTACTGTTTGGGGGCCTGTAGATAACTCCCATTAGGGTCTTTTTACCCGTACAATTTCTCAGTTCTATCCACAATGACTCTACATCTTCTGATTCCATGTCACCCCTCGCAACGGACTGAATTTCATTCCTTCCCAGCAGAGCTACCCCACCCCCTCTGCCCACCTGTCTGTCTTTTCGATAGGACATATAACCCTGAATATTCAGTTCCCAGCTCTGATCCTCGCAGCCATGACTGTAATTCCCACAACATTATGCCTACCAATCTCTAACTGGGCCTCAAGCTCTTCCCCATTATTTCTTATACTTCGCACATTCATGTATAACACTTTTAATTCAGTATTCACCTCCCCTCTCACATCGGTTCCTATTTCACCTGACTTTACTCTCTTATCCCTTCTTGAACTTTTCTTCCCATGAATTCAGGCGTCTTTCGTAACTTTTCCTGTACTCTCTATCCCTTTAACTCCATCCTTATACTTTGAATTTGTCGACCCCTCCCTCTGCTATTTAGTTTAAACCCACCCATGGTGTAGCACTAACCTGCCTGCCACAATGTTGGTCCTCCTCCAGTTTAGGTGCAACCCATTCCTTTTGTATAGGTCACCCCTACCCCAGAAGCGATCCCAGTGATCTCTAAATCTAAATCCTGTCTGATCCAGTCCAGACTAAACCAGTCTGACTGGAGTTGGTGCAGATGTTTCAGTAAATATGCAGTGCTCTATCTACAACTGCAAGCTTGAGCTTCCGGCTACATGTCATTTCAGCTCCCATTTCCATCCCCACATCCTTATGTTTGTCCTCCGCCTCCACTGCCACAATGACATCAATTGCAAACTCGTAGAACAACATCCAATGTTCTGCTTGTGCCTTCTGTGGTACAATGGTATGAACATTGAATTTTCTAAGTTCAGATACCCCACATCCCAAACGTTTCTTACACACTTCTTCACCGGCTTCTGTCTACCTGTACCATTGTCCCGTTCTATCTGCCTAATTTTGTTTCCCTCCTTATCTGTTTTCCACCTGTTACTTATGAGCTTCTGTCTCAACATGCCATTCTCCCCATCTGGCTCCATCATTCCTCCCTCATCTGGTTTCATATCATTTATCGACTTCTATCTCATCCCCCCTCTCACTTCTTAGTTCTACTTGTTCTACACACTTAGTCCAGATGCAGGTTTTAATCTGAAATGTTGCCCATATCTTGCCCTTCACAGGTGTTGCTTGCCCCCCCCCCCTCCCCGAGTTCTTGAGCTATCAGTAAAATGCAAGTATGCACAGAGCCTAGATTCTCTTGCCAGAGCATGGAAATCAAGAACTAGAGGACATAACTGTAAGACGAGGAAAGATTTAATAGGAACCTGAGGGATAACCTTTTTACACGAAGGGTTGTGTGTGTGTGTGTGTGTGTGTGTGTGGAACGAACTGCTGGAGGAGGTAGTTGAGGCAGGTACTATGGCAACATTTTAGTGATATTTTGACAGTTACATGGATAGGATAGACATGGACATGGATTAGATGGACATGGGCCAAATGCAGGCAAGTGGAACTAGTGTAGATGGGATATGTTGGTTGGTGTGCGCAAGTTGAGCTGAAGGGTCTGTTTCCATGCTGTATGACTATCTGAATGTGTCAACTGGTCAGAGAACAATTATTTCAACCATCATGAAGGAGCATTCTTTTGTCAATAAGACTTTGTCTTAATGTACAAGTTATGTAAGCAGTGTGACTTGCTTTGAGTTGATGTACTAACAATATTTAAAACCAATTCTTCTATTATACAGATTGACAGTTAAACGCACAACTTAATAACTTTGGTATGGCTGAAATGGGCTGTTTTTTCATTAGGGATAGTGAGTGGATTGGCATAAGACTTATTTTTTATAGCATTGTTCTTTTGACAGGCAGGAGGCACATGAGATTGCACACGAGACTGCAGATGCTGTAATTTGTTGTTTAAAAGGAAGCAGCTAGAGAGTAATATATGCAATTCATTACGGATTCAAATTTTGAAAAATTTAAGTGTCAACCGAATGTCAACACTAGCCTTTCCTCAGGTTTCTGAATGTTGGGCTTTCGTTTTGTGGAGTTGGGCAAGGAATCTTTGCTCTTCTACAGTACTCGTGGTGTTCCGAATTCTTCGAGGTGGTGTTTATAATGATGTAAAACTAGGCCTTTCCTTCTCATTTGAATGTTAAGGATGTCACATAATCTGTGAGACAAATGGGGTTGTTCCTTGTCTAAACCCAGAACACATCTCTGAAAAAACGTAAAATGGTTTATTTAGTCGTTTATTAAATGCTATTTCTCTGTATAAATTTATCATGTATCCTACATTATAAAGGTAACTGACTATACCTAATAGGCATTAACCATTTTTGGAATGTGTTGATCGAACAATCATTTGGCATTAAAGGTTGCAAAACAGATCTAAGGTAGATATAAGCACATTGAATGCTTTCCTTTCTTAGTTCAGGTATAGAACGTGAGAAAGGGGGATAATGCTGGACCTTTGTATGATGTCAGCTCTTCACCTTGGATGGATTTGGGTTTGAGGATTACTTGTTACCATTCTAGGTCTCTGAGGTGACTGATGAGGCCATGAGGTGCTTTAAGACTCGGCCACAAATAGGGCACTTGGTGTCTAATAAGACAGTGGGTGGGTAGCTTGAGGTAAAGTGCTGTGACCCTTGTGCCATTTACACTGGCCTCTATGGCTTTAATACAGAGTTGCGGTTCTCCGTGCAATCCTGAATGCTTCTTTTCCATTTTCAATGGTCATGGGCGATGGATTCCCAGGAGTGGGCATGCAATGAGCATGTCCTTCCCAATAGAGCCTACAATGAATAATTAGAGCCTCCATTAACAGTACCACTGCAGAATCATTCAATCATTTTCATTGAGCTGCAGTTTGTGTATAAGATGCTTGAATTTGCTCATGTTTTTAAATCATCGTCAATCCGTGCACTTCACTTTGAACTTTACACCATGACACTGTTCTTACTTTACATCGTATTGCATGTAGAGCAGTGTACCCTTTCTTTCCTTTCCCACTCATGCACTTAGTTTACCCCCAAAATGCAATTGATGCTATTTGGCTCAACTGCTATATTTGATAGTGAGTTCCACCTCTCTGGATAAAGAGGTGTCTCTAGAATTCCTTTCTGTATTAATGTATCAATCCTCTAGTCCATTAGTTCTCAGTCTGAAGAAGGGTCCCAATCTATCCATGTCCTCCAGAGATGCTGCCTGAGCTGTCTGAGCACTTAGTGCTTTGCATTTGTAAACTAGCATTTACAGTTCTGTATGTCTCTATTCTTACCCAGTTTTATTTGTCTATAAAATAAATATATCCATTGGACTCAAGCAACTGCTGAAGCAAAATTATTTAGGATTTCAGCAATCATTTATTTACACCAGCACTGCTGTTTCACTACTTCATTGCAACAGTGGAAGAAATTAGATTTATCTTTTGAAATGTTTTAATGTTGTGATTCTGTTCTTCAATTCAGCAGTGTTTCTCCATACCAAGGAAGCAAATGGTGATAACCTCCCTATTTAGGTCATAATATTTGAGTATCATGTAATGGCTGAGATCTTCAGTTACAGCGACTCTATTTTTGGAGCTTCTAAAATTGTTAACCCAAGCATCATTTGTTGCTTTGAATATTCATGGCTGTAATCATTCTAGTTAAGCAATTCTTGGTGCTTTTTCTTGAAATAAATAATTTAATGGGATTCTTGCTGTGCATAACTTGATGGAAGCAGTAGTGCCTTTGCATTCGATTGAGGATTAGTGCCCAAGCTAACTTTGTGAAAATAGTGACATGAATTCCTCCAGTAATGCCTTCAGCATGGAATTTTTGTAATAGTTAAAAGGGAACCTGTGCATAACTCTGATAATCCACTATCTAATTATTCTGTTAGTTTAGCATCTAATTGGCTTGGTTTAGTTCCTGTGCTCTCTTAAACTCGCTGGAGACCGTGCCTCTTATGGTCCTTACAATTATTTCATTATTTTACTCCATGCTTGATTGTACTTGTGTGTGGTATGATTTGACTGGATAGCATGTAAAAACAATGTTTTCACTCTGTGTACATAACTAATGGATTTTAATGCAGATAATTGTGAGATGTTGCATTTTGGGAAGCCAAACAAGGGCAGGAGAGAGGAGGAGAACTTCTTCAAAGTAGACATACAGCTTTTTGTGTCTATCATCAGCTTAAACCAGCATCTGCAGTTCCTTCCTACACAATTTGTCTGCTCCATTGCAAACTCTCTTTGAAGAAGTTATCCTCCTCTCTCTGATGAGAGTTCTGCAACATCCTCTCTCACTGCTCCACCTCTGTGATGTCTCCTGTTCTCCGACTCTATGGCCACGTTTTAACCCAGACTCTCTCTCTCTGTCCCTCCCCACCCAAATCACACTAGCTTCTCGTTTTCACCCAACAAATGGCTAACAATGGCCTGTTTCCTTTATCATCGTTACTTTTTTGCATATCTTTCATTCATTGTTCTTTATCTCTCAACATCATCGTCTATATCTTTTGTTTCACTTATCCCTAGCCAGTCTGAAGAAGGGTCTCGACCTGAAACGTCACCCATTCCATCTCTCCAGGGATGCTGCTTGTCCCGCTGAGTTACTCCAGCTTTTTGTGTCTATCTTCGGTTTAAACCAGCATCTGTAGTTCCTTCCTACACATAGAAATTTAAATGACTGGCAGAGTTATAAAGGGCCTTGGGAGTATTGCTAGCAGAGTTTTATTCAGAGTGCAGTGAAAATTCATCAGATGGATTCCAAGATTGGCAGAGTTAGCATATGAAATGAGACTAGGCCTATTGTTACTAGAGTTCAGAAGATTGAGAGATCTCATTGAAGTGTACAAATTTATTTCAGGTCACAGCAGGGTGGATGCAGGGAGGATGTTATTCCTGGCGGAGAAATCTGCAATGGTGCGGGGGGACGTTCAGTCTCTGAATAAGGGATAAACCATTTAGGACCGATACAAGGAGAATTTTGTTTCATGCTGAGAGTGGTGAATCTTTTAGAGTTCCCTCAGACAGTGGAATTCAGTTCATTCAAAATAAAATTGATAGATTTCTGGTTATTAAGTGAGTTAAGCAATATGAAAGTACTGCTGAGGAGGAAATGCTGAGGGAGATCAGCTTTGATTTTGATGAATGATGGAGCAGGCTGAAATGGTGAAATAGTCTGCTCCTGATGCTATTTCTTACGTAGAAATCCTGAATTTATTCATAATTAAGTTTGACCTGATTTTTAAATTCAGGTCTCCATTACATGATACATTTTGGTGTCAACTGCTAGTGGGGCATGTGAATTTAGCCCAAGTATTACACTTACAACTAAATCTGTATCAGTCTGAAGAAGGTCCAAATCCCTCCACAAATGCAGCTTGACCAGCTGGTTTTTTTCTTTTTGCTCCACTAGATCTGTAATCTGAAGATTTGCATGAAGTGTTGGTGTAACTAAGCGGGTCAGGCAGCATCTTTGGAGAAAAAGGATGGGTGATATTTCAGTTTGGGCTAAAAAAGGGTCCCGACCCGTAACACCGCCCATCCTTTTTCTCCAGAGATACTGCCTGACCTGCTGAGTTACTCCAGCACTGTGTCCACCTTCGGAATAAACCGGCATCTGCAGTTCCTTTCTACACACTAAATCTGTAATTTTTCTAGCTTGGGTTGTGAAGATTGTGGAGATTGTTTTAAATCCTTTGTCCCAGCTGCTTTGCACTAAAGGACTTTCCTTCTCAGCACATGCTTAGAGACAAGGACCTCAAAAATGAACACCACATCATCCCTTGCTCTAATAGATATTGGACAGGGGATTTTTGGGTCTCTTTTCAATGTGGCGGTTTTCCAGCAAATTGTTGAGCCTTCACTTGATTATTTACTTGACCTAGCTAGCTAAAGTGAGGTCTGGTTGATCCATTTATATTGGAGAGTATAAGAAAATAACTGCAGATGCTGGTACAAATCGATTTATTCACAAAATGCTGGAGTAACTCAGCAGGTCAGGCAGAATCTCGGGAGAGAAGAAATGGGTGATGTTTCGGGTCGAGACCCTTCTTCAGTCTGAAGAAGGGTCTCGACCCGAAACGTCACTCATTTCTTCTCTCCCGAGATGCTGCCTGACCTGCTGAGTTACTCCAGCATTTTGTGAATATATTGGAGAGTACATTTTTTAAACATCTGCTGCAGGTGATATCCTTTCATTTTGGTAGATAATTACTATTTGAGCTTCAACCTTGTCTTTCTTGTGCGCATGCTAAAGGTATCAGTAACATATCTCACTTTATTCAATCTAATACTCAGAAATTTACAAGACAGTCCTCGGGTCACTTCGTTTATACTAGAATTAGAGCAAACAAAAATAACTACCTACAGACATTATATCCACGGACTATCCCAGAGTGGAACATCCTTCCCGACACCACCAGATGTGCACCAACGTTGTCACTCTTCAAGTCACTGCTTGACAACTTGGACATGGATCATCTCACCAAACATGCCCACATAAAAATCGAAATAACCTTTTTGCAAGGACCTACGTGAGCAAAATCTGCACGAGATAGCCCAGCTGTTGGCGGTTGTGCAGGAGAAAACAGAAGTAGAATCTGTATTTATTGTGCATTTACATGCAAATATTGATCAATCAAGATCTAATGTTGCCTAGATTTCATGAGAAATTTCTTGGAATTGATATAATAATTTTAGCTGGAATTAATATCTTGCATTTTTTAGTTTAATCTTTGTTTAAAGCAGTCTTGATGTACTTCAAATGTTTTCCATGGGGATAGACAATAGGTGCAGGAGGAGGCCATTCGGCCCTTCGAGCCAGCACCGCCATTCAATGTGATCATGACTGATCATTCTCAATCAGTATCCCGTTCCTGCCTTCTCCCCATACCCCCTGGGGTATGGGATGGGGAAGCTGCCGCTGATGTTTACTGAATAGTTTATCTGAGAACCCATTGCAAACCGTTAGACTGCTGGTTCTGAACCAACTTATCATAGTTGGTCATGCTTGCTGATCTTAATCCTTTATCTAGGCTTAGACCCGCTTACTTAACTTCCCGACTTAACATCTGGCAGATAGACATAAAATGCTGGAGTAACTCAGCAGGACAGGCATGCTCTGGATCGAACTGGATCATGCCACCAAACCCCATGTGCACATTTTTATTTGGCTCCAATGTTTCTTACCTGCGACCTAGTGTTGGCAGGAATGTACTATTGCCTCCATGCTTTGTGTTCAGAAATCATGTAATGTTTCATTTTGAATTGGTACTTCTACCCACAAAGGGTGTTTTTCTCTTTTGAGAAACAAAACACCCTTGTTAGAAATGAAGGTTATCCACTTTGGTGGCAAGAACAAGAAGGTAGATTATTATCTGAATGATGTCAGATTAGGAAAAGGGGAGATGCAATGAGACCTGGGTGTCCTTGTATCATTAGTCATTGAAAGTAAGCGTGCAGGTACAGCATGAAGAAAGCAAATGGCACGTTGGCCTTCGTAGCAAGAGGATTTGAGTATAGGAGCAAGGAGGTCCTACTGCACCTGGAAATGTTTCTGGTCAGAAGAAATGGGTGTAGTTTTGGGTCAAGACCCTTCAGACTGAGCATCTGGAGAGAGGGAGTTATAGAAATAAGTTACAGTTCCAAAGATGTTACGGAAATAATACCCGTATCTCTGAAACTCCCTCTCTCCTTACGCTCGGCCTGAAGAAGGGTCTTGACCCGAAACGTCATCTCTTCCTTTTGCCAGAGATGCTGCCTGTCCCACTGAGTTACACCCAGCATTTTGTGTCTATCTTCGGTGTAAACTAGCATCTGCAATTCCTTCCTACACTCAACAGCCAGTAGAATGTAGATAGAGAACCATTGCTTTAAATTCTGCAAATGCCATTGATAATTGCCTCCAGTTGGTGAAAGTTAATTAAAAAAATGAGAATGGTATGATATTGTGGCAGGTGTGATATTTCTCCACTGGAATCTTGCACAGACACCCTCTTATCTTACCTGACGTGTGGAATTATCATTTAATTTTGTGATTTAGGAGAGCAGTTAGCAAATGTCGTTTATTAGAACAATATTTCAAAGCCTGTCATGTAAAAAATATATTTTAACTGAATGAGTACAATAGGAATGAAGAAACAAGCGCAGAGCAACAATGCTTGTATTATTTTGCTGGGGAGAAGGCAGGAACGGGGTACTGATTGAGAATGATCAGCCATGATCATTGAATGGTGGTGCTGGCTTGCAGGGCCGAATGGCCTACTCCTACATCTATTGTCTATTATTTTGTTTCCCAGCGATAATGCAGATTATCTTGCATGATAAATGAGTTGGGTTAAGCTGAAAAGTGAAATAAATAGAAATCCTTGTGGGAACAATCCTGTTAAGCAGAATTGTAGGCTGTTGGTGCCACCGAGTTAAAAATCAGCATCACATTGAATGGTGATGTACGTCTGAAGAGTTCCATGTACCTCTTTTAGTAACTTCAACTGTGATGTTTTATCATGAGTTTAAAACTGGATGGACAAAGGCCTTTGACTCAATTTCGATGTTGTAGATAAAGTGCTCGCCGGATAAAGCTGCCCTCAAACGTCAAGGTTCTCTGGTTCATTTGGTGCAAGCAAAAGAGAGCATACAAACCGAATCTGTGACATGGGTAGCAAAACCATGCTCTGGATATGGAGACGGAAACACACTCTGTTATAAAAATCAATTTCATAACTGTTCTACTGGCATAACATTATTTCCCACATACATAAATGGACTTTGGATGTTTATTAGTTCTGCAGTATGTGATTTTAATCAAATCATAATTTGAAGCATCTAAAATTTTGCAGGGGATGGCTGACGTTATTTAAATGTGCGTTGTTCCTGCCTTAAATAATATACAAACTACCCGGGGTCTGAAGAATTGTTTCTGCCCCAAAACGTCACCCATTCCTTTTCTCCGGCAATGCTGCCTGACCCACTGAGTTACTCCAGAGTTTCCTTCCTTCCTTCCTACACACTTAAGATTTACTTTGTTTCCTGGAATGCTTGAAATAGTACCGAGCGCACTGTTGCTCCACTTGGAGGGAAAATTGATTCCATTAATTGCTTCTTTGTTTTTGTTTACAGAAAATGGAATAATCAAGACTGAGAAGGTTTATCAAGTAATGTTGGCCACTGACCGTTGCCATTATGCAAAGAGTAACCCCTACACAGATTCCCCCCAGTCGATAGGTAAGGATTTCCAAAGGATTTTCTCTTCCTTGTATAATGAACTGGATCATGCCACCAAACCCCATGTGCACATTTTTGATTTGGCTCCAATGTTTCTTACCTGCGACCTAGTGTTGGCAGGAATGTACTATTGCCTCCATGCTTTGTGTTCAGAAATCATGTAATGTTTCATTTTGAATTGGTACTTCTACCCACAAAGGGTGTTTTTCTCTTTTGAGAAACAAAACACCCTTGTTAGAAATGAAGGTTATCCACTTTGGTGGCAAGAACAAGAAGGTAGATTATTATCTGAATGATGTCAGATTAGGAAAAGGGGAGATGCAACGAGACCTGGGTGTCCTTGTATCATTAGTCATTGAAAGTAAGCGTGCAGGTACAGCATGAAGAAAGCAAATGGCACGTTGGCCTTCGTAGCAAGAGGATTTGAGTATAGGAGCAAGGAGGTCCTACTGCACCTGGAAATGTTTCCCATGTTAGGGGAGTCCAGAACCAGGGATCACAGTTTAAGAATAGGGGGTAGGCCATTTAGGACTGAGATGAGGAAAATCTCTTTCATCCCAACCTCAGGGCATCTTGGTAGCAGTTCCTCAGGCCAGTTCGGAGACCCAACCATCTTCAGTTGCTTCATTAATTAACTTCTTTAATAGAAACATAGAAACTGGGAAAATAGGTGCAGGACTAGGCCATTCGGCCATCGAACCAGCACTGCCATTCAATATGATCATGGCTGATCATCCATTTTCGCGACTCAAGGATATGCATTATTTGCATGGGTAACATGCATTATTTGCATGTTCTGTGTTTCTATGACGGTCTTTCCCGTGGTATGCCTCGCAAAACGATATACTCTGAGCAGTCAATCCAAGGAGCAATCCAGCAGCCAAGTAGTAAAACCTATTTAGGACTTGCTGTTCAAACATGAAGCAGCATTTAATGCTTTTTCCTGCCACATTTGCCTTTTCACATTCATACCGTGTTGATAATTTGAATTCCATTGATTTCTCATTCTTTTCCCTCCAATTATAACGTCATGTTGACATATGGGTTGTCCAAAATCTGAAGTTACGAGCGGGTTGTTCATCTCCCAGTTGGATGTGCCTGAATCTCTCTGTCAATGGATCACCAACTTCCTGACAGACAGGAAGCAGCATGTGAGGCTGGGAAAGCACATCTCGGACCCGCTGACCTTCAGCATAGGAGCACCGTAAGGCTGCGTACATTCCCCTCTCCTTTACTCTCTACACCAACGACTGCACTAACTCCTCTGTCAAGCTTCTTAGGTTTGCGGATGTCACAACCCTGATTGGACTGATCCAGGATGGGGAGGAATCTGCCGACAGACAGGAAGTGACATTGCTGTCGTCCTGGTGCCTTCGCAACAACCTGGAGCACAATGATCTTAAGATAGTGTAGTTGATAGTAGACTTTAGGAGAGCTCCCCCTCCCCTCCCCCCACTCACCATCAACAACACCACAGTCACATCTGTGGAGTCATTTAAGTTCCTTGGAACCATCATCTCCAGAGACCTTAAATGGGAGGCCACCATCAACAACACCACAGTCACATCCCGGGAATTAACCTGGTGAACCTACGCTGCACTCCTTCAATAGCAATAATGTCCTTCCAAAAAATGTCCACCCAGAGAGCTGTGAATCTGTGGAATTCTCTGCCATAGAAGGCAATGGAGGCCAATTCACTGGATGTTTTCAAGAGAGAGTTAGATTTAGCTCTTGGGGCTAAGGGAATCAAGGAATATGGGAAAAAACAGGAACGGGGCACTGATTTTAGATGATCAACCATGATCATATTGAATGGTGGTGCTGGCTTGAAGGGCCGAATGGCCTACTCTACCTATTTTTCTATGTTTAACCTGAAGTATATCTTTGGAGCATTTGCCAGCATCTCCAGATTTCATGGTGACCAGTACTACTTATTTCCGATGTAACTTGGATGTGTCTGGCTTATCAGACTTCAAATTAATTTGCTATTAGCTTGCTTTTCAAGCTTGCACTCACTTTATTTATCAGATTTATTTTTTTACTCTTTTAGGTACCATTAGGTATGGGTAAACTCAGACCAACAAACAAAAGCATAAATTAACCATAAATTATACTTAAAATTACAAAATTCCGCACGATATAAAAAGAGAAAACTCCAAAAAAGATAAGTCATTGGTTCAAAACACAATTGGAGATAAGTTGCACAAAAGAGTTACATTGTCAAAGTAGGATTGCCGATTATGCAGCTTGCTTCAAAAATCTAACAGCTGTAGGAAAATGGCTTTTCCTAAAGCTGACGGTGTGCAATTTCAGGCTTCTGTAACTCCTGCCCGATGGTAGCAGAGCGAAAAGGGCATGACTCAGACGGTGATAATCTCTGATGATTGATGCTGCCGCCTTTAGGTAATGCTTCATATAGGTGCTGCCTATAATGGACCGGGTTGAGTCCACCACTTTGCAGCTTCATGCATTCCTGTCCATTGGAATTGCCGCACCAGTAATGTAACCAGTCAGGATACTTTCTACAGTACATCTTTCTTCAGTTAATGGTAGAACTTTGTACATGATAAGAAATCTAAGCAATTTGCGGCACGGTAGCGCAGCGGTAGAGTTGCTGCTTTACAGCGAATGCAGCGCCGGAGACTCAGGTTCGATCCTGACTACGGGTGCTGCACTGTAAGGAGTTTGTACGTTCTCCCCGTGACCTGCGTGGGTTTTCTCCGAGATCTTCGGTTTCCTCCCACACTCCAAAGACGTACAGGTATGTAGGTTAATTGGCTGGGTAAATGTAAAAATTGTCCCTAGTGGGTGTAGGATAGTGATAGGATCGCTGGGCGGCACGGACTTGGTGGGCCGAAAAGGCCTGTTTCCGGCTGTATATATATGATATGATATGATATGATGGTCAAGACTAGAATACAAATGTAGAACTGGACACATGGTTTGGGAATGTATTGTATGAGGCATTTCAATCTTCATTCTTGCACCACTCACCTCAGAGTTAGAAGTAAATAATGTAGATATACAGTTTGCTCATATTTCAATGTGTAATCTGATTGAAAATGTGTAAATAAACGTAGAAGAAATTAAGAATGATTTTAGTATTGAGTGGATAGAATTCTGGCAAGAATTTTTTTAAATGGTACATGGATTTATGGAGGCCCAAGGAACTGCAGATGCTAGAACCTTGAGCAAAACACAGTGTTGGAAGAAGTCTGTGGGTCTGGCAGCATTTGTGGAGGGAATGGACACGTGACATTCCAGGCCCGGACCTTTCTTCAGACTATCTGGCCTGAAGAAGGGAACTGACCTGAATTGTCACCTTTCCACAGATGCTGTCTGACCCACTGAGTTCCTCCAGCATGTTGTGTTTTGCTTAAATAGAGTCGTGTTAATCATCCATAAACTAGATTGAATGGCAGAATGGTCTCAAAGGGATAATGGACTGGTTGTTTCATTTGCTCTGTGGCCAGGTTGTTACATTACACTCCATTAACAAACATTGAAATACTGTGCCTTAGGTCCTGTAAGTTGTTGCAGTTTGTCTTCCGGTTCATATTTGTTCACTTGCCCATGAATACTCTTTGCTTTTTTTTCCACAGGTTTCCAAGCTACAATCAGTGCCCCACATATGGTAGGTGTAAATTATTTCCTGGTTTAGTTTTACCTTTGTTCTTATGGTTTTGTGTACCAGTAAGATACCAGTCACAATATTGTCTATTGTCTATTACTTCAGCTTAAGCTCTCAGCCTCATTGCTTACATTATCTGAATGTGGCATGAACGGAATGCCAAAAGGGAGCCAAGATTTACTTTCCTCATTGTGGAGATAGCTTTCATCTGAATAAGGCAGTAGGAAATGCTGCCAAAGCTAATGACAATGGGGATCAATCAGAAAATTCCTCACGGCTTTAATTCCAGAATTAAAAGATGATTGGAATCAGAAGCTGAACATTTCAATCGTTACACATCAATTAAAGTATTGGGTACAGGGAACCGTGGATGTCAAGGAATATCAAGGGTTGGATAAAGAGAGACAGGGTGCATAGAGCAGATGTTAAGAACGAGAAAAGGACAACCACCGTCTGGATTCCAAAAAGTGTAGGGAGATGCTTAAAAAGAAAATTAGGAAGGCAAAAGTGTGGTTGCGGTTACGGCATCTCACTGGCAGATAGGATTAAGCTAACTTCAAAGGCATGTTATAAGTATGTTCAGGAGAAATGAATGTCTAGGGACATTGTTTGGTCCATTAGGAACAACATGGGCGTGGAGCCAGAAGGTATAGGTGAAGTCCCAAACAAATACCTTTCATTGGTATTCATCAGAAACTTTGAATTTGGAGAACGCAACAAAGGGGAGGGTGACATTCTAGTGCAAGTCTCCTTAAGCAAAAAGATGCTGGATGTTTTCGCAGACTTGAAGTTGGATAAATCTCCCAGAGCCAGATGAGATTTATCCAGGGCTACTATCAAAGTCAAGGGAATAGATTGCTGTGGTTCTGCCTTGAGATTTTTAAATCTTAATGGCCACCAGTGAGATACCAGATGACTGGAGGACTGCAAATGTGATCCCTTTCCAAGGGCAGCAGGAAAAAGCATGGTAATTACAGACTTGAGGGTAATATCACTAGTACGGAAGTCATTGGAAAAAAATTTGAACAATGTGATTAATGATCATTTGGAAAGGTGTGGTTTTATCAAAGGCAGATCTTGTCTGACCAATCTGAATTTTTTGAGGAGGTAACTGTATTAATGAGAGCAGTGCATTAGATGTGGTTTATGCTTTGGCGAGGTCACACATGGGAAAGGTTAGGGCCTGTGAGTTTGAGGGCAAATTTGATCCAAAATTGGTTTTGCAGTTGGCAGCAGAGGGTTGATGGTAGAGGATTATTAATGTGAATGGATGCGGTGTTCCACTGGGAGCGGTGTGGGAATCCTTGCCATTTGTAAAATATGTGAATAACTTGGATCTGCATGCAACAGGCATGATCAGTAAATTCAGAGATGGCACAAAGAATAGTGGAGTTGTCAGTGTGGAAGGGTCGTTTCCGGCTACAGGATGTTGATGTGTTGGTGAAGTGGGCTGTAAAATGGCAGATGGAATTTAATCCTGATAAATGTGAGGTCATGTATTTTGGGAGCACTAATGAGGCTAGGATATACATTTTAAGGAGCAGCAGGAACTGGTATGCAAGCCTGAAGATTCTTGAAGGTGGCAGCCTGGGTCGATAATGTGATTCACAAGGCATTCGGGATGCATGTCTTCAGCTGAGGTATTGAATACAAGAACAAATTTACACAACACCAATCAGACCTCGGCTCGAGTCCTGCATGCAGTTCTGGTTACCACATTATTGCAAAGATTTGACATTGCTGGCAAAGTGGCAGGGGAGTTCCACTGGGATATTGGTTATGAGGAGAGGCTGGGTCTGTTATGAGGAGAGGCTGGTTATGAGGAGAGACTGAGGAGGAGGTTAAAGAGGAAGGATGATTCAGATATGGATATGGTTGACTGCAAGAATCTTCTCTCTCTTCCCCCTTCCATCCCCCTCTCCCACTCCCCACTTCCCTTTCGGAGGTGAATAAAACTAGAAGACATAGAATTGGGAATCTGTTTCACCCAGATAGTGGTGACTAGTTTGTATGTATTGCTGGAGCTAGCGTGGAATCAGATTCACTGACCGCATTTAGGTGCGCAGATGAGTAATTGGAATCGCCTAAACATAGCAGTCGATGGGGCAGGCGCTGGAAAATGAGAATATTATGGATGGATACCCACCGGTCAGCATGGTGTGGTGGATTGAAAGGCCTTTTCCCATCATCATAATCATACTTTATTAGCCAAGTATGTTTTGCAACATACAATGAATTTCATTTGCCATACAGTCATACCAATAGAAAGCAACAGAACACACAAAATACATGTTAACATGAACATCCACCACAGTGACTCCTCCACATTCCTCACTGTGATGGAAGGCGAAAAAAAGTTCAACCTCTTCCCTTCTTTGTTCTCCCGCGATTGGGGGCCTCGAGCCTTCTGTTGACAGGATGATCTTGACTCTAGCTGGTGGTCGGGCCCTCACATCGGGGCGATCAAGCTCTTGCATCAGGGGGATCTCAGCTCCCCCGCGCAGGGCGATCTGACCCGGGTCGGGACTGGTTGAACCTTTCTGCATTTTTTGGAGCTTCCCGACATCGGTCTCTACCCGAGGCTGCGAGCTCCTTGATGTTGTAATCCAGGCAAGGGATCGATGCTCCGATGGTAAGCCCACGTCCCCGCGGTGGGACTCAAAGTCAGTCCCGAGCAAGTCCTCCAGCTCCATGCTGTTAGGCCGCAGAACGATCAGAGATACGATCCAGAAAACAATCGTATCTCCGGCAAGGTAAGAGATTGAAAAATAGTTTCCCCTGCTCATCCCCCCACACAAAACAAACCAGAGAACATTAACACAAACTTTTAAAACACACTAAAAATAAAATAAAAAAAGACAAAAAGACAGACGTTGGAGAGGCTGCCATCGCGGCGCCACCCGGTGGTAAATGATATATGGTTGACTCTCTAGGAAACCAGGGCCTTCACTTGCAGTATTGAGAATGAGACTATTGCTCATAATTCAAATCATAGTTAATATGTATTACATAAGTTCTATGACTGTTGGCTTGCAACCTACTTCCTCACACCACCCCAATAAAATCATCCACCACATGCAAGACAAAATCAAAAATGTTGTGGTGTACTTGCCGCTGCACGAGTTTGCAACTAAAATAGAGCAAATTCAATTCCACCTACAGCAAAACTGAGAAAACACGTTACTAGCGTAACTCAACAGGTCAGGCAGCTGCAGACCTGACTTGCTGAGTTACTCCGACACTGTCTTTTGTAAACCTGTATCTGTATTTTCTTATATCCACAGTTAACTTGACAAGTGTGCTGTTCTACAGCTGTATGATTTTAGTATTTATTGACGATACATGTTTATTGGGAATAAAGCAAGCTGTTGCCTTGAACCGCTGTACGTTGAACATATTCCAACAGCACTCTGTCAAGTCATTAATGATGGAATGGTGTCACAGTGCTGGAATAACTCAACAGTTCAGACAATAGACAATAGACAATAGGTGCAGGAGTAGGCCATTCAGCCCTTCGAGCCAGCACCGCCATTCAATGCGATCATGGCTGATCACTATCAATCAGTACCCCGTTCCTGCTTTCTCCCCATACCCCCTCACTCCGCTATCCTTAAGAGCTCTATCCAGCTCTCTCTTGAAAGCATCCAACGAACTGGCCTCCACTGCCTTCTGAGGCAGAGAATTCCACACCTTCACCACCCTCTGACTGAAAAAGTTCTTCCTCATCTCCGTTCTAAATGGCCTACCCCTTATTCTCAAACTGTGGCCCCTTGTTCTGGACTCCCCCAACATTGGGAACATGTTATCTGCCTCTAATGTGTCCAATCCCCTAATTATCTTGTATGTTTCAATAAGATCCCCCCTCATCCTTCTAAATTCCAGTGTATACAAGCCCAATCGCTCCAGCCTTTCAACATACGACAGTCCCGCCATTCCGGGAATTAATCTAGTGAACCTACGCTGCACGCCCTCCATAGCAAGAATATCCTTCCTCAAATTTGGAGACCAAAACTGCACACAGTACTCCAGGTGCGGTCTCACCAGGGCCCGGTACAACTGTAGAAGGACCTCTTTGCTCCTATACTCAACTCCTCTTGTTACGAAGGCCAACATTCCATTGGCTTTCTTCACTGCCTGCTGAACCTGCATGCTTCCTTTCATTGACTGATGCACTAGGACACCCAGATCTCGTTGAACTCCCCCTCCTCCTAACTTGACACCATTCAGATAATAATCTGCCTTTCTATTCTTACTTCCAAAGTGAATAACCTCACACTTATCTACATTAAACTGCATCTGCCATGTATCCGCCCACTCACACAACCTGTCCAGGTCACCCTGCAGCCTTATTGCATCTTCCTCACAATTCACACTACCCCCCAACTTAGTATCATCTGCAAATTTGCTAATGGTACTTTTAATCCCTTCGTCTAAGTCATTAATGTATATCGTAAATAGCTGGGGTCCCAGCACCGAACCTTGCGGTACCCCACTGGTCACTGCCTGCCATTCCGAAAGGGACCCATTTATCCCCACTCTTTGCTTTCTGTCTGTCAACCAATTTTCTATCCATGTCAGTACCCTACCCCCAATACCATGTGCCCTAATTTTGCCCACTAATCTCCTATGTGGGACCTTGTCGAAGGCTTTCTGAAAGTCGAGGTACACCACATCCACTGACTCTCCCTTGTCAATTTTCCTAGTTACATCCTCAAAAAATTCCAGTAGATTTGTCAAGCATGATTTCCCCTTCGTAAATCCATGCTGACTCGGAACGATCCCGTTACTGCTATCCAAATGCTCAGCAATTTCGTCTTTTATAATTGACTCCAGCATTTTCCCCACCACTGATGTCAGACTAACTGGTCTATAATTACCCGTTTTCTCTCTCCCTCCTTTCTTAAAAAGTGGGCAGCATCCCTGGAGAACATGGATAGGTAACTTTTCAGGTCGGGACCCTTCTTCAGATGGCAGAATGGTCCCTAGCTGAAACAACACCCAGCCATGTTCTCCAGCGATTCCACCTGACCCAATGAGTTAATTCCAGCACTTTGAGTCCTCTTTTTGAAGCCAACATTTGTAGTTCCTTGTTTCTACTAAATGATGAAATGTTGATGTATTACTACTAGTTTAGTGCAGTATAACTGAGAGGGGAGTTTACAGGGGGTGGTGTTTTGTCTAAGAGCTGCTACTGTGCAGCCAATTTGATTTGTTGCAGATGGTGCATTTTGAAAACTGTGCCTGTTTGACTGGAAAGACTGGAGGGACTAGGCTTGTATACACTGGAATTTAGAAGGATGAGAGGAGATCTTATCGAAACGTATAAGATTATTAAGGGGTTGGACACGTTAGAGGCAGGAAACATGTTCCTAATGTTGGGGGAGTCCAGAACAAGGGGCCACAGTTTAAAAATAAGGGGTAGGCCATTTAGCACTGAGACAACTGAAACAACACCCAGCCATGTTCTCCAGCGATCCCACCTGACCCAATGAGTTAATTCCAGCACTTTGAGTCCTCTTTTTGAAGCCAACATTTGTAGTTCCTTGTTTCTACTAAATTATGAAATGATGATGTATTACTACTAGTTCAGTGCAGTATAACTGAGAGGGGAGTTTACAGGGGGTGGTGTTTTGTCTAAGAGCTGCTATTGTGCAGCCAAGTTGATTTGTTGCAGATGGTGCATTTTGAAAACTGTGCCTGTTTGACTGGAAAGACTGGAGCGACTAGGCTTGTATACACTGGAATTTAGAAGGATGAGAGGAGATCTTATCGAAAAGAGGAAAAACATTTTCAGTCAGAGTTGTGAATCTGTGGAATTCTCTGCCTCAGAAGGCAGTGGAGGCCAATTCTCTGAATGCATTCAAGAGAGAGCTAGATAGAGCTCTTAAGGATAGCAGAGTCAGGGGGTATGGGGAGAAGGCAGGAACGGGGTACTGATTGAGAATGATCAGCCATGATCACATTGAATGGCGGTGCTGGCTCGAAGGGCCGAATGGCCTCCTCCTGCACCTATTGTCTATTGTCTATTGTTTGGAAAAAGGTTTAGTTGCTAAATGGGTTGCTTTAATCCTGGATGGTGTTAAACATAAGTGGGGTTAGACTGGACTTTTTTCATCTTGGCAAGTGAAGGGTATTCCCTGTGATGACTGTCTTGCAGAAGATCAAACATAGTTGGAAGATTAATCCGAATATTCCTCTGACCTGTTTTTGTATTGGTAATATTTAGTGGTTAAGATTAGAGGTAGAATGGATAATCTTGTCGGTGAAAGTTATTGCTTGGCATGTGGTTTGAATATCACCTATCAGTTACCAGCCTATGTCTGATCTTTATTTGGGTTGAATTGCATTTGGGCTTCTTCATCATCCAAGCAATTATAAATGGAACTGAGTATTGCAAGTGACTTTGCATCTAACCAGGTCATGAATGATAGTAAACATTTAGGTCTCAATTGGTGCCATGTTTTATTTCAGTAACAAAATTCTCGGATCAAGAATAGGTTGCAATAACAACATCTCAATTTCTTTAAGCTAGATTTGACTCCAGTAAGGATAAAGAATTTACTTCCGTTTCCATTGACTCCATTTTATCTAGGGGTCTTTAACTGTATGCATGGCCAAGTGGTGCTTTGAGACTCTTGCTTTACTTTTGCAAATTATCTCTTTTTACCTGGGTTTGGGTCAAGGTTGTTGAGAGATCTTTTGGTTAGTGCATAATATGGATTAAACATTCGTGCATAAATGTTCTGGTGGACACGTCTCATAGAGCAGACAGGAATGTGGAGTATGGGAGTAATTGGCCCCATTTGGAGTTGTCCTGTCCGACCTTGAAAGCTCTCTTCCTCCAAGGCTATGGAAGCAGAGTCTTTGAATATTTTAATACATTGCATTTTTGGTAAGTATGGTGAATGTCTGGGATATCTGGGAATGTGGAATTGATGGTCAGATGGTCATAATCCTATGAAATAGCAAAGCAGGCTTGAAGGGCTAAGTGTCCTGAAGCAGCTGCTCGCATTGTCTTTAATTCAGTGCTCTCAATGATGGGAGCATTGAATCTTCCAATTTCAGGTACCCCAACCCAATGTTCTTTACCAGTCCACCCAGTTCTCCTTTTGTTCAACTTTTCTGTTCTCCCTCCCCATTTGCTTCCATCTGCCCATGCCTGTCTACCTGGGTTTCTTCTCCCTTGATTCCTCGTTCCTCTCCAGCCTGATTCCAACTGTCAATAATCCCTCCCTTATCTAGTTCTAGTTCACTTTCCAGCCTCCCTGTATCTTTCTCCACCTGTTTCCATCTGCCTATCATCCCCCACCTCACCTGATTCCATCTATCTCTGACCATCCTTGCCTCACCCTTCCACCTCTCTGTACTGTACATCTTCCCTCTGTCTTCATCCATGTCTCAACCCTTCGTTCCCATGGGCGCTGCTTGACTCAGTTCCTTTAGTTTTTTATCTCTATTTTCCAGCATCTGATGTCGCTTGTGACTCCAATTTTTTTCTATATTGATGATGTGTAGGGAGATGACTATTCCTGGTAGCTCCAACATTGTAAGTGAGATGTACCAGGTCATGAGAAAATAAATCATGGCGGGTCCAAGTCTGTCACTGTTCATGATTGACTGGATCCTGTGGATGTTGCTTTTGACTTGCTGAATCTTGTGGATCTTTACCATTACTGTAGCTACACAGTGTGATGGAGAATGCTGCTCTGGACAGGTTCAATCGAAGGAGAGTGAAAATTGGTAATGTAGGAGGTGCCCTTGCTCACCTATGGCCTGCGGTCAGTGGACTTGACGTCTGATGTCCATATAAAGGATATTCACCACCACCCACCCATTGCTGATTTAAAAAAAAACTTTTTAAAAAAAAAATCTATTTTTTCTCTCTCGTTTATCATATTGTTTACAGTGTATGATGTTTACATATTCTGTTGTGCTGCAACAAGTAAGAATTTAGTTGTTCTATCTGGGACAGATGACAATAAAACACTCTTGACTCTTGATTTCATAGCTTTGCACAGTCACTTGTACAGGCAGCACGGTGGTGTGGCGGTAGAGCTACTGCCTTACAGTGCCAGAGACTGGTGCTCGATCCTGACTATGGGTGCTGTCTGTACGGAGTTTGTATGTTCTCCCCGTGACCTGCATGGGTTTTCTCCGAGATCTCCGGTTTCCTCCCACATATCTAAGACATACAGGTCTGCAGGTTAATTGACTTGGTGTAATTGTAAAAATTATCCCTAGTGTTTGTACGGTAGTGTTAATATGCGGGGATCGCTGGTCAGTGCGGACTCGGTGGGCCGAAGGGCCTGTTTCCGTGCTGTATCTCTAAACTAAATTAAACTTGTGGTGTTTCTGACTGACTGGGCAGAAGATGCCCAGAGGGAGTGATAGACCCTGAAAAGTCAGTTGAACATCAGGAGCCCACGTATACACTGTTCGGCTGTGCATAACAATCTGAGTCAGATTTAGGGACGTGCTTTTGTGGCATATGTTGAAGGGTTTGTTGAGCTGGGTGTGCCTTTGGCATTCTCTTATTTAAACTGGTGCCAACAACATTTTTCCTAGCAGTTTGATGCATTGTAGTAACTTATTTGGGCATTTGAGGTAGTTCAGGCAATGAGATTGAGGCGAGTTTGGAATTATAGTTGCATGTACCTAGCTCGGAAAGGAAGAGATTTTCATCCCCTAGGATATCTGTGATTTGTTGTCAATTATCATTAGGAGGAAAGAGGAAGAGAAACCCAATGGGAGAAATATCTTGATGTCTTTGACAATGGGTCAATATCACAGAGGTCCACACAGAGGTCCACACTAACCACCACAAGGATTGCAGTTCAAGTGGCTTACCCAATGCCAATATTTATCACCATCAGCCACATCCCAAGAACAATTTTACAACAATACAATATTGGTGTTTCTACTGTTAATATCCACTCTATATTTGTAGTGGCTCAACTAATAAATCTGACTCATTTCCAGCAACCCAGGGTCTGAACAAGGGTCGCGACTCGAAACGTCACCCATCCTTTTTCTCCAGAGATGCTGCCTGACCCACTGAGTTACTCCAGAATTTTGTGTTTATCTTTGGTATAAACCAGCATCTGCAGTTCATTTCCACACAGCCCAGGTTTAACCGTGGCTGTGTAGTCTGTGCGTCCTCCATGTGACTGTGTGGTTTTCTGTCACATGTCAAAGATTGGTTTGATGGATTAATATGTGACTAAAATTTGCCTCTAGTGTAGAGAGGTAGTAGAATTGTGAGGAGAATAGGGTCACGGCAAAAAGTGGGGGATTGGGTCTACTATGCACGCCAGCATGGATCCAACAGCCACCTGTCCTTTTATGCACCCGACTCTGACTCCTTGATTTCTTGTGTATCAGACTCCGACTCCAACTCCGACCCCTAGGTATAATAATTCTAAATCTGCTAAGATGACGTTACACAAGATGGCATTTCATAAGAACTTCATGAATCATCAGGCTACTTTTTAAACCCATGTCCTTAAAGTTTTGAGTCTACTGTTTGGAGCTATGCTATTGAGGCTTTTTTATTGTTTATTCTTTTAAAAAAAATAATTATGCTAAAAGGAAAAAAAAAACATGTAGGACTATGACAAAATTTAAATTCCATTGAATTAAATAAAAATTATAAAAACATTACTCCCAAATTTATTAAACTAAGGTATGAGCTAAATGGCTAAATTATGACAAAAAAAATTCTCAAGTGCAATAGAAATTAAAACTAAATGTTGTTAAGTTTGCTGCAAAGGTACATACCTAAAATGTATTTATAACTTGTCCTTGGGAACAGAATTGCTTCTGCCAGATCCTCTTTCATTGAAGCCCTTAAATCTGATTGAATTATTTTCAGTGCGGAGAACAGTCTCTCCACGCTGACCTGAGTGGGTGGTATGGCTGTTACTATCATAGCTGCAAATGTTACTATTTCCGGATAAGCAGGGATAACTTCTTGTACTGTAAAGATGAGCGAACATATTTCTTTACTTCTTTTAAACCACCAAGAAAATCTTGCTTAAATTCCATTAGTTTAACATCAAAAGGCTGCCTTTGCACGTTTAAATGGGAACGCTTTGCTCTCGACTGTTCAATTTTATCTAAATATTTTTCAAAATCTGACTCTTCTTCATTTGAAGAGGATGAGAAGGATTTGGTACTCCCATCTTCATTTTGTGGTTCTGACTTTTCAGGTAGTAGCCCTTTTCTCCGAACTACAACATCACAGAGGGCCTCTTATGCCTTAGCAATTTGATCTTCGCTCAACAAGATTCAGTTCATTGGATCTACATAGACAGCAGCTAACAAGATCTGATTTTCAAGTAGCGGACCCTCTCGTTTCTTCATTGGTGATACAATTCCTTCAGCACTTAATCCTCCAGCTTTGGATAGGTGAAATGTTATTTTTTTCCACTCCCATAGGAATGTACCAGGAGTTAAATCTTCTGCTTGCAAGTTTTTGATGACTGTGTAAGGGTCAGAGCTTCTAATTGCGATACCTCCTTCCATTGCCTTTCAGTCAGTAAGACCGTGGGATTATCAATGTCTTCTAGAAAGGGTTTTGGGTCAAGCAAACGCTTAACCATCATATATGTGCTGCCCCAGCGAGTAGCTTGGTCCAAAATAACTCCCTTTCCTGCACGTCTCTGGAGGATAGCATCAATTTTAGAGGTCCTTGCCTCCGCTATCAGAGTAGTTGCATGGCATTCTTTCAATCCATCTCTTATTGCTAGTTGCAATGTATGTACAGCACAATGCATATGTTGGATTAGACAGAGCTGAGATGCCTCCTCAACAATATCATCTAAAGTTTCATCATTCTGTTCTATTTCTGCTGTTTCAGTTTCAGAATCTGCATCAGAAATCTCCCTTTCAGTAGTGTAAGATTTTTATTGGTTCTTGTATCTTTCTCATTTACAACTTCTAAAATCTTAGGGTGGAAACGCTGCAAATGTCTTTTCAAATTTGAAGCTCTTGTTGGAGCATTTTTATCAGAGCCAGAGAAACAACTGAGTTTTGTTCCACACAATCTTTCACCATCATCATCTTCTTTCATACACTGACACACAATGTTTTTCATCTGTAGTTATTGTAAAATATTCAAAATCTGCAGATTTGATTGGAGTTTTCTTTGCCATTGAGAAAGAGGCTTTGGATTTCAAACTTGCTAACTTGGGAAATTTGGAATTAACTCAATTTTTTTTCCAGAAAAAGAAAATAATTAATGACATTTCACAATGACACTGTCGTGATGTGGCATATTAGTGAATGAATAGTGCCTGAAATGGAATTATTAACATCTTTTATATATAAAAAAAATACGGGATTAAAGTACAGTAAATACCGACGGAAGAACCGACATACTTTACTTACCTTTACTAACTCACTTTAATCGTCTCTATTCATAGGTAATAATTAAATAATTTGAGGAAACTTGTTTTAAGGGATTAGGGGGGTCAAGGGAATGAAGCCCCCCCCCCCCCCCCCCCCGTTAGTTTAGGTTAGGTTAAAGGGGGGGCTCAAGGGGATGAAGCCCCCCCCCTGTTATTTTAGGTTAGCTGGTATTTACTATACTTTTACCTAAATGAGCCTAAACCTTTTTTTTCCTTCATTACCCAACCCCTTACTAACCTTTTAACCCAGAATATTGTGTCAAGCATCCCACTGAAAGTAGAAATTATGGTTTGTATTGATGTAAAATCACCAAATTCTTTGATGCTTTGCCAAGACTAGTGTTTACTCATCTTGAGAAGGAATTAATCATCACTGACGATTTATTTTGCAGTAAATCATGAAAATTCGTAATCTGCATTCATTTAAAACATATTTCCCCATAAATGAATGACTAAATTTACCTTTTGAATTCAGAAATTATCCAGACATGTTCACTCAGTAGCAGGTGGAGGGAAATCAGCTGGTGATGGCGTTTGTTTACGTTTTGTTTCTCATCGTTCTGCCGCCAGATGGCAGCACTGATGTGTTTGCTCATTCTCTCGGGTGGAAATAAAGTGTGCGGTATGTTTAAAAAGTGGGATTTTTTACGATTAACGTAGTCCCTGATATTTATGTTGAAGTCGGAGTTGGGACTTTTTTTTCCGACTCCAGCAGCACCAAAATTGCTACGACTCCACAGCCCTGCTCTTATGGCATAAAAAATATGGAAAATGGGTCATTACCTGACTTAGGATGTTTAGTTTAGTTTAGAGATGCAGTGTGGAAATAAGCCCTTTAACCCACCATGTCTGCGCCGACCAGCGATCTCTTCACATTAACACTATCCCACGCATACTAGGGACAATTGACACTTACACCAAGCCAATTAACCTATAAACCTGTGTCTTTGGCGTGTGGGAGGAAACAGAAGACCCCATGCGGTCACGGGGAAAACGTACAAACTCCGTACAGACAGCAACCGTAGTCGGAATCGAACCTAGGTCTCGGGCGCTGCAAGGCAACAACTCTACCATTGTACCGCCTGAGTGAGTGAAGTTTGTATGTAATATGCATCTTCTCATAATTTAGATGTATTCTTTTTAAGTTGTACATTGATGTCAGTACAGTGATTTCGTAAAACTGCGGAGTGAAACTGTATTGGGGATGGTTTCTGTCACCAGCCATCAGAAGAAAATGTGATTTCCCACCCTCTAGTGGATGAATACAGTATTACTACCACAGCTATTTTCACTGTGTGGTGAGAAACATTAAATTTACACAACAGGTTTTGGCTTATTTGGATTGTTATTAGAATATCTTTTCTCCATTGTACTGCAGCAGCCAAGTCAATGGAATTATTACTGAAATGGTATTTATCTGTGCGTGTGTGTCTGCATGTGTGCACAATGTGGATTTTTGTCACTTAGAATTAAGTGAAAGCCATACATCTCCTCTCCTGTGTATGAGATTCTGAATAAATGGTTGTTGGCTTCTGTCACCTCAACAGGTGCTCCTGAGCCTGTGTGTGTGTTCCACCTGATGGAAAGTGCTGGTGCTGTTTGAAAGCTATCTGGGAGCTGGGAAGAAACGGCCACCTGTCCTGGTATAAGGACATCTCATCTGTTCAAACTCCTGAATTTGTCACTGCTCCAGTTTCACGATGAAAGGGATATTTATTTATTTTTATACATTGATATCTGTCTATTATGTTGGCTGATCTGATCCAGGTGCCACATCCTCTGGCTTTTGAACCTCTAATAGATTTGATCAGCTGTTTTAAACAGAAATAAAGGACAAGGCTAGCCTCTGCTCAGGTGATTGGTTAGTTATTTTGTTTTTCACAATGACACTGTCGTGATGTGGCAGATTTATTTTAAGTTTAGATTAAAGTGAGTCTGATCAAATATCTGCAACAATGCTTTAAAGTCAAACTCAAATAAATTTTGCATTGCAACAGGCATAAAAATAAATAAATATTCAGTTATCCTCTAAAGTCTTAGCTCCAGGAAAGGATGATTTGAGGTCAGGAAATGGGGTGAGCATGCTTTGGGATGAAAGGGAGGGAGCTCTCAAGAGGATTAGATTTAAAATATATATCTTTAATGCAAAGGCAAATGGAAACTATACATCGAGATTATTTGATTGCCCAGGTCCATACCTCATTTAAATTTTGAATTTTGCAATTTAGGTATCAATTAGATTTAAGAGTATAATTTTTCAGTTCCTAGGAAATAAAATCGACTGGAGGAACTTGATGGCCAGGCAGCATCTGTGTAAACAGAGATAAATGGTTTTTTTTGGATTGAGGCCCAGCATCAACACTTGAAATGTCGACCATTCTCTGCCCCCACAGATGCTGCCTGATTTGCTGAGTTCTTCCAACAGTTTGAAACTCCAGATTCTAGCACCTGCAGTCTCTTGTGTCTCAGTTCCTTGGATCTGGCAGAAACAAGCAAGAATAGAAGAAACTGGAAATCCAAAAATGCAAACACAAATTCCTAGAGATGTTCAGCAGCACAGTGGTGAGTGAAGCAGTGAATGTTTTTGGTTGATGGTCTTTCTGCAGAGCTGGAATGAATTGACCTGAAGCGTTAACCCTGATTTGAATTGAATTGAAAGATACAGCATGGAAACGGGCCTTTCAGCCCACCAAGTCCACACATGCTATCGATCACCCGTTCAGATTACTTCTATGTTAGACCCACTTTTGCATTCACCCCCTACACAATAAGGGCAATTTCACGGCAAACATCTTTTCTTCTCTAAGAAAATAACTGCAGATGCTGGTACAAATCGAAGCTATTTATTTCACAAAATGCTGGAGTTACTCAGCAGGTCGGGCAGCATCTCAGGAGAGAAGGAATGGGTGACGTTTCGGGTCGAGACCCTTCTTCAGACTGCTCTGCTCTTCTCTTCTCTGCTCGGGTAACTACTGGGTCACATCTCAGGAATCATTTTGATCAATCTCTTCTGTCTAATCTTTGAGATTGAATATTAATTTAGTTTAGTTTGCTTGAGAGATAGAGCAAGGAAACAGGTCCTTTGGCCCTCAGAGCCCACGTCAACCATCAATCACCCATTCACACTAGTTCTGTATTATCCCACTTTGGCATCCAATCCCTGCACACTAAGGGGGGAATTTACAGGTCAATTAACCTGTAAACCCACACATCTTTGGGATGTGGGAGGAAACCAGAGCACCCGAAGGAAACCCATGCGGTCACAGGGAAAATGTGTAAACTCTGCAGAGCACCTGAGGTCAGGATCAAACCCGGGCTTGTCTCTCCACAGATGCTCCCTGACTGATTATTTTTGGCATCTTTTGGCAATGGTTCTCGTTGTTTCACACAAGGGTAGTTTCAAAACTTAGAGTAAACTGGGCATTTTTAATGACTGTCCACCAGTTTCATGTCACTTTTATTGAAACCAGCTTTTTTTGTGTGCACGTGTGTATGTATGTGCCAATTCTGCATTTGCCTCTTTCTCACACTGGAAATGCTGCTTGTCACCAATTACAGAGTGTTCTTTCAAATTTGACCTGTATACAGAGAGGCCATTCTAATGCAGTTAGGCTGTTGAGTGGTAATGGATCTCTGTGGTTTTAACCAGCCATGTTAAAAGAATTTAGCATTTACTTCATGAGATACCCTGTAGAAAATCAATTATTAAAACATTTTGAGTGCATGTTCTTATTGTCAGAAGTGACCTTTCAGAGTGGCACTTGTCTATTGTAAATTATTGTTCCTGTGTGTGGGTAGAAGAGAGGAATATTTCTTGAAGGGTATTTTGATTTTTAACTCGGCCTTTCCAACAGTAGATTTTTATTGATGGTCTAGTATGTGACTTGATTGATTAATTTCCTTGTTTGGGTAGGCTAAAAACACACAGTGCAAAATAAAGTCTGGAAATCGAAACCAAAAACAGAAAATGCTAGACATAGTCCAACCTGAAACATTAACTGCTTGCTACTTAGTCAAGGGGAATAATATTTCCTGGGAAAATAAAAGAACTGCATGAGAAATGTTGATTAGATTTGATTTGTGTGAGCATTAATTCATTTTTGGTGTAAAATTCTCAATTGAATAGTGACTGTATTATGACTTGTGGAAAGACAAATAAGTGTGTATGTATAGGCACTCCCTGACTCGAGTAATAGGTGACTTGCACAAATGTAAGCAAGTATTTAAGCCCACTGAAGTCCCCGTGGTCTCTGCGTCGAATAATAAATTTACGCGTGCTCAGTAGCACTTCCATTTCTAACTTGTGTAACAGTCAACTTGTGCAAGACTTCGCAGGACGTAACCCTTACGAACGTCGGGGAGCGTCTGTATAGCATGCTTGTGTTATTCAGATATACTGTCTTTGTCACAGGAGACATTTTGTAAGTATCCTTCGTTGCACGATCGAATGGTGTTTGCCATCTTCCAGAAAGACCGAGATGAATGCAGCTGACTCTTGGACTTGACAAATATCTCTTCAACTTGCTGGGCTACAATTTGTCAACTGCATTTGTGTAAATTTCAGACTTGAGCAGTTTAAACTTGGAGCAATTAAAAAAAAAAAAAAAGTATTCAGACTGAGCAAATGTCACTATTGGTGTTAGTCATTCAGTTGTGGAGCCATACACCATGGAAAGGCCCTTTTTTGCAACTCGTCCATGTTGATCATGATACTACATTTAAGCTAGTCCCATTTGACTGCCTTGACCCTTATCCATCTAAACCTTTCCTGTTAAGTTGCATTTAAACGTGGGGTGGGTGTGTATGCGTGGACATTGAATGCGATACACTGTTTGAGTGGGAATGTGATTCTATGTAAAATGAAATTGACATGCTTCTTAAAATGCCAACTCCTTTCTCATGTCGTCAACATAAACATAATTTTATGGAAGAGAATGGTTTAACTTGTTTCACGTTAAGTAACCAATGCTTTTATTTGATACCTGCAAGGTCATTAGGTATTTATACTTGATCTCGCTGTGAATAATGTGATTTATTTGCCTCCACCAGCACGCATATGCCCTGGAACTGCTGCACGATCAGTTGGCTGAAGGAGCTAAAGCACTTGATGTAGGTTCTGGCAGTGGGATCCTCACTTCTTGTTTTGCACGGATGGTAAGTCTTTAGGGATTGTAAACACTGAGATTATTCAGAGATCCTTGCATGCTGCTCATTGTGATGAGTCTGTTTTCTCAGGAAATGCAGGGGATAGAATATCACAACTGGATAACTAACCTGCCTGTTCTTCACTCTGGGACCCTGTGTCTTCCTCCTCCCCAACTTGCATCCTTCCCAAATTCCACCTTTAATGAATATTGTTAAATGAATGGCCGATGTACACACCTCAACACCAGCGGATATTGTGATTCCCTAAGATCTGGTGGGTCCTGGGTCCTGTTTAAAGTAGAGTCACTTTTAAGAATATATTGCACCTTTCATCATTATCATTGTGAGGGCAGTGAAGAGGTTGGTTTCCAATGTGGGAACGAGGTTGGATTGTAGGTGGAATGGGGTTAGGTAAGCAAATCCCATCTCTGCTGCTGGACCTCTCTCCTTTTTTAGTGGAATGTTACCTTTTACTATTTGGCCTCCTGTGGAAAAGTGATTTATTGTAGTTTCCTGTAATTTAATTTTTATGTTCTGAGAATTGTATCAGCACTTAGAAGGGAAAATGTTCTGAAGTTATACCAAACCATCTCTTATCCAGGTTGGCCCAAATGGGAAAGTGGTAGGAATTGAACATATTAAGGAACTGGTAAATGACTCTACAGCTAATGTAAAGAAAGATGATCCATCGTTGCTTACATCAGGAAGAGTAAAATTTGTAGGTGAGTTTTTTTGCGTGTAAATCTACAAAGCTTTATATCAGTTACTAGAATAAAATGTGGTTTTGTTTTTGTTTTGCGTGATAAATGCCTACATATTTGTTCCATGCTTTAAAAAAAAATTCTAAGTTGTGAAAAATGTATCATTCTGCACTATATGATGTTTTAGTAATAATTGTGCGAATGCAGTTGAACTCGAAACAAAAGTGATCTATGAATGAAAATTGAGGTAGATAGGTTTGACTGCCATTAAAGACATGGCTGCATTGATAACATAGATTAGAGGGAATATTTAAGGCAGTGCATATTATTTTAGATGGACAGGAAACTAGAAAGTGGAGGAGGAATGGCTCTGTTAATGAAGATAGTCTGAATGCTGTGGAGGGCGTGGGGAAATCCTGAGAACCATGATTAGAAGCTTGGATGGAAATGAAACAATAAATAAAGGAAGAATTTATTTCTGGGAATGGTACACATGACCCCTAACAGTGGTCACATGGTAGGAGCTTGTCAGAGAAGTTTGGCAATAATCAGTGGGGTATTTGAATCTAAATATAGAGTAGAAAAATCAAATGGGCAAAGGGAGTTGAGGTGATCTGCTTGCAGTGGGATCTGAAACCAATTGGAGAGCATGATCTGAAACCAATTGGAGAGCAGATTATACGAGACCTGGAATTGTGCAATGACAGAATTAATTATTGACCTAATGAAAATAGTCCTGATATTAAATTTTGCATTGCATCATGGAGACAAAAGTGGGTTCAGGTGTTCTAAGCTCTAAAGGGGATTGTGAGGACATGGAATCACAGCTGATTAAAGTGAACTTGCAAGCTAAGTAATCATCAGTTGAGATGCAGTTGCAAAAGTTTAATGGGATCTTTTAGGTTGAATAGATGCGTTAAAATGAGGAAAAACCTTCCTTGGAGGACCCTACCATCTGTGATGAACTAAAATAATGGAAGAAAGAAAATGCATCGTGCAAAGACAGGTGGCAAGTCAGAACATTGAACAAAATATAAAAAATAGGAAAGACGACTAAGAAAGAAGAAATAAGACTATTGAAGGACAAATGAGTTGACTATTTCTGTATAATTTGGTAATCGGGGATGTGCATGGGCGATCTACTGGACAGGCGATATTCTGGTGAAAATTGGGCGATATTCTACTGTTTAAGAAAAGAAGTGCTTTTAATGTTATTTGAAAAGGAATTGAGTGAATGTTAGCCTGATCGAAACGAGTTTGGGGAATTAGTAATGGAAACCAAGTGAACGGCGGATGAATTATATGGGTACTTTGCATTGGTTTGCATTAAAGAGGATACAGGTAATAACCCAGGATTAGTTTTAAATTGGGAATTGGAACAGAGGAGGAATTTGGGGGAAATTGCAATGGGCAGGGCAGTTGTAGCAAGCAAATTCTTGGCACTGTAAGATGTCAAGTTCCCCAAGTCCAGGTGGACTTCATCTTAGCATCTTGAAAGAAGTGTTAATTTATCTGCCACATAATTTAGAATCTGAAGAAGGATCTTGACCTGAAACGTCACCCATTCCTTCTATCCAGAGATGCTGCCTGTCCCGCTGAGTTATTCCATCATAATGTCTATCTTCGGCATAAACCAGCATCTGCAGTTCAGTCCTACACATAATTTATCTGCCATCTGTATGTATTTCAAATATCTATAGAAGCTCTTACTGTTTGCATATCTGGCCAGCTCTGGTTCAGATTCATATTTTCCTTTAATAGTCTTGCTTATCTTTGCCATTTTTTATATTCTGAGACACTTGATGCATTGGCTGTAATTTTCAAAAATCACCTACTTTCAGGGAAGGTACCATTAGACTGGTAAATACCAAATATAAACTCCCTTATTCAAAACCTGAAGGAGCGAAAAAGAAACAAACTGCAGGCCAGTTAACAGCATCTGTCATAGGGGAAATATTAAACTAGCATAAACCTTTTTTAGAACACTTAAAAATCATTTTAGCAAAATGAAAAATAAATCATGGTTGACCTATTATATATTTTTAAGTAATGCATGCTTGGATATCAGGAAGCTGGTGGATGTACCATACTGGGTCTCCAAAACGCATTTGTTAATGTGTCACATCCAAGGTTATTGTAGAGATAAAAGTTGTACAGGCAACAACATTCTCGCACAGATAGAAGTTGACAGGAAGCAATACACACCATAAATGGATGTTCAAAAGTTGCATCTAACTGTGCGCCTCAGAGATTGTTTGTTGAGGTTACAACTTTGTATAATTTATGAACGTGATTGGAATGAAAGCCCCAAAGGCAAGTTGCCAACTTTGATAACACAAAAATGGGTAGGAAGGTAAATTGTGAAGCAGTCATATGGTGACTACAACGAGATATATATTGAGTGGGCAACAATCTGGCTCATCGAGGAGCGTAATGCTGTCTGTTTTGGCAGGAAAGGTAAAGTGTATATTCTAAAGGGGTGAGATTAGGTCATAAATAATAGGAGCGGAATTATGTCATTCAGCCCATCAAGTCTACTCTGCCATTCAATTATGGCTGATCTATCTCTCCCTCCTAACCCCATTCTCCTGCCTTCTCCCCATAACCCCTGACACCCGTGCTAATCAAGAATTATCTCTGCTTTAAAAATATCCATTGACTTGGCTTTCAAAGCCATCTGTGGCAAAGAATTTCACAGATTCACCACCCTCTGACTAAAATTCCTTCTCACCTCCTTCCGAAAGGAACGTCCTTATAATTTTGAGGCTATGACGTCTAGTCCTAGACTCTCCCACTAGTGGAAACATACACTCCATCCAAGCCTTTCACTATTCTGTACATTACAATGAGGTCCCCCCCCCATTCTTCTAAACTCCAGTGAGTACATGCCCAATGCCATCATACACTCATCATGAGTTAGCCCACTCATTCCTAGGATCATTCTTATAAACCTCCTCTGGATCCTCTCCAGGTGCAGCACATCCTTTCTTGGGTATGGTGCCCAAAATTGCTCACAATATTCCAAATTGTCCTCTCACAATGCAGCCGGACCAGTGGCTTATAGAGCCTCAGCATTACATCCCTGCTTTTGTATTCTAGCCCTCTTGAAATAAATGCTAGCATTGCGTTTACCTTCCTGATTACTGATTCAATTTGCAGATAAACTTTTTAAGAATCCTGCACCAGCACTTCCAAGTCCCTTTGCACCTCCGATTTCTGGATTCTCTCCCCATTTAGAAAATAGTCTATGCCTTTACTCCTACTACCAAAATGCATGACTCCACACTTTACTACACTATATTCCAGCTGCCACTTCTCTACCCACTCCCAACCTGTCCAAGTACTTCTGCAGAGTCCCTGCTTTCTCTGCACTACCTGCCCTTCCACCTATTTTTGTGTCATCCGCAAACTTGGCCACAAAGCCTTCAATCCCCTCGTCCAAATCATTAATATACAACGTGAAGAATAACGGCCCCAGCACCGACCCCTGTGGAACCGCTAGTCACTGGCAGCCAACCGGAAAAAACCCTTTATTGCCATTCTTTGCCTTCTGTCATCCAGCCAATCTGCTATCCATGCTAGAATCTGCCCTTTGATCCCAAAGGCTCACATATCTTCAATAGCAGCCTCACGTGTGATTGCATATATAGGTTGCAGAGCTCTTAAATGGAGAGGAATCTGGATGCTCCAGTGCATGCTTTGCCAAAAGCTGGTATGCTAGGAACAATGAAGGAAGCAAAATGCTAGAGTAACTCGGCAGGATAGGCAGCATCTCTGGAGAGAAGTTTTGAGTTGAGACCCTCCTACACAAGAAAGCTAACTATGTTGTTGTGAGGAGAATTAAATACAAAAGTAGGGAGGGTTATTCTACTGTTAGAGGCCATGGTGAAAACATATCTGGAGAGTATTATGTGAAGTATTGATAGTCTTATTTGAAGATATAAATAAATACATTTTAAGGCGGAGGTATTTAGGTTTTTGATTTGTAAAGAGGTCATAGATTACGGATAATATGGGGAAATTAAATTTGAGGTTAAATTTGCATGAACCATTATTGCGTTAAATGGTGGCGTATGCCGAAGGGGTTAATGGCTTACTACTAATTTGTATGTATTTGATTTTATTTTAAATCTCAGAAAACCACACCTATTGCAATTTCTTGAACATGTTAAAATTTGCTTTCTTTTTTATTAAATGGTGAAAAATTCCCTCTGTAATTGGACTTTTTAATTTCAATTTCCATTCCCCCCCTACACACACAGTGGGTGATGGCAGGCAAGGATACCCAGAGCAAGAGCCATATGATGCCATCCACGTGGGGGCTGCTGCAAGTACAGTACCGCAGGCAGTAAGTTCTCTTGAAACTATTTCATTAAAGTTATAAAACATAGTTATTGCAAACTGAAATTCCCGCAAGTTGTTGTCCATGGAAAGGAGTGAGAATGGCACCATAGGTTTCAGAAATGCATTTGGATCTATTACCATCAATAATTTTTACAAGTGCTTAAACATTCCCTTTAAAGGTGTTGGATTTTGTGTTTGGATTGCAGGGGATTTGAAAATAGTTGTTAAAGGATAAATGTAATTTGTTTTGACAAGAGCTTCTGAGTTCACTGAATTCCCAAGATGTGTTTCCTATATTTGATTGATCCAGGGATCTTATTTGTCCTCGTGGCCAAACGGTGGACAAAACTCTTTGTGTGGCTGTAATTGGCCCCAAGTAAATGCAGTACTTCAACATCCAAATTTTTCTTCCTCTTCAGTTCAACAACATTCAGTCATGCTTGTCTCATTGAGGAAAATCAGAAAGCTATTGTACTTCAAATTTGAGACTATTTTGCTTGTGAGATTGCAGATTAAACCATTTCAGTAATTATGTTCAATACCATGGACCTTTGAAGCAAGAAAGGATTGTTTACCGTTTAGAGATTGGCTTGTCTTTTCAGAAGAGATGAATCAGATCCTCTGCATTCACATCTTTGCTCTATTAGCATTTCATCTAGGGTATGGGAATGATTTGCTGCATACAGTTTTTTAACAGCAAATGTCTTTGATGTATTGTTTTAACTTTGAGCTTCCCTATTTGACTGCCCATTTTGCTGTTTAATGTGGATCCAGCAAGTGACCAAACTAGTATTCAGTTTGGGTGTCATGTAGCGTGCATATATTTGAAAGTAACATGAAATATATATTTTGTAGCTTTTTAGGTAGACCTATAGATTTATTGTTTTCATTAATCTGTTGATGCAAAAGTGCCTTTGTGGTATTAAATTTTTTCTTACAATTTTTTATTTTTCCTCTGTCAATCTCTCTTATATTACCTCTGACTTGTTCTGCCCTGTACCCCTCCCCCATAAACTATTTTCCTCCTCTTCTCCCCCCCCCCTCTCCCGGGGTCCCAGCTACTAGACCAGTTAAAGCCCGGAGGAAGGTTGATTTTACCAGTCGGGCCCGCAGGTGGAAACCAGATGCTGGAGCAGTATGACAAACTAGAGAATGGCCACATCAGTAAGAAACCGCTGATGGGAGTGATCTACGTGCCTTTAACAGATCAAGAAAAGCAGGTGCCAAAGTGGAAGTGATTCTGCACAACTCATCTTCCTCAGAAACAAGGTGAAGTATATGGACTAGAGCAAGTTGCTTTGTTTCTGCGACTTCATTACATCCGTGTGATAAATGGATTGCTTCAGATTTTTATTAATGGTGATGAATGGCAATGATTCATTGATATTTTATTGTTGCTTGTATCTAGGTACAGTGAATTTTTTTTTGTTGTTGCATATAATACACAAAGAATGCAAAGAATCACCACAAATCTGTCACCGAAAAGTACTCATTAGAGACCCAATGGTCCATCCTTGCTCTCGGAGGCCCCCCCCCCACCCACCCACTGGGTCCCTCCTTGTTCTTGATGCCCACTTGCTGCCAAGTCCCTCCTTGTTCTGTCCTGCATCCGCTGGTCCCACACACCCCCTTCTGGTTCCCAGTGTTAGGGGGTGGGTGGGAGATGAGGCTCGGACGCCCTCCAGGCAGGTCCAGTGGGCTGAAGGACCTGTTTCCACGCTGTATCTCTAAAGTAAATTAAACTGCTCGTGTGGCCCTATGTCCATTGACCCCGGTGGCTCGGAGCCGGGTCCTTCCACATCCCCGCAACAGATCCTTTGACATCCGGCCGCATGGCCCAGCTGGACAACTAACAGAATACTAATGCTTTGGTCACTTAAAAATAAATTTCCAAGTTGATGGAAAAAGGTTGGGGAAAATCAGGGTGGGAATGCCTGATCTTTGTTGACCTGTTATTTTGGATGTTGTGGATTTATTGAATGTTTTGAAGTAAATCTGATGGCTTGCTGCTTATTTTAATTAAACTTCAATTGAAATTGTTTAAATGCCTATGTCATACTTTTGGCTCTAAATCCCTGTTAATAATCCCTGTTTTTGTTGCTAGTGCTATGTGGGATGAGGGAGCTGGTGGAGGGTGGGGGGGGAGATTGTTCTCTCCTGTACCAAATGCCGCCCAGATATCCAGTTAATACAGAAGGAAGATACAAGAGATTGCAGGTGTTGGAGTCTGGGGAAAAAAACAAACTGCAGGAGAAACTCAAGATCTGGCAGCATTTGAGTGAGCCGAGAGTTGCTCAATTTTGTGTCCATGCTGCCGTTGTTCCTTCAATCCCATTTGCTTTAAATTTGTTGACAATTTTGCCCAAATGTTCCATACTCTCAATTCTGTTGTTAAATCTTGATAGATATGCTCTTGAGGACCAGCTGGCCATTGGGCACATACAAGCGACTGCAGTCCTTTTGAGAAATAAAAAGAAGTGATCCTGAAACCAGTTGGTCAGGACGGATATCTTCCGGTTTTAAGGCATTATGAAAACCCAATATTATCTCGGTCATTAAAGATGAATGGAGGCTAGATGGAATTGCTTGAAATAGGAACTTAAATTCCTAAAATTCTGTCTAGCTTGAGAGTAGTTAGATCCAATCATTACTACATTTAAGTTGCAAAATTACAGCTAAACTCCTTGCTACAAAACATTTTTATCTACTGAGGCAACTACTGCAGAGTGGAGGCCATGTTCAGGTAAAGTGAAATCTCTTAGGTAGGTCTCTGATTATATAGTAATATATCTTAATCTCAAACTACTGGGAACATGATCATGTTGGGCCGTCAAACCTATTTTGAGGAGTTGAGCAACTACTTTCCGCTATCACTTCATTCCGTCACTCTTTGTCAAAAAACAATTGTGTATTCTGCTAAATAAAATGTAATCCCTTTTATTTTAAAATGTTTGTACTCTTGTGTGCATGCGTTTATTGTGCTCCAGTTTAACTCCTTGTTGTTTTAATTCCACAGGGATGAAATGTGAAGCTTCATCTGTGTGCTCAGAACCTGACATTAATGTGGAGTGGACATCTCCTGTTCTAAATGCTTTGAAAAATGACAGCATTGCAGCTTGTTTTGGACTTACAAACATACACACACTTACACAAACACCCACACTCATACTTGATGATTGGTGTGGAGCAGTGTTCTTTTAATAGTTCAACAAACTAGCCTGGGAAAAGAGCTGCCTATTAAGAGTTTGGAAAAAAAATACATTCAGCACTGGAAGTTTTCCGTGGCTTTGTTTAATTTTTTAACTGGCAAGAATGAAGCTGCAGCAAGGAGGGCCAGCAGATGTGTGGTGTGTGCTCCCCACCCTAACCTCCATACCCCATTTGAATTGATAAGTGTTCAAATCTAGCACCATTATAACATACTTTATGCACCCATGATCCTGGATATGCAAGAGCTTTCTGTATGCAGTGATAACCAAGCACTAAACCCGTAAGATTGTAGTGCACTGTGAGTTGCTATGCAGACAGTCATGTTTCGTGTTCCTGACATCGAGCCTCCCTAGCACTACAAGCTGATGGCAGCTACGATACTGTTCACAGTAAAAATCATATTTGGACATATTAAACATGGTTTTAAGTTCTGTGCTGCTATTCCACCGTTATTGCTTCACAGTTGAATGTAGTGAAAATATAACCTCGCTGTAGGAGCTCTTGACATTATGAATTGCAGTTAAATTTCCTCAGTGCATGCATTTATTGCTTTGCCAAATAAATTTTAGTGGATGAATTGATTTGTATTTGTTTGAACTATTTATTGTGGGGGTAAAAAAGTATACATGACAGACCTGCTAAATTTGGATTTCTGCCTCCTGAAAATAAATTCTCCTTTGTCAATATATCCTGCTGATCCAAACTCTCATTCACTAATTCCAAATGACACATTCTAATTAGTTGACATCTGTGGGCTTACTTATATTCATCTCGCCATCCTTATAAACGTCTTCAGGTCTCTTTCTCCCCTCCTTTGCTAAGTCCATGTTATCTGTCAACTGAATGGCAATTACAAGATGCTGAGGCTCCCTGACCTTGGGTCGTCTCTTTTCCCTCCTTGTAAACCTATCTTCCAGTCAGTGTGAAAAGTTTTTTCCCCCTCAGGATTTCCAACCTAGACACTTGTCAGCTTGGAATATGTGGTCACTGCACTGAGGTACTGTTCTTTTGGATGAGATTAAACTGGTACCTTGCCTGCCCTCTGCTGGCTGTGACTGAGTCAGCATGATCTTTTAAAACACGAAAGTACCTCACCCAGTGATCATTTACTGTTTTTGTGATTGCATTGCACTTTGGTAGGAGCTATTTGGAAAAAAAACTCACTACCTGTAATGGTACAAACTAAAGTTATTCCCTGATTTATGAAATGGTTGATTCCTAGAAAACATAAATACAAAAAGACATTTATGTTGTAAAAACTTATATTTTAATCGAAAACTTAAAAAAACATTACCATGAAATATTTACAGTATTAGTAATTAACAAAGTGTACAATGTCAGAGGCTGAAGGGAAACTTGATAGAAGTATATAAAATGATTAGTCATAGATGGGGTCGATAGTCAGAACCTTTTACCTAGGGTGGAAATGTCCAACACTAAAGGGCATAGCTGTAAGGCGAGAGGGGAAAAATTTAATGGAGATTTGTGGGGAATGTTTTTTTACACTGATGGGGGCCTGGAATGCATTGCCAGGGTAGTAATGGAGGCAGATATGATAGTGGTGTTTTGAAAGGCTTTTAGATAGGCACGTAGACGAGCAGGGAATAGAAGGCAATAGATCATGTGCACGCAGATGAGATTAGTTTAACTTGGCATCATGTTCAGCACAAACATTGTGAGCTGAAGGGCCTGTTCCTGTGCTGTACTGTTCTATGTTCGACTAATGTATTATTATAAAAGTTTCCCAAGAATTTTTGACAGTGGATGTAAAAAGGATGCTTCCTCTTGTGGAAAACCTAGAACAAATTGCCATTGTTTAAAATAAGAGGTTGTCAATTTAAACTACCATTCGTTTTGTTGCGTCGGGAATTCTCTACGGTTGGGACTGCAACCTCTTTGGGGCAGATTCTAAATATGATGAAAGATTACTACATGTAGTTAAAAATGCAGAGGTGTAGTTGCAATTGTTTAGCCAGTGGGTTGGGGGTAGGCGTGACGCTGAGTGGTTTACTGATTTGTATCTTTGTATGTAAATGTTAGCTTTTTATATCAAGATTTTATATATAGTGATTGTCACTATTGTCAATGGTACTTGGATAATTGTGATAGATCTGAGCATCAATTTGTAATATTGACAGTGAGCATTCTTTCGTCTGTTGCTGGGTGGATGATGAATGAGGCTTAAAGATGTTGATGAAAATCTGGACAGCTTTTTCATATGAATTCTTGTAGCAACCCACAGCATTTTTTATCATGCAATTGCTCTACAGCATTGTCCCATGTTTAGATCTTTGAAGACAACTATTACTCTATGTGGAGGGAGGAAGTGGAGCTCGAAGCAGGCTGTAGAAGAAGCACAAGCAGCTCTGAGGCATACAAACATTGTTGGTAGGGTGCAGTAAGGGAACGGAGGTTTGGGGCTCAGCACAGAGAAAGCAGTATGGAGTAAGGCAGGTCCAACAGAGGAGGAAATTGGTTGTAGAGCAGGTACATCGTCAGGAGGAAGCAGTGAGAAGTGTAAAGGCATTAGCTCAGGTTAAGCAGGGACAGTGGATGAACTGGGAAGTATAGAAAAGAGGTTTAGCTGGAGGGACCTGTGGTGTATGGAGGCGGGTCATGTAAGTTTCCTTATGGCTATTTATGATGTGCTGGCATCACCGCAGAACCTCAAACAATGGGTAGGTGGGGACCCGGCATGTTCCTTGTGTTAAGAGGTGGCAACGTTGAGGCATATTTTGTCAGGAAGTAGGATTAGTCTTTCTCAGGGTCGGTATACTTGAAGTGCATAGCTGCAGCAATTGAGAGGAGAGTACAAGTGAATTGAGTAGGCATCAGGACTGGGAGTGTAGCAATTCATTTTGTCCGTGAGGGAGAGAAAGGTAGAGAAGGGAAGTTTGAGACAGGTAGGTGTTAGGCCAGTTACGGGGAGCCAATGATTGGGGGATGCGGGTAGATTTAGGAGGAAAGCTTCTTGTTCCACAGGAAATAATTACTACTAGTTTGAGGCTTGATATAGTGTTAATTCAGAAGTCTATTGATAGTTATAGAAATCATACATTTCATTTCATTCTCCCCCCCCCCCCCAAACAAAACAAAAATAATTTAAAAATTGCTTGTTATTCAGCGTCACGATCTCACTCAGCTTGGTATTCATGCTTGCAGTTTATTGGGATTTCTTAGGAGGTATGCTCCTCATACCTGCCAAGGCATTTTAAGCTATCCTGAAAAATGTGTGGATTAAGTAGTGATTGAATCCCAATAATAAGCAGACACTGTTATAAGCAGTGCTGTTACAGGTGGAGTTGGATATGCTTTTAGTTGTGGCAAAAAGTTAATTATGAATGGAGGATGCTTACCGTAAAGATTTGAGGCATAATGAAAATTCATAAATTGCACATTTGCAAATTGAAGGCTACCTGTATAGTACTTTGTGGCTAAAATATCTTAAAATCAACTTGTCAAAGATGTGATGAATGCAAATATAAATAGTTGTCAGTCCTGAAGAGCTGTGTCTTTCGGCATAACCTTTGCCAACATAAGGATAAGCTAGCTGATAGTATATTACACGGTGCAATTGTACTGTGGGAAGCATGCTCAGAGCTGGCAGTTTTGTGCAATGTAATTCAGTATTCAAAGAGCTCAGACCAGAGATTATTTTAACTATGATCATGAATTCTTCACTGCAGTCCACACACAGATATGCAGCATGGAAACAGGCTCTTCAGCCCAACCTGCCCACACCCACCTTTCTGCCTGCATTTGGCCTACGTCCTTTAAACCTTTCCTATCCATGTACCTGTACAGATCACTTGTATGTTAGACAATAGGTGTTGGAGTAGGCCATTCGGCCCTTCGAGCCAGCATTGCTATTCAATGTGATCATGGCTGATCATTCACAATCAGTACCCCGTTCCTGCCTTCTCCCCATATCCCTTGACTCCGCTATCTTTAAGCGCTCTATCTAGCTCTCTCTTGAAAGCATCCAGAGAATTGGCCTCCACTGCCTTCGGAGGCAGAGAATTCCACAGATTTACAACTCTGACTGAAAAGGTTTTTCCTCATCTCCGTTCTAAATGGCCTACCTCTTATTCTTAAACTGTGGCCCCTGGTTCTGGACTCGCCCAACATTGGGAACATGTTTCCTGCCTCTAACGTGTCCAATCCCTTCATAATCTTATGTTTCAATAAGATCCCCTCTCATCCTTCTAAACTCCAGCACATACAAGCCTAGTCGCTCCAGTCTTTCAACATGCGACAGTCCCGCCATTCCGGGAATTAACCTAGTGAACCTACGCTGCACGCCTTCAATAGCAAGAGTGTCCTTCCTCAAATTTGGAGACCAAAACTGCACACAGTACTCCAGGTGCGGTCTTACTGGGGCCCTGTACAACTACAAAAGGACCTCTTTGCTCCTATACTCAACTCCTCTTGTCAAAGGCCAACATGCTATTAGCTTTCTTCACTGCCTGCTGTACCTGCATGCTAACTTTAAGTGACTGATCAACAAGGACACCCACATCTCTTTGTACGGCCCCATTTCCTAACTTGACACCATTCAGATAATAATCTGCCTTCCTGTTCTTACCACCAAAGTGGATAACCTCACATTTATCCACATTAAACTGCATCTGTCCACTCGCACAACCTGTCCAAGTCACCCTGCATCCTCATAGCACCCTCTTCACAATTCACACTGCCACCCAGCTTTGTGTCATCTGCAAATTTGCTAATGTTACTTTTCATCCCTTCATCTAAGTCATTAATGTATATTGTAAATAGCTGTTCCAATACCAAGCCTTGCGGTACCCTGCCTGCCATACCTAGTCACTGCCTGCCATTCTGAAAGGGACCTGTTAATCTTTGTTTCCTGTCTGCCAACCAATTTTCTATCCATGTCAGCATTATGTTGTAATGGTACCTACCTCAACTATCTCTGGCAGCTCCATGCATATACCCACCACCCTTTGTGTGAAAAATTAGCCCCTCAGGTTCTTAATAACCTTAAACCCATGTCCTCTGGTTCTTGATTCCCCTACTGAGTAAAAGATTCTGTGCATTTTCCCTATCTATTCACCTCATGATCTTAAACACCTCTAAGATCACCCCTCATCCTCCTGCACTCCAAAGGAGTAAAGTCCTAGCCTGCTCATCCTCTCCTTATAGCTCACATGCCCTGGACTCTTGGCAATATCTTTAAGTCTTCTCTGCACTCTTTCCAGCTTAACAACATCTTTCCCATAACAGGGTGACGAAAACTGAACAATACTCCAAACGTGGCCTCACCAATGTCATGTAATAGCCTCACTTCTATACTCAATATTCTGATGGAGGCCAATGTGCCAAAGGCTGTCTTGACCACCTTATCTTCTTGTGATGCCACTTTCAAAGAATTATATACCTGCACTCCTGGTTCCCTCTACTCTAAAATACTCCTCAGAGCTCTGCCGTTCACTGTGAAGGTCCTGGCCTGGTTTGACTTCGCAAAATGCGACACCTTGTATTTATCTGTATTAATCTTCATTAACCATTCCTCACCCCCCATGCCCACCCTATTCAAGATCCTGCTGTAATTTTTGATAAACATCTTTACTATCTACGATGCCACCCATTTTCATGTGATCTACAAACTTACTAATCATGCCTTCTACATTCTCATCCAAATCGTTGATATATACCGCAAACAGCAATGGGCCCAGCACCAATCCCTTAGGCACAGGCCTCCAGCCTGAACTTCCAACCTTCCAATATTTTCCTCTGCTTCCTTTCATGAAGCCAATTCTCTTTCCAGTTGTGTAGGAAAGAACTGCAGATGCTGGTTTAAATCGAAGGTAGACACAAAATGGTGGAGTAACTCATCAGGACAGGCAGCATGTCTGGAGAGAAGGAATGGGTGACATTTCGGGTCGAGACATCTGAAGAAAGGTCTCGATCCGAAATGTCACCCATTCCTTCTCTCCAGAGATGCTGCCTGTCCTGCTGAGTTACTCCAGCATTTTGTATCTACCTTCTCTTTCCAGTTGGCTAGCTCTCCCTTGATCATCTAGCTCTTCCTGGATCAGCTAGCTCCTTAATCTTTAGGAAAAAAAACTGCAGATGTTTAAATCGAAGGTTGACACAAAATGCTAGAGTAACTCAACATGACAGGCAGCATCTCTGGAGAGAAGGAATGGGTGACGTATCGGGTCGAGACCCTTCTTCCTGTGAGCTCCTTAATGTTGTTGGTCTCAATTGCAGGTCACGTATTACTATTTGATTGGTGTTCAAATTATCTCTGGCTACCATCCAAACCTCTGCCAGCTTGGATTTCTTTAAAACTCTTCCTCACCCCCAACAGGCTGAGTGACATATTTCCAGTAATACTGGAAGTGACACAGCTGGCGTCCTGGTGCCATTGCAACAACCTGGAGCTCAATGCTCTCAAGACAGTGGAACTAATTGCAGACTTTCGAAGAGATCCCCATCCCCTCCCCTCCCCCCACTCACCATCAACAATACCATAGTCACATCTGTGGAGTCATTTAAGTTCCTGGGAACCATCATCTCCAGGGACCTTAAATGGGGGCCACTATCGACTCCACCCTCAAAAAGGCCCAACAAAGGATGTACTTCCTGCGGCAACTGAAGAAACACAATCTGCCACAGACAATGATGGTCCAATTCTATACTGCTATCATTGAGTCCGTCCTCAACTTCTCCATCATGGTCTGGTTTGGCTCAGCCACCAAGCACGACATCCGGAGGCTGCAACGGATCGTTCGCACAGCTTAGAAGTTTGGCTGCAACCTTCCCCCCCATTGACGAACTGTACACTGCAAGGGCCAGGAAGCGAGTGGGCAAGATCATCTCTGACCCTTCTCACCCTGGCCACAAACTCTTCGAATCACTTCCCTCTGGAAGGTGACTCCGGACTGTCAAAGCAGCCACAGCCAGGCATAAAAACAGCTTTTTTACTTCTGTGGTTTTGCTTATGGCACTGTCATTTGTGATAGAGATGTTAAAGCTACTGATACCGTGGGCATCTCTACCCACAACTGCCATTTGTTTCAGACATTAGGTAGATTCCCCACCTATCACATTCAATATTTCATGTACTTTTTCACCAAACTTATTCAGAGCTGTTTGGGCACACTGTAGGTCTTTTGTTTCTACCCCCTCACGAATACAGCATACTTATGACATTCTGGGGTATTGTGTGTAGATTGATGATAAAAAAAAAAGAATTTAATCAATTTTAAAATAAGGCTGTAACGTAACAAAATGTGGAAAAAGTGAAGGGGTCTGAATACTTTCTGAATGCACTGTATAGAAGGCTACAGACCTAAAGTAGGTAAATGAGTTTGGTGTGGATGGGTACAATAGATAACATGGATGTGGTGGGCCAAAGGGCCTGTTTCTGTGCTGTGGTAGCTAACCATTTCATAAGATAACTAGAATGCAATGCTCCACCTCACGGTCATATTTTAAAAATATATTCAAATGCATGATTTCAACGGTGTAAAACAAATAATGTTAGTCAATAGATTCATTGTCACACTGGTCAAGTGCCATTTATTTAGGATGATCCAGGAGCTGAGGACTATTGATATTCAGTGGAATCTTTAAGGAGGAAACCAATAATATGACCAAGTTCAACAGGCAATGCACAGAATGCACACATAAAATTCCTGACATTCCCTACATTACGAACATCTGAAATTCTGTGTCGCTGGCTTGAAAACACTACTTTCCTCCCGATTTTTTACATTTTTACCTTTGGTTTCCCCAAATGCTGCTGAGCAATCCCAGGAAAAATGATAGGAGAAGAGCAAATCAGGTGCAATCAATAGTGGCATGAATCTACCTTAAAACAATAAGGGAAGATATAGAGCAACCTGCTTGCAGTATTATCAGTCGGGGGAAGCTTAGGTGTGTGCCCCAGGCAGAAGAAATTATGGTGGGCATGGAAGAACCCAATGTGGCTTCATGGTGACAGGGAACCTTTTGGTCATTGGGATAGAATGGATTGAGCTCCTTATTAAAAAGACCAAACCTCTTCTGAATGACGGGAGCAGGAGGTTTAAAAGTTTCAGGACAAGCAATGAACAGGAAATATCTTACCGCCAAGGCTGCTTGTTAGTACATTGTTTTAACAGTACTGGGTTTGGTCTCAAAGGGGTTTTAAGATAAGGCCAAACATGTTAGATTTGCTGGCATGAATAGGAAGGAATAAAATTGAATGGTTCTGCACTGTTCCACGTAATCCTTTAAATAAACACATACACATATACACACACACACACACACACTGATTTGCTTCACATTGCCACGATGATCATGATTTGGAGGAGTTACTCTTGTACCTTTCGGTATCATAGATACATGCCATTGATCAGATAGTCTGATTCCTCTGATGTTATGGGCCGGATCTTCCTAAGCTTGCGTTTCACCAGCTGCAGCCGGCAGATGATCATCAACAAGAGTAGGGCGGTAATGGCCAGCCCCAGGGCCAGAGGCAGCACAGCGCCTGCAAGGGAAATGTAGTCGTTCAGTCAGTTTACGGCATGTTCTCAGATCGAACAAAGTTTTAATTTAGCTTAAGAAATACAGTGTGGAAATAGGCCCTTCAGCCCACGGGTCCGCACTGACAAGCGATCCCCGCACACTTACACTATTCTACACACACAGAGAAGGTTCACCAGATTGATCCCTGGGATGGCAGGACTTTCATATGAATAATAATAATAATAAGCATTTATTTTATATAGCGCCTTACCAGAAGCTCAAAGCACTTTACAAAAACAATCATAACATAAAAACAAACAGACAAACTATCCTAACGGAGAAGCGGCGAATAAACAGCGCCAGCGTCCTCTCACGTCAGGGTCCGGCAGTATACAACACAAAGCACAGGACACCTAGATACAATTTATAACACAAACAGCCATCACAGTGATTGCTCCAGGCACACCCTCACTGTGATGGAAGGCAAAGAAAAGTCTTATCTCCTCTTCATTCTTCTCCCGTGGTGCCACGAGGTGATCGAGGCTCCCAACTCTTGAAGCCCCCACCGGGCGATGGAAAGTCCCAGGGCCGAGCCGAGCAGGCCGATAAAGGTCCTGAGCCCCCACCGGGCGATGGAAAGTCCCAGGGCCGAGCCGAGCAGGCCGATGAAGGTCCTGAGCCCCCACCGGGCGATGGAAAGTCCCAGGGCCGAGTTGAGCAGGCCGATGAAGGTCCTGAGCCCCCACCGGGCGATGGAAAGTGCCGCGGCCAGGCCACGCAGGGCGATGAAGGGCCTGTGGGCGGGTCGATCGTACCTCGCGCTTCGGGCGGTTGAAGCTGCTACGGCTGGAGCTCCCGAAAGCCGGTCGCCAGCCAGGGACCTGCGAACTCCCGATGTTGCGGTCTGCAGGGCCCACGGCCGAAGCCTCCGAGATGGTAAGTCCAGGCCCTGCGACCGGAGTCTTCAAGGTCAATCCCAGTTGGAGGCCGCCGACTCCACGATGTTAGGCCGTAGCGCGAACGGAGACACGACACGGTAAAGGTCGCATCTCCGTTGAGGAGAAGATTAGAAAAAAGGTTTCCCCCACCCCCCCACACCACCCCCCACATACACAAAATTAAAAATAGAACAAAACGTACATTAAATGATGACAATAGACAAAAAACAAAAAAAAGACAAAGAGACTGCCGGTGAGCCGCAGCTGCAGAACACAGCCACGCCTGGATAGACTAGGCTTATACTCGCTGGAATTTAGAAGACTGAGGGGGGATCTTATAGAAACATATAAAATTCTTAAGGGGTTGGAGAGGCTAGATGCGGGAAGATTGTTCCCGATGTTGGGGAAGTCCAGAACCAGGGGTCACAGCTTAAGGATAAGGGGGAAGTCTTTTAGGCCCGAGATGAGAAAACATTTCTTCACACAGAGAGTGGTGAGTCTGTGGAATTCTCTGCCACAGAAGGTAGTTGAGGCCAGTTCATTGGCTATATTTAAGAGGGTGTTAGATGTGGCCCTTGTGGCTAAAGGGATCAGGGGGTATGGAGAGAAGGCAGGTACAGGTTACTGAGCTGGATAATCAGCCATGAATGGCGGTGCAGGCTCGAAGGGCCGAATGGCCTACTCCTGCACCTATTTTCTATGTTTCTATGAACAATTTATAATTATACCAAGCCAATTAACTTACAAACCTGTACGTCTTTGTAGTGTGGGAGGAAACTGGAGGTCCCGGAGAAAACCCACGCAGATCACAGGGAGAACATACAAACCCTTACTGACAGCACACATGGTCAGGATCAAACCCGTGGCTCTGGCCCTGTAAGGCAGCAATACTACGGCTGCACCACTGTGCCACCCCAAAAGGTTGGGGGAAGAATCTCATGGGACAACGGGCTGGGGTTGGGGTAGTAGGGGGTTATGATGGGAAGTGAGAGGGGTTGAATGGAAATGTGTTGGGGGTTAAGGATTAGTGATTTCAGGTGTGCCAGAATTCAGTGAAGATTGCCTCATGGAGACGATGAGGCAGACGTGTTGGATATAGAGTGTACAGGAGACCTCCTCCTGTTCCCCAACAAGCACTGCTGTTTATCATCCTCTTGATAAATTCCCTTCCCACCCTGCCACCACTCACCTCACGGAGCTCTTCTGCCATCTGGCCATCTCACCCCCTTTATTATACATCTCCTGTCCCCATCACTGATTATTTCAACTGTTTTCGGTCTGCAGTGGAAGCAGATTCAATAACTTCTAAAAAGGCTAGAATATTTATATTAAAAAAGTAAAATTTTGCAGAGTTAAGGGCCTCTTCCACTTTGGCGATTTTTTAGGCGACTGCCGGAGGCTGTCATAGTCGTAGCAGGTCGCCAAAAAAATGGCGACTGGACCCCCCATGACAATGTCTACGACAAGCTACAACAATCTACCACCTAGTCGACGTCAAGTTTCGGCAAGCTACCGACAATTGCCGACCCAATCATTGCGACTTAGGACGTCCACCTACGACCGCACCTACGACCTACGATAACAGAAGTCAACCTACGTCTACCCACGACAAGCTACGACCCTGTCGGCGACAACTGAAGACAATTCACGTCATTTTGGCCTCCGGTTTTGACGCCGGTAGCTGTCGCCTGTTGACGTAGGTAGTCGCCAATGGAATTCACCGAAGTCAGCACCGGCGACAACCTATGTCACCTGGCGACAACCTACGACAGTACATCAAGCTACGATCATTGGCGTCAAACCAACAGTCGCTGAAAAATCTTAAACATCTCCATATCCAGCGGCGACCAGGAAAACGCCACGACTCTTTGGAGACTACTCACGACCAGACAGGGGACACCCCAGCGACCGTGTGGTGACATCCTAGTCACCTGTCGTCGCCTAATAAAATCGCCTAAGTGGGACAGGCCCTTTATGGGGACAGCAGATAGGAATGGGTACAGTTCTTACATTTGGTTGAATGATTCTCTTTCGATTTCACTCTGTGGTCTCTGCACTCAGCAACCATGTTAATGGCAGGTGTGCCAACAACAGTGCTCAACATTGTCCTCTCAGCAATACTCACAGAACTGCAATGTGTCCAAATGCCCCAAAGTTCTTATCAGTGTTTTGTTCTCAGTTGGGTCGAGGAGTTTTAGTGATAAGGAACACACGCACAGGCATGCGCAAAGAAAAAAAACCTACAAAAAATGGAAAGACAGTGTTACTTCTAATTCCATTATATTAATGATTTGGATGATGGAATTAGAAGTAACACTAGCAAGTTTGCGAATCACACAAAGGTGGGTGGTAGTGTGATAATTGACAGCTCATGGTTACTCTTGTGGACTGAGCAGGGAGTGGCCACCCAACTTGCATTTGGTTCTCGAATGTGAGGAATCCACATCATGAACACCGAATGCAATACTGTGAAAAATGCAGTGAATTTCTGATTCATCAAGGACAGTTTGGTCCCTAGGTGATTGCCAAGGAAGAGGTAAAAGAATGGGTGTTGCATCTTCTGCAGTTACATGGAAAGTACTACGAGTAGGGAAATAGTTATCGGTGAGGATGAACGGGCAAACCAGGAAGCTGAGGAGAGAATGGTGGCTTTGGAATTCTGAAACCAGAGGGGAAGGGAAGATGATTCTGGCATTACCATCTTATTAAGGGTGGTTGAAGTTACAATGATGGATTGAAAGCATAAGCTGAAGTAGTTGAAGATCAGAACAAAGGAAACCCTTTACATTTCCTGGGTGGATGGAGAGAAGGCGAAACGAAAGATACAAGAAATGTCGCAGAGATAGTTGAGTCCTGTCGACCCATGGTAGAGAGGAAGCCATATTTAAGAACAAAGAAAAACATCTCAGAAGTATTAGTGTGGAAAATCTCTTCATTGGAACAGACATTGGAACCAGGGGACACAATCTAAGAATAAAGGGGAGGCCATTTAAAACTGAGGTGAGAAGAAACTTTTTCACCCAGAGTTGTGAATTTGTGGAATTCTCTGCCACAGAAGGCAGTCGAAGCCAATTCACTGGATGAATTTAAAAGAGAGTTAGATAGAGCTCTTGGGGCCAATGGAATCAAGGGATATGGGGAGAACGCAGGCACAGGTTACTGATTGTGGATAATCAGCCATGATCACAATGCATGGCAGTGCTGGCCCGAAGGGCCAAATGGCCTCCTCCTGCACCTATTTTCTATGTTTCGATGTTTCTATGTAAAATGCTGCCAATACGTAACAGGTCAGGCAGAATCTGTGCAAAAAGATGCAGTGCAACCATTTTAAGTTCAAGTCCTTTTGCCAGTTCTGTGCATTTCCCACAGGTGTGGCCTGGCCCGAGTATTTTCAGCGTTGTTTTCATTTTAGACACACGCGACTGACCTGACTCTGGGAGTGGATGACCTCCTTTTGTGTGGTTGATCATGATGTCATCTTTACTTGTCTCAGCCAAGATCGTCTCAGGAGTGCTATTTTCTGAACAAACATTGGAAAACAAGTTCAGTAATGGGTTTGTGCCTTCCTATGCAATAAAACCACTCACGATGGGGGACATGCAACAGGAATACTGAAAGACATCAAAAAACTAGTTGAGCAATGTAATGAAATGGGAAATACAGCATAGCCAGAAATTAATACTGCTGTAGTAATGTACTGTTTACCTTGTGTTTCTGCACAGTGAGTCTTGCAGTCCAGCTCTTGGAGAAAGTTATTTTGATTGCCTTTGCACCCACCGTAGGTGAAATGCTTGCAGGTTCCTGAGGTGCTATCAAAATACCAGCGTGGAAGATTGTCATCACATGAACCCTTAGTAGGAAGAGTGAGGCAAAAATCTACAGATAAAAATAAAAAGCGTTTTTATATCAGTGCCCGGATCTTTGCTGTTTGTGATATATATTTGATTGGATGTGAATGTAGGAGGTATTATGTAAATTTAATTGCACACAAATCTGTGATGTTGTGGATCATGAGGGGGAGTGAGGAGGATATAGGTCAGATAGAAAGTTGGGCAGAACATTGGCAGAGGATGGAGTTTTAAAAGGGGTCTAAGAGGTTATTTAAAAAAAAATGTTGCAGAAGATGTTTAATATCTAGGATGCATTACTGGGTGGTGGTGGGGTCGGGGGAGGGGGAAATCAGATATAATCGTCACATTTAAGAAACACTTAGACAAAGAGGCAAGACAAAAAAGGATACGGTCCAAATGTGAACAAATGGGATCAATATAAATGGGCATGGTGGATTGAAGGGTCCATTTCTGTGCTGCACAACTCTGTGACTTTCTTCCTACTGCTTTCTGCATGTAAACAATCATTAATCGAAACCACTATGTAATTTCCAATCCCACATTTTCTATTTGTGCAGCATCTTATATAAAACATAAAACGGTACAGCACAGGAGCAGGCCCTTTGGTCCACAATTTCCGTGCCAAATATAATAAGTCATAAGGTCATGTGATAGAAGGAGAATTAGGCCACTCGGCCCATCAAGTTTACTCCACCATTCAATTATGGTTGATTTATCTCTCCTTCCTAACCCCATTCCCCTGCCTTCTCCCCATAACCCCTGTACTAATCAAGAACCTGTCAATCTCTGCCTTAAAAATACCCATTGACTTGGCCTCCACAGCTGTCTGTGGCAATGAATTCCACAGATTCACCACCCTCTGACTAAAGAAATTCCTCCTCATCTGCTTCCTAAAGGTTCAACCTTTTATTCTGAGGCCATGGCCTCTGGTCCTAGACTCCCACTACTGGAAACATCCTCTCCACATCCACTCTATCCGGGCAAATAAACTAACCTCCTCTGCCTGCGCATAATCCATATCCCTCTATTCCCTGCACAACCGTGTTCCTATATAAAAGGCTCGTAAACGCCATTATTGTATCTGTCTCAACTACCACCCCCCGGCAGGGCATTCCAGGCACCCAGCACTATGTGTAAAAAAAGACTTGCCCCACACATCTGCTTAAAATTTTGTCCCCTCACCTTAAAGCTATGCCCTCTAGTCTTTGACAGTTCCAACCTGGGGAAAAAGGTTCTGCTGTCTACTCTATATACTGTCTACTCTCATAATTTAATATACTACTATCAGATCTCTCCTCAACCTCTGATGTTCCACGGAAAATAATCCAACTTTTTCCAACCTCTCCTTACCCATTAAAGTAGGCAGCAATCTGGTAAACCTGTATTGTACCTCTCCAAAGCCTTATCTGAAATGAACATTTTATTAAAGTCCAACACAACACATCCCTTCTTTTGCTAATTATAACCTCAAATAAACAAATTTGTCATATGATTCCCTTTCATAAATCCATGTTGACTCTCCACCATCCCGTGATTATCTCTGACATATCCTGTTTCCATTTTTTCAATAACAGATTCTACAATCTCCCCTGCAAATGATGCCAGATTGACTGGTCTGCAGCTCTCCATTTTCATATTATGATTATTGTTCTCAACGGTCTCTGAATTAACCCTCTGCATTATACGATCTAAAAAAACCTGTTCCTTCTTTAATTCTGAAACACATTGATCTCGAAAAGCACCCGTCAGACACTCTACGAATTGTTTCTCCACACAATTAGTGATGACTTGGTTTGCTCACTCTATATTCAAAGTTCCCTGTGATTATCATATTGTTTTTGTTCCATGCATCACTTATTTCCTGAATTATTCCATAATGCGCATTGCCACTAGTGTACTTTTGAAAGCCTCTCGACAACTCCCTCCAATGCTTTCTATACCTTGTTGTTCTCGCTCCCTCCCTAGAGTGATTCAACTTCTTGATTTTCTAAGCTATGATTTTTTTCTCCTCGGTGCCTTTGCCATATTCTTTAATAACAGACCAGAACATCACCCAGCACAAAGCAGGCCTTTTGATTCACACTCTTTCTACGATAATGAATGGTCACTCCCTCTGCTATCGATACACTGGGGCTTTAGTATGGCTCAATGTTAAAGTGTATGGCAACTCACCAAAATGGATTATTTCAAACTCCTCCAAATCCATAATCACTACCAACAAAAAAATAGCAAGAAGGGCGTGAACACCACCCTCTGCAAGTGGTTGTCCCTTTCACATGGCATCCTGACTTATTAATGTATTGCTATGTATTTACTATCACCGAGTCAAAATTGTAGATTCCCATACTAAATAATCAGTACCAGGGTGACTTCACAATGTGAACCATTGTAGTTCAAAAAGGCAGCTCACTACCACCTTCTCAAGGGAAATTAGGGATGGGATGGATAAGCTAGTTTAGTGTAGTTAGTTTAAATCCACTTCCAACGAGGGAATAATGGCCGGTATTCTTGTTACACTTTACAGCAGTTTGTACCCGAGCATCATAGCAAGCAGCAAACTGTTGTGGAGGAGACTGGAGTCAGGTCCAAGACAACAAACCAAGAGGGCAGGTTTCCTTCCCTGAAGGATGTTGTTAAATGGGCACTTCCTTATAGGGCTGGTTTCCACCTCACAAATACACTCAAATGCCAAAGTGTTTTAACAATGCTAATGCTGCAAAACATTTACTTAAGAGGTCTAATTTTGTATAGAAATTGAGCAGCTTCTCATGTGAAGCAAATATAAAAGGATGTGGGGAAAGGCTAGGGGATGTAAATAAAGTCTCCTGAGAAGCTGAACTGGCTTCCTCTGTCCCTTGTAATGCTACACACATTGTCACTTTGATTGCTTTACTAACTGTTTTTTCAGTGATAGATAAAACTAGAGAACATAAATTCACAGTAACGGGCGAGAAAGATGGGAAGAGATTTAATGGGAATGTGAGAAAGACCTTCTTCACCCAGAGAGCGGTAAGTACCAGGAATGCACTGCCTGAGTGATTGAAGCTGGGTTACTCACAGTATTTAAATACAAGATGAGCACTTGATTCGCTTAGGCATAGAGGGCTATGGACCAAGTGTTGGATGATCGAATTAACAACGAAGGGTGCCAGCTGGTCATTTTGGATGGGTCAGGCCTGAAGGCCTGTTTCCTTCTGTACGATTCTAATTGTTTCCATTCTCCTACCTGGAAGCCGGCTAGTGCTGGGGTTGCCTCTCGCTTCTGTTTTGGGTGGCTGCGTCATTTCAGACTCCAGTTGCAGCAATGGCTTTTGGCTTTCGACTAATTCCTTTTGCAAGCTGTGCACCATGGGCCGCGCGGTGCCATCTCGTCCTGAGGCAGCAGGAAGTGTCGTGTGGATCACGGTCTTACGGCCTACATTAACTTTAGCAAAAACAGCAGTTAAATGAATAAGTGCTTTCTCTTTTTCTGTTTCAGTTAATGAACTGAAGGTAAAAGCAACTTGATTCACAAGTGCTTGGCATTTGCACTTACAGCAAAAGCTTTCATCTGATTCGTCAGGGCACTGGGCAATCCCATCACAAGCCAAAGTAATGTCGATGCAGCAGCCATCATCACAAATGAACTGGTATCGTGAACAAACTCCTGTACAGTCTGCAAAGACAATGATGTATAAACAGATTCAACAAGATCTTATCTTATAATGACCAACAACACAGGAAACTGCCCCATATGGCCCATTTTTTATCCATGCCATTTCGCAGGGGAGTAAACCCAATACTCTGATTATCCATTTCCTTACTTGCCTCTACCCCTTATTTCCCAACACACATGCCCATCAACCTCCCTTTGATTGTTTCTTGCAATTAACCGACAACGAGGGGTAATTCTCAGGAGCTAATTAATCCATCAGCAAATCTTTAGGATGAAGAAGGAAACCAGAACACGAAGGGAATGTGCAAACTCTTCACAGACAGCACTCGAGGTCACAATCAAATCTAGGTCCCTTGAGCTATGAAGTACAGCACCAACTAGTGTGCCACAGTGAAAGCGCCATCGAAACAATTCATAGGCTGTTTTCACAACCTCTGCTGAGATGAAGACACATTATTTCCAGATTAATTTTCTGCTTTAATTGTTCTGCACATTCCCAAAACAATGTATTAAGTTAAAGAGAACTAATGCATACAAACCTCTAAATGATTGCACTTGGTTTTTCACTTGTCTACAAGGTCACTCCACTTATTCTGTCAATTCAACTGAATGGGGTTTTATTTTTTAATTCTCATAACAGGGTTTTGATAGCGCACCAGATATGAGATAATGTCAGTCTTCAGTTTTCTTGACCCATTATGAACAATTGGAAGTGCTGAATGTTTTGCAAGGCCACATTAGAGGCTAATTAAACGTCGACCCCATTCGCCTGGAGGCTTCTTGCCCAAAGGATATGACTGAGAATGTTGATTGCCATAATGTTGAATGATGTTTGCTTCATGATCATTTTAACTGAGACCGAATTGTTAGTTGCAGACATCTTAAATCAAAATTTAAATTCACAATAGTGCAAATTGCAATCAAGTTTTAATTAGTCCAGAGCACTGGTTTGCAGATTCAGTAATATAACTTCTACATCACTATACCATGTTTATAAATTATCATCTGTTTAAGCTATGCTGACCATATACTGTCAGTGAACCTCTGGTATTGCTGATGCCAAAATGAAACAGTATTCAACCAGCGGAAGTTGGAGATGAGAGGGGGTTTTAATTCATCATTCATTTATATGGTTGAAATGCTGCTGATATTTGAAGGACACCAAGTTGGCTGTTCAAACACACACACACAGTTGATCGATAACTCACTTTAAAATAAAGGGCATAACTTATGTGCTAATGTGAAATTAATGCAGAATAACTCCATTCCACTCTTCTTTCCGAGGCTTTCTACACTTGTCCCAACAAAACTCCAAGCGAACTTCAAGAAAGCGCCCCTCTTCTTTCGATCATTATCCCTGCTTCCATTTCTTGGACACCAGGCACTGGTAATATTTCCGATGTAATCAGTTAATTCTTCTCTGGAATCATAACACAAAGTGCTGGTGGAACTCAGACAGTCAGGCAGCATCTGGGGAGGAAATGGACAGCCAGCTTTTTGGGTCGGAACCCTTTTTCAGATTAACCCGAAATGCCATTCCTTCCCCATGTGCTGCCTGACCAGCTAAGTTCCTTCAGCACTTTGTGCTTCACCCAAGATTCCATCATCTGCAGGTTCTTGTATCTCCTGCAGAAGTTATAGCATAGCATTAATCACAAACACCATTCATTGCCTTGTGGATTGGTTTGACTAAGGAGGTTGAAAAATATATATTTCAGTCCTTTTCCTTTAATTGACCTGTGTTTTTAATTGCTTTTCGTCCTTTCCAGCCATGATGTGCAATTGTGGATGAGGTAGGTCTATTTTGTTGCATTGGACAGCACAATCATGTTGTGCAGAGGGCAGACTGGATGGGCTGGAAGTCCTGTCTCTTATTTTCAAGTGCCTGGATGTAACTCACCTTGTAATCTGAAGGTTCCTCAAACGCTTGTGCTGAACCACATGCAGGTATGTGTCCTGCAGTCTACATTCTTGTCTGGGTTCACTGGTGAGTGGACACCAAATGTCTCCAGTGATGATGGATCTGGATTGATTTTCATTCTTTGCTCCTCTCCTTTCTCCAAAAAAAAGGAAAAATACCAGGGGAAACTCAAAGGGCAAGCTGCTGCACAGTCCAACGGTGGAAACAGTGGACTGATAAAGCTGGAGGCAGAAACTGGCCTCAAACAACAGGCACAGGAATAAACAAAGATACTGGAGATTGACTGTAATTGAGGATTGTGTGGAGGTGGTACATCTACATCTTAAGAAAGTCATGACCACAGACAGGGTGTAGAAATTTACCAGAATGATATTAGGGATAAAGGATTTTCAAATTCAGAGATACTGGAATTGTTCTTTCAGTTTAGCAGACTACTGCAAATTTTATTCTGAGTAAATAAACAGAAACCTTTGTCACTGCCTCTGGCAGAAGGATCAGTCTCCAGAGGAAGTAGATTTCAAATAATGGTAAAATAATGGGTGGGTGGGATTTTTGTCACGTGCTAATAGACTGCCTGATAGGTGCTGGGAATAGATTTGATGACTTGCAAAGGACAAACTGGAAAAAAGTTGAACTGGAAAAGATTGCAGGGTATGGGTAGGAATAAAATAAAGAGACTGTGGGTAACTCTCTTAAAGTATTGGTACAGTGTGCTGAATGATCCCATACTGTATGATTTGATGACCTTTCTCCCAAGCTTTACCTAATACATTTTGGGTGGCCATGTGGCTAGGTTACTTTAGGATTTCATCTCTTGGGAATCCATGCTTCATTGGTAATTCCAGTATCTATTTCTATCCTTGATAATTTTCTCCTTAAAGCATTGAAATCTGTGCGTTGATGGTACTGCAGACTTAACATCACGGAGCCCGCAATCCCTTTGCCAGAGATCGACCTCTGGGCTCTACCGCGGGAGCCTGCGGACTTTAACATCGTGGAGCTCGCGGGAGCTTCGATCGGCCCGACATGGGAGCTTTGATCGCCCCAACGCGGGTGCTTCGATCGCCCCGACGCGGGAGAATAAAGAGAAAGAAGATTGGACTTTATTGCCTCCCATCACAGTGAGGAACGTGGGGAATTTGCTGTGGTGGATGCTTATGTTAACTTTTATGTAGTTGTGTGTCTTGTTGCTTTTTTGTAGTATGGCTGGATGGTAATTCGAATTTCACTGTACCTTAATTTGTACATGTGACAATAAACTGACCTTGACACCTTAAAACCTTGGAAACGAGAGAAGGTAGATACAAAATGCTAGAGTAACTCAGCGGGAAAGGCAGCATCTCTGGAGAGAAGAAATAGGTGACGTTTCGGGTCGTGAACCTTCTTCAGACTGATGTCAAGGGAGTGGGTGGTACAGAGATAAAATGTAGTCAGAATCAGCAAGACTGGAATGAGAACTGGGAAGGAGAAGGGGATGGAGAGAGAGAGAGAGGGAAAGCAAGGGCTACTTGAAGTTAGAGAAGTCAATGTTCATACTGCTGGAGTGCAAGCTACCCAAGGAAAATATGAGGTGCTGTTCCTCCAATTTGCGCTGGGCCTCACTCTGACAATGGAGGAGGCCCAGGACAGAAAGGTCAGTGGAGGAACGGGAGGGGGAGTTAAACGAGAGATATAGATGATGATGTAGAGAGATAAAGAACAATGAATGAATGAAAGAGGCTCAGTTAGAGATATGACATAGTGGGGATTACAGAGACGTGGCTGCAGCGGGATCAGGACTGGGAAATGAATATTCAGGGTTATACGTCCTATAGAAAGGACAGGCAGGTGGGCAGAGGAGGTGGGGTAGCTCTGTTGTTGAGGGATGAAATGCAGTCCCTTGCGAGGGATGACATGGGGACTGACGATGTAGAGTTACTGTGGATAGAGTTGAGGAATTGTAAAGGTAAGAAGACACTAATGGAAGTTATCTACAGACCTCCAAACAGTAGCCTGGATATAGGGTATAAGTTACAGTAGTTAAAATTGGCATGTAACAAAGATAATGCCACTGTGGTTATGGAGGATTTCAATATGCAGGTAGACTGGGAAAATCAGGTTGGTTCTGGACCCCAAGAAAGGGAGTTTGTAGAGTGCCTCTGAGATGAATTCTTAGAGCAGCTTGTACTAGAGTCTACCAGAGAGAAGGCAATTCTGGATTTAGTGTTGTCCAATGAACCAGATTTAATAAGGGAACTCAAGGTAAAGGAACCGCTTGGAGGTAGTGACCATAATATGATTAGTTGTAATCTACAATTTGAGAGGGAGAAAGTTAAACCAGGAATGTCAGTGTTGCAGCTGAACGAAGGGGACTTTAAAGGCATGAGAGAGGAGCTGGCCAAGGTTGAATGGAAAAGGATCCTAGCAGTAATGACGGTGGAACAGCAATGGCAGGAATTTCTGGGCATAATCCAGAAGATGCAAAATTATTTCATTCCAAAGAGGAAGAAAGATACTAGGGGGAGTAAGAGGCAACCGTGGCTGACAAAGGAAGTTAGGGATGGAATAAAACTAAAAGAAAAGATGTATAACATAGCAAAGAGTAGTGGGAAGCCAGAGGATTGGGCAACTTTCAAAGGACAACAGAAGGTAGCAAAAAGGGCAATACGGACGGAAAAAATGAGGTACGAAGCGAAGCTGGCCAAGAAAATAAAGGACAGTCACAGCTTCTTTAGGTATGTTAAGAGAAAAAGATAAGTAAAGACAAATGTGGGTCCCTTGAAGGCAGAAATGGGTGAAATTATTATGGGTGACAAGGAAATGGCGGAAGAGTTGAACAGATACTTCGGATCTGTCTTCACTAAGCAAAGAGTCGGAATAAACGGGTCCTTTTCAGAATGGCAGGAAGTGGCGAGTGGAATGCCACAAAGTTCGGTGCTGGGGCTGCAACTATTTACAATGATTTGGATGATGGAATTAGAAGTAACACTGGAAAGTTTGCAGATGACACAAAGCTGGGTGGCTGTGTGAACTGCAAAGAGGATGTTAGGAGGTTGCAGGGTGACTTGGACAGGTTGAGTGAGTGGGCAGATGTATGGTGGATGCAGTATAACGTAGATAAATGTGAGGTTATCCACTTTGGCGGCAAAAACAAGGAGGCAGATTATTATTCAATGGTGTCAGATTAGGTAAAGGGGAGGTGCAACGAGACCTGGGTGTCCTAGTGCACCAGTCACTGAAGGTAAGGGTGCAGGTACAGCAGGCAGTGAAGAAAGCTAATGGCATGTTGGCCGTCATAACGAGAGGATTTGAGTATCGGAGCAGAGGTCCTTCTGCAGTTGTACAGGGCCCTGGTGAGATCACATCTGGAGTATTGTGTACAGTTTTGGTCTCCTAATTTGAGGAAGGACGTCCTTGCTATTGAGGCAGGGCAGTGTAGGTTCACCAGGTTAATCCCTGGGATGGTGGGACTGTCATATGAGGAAAGATTAGAAAGACTGGGCTTGTATTCACTGGAGTTTAGAAGGATGAGAGGGGATCTTATAGAGACGTATAAAATTATAAAAGGACTGGACAAGCTAGAAGCAGGAAAAATGTTCCCAAATGTTGGGGGAGTCCAGAACCACGGGCCACAGTATAAGAATAAAGGGGAGTCCATTTAAAACTGAGGTGAGAAGAAAGTTTTTCACCCAGAGTTGTGAATTTGTGCAGTTGCTTCTGAGAGTGTGCGAGTGTATGAGAACATGTCAGAGAGCTGCAGAGATCAAGTTTATAGTGAGTCTTGGTGAATTAGTTGTTAGAGATGCACAGAAGCAGGTCCTTCAACCCTCCGATTCCGCATCAAGAACCCATTTTTACACTAATCTTACCCTAACCCATTTTATTCTTTCCACATTCCCATTAACTACCTCAGATTCTACTGTTCAATTAAACACTAGGTCCAATTTACAGTGGCCAAGTAACCCACATGTTTCCTGGGATGTGAAAGGAAACCCAGAGTGCCTAGGAGAAATCCACTAGGTCATAGGGAGAACATACAAACTCCACATTGTACAAACTCTATATCAAGGGCCGGACTGAAGGCAGAGTACTGAGGTTGCACGATAGCGCTCTACTAACAGTGTCATTGTGCCACCCCGAGCTTGGGTTAAAACATGCAATACAAGGCAAAGGATTAGCATGGGCTCAGCTCAGTCAGTTAGGTTATAATTCACTTTCCTAGGTTGGCTGTGTTCGAGTGAATCAACAAATTCTGGGAGAAGTCATTCTGATTACAAAGTGCAATGTTGAAGAGCACACCTGTTCATAAAAGCAAACTATAAGGCAATAAAAAATGCAAACAGCTCCGAAACACTACAATATAATGCATAACATAAGGTCACAGAAACACAACGAGATCCAAATGTATGCTGAAACATGTAAAAATAAACACATCAGCATGTAAAATAGTCGCAGCACAATACAAATGTAATGAACTACTCACATTGCAGACCAACATGGAGGCATTGCATCTGGCAAAAATATGCAACCGACCATTCAACTCATGACAGGTCCTGGATTTGACACATTAACTGACTCTCTCAGGAATGATCCTCGACTTGAAACATTAATCTTTTCTCTTTTCCCACGTACTGCCTGACCTATTTCCAGCATTTTCTGATTTTTGTATCATTCAAATAAATACATGCACTCGCATATTCATACAGTAATGCTCAATGCGGGGCACATTCATACAGAATGCTGGATTTCAATTTTAGGTACAGATGCGAGAATATGATTTGCAATCATTTCACACACTGGAAACCTCAGGCTTGAGAAAGTAATAAATTATCAACATGAATTTTCCCTTGAGTTTCCAGATGCTCCACCACTAAATACAGAACAGATATGGGCATGTCCACCTCCATTCCTGACTAATTCACCACAAGCAAGAACAACCAGCAGTTCAAGAAAGCCCAACTCTATATTTGGAGCACTGAGGGAGGGGGAAAATAACTTCAGGAGCTATCATAAGACCTAATACCACACATTCTTTCCTTTGCTCACCTTGCCTTGCCTGGCTCATCAGAGAGTGGCCAGAGAAGTACCTGATTGATTAGATTCTTCTTGATGTCATCCTTCTAACCTCTTCAAATTGATTTTTCTTTCTCCAAAAGACATTCCCTTAATTTTGTCATCAGATTAGTCTTCTAATTCCTAGATAATCCTTTGTGCATTTGCAACTGGAAAGGTGATTATGTCTTCAGTTGTGTTAAGTATGAGAATCAATGAAATAACTACCAGAAATTCCCAATAGCAATCACAAGCCAAATACATATCTTGTATCTTGTGGTCATCACTTCCGAAGAGTCCACCAGGGACTATACTGGAAGTATCCTAAAGGCACTAGGGACATTTATGAGGGATCTTCACCATCACACCAGGAGCTCCCCTCATATGCACAGTTCCTTTTCAGGCCCAGGTATGGCATCTAACTGGTCATGAGTGTAGACAGATCCCAGGGATAGTTTAGGATTGTTATTCCACTCCGTCTCTCCCTACACACTCAGGTCTGGAGGAAAGGCCTGACCAAATGCTCATTACACGGGAAGATATAGAGAGTACATTCAATATCAAGCCTGCACCAAGGAGGGAGTGTGAAGAATGTCTTGCTCAAGGGCTGCTAGCAGTCTGGCTGTCAAGAACATTCATATTATGTTTGTGGAATTCTGCTGGTTTCTGGCTGTGAATTCCATATACCAGATTAGGCTACCCAGAAGTACCTGAAAAGATGCCAAAATAAATGTAAAATCTAATAAAATGCTGCCAACTGTCAAAAATACAAATCAATATGCTGTTGCAGTTAGGTAAAGCTCTGGTTAGACCTTTCAGAGTGCAGCCTTCAGTTTCAGGGAGGGACGGAACACCCCTGGAGCTGGTGAGTCCTCAGGGTAATACCAGGGTTACAAGGAATTAAAGCAAGAGAACAGTCTGCAATGTTTTGGTAACAAACATTTAAGGCATAAACTCGTTTGCATGTTTAAAGGAACTGCCATGATAAATGGTAAAAAAACATTTACTTTAATGGATGGCAAAGACGGGATAATTTAAGTAAAAGATCAATTACTGAACATTATCAAGTTTGACAAGCAAGTCGACTCCTACTCCTATTCATTAAAAGAACAATGGGCAAGGGAGTGATGTGTCATCTAGGGATTAAGGCCCATGTTTACCTATCTGTCAACTGACCTGTTGTTTGTTGCTTTGGTGGTATCACAGTCACAGTGACGTTGTCGTTACTCTTTTGCCCAATGGTGTCAGTGACTGCCAATTGAATCACATATATTCCTTCTCGTAAACCACTCAACTTCAACATCCCAGGCTGTGGAGGCTGAAAGTGAAGCAAAAAATATAATCGCAAGCTACATTTGTCAACCGGGATGTTAAAATGATTCCCTGTCTATGCCTATGAAAGATTTCTCAGGAAATTCTCCCAGAATCCCACCAAACCCCATCCCTTATCCAGCACCACCGTCCAAGTATCAATCAATTAGACTATTCATTTATATTGTTTCTCTGTGTTTAGATTGACTGACCCACCCCAAACAAATGATACAATGTTTGTGTAAGTTGGGATGGTATGGGATTTGGAGGTGATGATGTTCCCATGTACTTGCAGCCCTGGTCCAGTAAGGAAGTAGCATTTCAATTGGTGGCTGAGATGTCATGGATGATGATTGAAGGTGGTAGTTTTAAGTGACATGGTTCTAAATGGAAGAAGGGACTCAAATTAACGATGCCATGGAAGGAAATCTAACTGCAACTACAGCATTATCACCAGAACTAATGTAATGCAAGTGGGTGAAAGGACAAAGCATTGAAAGAGTCTTTTGTAATCTTGTGGCTCCTAATCTAAAGGGACAAATATTAGTTGGAACACAGAAGACTCAACTTATCTGCTTCTAAATAGTGCCATAGGATCGTTAATGTTGATCTGAAAAAGAAGGTACCTTGATTTCATGGCAAAATCTAAAAGATGGCAGCCCTGACCTTGCAGCACTCCTTGAGTACATGCATCTCACTCTAGAATTTATTTTCGGGTGAATGAAGTGGGATTTCGACTTTCTTACTCAGTTGTGGGAGCCACTCACTGAGCCAACTATTGCCAAATTTGGCAAAGCCAAGTAAAACACACAATTCTACTTCACTTTACATCTTATGGTGCACGGGTTTTTCCTTTAAAATTCTTTGTTAAGCTTTCTGTTAATACTCTCACTTTCGCAAAACTGCACCATGTGCTTCCCAAGTTTGCATTTCAGATTTTGTTCTGATAATCACACCACAGAATGCATTTGTTTTATGTAATGATTAAACAGTTCAACTGAAGTTTGCAAAATATTTCCCCAATAGTTTTGTAATCGCTAACTGCTCAGAGGGCAGTCTTGAGGAACTGTTCAAGGACTTTCTGAAAATAGTATGCTGCTGGGATTTATATTCCGCATTAAGTAAAAAATAACAGCAGCTTTTATATTCATATAGTATCACTAAGAGAACTTTGTGCCCAGCCAAGCGCTAGTCCATGAAATCAGGATGGTAAAGATTAGACCTCAGAGGGAGAAGTTAGAAATTAATGCTGAGAAGAGCATCGACCAGTGCAGTGATGAATAGGATACATTTTGGACAAGTGGCGAAGTTGGACTTTCAATCACATATATGATGCATTCTTTACTCGATACCCTTCCCTAACACTGGAGCAGTGTCAAATTACTGGATAAGGCTTCATTGAAACCTAAACGTGATTGTTAAAAAGTCAACAAGGTGAAAAAACTGAGAGTGTTTGGTAAAAGAAACACTGGTTAGCTGCATATGATCAGGTGAGATTCTGGACATTACAATAAAATCACTGGAGACACAAAGCAAATGTATGTCCAAAGGATCAACTATCATTGGCCAGCATTGAGTTTCAGTCATTAGTGTGTACTATCTCAGCAAGAGTCTTTCAATTGGGGCATGTCAGTCAAAGATATCTATTTAGGGAAAAGGAAAATGTTTATTGGTCAACATTGCGAGGGAGCATTATGGAGTTTATTCGCATACAGCACATATGCAATAATACTTTTAGAATTCTATGTATCTACTGTTCCAATATTGGATTACTTAACTTCTACCTTACAGTTCTATATATTCTAGAGTGTGACAGTGAAAACCAACATTGAGGATTTGAAATACACATAGACAATAGACAATAGGTGCAGGAGGAGGCCATTCGGCCCTTTGAGCCAGCACCGCCATTCAATGTGATCATGGCTGATCATTCTCAATCAGTACCCCGTTCCTGCCTTCTCCCCATACCCCCTGACTCCGCTACCCTTAAGAGCTCTATCCAGCTCTCTCTTGAATGCATTCAGAGAATTGGCCTCCACTGCCTTCTGAGGCAGAGAATTCCACAGATTCACAACTCTCTGACTGAAAAAGTTTTTCCTCATCTCAGTTCTAAATTGCCTACCCCTTATTCTTAAACTGTGGCCCCTTGTTCTGGACTCCCCCAACATTGGGAACATGTTTCCTGCCTCTAACGTGTCCAACCCCTTAATAATCTTATACGTTTCGATAAGATGGAAAGCCATATCTGTGACCAATTTAAAATTGTCTCAATCCAATTGTCTCTTTGCAGCAAATGACACCATCACCAACAAGACCTCTTGCAGTACTCACAACTAATAATGAGGTTAGGATAAAAATATACACTATCACAGGCTGCAGGACACCAGGAACTTCTGGGTTCCTCACAATACTTTCTTGGTTCTTAACCACTGATATACCTTACAGAGATTTAATGTGTTATTCCAAAGTCTATATTATCGCTATTCCAAGGAAATGTTTTCAACAAGAACTTGCAGATTTCAATCACTTGAACCTCTTGTCTGAAAGATTCATGGAGGGAATGCAGCAGAGATGGATGGGGAAATATAGTGAACTGTTTCTTCAAAAGTAAAATACCTTCATGTTGACCAATGGATCGCCTTCCAATAAGGTCCATTCATAACGAACAATCCCTCGATCGTCGGTACTGCCTCTTCCGTCCAGCAAGACCCAGTCAGTGGGAAGCAACAAGTTTACATCTTGACCTGCATCACTGTGAGGGGCTTCATCATTCCCTGGAGACAAAAAGCAAAATAAAGAAATCATCTTGCCATCTAAAGAATCAGTCAGTGCATCAGATGAGGCGTGCATCAAACATGCCTAAAGGAGTGAACTGCAAAAGACTCTGAAAATCAGATGGATCAGCCACAATTTGAAACATTTTCAATCCCAAGTCAGAATTCAAGTCACATTCAGAGAGCCAAACATAATCTAGGTTGATACTGGCGAAGAACTGAGTGATCACCATACCAATGGGAGGTAACTTTTTTGAAAAAGCTGAAGTTCTTTAAATCTAACATGGCAAAATTTTCAATGGATATATTACATATCAATGGATAGTTTTAAGGCTGAGATAGATAGATTATTGATTAGTATGGGTGTCAGGGGTTATGGCGAGCAGGCAGAAGAATGGGGTTAGGAGGGAGAGATAGATCAGCCATGATTGAATGGCGGAGTAGACTTGATGGGCCGAATAGCCTGGTTCTGTTCCTATTACATGACCTAATGACAAAGAATATCTGAGTTCTGGGGTTCTCAGGGGTGCATTTGGCCATGCAAATATTTATTTCTGAACCTATATTGCTAAACAAATATCTTGCTTATCTCATTGCTTTTAAAGGAGTATATTAAAACTCTGATAATTTGGACATCCCAAAAGTTCAGTACCTGGCTCATCAGCAAACATTTCCTGCACTCTCCCAAGACTTTCAAGGGTTCTGGTCCCTGCACTCCAATGAAACTGACCAGGTTTAATGATGAATTTATAATCATACTGTGTGACATCATAAAAAAACTAATTACACGTGTGCTTGGGAATAAATATAAACAGTATCTCACGTTCAGAAAATCTGTTAGTCAGCACTACCAAGTCCTGCATGTGCCAGATTAAAATTTGACTGCATTCAAGGTTTGAATTGCTCTGCAATTATCACAAGATGTCCCTAGTTTTACACTCCAAACTCTTTCAAAATAAAGGCCATCATTTCATGTGGCTTATTATTTACTTGTTATACCTGCCTGCTAGCACCCAGTATTTCAGTTATGAAGACAAATAGATGCCTCTGAATAGTACGTTTAATATTCTCCCTCCACTTAAATATTCTGCTTTTCTATTCCTACTAAAGTAAAATAATTACATTTCCTTACAGCATACTCCATCCACCATTAAAAAAATCTGGTAACTGAACATCCTTTTGTAAACTCATTAAAATTTGTTGTTTTAATATTTTTGCATTGCCAGTAAATATGGCTACAATGCACTCAGCCCTTTCATCAAAGCCATTAATATAGATTGTAAATGGTTGTGCCCCAGGACGGATCCCAACAGTTTCCACTAGTCATGGCCTGACAATCTTAAAATTATGTGTATTTATCTTGACTCTGTTTTAGTCTTCCTGACACTATTTCTCCAAAGCAATGAGCTCCAACCTTCTATTGTGAGCTTTTACGTCAAATTTATCAAAAGCTTTCTGAAAATCCAAATACATTTCATCTGCTGGCCTCTTTCCATTCAATCTTGTTATGTCCTTGAAGAACCCAAATAAATTTGTCAAACTTGATCTCCCTTCAAAATGGTTGATTCTGCCTGATTGTATAGTTATAAAGTTGTTCTGTTTCTTTTCCATAATGAATTTCAGTATTTTCCCCTTGTAGATTTCTGCTTTCTGTTTCCTTACTTTATTATCATTAAATAGGCACAGTCATGATCTGCAGGGGCATTTTGAGTTCTTGAAAATTTTGAAAGATCACAACCATTGTGTTATTATGTCTGCAGCCAATACATTTAATACCCTCCGATGAAGGCTACCAGATTCAAGGAAACAGCATTAGTCCCATTAAGTTTTCCTGATATCCCATCTCTCGCAATTGAGACCCTTGATTTTTTTCCCTCCATTTTGCTCCCAAAGTTTATTTTTATTGAGGTCACGGGGTGATATTATAGAAGTGCAGGGTGAAAGGATGGATGTAGAGAGTCTTTTTCCCGGCATAGGGGAATCAATAACTAGAGGGCTCAGGTGTCAGGTGAAAGGGGAAAGATTTAATAGCAACCTGAGGGGCAACATTTTCCACATGTAGGGTGTCAGTAGACAGAATGAGCTGCTAGAGGAAGTAGTTGAGGCAGGTAAATAACATCATTTAAAAGACATTTGGCCAGGTACATGGATAGGAGAGGCTTGGAGGAATACAAGATAAATGTAGGCAAAGGGGACTAACTTAGATGGGGCATCTTGGTTGGTATGGACAAGTTGTACCGAAGGGGGTGTTTGCATGTTGTATGACTCTATGACATTACAAGCATCTGCATTTTTATGTTGGTTTTCCCTGGATCACAGCTGTGACACTCATGAATCAGTCCAAATGTCTGCACTGTCACCCAGGTCAGCTATTTGAATTAGGGTTATTTTGTAGCGTGACTTTACCCCAATTCTGATAGAGTCTTCGACCTGAAAGGTCAACTGCCTCTCCTTCCACAAATACTGCCTAATCAATCACTGAGTGTTTCCAGCATTTTCAGATTTTATTTGTACCCTATCTCAGTTATTTGCCACTCTCTCTTAACATGACTGTCCTAAAGCGGTTTTCATCAGCCAACTTGCAGTAACTGAAAACAAATTAAAACCGCAGAAGCTGAAAATAAAGAGAAAAAAATATGGCAAGCAATCATCAGGCCAGGCAGCTGGTTCAATGCAGTGCAGTCTGTTCAATCGCCACCCGAAAGCACGTTATAAGCAATGATTTAATTAAAAACAAAACACATTTCCCATCTGTTTTAACCCCCCCCCCCCAATCCCCCCATCTCCGTCCTATCACCCTCTGAGGGATCGACCCAACACCAGCCACTTGTGAGTCACCCAGGTTACCCAACACAAGGCACAGACACCCCATCCTGATCCAAGTCCCACTCCCTCCCCTCTGTCTCTTCGCTGCCCTCAATGCCCAAGTTCAAGTTTGTGCTTCACTGCCCTCCAGCATCCCTTCAGTGACACTGGGGCGCCTTTGGACGAGACCTGTCTTTTTTAACCCAAAAAATAACTTTAACCAATTATTTACAACAATAATATTTACAACACCATCAATACCAACACACCCATCACCAAATACAAATATTTTCGAATACCAAATATCCTAAATATTAAATAACTATTTTACAACCCTTATCAAGGATACAGTGAACCAATCTGGACGAGGAGAACCGTTAACGGCTGCGGCGCGCGGGCCTTACGGTTGCCATGGCGACGCGGCTCCGGGGACCGGCTGCCGTTGAGGTGCCGAGAGAAGCTGTTGTAGCCCCGGTGCGGAGAGAAGCGGCAGACGTCGCGGCCCCGGTAGGTGCAGTTGAACAGGTAGCAGCTGAGGGCGTCCGAGTTCTTGGGCCTGGGATTTAGGTCCCGGCCATGGTCCCAGACCGGCACTCCGCCTCCTCCTCCTCCTCCTCCTCCTCCTGCGGCGTTGGCGGCAGCTCGCTCGACCACGGCCGCCGTGCAGCCGGGCAGGCCGCAGCAAGCTCGCAAACATTGCACCGGGCTGCTGACCCCGGCCGGGGCGCGCAAGAAGGCGGCGCCGGCATTCAGCGAGTCCCGGGTGCGGATGATGTAGTCCTGCTTCAGGCTGAAGGCTGCGTCGCAGGTGCCCGACGCCTCGGGCTGCCAGGCTTCGTGAAGCTGCTGACGGAACTGGTCGAGGATCAGCGTCCCTGGTCCTGCCACCGCCGCCGTGATCCGCAGCCATACGCCGAGCGCCAGGAGTCGGCCGGCCAACACCGGTGCTCCGGGCATGGTGGGTGGGCAGGGACAGGCGGTGGGAGACCAGGCTCAGCGGCTCATGATGCTCCGGCTGCCGAGCTCAAGCGGGCGGGGAGACAAATCCCGTCTGCGAACACTGACACTCAGTTTCCTCGGGAGCCGCGTAGCATACACTTGGGAGGATGGGAGGGAGTACAATCGAAAGAAAGAGCAGAGGGAGGTAGGTAGCAGTGATTCAGGAAAGAGGGAGGTAGGTAGCAGTGATTCAGGAAAGAGGGAGGGATCAGAGATGGAAGGTGGTTGGGGGTTGGGGGGGAGATGATGGGGGAGTGTGTATAGATAGAAGGAAGGAGTGATCAGAGATAGAAGATTTTTTCCAAAAATAAACGTTATTCAGAATAAAAAATACCTATCCAAAACAATAACTGCAAAAACTCTTCAGACTTTCTCAACGTCTATACATTCATTAGTGTTATACACAGTAGTGTTCGCACCTATCTTTAAACACAACAAAACACCCTTGCCACTCATGTGGCTCAATGGGGTGGTATCCCCTTATTTGAGGGGTGTCCACAGCAGTCTCTGCCCCTCAATGTCAGTGGCGGAAGGATCACCTAAACTGTTGTCCTCCCTCACAGAGCCTTGACATTGGTTGCACCAAGCTTCATTGCATCTTTCAAGCATGAATTCCTAAGGTCTGGAATGGGCCAGTCTGCAACATCCTCTCAGAGACATCTCGCCGTTCTGGGAAGCCAACCAGTTTCGGGCAGACCAAAGAGCATCTGTCACTGAGTTGATGATATTCCAGTGGCAATTGATGTCCGTCTCTGAATATGTCCCAGGGAACAGCATGGAAATCAAAGAATCCTCTGTTATGGAGCTGTTTGGGATGAACTGTGACAAGGACCCTTGCATTATTCCAGACTCTGTTAGCAAATCCACACTTGAAGAGGTGGGCAACTGTCCCCTCTTGTGCGCATTGGTAGTTAGATTCTGACAGTACACAAAGGATCTGACTGGGAGGCAAGCGAGGTCTTGGTGCTTGTTAGTGAGTCTTGTGATGAGGTATTTCACCAGACAAACAGGCAGTCAACTCAGGAAACCACACTACAGAATCCATCGAGATGTCATCCTGCAGTGCCTGCAGGATGTTCCGTGCTGACCACTGCCGATAGAATTGTAGTCAAAGGAGTTGGTCTGGAAGAAATCTTCCACAAAGGACAGGTGGTGCAGCGGTGTCCAGCTCACTGGCCCATCCTTCACAACACTGGGGACAAGTGGAACTTCAGCAGGTAATGACATAGTGCCTACGTGATTTGCCTCTACACACAGCCTGATGCAGTCAGACTTGAAGGTATCCATCAGGTTGACGGCGATGTTGGGCACAATTTTGCCCCTGTTGTCTGCTGACTTGTGCATCATGACCCATCTGACCTGCTCCATTATTGATCGTCAATGAACTGGAAGACGGCCCGGGTGATCGCAGGGGCAGAAGTGCCGGGGCGGGCCACACCTGCTCCAAGTATAGTAGCTCTAAGAGCACGTCACACCTGATGACCAAATCTTTCACAATTATCGAGGGAACACTAGTTTTTGCTTGACATTGGCTATCTGCTCCAGTCAATTCTTATTGCACACCTCGGCACCTCCAAACCAGATCCCCAGCACTTTCACGTAGCCAGACCCAATGGTGAATGAGATGGAAGATCAGTTGGGCCAGTTAGAGTCATAGAATCATAGAGTGATATAGTGTGGAAACAGGTCTTTCCACCCTACTTGCCCACACCGGCCAACAATGTCCCAGCTACACTGGTCCCACTTCCTTGCGCTTGGTCCATATCCCTTCAAACCTGTCCTATCCATGTACCTGTCTGTTTCTTAAACGATGGGATAGTCCTAGCCTCAACTACCTCCTTAGCAGCTTGTTCCGTACACCCACCACCCTTTGTGTGGAAATGATATCCCCGGATTCCTATTAAATCTTTTCCCCTTCACCTTGAACATATGTCCCCTGGTCCTCGATTCCCCTACTCTGGGCAAGAGACACTGTGCATCTACCCTATTGCTGATGAACATGACCGTGCTCTTCCTGTGGTTAACTCTAGCTCCTGATGCTAACTCAAATTGATCCTGATGCTGATCAATCTGCAGACCAACCGTGGATCCGAGCAAAAGACGGAAACATCATCAATGTATAGGGAGGTTTTGATCTGAGTGCTCCTACTGCTTGGGACCCCATTTATGTTCTCATCCCTCCTGATGAATTCAGCAAACATATATGCAGCAAACAGACAAGACATGGAAGAGTGGGCAACCCTCCATGACTCCAGATCTGATGGGGAAGCTATCCATTTCACATCTATTGATTTGGATTGCACTACAGGTAATAGGAGGGATAAACTTAAGAGATGGAAAGAAGATCAGATATTCAAGTTACGACAAAGGGTTCAGATATTGAATTATGAGAGAAGGGAGAGTGAGCAAATGGCAGAGGGAGTAGCGTTTGAAATTATGATGAAGGAACCAGAGGTTGGGATAGGGAGAAGAGACCGAACAGGTGGAAGGAGGGAGATTACTCAGAGCTCAGACATGGAGCCAGACAGCACAGAAATTATCCTTTCTGTGGCAACCATCAAATACTAATCCTATTTACCAGCATTTGTTCCAAAGTCTGCAATGCCTTGGTGATTCAAGTCCTCATCCAGATACTTCTTAAATATTGTGAGAGTACTTACCCCCATTACCTTGGCCCTGGTTCCGTTCACTGGTAGGTAATCAGGGAGTGTGTAGTGGACATATGAGAAAGATTGGGTTACAGAGAAATACGTGGAGGAATACATGGTGGAATAAGTTGGCTGCCTCAGTGCCATTGAGCCAGCCAACTTTGACTGGATAGGCTAAATAGATTCCTACTATATCGCAAGGAAATGTGGATAAAATTAAACATGAGAGACAGTGAGAGCAGATGAATATGTAAAACTAAGGTATGAGGAAGGGAAGACCAGTGAACGAAAGAGGTATTAGAGTTCAAGTTGTCTCACTAATTTGTTTGTTTTTTGAGGAGATGGCAAAGAAGATTGATGAATGTAGGGCAGTGGATGTTGTGTAAAAGGAGTTTAGTAAGGCTTTGGATAAGATTCCTCATGGTATGCTGATATCCAGAAGATTTAGATGCATTGTATTCTTGAAGACTTGTTCATCTGGATTTGAAATTGGCTTATTCATAGAAAACACAGGGCTGTGGTGGAAGGTAGATATTCTGGCTGGAGGTCTGTTGCCAGTGTAGTTCCTCAGGGATCTGTGCAGGGACCTCTGATGTTTATAATATTTATAAATGATTTACACGTAACTATCGATGGGTTAGCAAGTTTTCTAACGACACCAAAATCAGGAATCAAAGCAGTCAACTCTATGTGGAGCCATAGGAGATGGGCAAGGTCCCCAATGAGTATTTCTCCTCTGTATTTACCAAGGAGAAAGACAGTAGGACAGAGGAGTATAAGAAAATAACAGCAGATGCTGGTACAAATCGATTTATTCACAAAATGCTGGAGTAACTCAGCAGGTCGGGCAGCATCTCGGGAGAGAATGAATGGGTGACGTTTCGGGTCGAGACCCTTCTTCAGACCCTTCTTCGGGTCTGAAGAAGGGTCTCGACCCGAAACGTCACCCATTCCTTCTCTCCCGAGATGCTGCCCGACCTGCTGAGTTACTCCAGCATTTTGTGAATAGTAGGATAGAGGAACCTGGGGCAGTCAATTAAAGTGTCTTGAGAGCAGTCAGTGTTACCGTCGAAGAAGTACTGAAGGTACTATCGTGTATGAAGGTGGACACATCTCCAGGGCCTGATCAGATATATCCGAGGACATTGTGGGAAACCAGAGAGGAAATTGTGGGAGCCCTGGTTGAAATTTACGAGTCGTCCTTAAATACAGGAGAGGTGTCAGAAGACTGGAGTGTTGCAAATGTTGTGCCCCTTTTCAAGAAGTGCTGCAGGGAAAATGTTGGGAATATAGACCGGTGAGCTTAACATCTGGAGTTGGAAAGTTACTGGAGAGTGTTCTGATGGATAGATATTTGGACAGACAAAGGCAGATAAGGGATACTCAGCATGGTTTTGTACGTGGGAGGTCGTGTCTCACAAATCTGACTGAATTTTTTGAAGACGTAACCAAAAAGGTTGATGAGGGCAGAGCTGTAGATGTTGTATGCATGCACTTCAGTAAGGCATTCGACAAGGTTCCGCATGGTAGTCTGCTCTGTAAGGTTCGATCGCATGGAATCCAAGCAGAGATAGATGAATGGATAGCCAATTGGCTTCATGGAAGGAAGCAGAGGGTGATGGTGGAAGATTGCTTCTCGGACTGGAGGACTGTGACTAGTGGTGTGCCTCAGGGTTCGGTGCAGGGCTCGTTACTGTTTGTCATCGACATCAATGATTTGGACGTGAACATACAGGGCAAGATTAGCAAGTTTGCTGATGATACAAAAGTGAGTGGTTTTGCAGATAGTGAAGATGGTTGTGAAAGATTGCAGCAGGACCTGGATCGATTGGCCAGGTGGGCTGAGGAATGGTAGATGGTAGAATTTAATACAGAGAAATGTGAGGTGTTGCATTTTGCGATGTCTAACAAGGGCAGGACGTACACAGTGAATGGTTGGCCTCTGGGGAGTGTTGTGGAGCAGAGGGATCTAGGAGGGCAGATGCATGGTTCCTTGAAGGTCGAGTTGTAGGTGGATAAGGTGTTTTAAAAGGCTTTTGGCACATTGGCCTTCATCGATCAGAATATAGAGTATAGAAGTTGGGAGGTCATGTTGCAGTTGTATAAGGCATCGGTGAGATCACATTTAGAATATTGTGTTCAGTTCTGGGCACAAATAGGAAAGATATTATCAAGCTTGGAAGGGTTCAGAGAAGATTTATGAGGATGTTGCCAGGACAGAAGGTGTGAGCTATAGGGAGAGGTTGAGTAGGCTGGGTCTCTATTCCATGGCGACCAGGAGGATGAGGGGCTATCTTATAGAGGTGTACAAAATCATGAGAGGAATAGATCGGATAGATGCACAAGAGTCTCTTGCCCAGAGCAGAGGAATCGAGGCCCAGAGGACATGGGTTCAAGGTGAAGGGGAAAAGATCTAATAGGGATCTGAGGGGTAACTTTTTCACACAAAGGGTGGTGGGTGTATGGCACAAGCTGCCAGGTGAGGTAGTTGAGGCTGGGACTATCCCGACATTTAAGAAACGGTTAGACAGGTACATGGATAGGATGGGTTTGGAGGGATATGGACCAAGTGGAGGCAGGTGGGACTAGTGTAGCTGGGACATGTTGACGGTGTGGGCAAGTTATGCCAAAGTGCCTGTTTCCACACTGTATCACTCTATGATTCTATGACCCAGTAAAATTGAAGGTGTTGCAGACAACGAGGAAGGCTGGCAGACGATACAAAGGCATGTACATTAGCTGCATAAATGGGTGGAGAAATGGCAGATGGAATTTAACCCAAACAAGTACATGGTGTTGTATTGTGAGAGGTTGAATGTAAGGAGAGAGTATACAGTTAATGGCAAGACCCTTAACAGCATTGATGTGCAGAGGGTTCTTGGAGTCCAAGTTCATAGCTCACTAAAAGTGGCAGCGCATACAGATAAGGTGGTAAAGAAACCATATTGCTAGCCTTTATTGCTTATATGAATATAAGAGTCAGAAAGTCATGATGCATCGCTATACGACTTTGGTTAGGCTGCATTTGGAATATTGCCTGTAGTTCTGGTCACTCCTTTACAGGAAAGAGATGGAAGCTGTGAAGAGGGTGCAGAGGAGGTTTTCCAAAATTTTGCCTGGATTACAGTGTTTCAGTGCAGGGAAAGGTTGGTTAGACTTGGATTGTATTCTCCAGAATGTTGGAGTTTGAGGGGAGACTTGATTGAAGTTTATAAAATTATGAGAGGCATAGATAGGGTAAACAGTTAGAACCTTTTCCTAGAGTGGAAATATCTAGCACTAGAGGGCATCACTTTAAGGTGAGAGGCAGAAGGTTTAATGGAGATGTGTGGGACAACTTTTTTACCTAGAGGGTGATGGGGGCCTGGAACACATTGCCAGGGAGGTGGTAGAGGCAGATACGATAGTGACATTTAAGAGCTTTCTGATAGGCACATGGAAGTGCTGGAAATAAAGGGATATGGATTATGAGCAGGCAGATGAGATTAGTTCAGCTGGGCATCGTGTTTGGCACAAACATTGTGGGACGATGGGCCCATTCCTGTGCTGTACTGCTCTATCGTCTATTGTTGTATCTCACAGAATAGAAACATAGAAACATAGAAAATATGTGCAGGAGGAGGCCATTTGGCCCTTTGAGCCAGCACCGCCATTCATTGTGATCATGGCTGATCATCTACAAACATCCAAATAACTTGAGCCTGCCTTCTCCCCATATCCCTTGATTCCACTAGCCCCTAGAGCTCTATCTAACTCTCTTTTAAATCCATCCAGTGAATTGGCCTCCGCTGTCTTCTGTAGCAGAGAATTCCACAAATTCACAACTCTCTGGGTGAAAAAGTTTCTTCTCACCTCAGTTTTAAATGGCCTCCCCTTTATTCTTAGACTGTGTCCCCTGGTTCTGGACTCCCCCAACGTTGGGAATATTTTTCCTGCATCTAGCTTGTCTAGTCCTTTTATAATTTTATACGTCTCTATAAGATCCCCTCTCATCCTTCTAGACCCAAGTGAATATAAGCCTAGTCTTTCCAATCTTCCCTCCATCCCAGGGATTAACCTCGTGAACCTGCGCTGCACTGCCTCAATAGCAAGGACATCCGTCCTCAAGTTAGGAGACCAAAACTGCACACAATACTCCAGATGTGGTCTCACTAGGGCCTATACAACTGTAGAAGGACTTCTTTGCTCCTGTACTCAAATCCTCGTTATGAAGGCCAACACGCCATTAGTTTTCTTCACTGCCTGCTGTACCTGCACGCTTACTTTCAGTGACTGGTGTACAAGGACACCAAGGTCTCGTTGCACTTCCCCTTTACCTAATCTGACACCATTGAGATAATCTGCTTCCTTATTTTTGCCCCCAAAGTGGATAGCCTCACATTTATCTACATTATACTGCATCTGCCATGCATCTGCCCACTCACTCAACCTGTCCAAGTCACTCTGCAACCTATCATCCTCTTCGCAGTTCACACTGCCACCCAGCTTTGTGCCATCCGCAAACTTGCTAGTGTTACTTCTAATTCCATCATCCAAATCATTAATTATATATTGTAAATAGTTGCGGCCCCAGAACTGAGCCTTGCAGCACTCTACTCTCCACTGCCTGACATTCTGAAAAGGACCCGTTTATTCCTACTCCTTGCTTCCTGTCTGCCAACCAATTCTCTATCCATGTCAATACCCTACCCCCAATACCATGTGTTCTAATTGTTTTCACCAACCTCCCGTGTGGTACCTTATCAAAGGCTTTCTGAAAGTCTGGATACACTACATCCACTTGCTCTCCTTCATCCATTTTACTTGTCACGTCTTCAAAAAATTCCAGAAGATTAGTCAATCAGGATTTCCCCTTCATAAATCCATGCTGACTTGGACCCATCCTTTTACCGCTCTCCAAATGCGCTGTTATTACCTCTTTAATAATTGACTCCTGCATCTTCCCCACCACCGATGACAGGCTAACTGGTCTATAACTCCCCATTTTCTCTCTTGCTCCTTTCTTGAAAAATGGGATAACATTAGCTACCCTCCAATCCACAGGAACTGATCCTGAATCTATTGAACATTGGAAAATGATCACCAATGCATCCACGATTTCTTGAGCCACCTCCTTGAGTACCCTGGGATGCAGACCATCAGGCCCTGGGGATTTATCAGCCTTCAGTCCCATCAGTGTACCCAATACTATTTCTCGCCTAATGCAACTTTTTTTCAGTTCCTCTGTCTCCCTTGATCCTCTGTCCACTAGTACATCTGGGAGATTGTTTGTGTCTTCCTTAGTGAAGACAGATCCGAAGTACCTGTTCAACTCTTCCGCCATTTCCTTGTTACCTCTAATAATTTCACCCGTTTCTGCCTTCAAGGGACGCACATTTGTCTTTACTAATCTTTTTCTCTTAACATACCTAAAGAAGCTTTTACTGTCCTTCTTTATATTCTTGGCCAGCTTCGCTTCATACCTCACCTTTTCAGCCCATATTGCCCTTTTTGCTCTCTTCTGTTGTTCTTTGAAAGTTGCCCACTCCTCTGGCTTCCCACTACTCTTTGCTATCTTATACATTTTTTTTTCGTTTTATTCCATCTCGAACTTTCCTTGTCAGCCATGGTTGCCTCTTACTCTCCTTAGAATCTTTCTTCCTCTTTGGAATGAAATGATCCTGCATCTTCTGGATTATGCCCAGACATTCCTGCCATTGATGTTCCACCGTCATTCCTGCTAGGATCCCTTTCCATTCGACCTCTTCTCTCATGCCTTCATAGTCCCCTTTGTTCAACTGGAACACTGACATTCCTGTTTAGGATAGTGGCCAATATCCATTCCAAGCTTACAGACTAGCACAAGAATTTTGACTGCTTTTTCCAATTATGTTTCTCATTGGGACTCTTCCATTTTTCTAGTTTCTCAAAAATATTTGTTCCAATGAAGAGATTTTCCACACTAATGCTTCTGAAATGTTTTCCTTTGTTCGTAAATATGGCTTCCTCGTTACCATGGGTTGACAGGACTCTCAACTGTCTCTGCAACATTTCTTTCATTTTTCGGTTTGCCTTTTCTCCATCCACTCAGGATAAGTAAAGAGTTTCCTTTGTTCTGATCTTCAACTACTTCAGCTTATGCTTTCAATCCATCATTGTAACTTCAACCACCCTTAATAAGATGCTAATGCCAGAATCATCTTCCCTTCCACTCTGGTTTCAAAATTCCAAAGCCACCATTCTCTCCTGGTTTGCCCGTTCATTCTCATCGATAACTATTTCCCTACTCGTAGTACTTTCCATGTAACTGCAGAAGATGCAACACCATTCTTTTACCTCTTCCTTGGCAATGACCAAGGGACCAAACTGTCCTTGATGAATCAGAAATTCACTGCATTTTTCACAGTATTGCATTCTGTGTTCATGATGTGGATTCCTCATATTGGAGAACCAAATGCAAATTGGGTGGCCACTCTCTACTCAGTCCACAAGAGTAACCATAAGCTGCCAATGATCTATATCATCTCAATTCTCCATGCCACCCCAAATATGACCCCTCTGACTTTGTCCTCCTTCACTTTTACAACAAAACCAAACATGAGCTTGACAAACACCACTGTCTTCATTTCAGGCATGTTGCAACCCTGGGGACTGAATATTGAATTAAAGAATTTCAGATAGCCAGCATTTCCTGATAGATTAGTTTTAGTTTATAGATACAGCATGGAAACAAGCCCCCTGGCCCACTGAGTGCGCACTGACCATTGATCATATGTACACTAGTTCCATGTTGTCCCAGTTTCGCATCCTACACTCAAAGTGATTTACAGAAGCCAATTAAACTACAAGCTTGCATGTCTTTGATATGTGTGAGACAATGGAGCATTTCTGTCAGTCTGACTCAAGCTCATCTTTCTCTGTTACATTGCTTCCTGACTTGCCACATATCTGTTGCATTTTCTTTTTTATTGTTTGCTATAACCAAGTGTAATATATGGCATTTCATGTGTAGAGGCCCAAAAATAAACTGTAGGCTGAGCAAGAACTGCACTGACAGAGGTGCCTTTCTTCAGCTGAAACATTAATCCGATGCCTTACCTGTCTGAAGCGACAGAGCAGGCACGGCTGAGGAAGCTGTGTGGGCTGGCGGTGGTGTTGGCAGGTTTGGGGGTCGACATCGGTAGGCGTGATCGAGGAAGCGGTCGGAGGGGGAGCGTCGGCTGACGCCGCCGAGGAAATCGGCAGGTCCATCTGCTAGAACCAAGTTCATTGTAAAGGGGTCTGTAAAAACGGGGATTTACTGTATTGCAAAGAACTATTTTGGCTCTGCCTGCAACCACTTTATTTCGCAATGTGAGGTTAATAATTGGTAAGAATAAAGTTAGTTATGATGAGTGCTACTTATAATGATCTACATTGTTAAGTTGATTAATTAACAATAAGTAAAGTTTAGACTGAATAAATTTGGCATGTCTCAAACTTCGACAGGTGCACCATAGAAAGCATACTGTCGGGTTGCATCACAGCTTGGTTTGGGAACAGCTCTGTCCATGTCTCCAAAAAAATTACAGAGAATTGTGAATTTAGGTCACTTTGCTGTGGAAAATCAGCCAACCTAATCAAACACTAGTCACACTCTGGTCATTCCTTCTTCTACCGTCGGGCAGATGATATAGAAACTTGGAAGCAGCGCCACCAGACTCGGGAACAGCTACTTCAGCTTCTGAACAGTCCTTCTATAAGGCAGGGTACTGTCCAATTCACCTCTTCCCCAGTGCAAATTTTGTTTCTGGAACTGGTGCGCTACAACTGCTGAGAACTATATTCTGCACTCTGTATCTTTTCCTTTGCTTCAGCTATTGTACTTGAGTTTAGCTTGATTGTATCTAGGTACAGTTTTATCTGATTTGATCGGATAGCATGCAAAACAAAGCATTTCACTGTACCTTCGTACAGGTAACAATAATAAACCTAAAACTAAACCAAAATCATATACAGCATGGAGATGTAGGAATGTGTTAATGCTATTTCCTCTCTCAAGACCTCTGATCATTCTGAGATTAGATTTAATCTGTGATCTATTTACATACCCTTTCACCCTCTCCCTTTAAATATTTGGTTAAGGGATAACTATTGATTTTAGATTTTAAATTCATAACTGTTCTAACATCGATTGTTATTTGTAGAAGAGTTCTAAATTTAAGCATTTTGTGCGCAAATGTATGCGGAAGATATTTTTGATGGTGGCCTTTGAGGCCTTGCTCTAATTATTAGGCCTGCTCTTCCAGTCCTTTACCTGCAAATGGCTGAAAGTTTGTTTTCCTTATCAGATCCTGTTAATATTTTGAAAACTTCAATAATATCACTTCTTGTTCAGTCATCTAACGATGAAAAAAAATCCTTGATGAATTCATCATTTTTTAATTCACTCAGCCCATGTACTTTTGTACAGTGTAGAAAGCTAAACCATTTATTTACATAATACTGCGTGCAGAATAATAATGTCTGCAAGTGGGTTAAAGGAGACATAAGTTTTACACACGCTGCTGCTATGCTGTTCGGGCCAATGCCAAAGTTTTATATCAAATAGACCAAGTGGTCCCGTTGGGCCCAAATCTTTCCTGCATTGGTGCAGCACCCTCTCCTCCTCCCCTCCCCCCCTAAATAACCTTGATTATGCTGACACTAATTTGGTGTGCTAAAATTAATTTTAGTTTTAGTTTTTTGTTTAGACTGTACAGAGTTTGCACGGTCTCCCGGTGACATGGGAGTTTTCTCTGGGTGCTCCGGTTTCCTTCCACGTTCCAAAGACGTGCAGGTATGTAGGTATGTGGCTTCTGTAAATTCTCCCCAATGTGGAGGATAGAACTAGTGTACGGACTCGGTGGGTTTCTAAACTAAACTAAACTAAGATACAGCATGGAAACATTACCATGGGCTCACCAAATCCATGCCAACCATTGATCACCTATTCACTAGTTCTGTGTTACGACACTTTTGCATCCTGCATACTATGGGCAATTTACAGAAGCCAATTAACCTACAAACATACACATTCTTAGGATGTGGGAAGAAAGACCAGAACACCTATAGAAAACCCATGTGGTCACAGGGTTTGCACAGACAGGCACTTGTAGTCAGGATTGAACATGGGTCTTTGGTGCTGGAGGTAGCAGCTTTCCTGATGTGCAACTGTGCCAAATTTCTGACCTAAGATACCAGATATTTAGCGGAGGTAAGAAGCAGAACCAAAGCAGAACATGGTAAACCATGCACATAGTGATCCAAAATTTATTGATGTTCAAATTGTGGATAATAGAGTCATAGAGTCATAGAGTCCTATAGCACAGAAAGAGGCCCTTCGGCCCATCATGTCCGTGCCGCCCGTTAGCAAACACAGTCTAATTTTAATCCTATTTTCCCGCATTTGGACCGTAGCCCTGAATGTTGTAGCATTTCAAGTGCCCATCCAAATGCCTCTTAAACGTTGTGAGTGTTTCCGCCTCCACCACCACCCCAGGCAGTGAGTTCCACTCCAACCACCCTCTGGGTGAAAAGGTTATTTCTCACATCCCCCCGAAACCTCCCTCCCCTTACCCTGTATCTATTTCCCCTCGTTGTTGAACCTTCCACCAGTGGAAGAAGTTCCCCGCCATCTACCTTATCTATGCCTCTCATGATCTTGTACACCTCGATCATGTCCCCTCTCAGCCTTCTCTGCTCCAGGGAAAAACAACCCCAGTCTGCTCAGTCTCTCCTCATAGCCGAGGCCCTTCATCCCTGGCAGCATCCTGGTGAATCTCCTCTGAACCCTCTCCAAAGCTATCACATCCTTTCTATAATGTGGTGACCAGAACTGCACACAATACTCCAGCTGTGGCCTCACCAGTGTTCTGTATAATTCCATCATTACCCCCCTACTTTTATATTCGATGCCCCGGCTAATGAAGGCCAGTAACCCATATGCCTTTTTGACCACCCTGTCCACCTGTCCTGCTGCCTTCAAGGACTTATGTACCTGTACTCCAAGGTCCTTCTGTACCCCTGTCTTCCCTAGGGTCCTTCCATTCATGGTGTACTCCCTCTCCAAGTTATTCCTGCCAAAGTGCATCACCTCGCACTTTTCAGGATTAAATTCCATCTGCCACTGCTCCGCCCATCTGACCATCTCATCTATATCTTCCTGCAGCTTGCAGATCCCTTCCTCGCTATTCACCACCCCCCCTAACTTTGTGTCATCTGCAAACTTGCTGATCATGCCCTGTACGTTGACATCCAGGTCATTAATGTAGATTACAAACAGTAAGGGACCCAACACCGATCCCTGCGGCACCCCACTGGACACCGGCCTCCAGTCACAGAAGCAACCTTCTACCATCACCCTCTGCCTTCTGTCACTAAGCCAGTTTTTTTAATCCATTTTGCCAAGGTGCCCTGGATCCTATGGATTAATGTGGTTTATTTAAATGTAGCCACACAAAATAACACATCAGCGAATTGATAATGCTAAAAAAAAAGAATTGCAAGGAGTTGAGGAGATGATTGGAGGCCATGAAGATCTTTGTGTCTATATTTTGGGTTTTGAACCCCAGTTTCAAACTTTAGATTAATCTCACTCCAGGGAAATATATCATTGGCGAGGCTATTTTTGGGTAGAAGCCTTGGAACATGTTTAAAGAACTCTCATGTCTTACACATTTTCTTATTGCATAATGTTTCCAAACATTTGTCAAAAAACGTTGTTTACTCCCGAGTGTGTTAGTGGCTCAGCTCTGAAATTTCACCACTTCACCCTTAGACTTGTTTTATTTTGTGGGTGCCACTGCTGCTGTGACAGCTGGCTTGGTGCCTTTAAGACTGATGGCTTCAGTGCACATGAAGGCCAGACATGTAGTTGTTTTGACATTAAAAGAGTCATACGGAGTTTGGAGCTGTACATATCACGGTAAGAGTAAATGCAAAGAGAAGATCAGGTGGAAAAATCTCCTCAAACTGAAAATGCATTATCTTTATACCTTTTGGTTGCAGACATTACTATGTTCCATACTGCAGTTATAAAGCATTGTCATTTAAACATTTTGGGAGTGAACAACTGGTTCCAACTGGAATAACTGGTCTGAAGAAAGGTTTCGACCCGAAACGTCACCTATTCCTTTTCTCCACAGATGCTGTCTGACCCGCTGAGTTACTCCAGTTTTTTATGTCTATGTTTGGTTCCAAAGAGTGAGACATTTACAATGGGAGTTGATTTTAAGTGACGAGACGAGACCAGCAAATACCTATGTTGAGCTGGCTAGTTTGTATCAATATTTTAAAAGCTTAGGAGGTCAGAACCCAGACATCTACAAGATCCTTCTTTTACCAGAGAGTATCCCGGCAAGCGAGGCCAAGGCTTCCAACAGGTCCGATTCACCCACTGCAGACCGATGACTCGCTCACCAATAACGAAGCAGTGGACTTTGAATTTAGCCCCAAGCCACCGGCATCGACGGAACCTGTGCTGCTGAGACCGACGAGTGATCCGTGAACAACCTTCGAGAGCGAGGGGACCGTTGAGATCGTAGGAGGGCCGTCGAGAGTGAGGAGGGGCATCGAGAACGAGGAGGGCCATAGAGAGCTACCTGGTGGGGTGCTGCCGAGAACAAAGGGGGGACCTGGCGAGGGGGGCACTGAGAATAAAGGTGGACCTGAGAATGAAGGGGGGCCCGACAGGTATGAGTGGGGCAGGGAGTTGGTGGTGCCACGTGTGGCGGCAGGCAGCGGATGGACTTTTGTAACTTTGTCACTGCCATAGGTGTGACGACACTTGTGTACTGCATAGGTGTAGTCTGCTGTATGTTTTTACCAGGTTCTATGCAAAGCAAAGCATTTCCCTGGACCTAGGTACATGTGACAACAAAGTATAATTGAATCATGGTATTGTAATGGATGGCTCTCTGGATATAGAAACATCCCAAATATTGATTGGCAAAACAAATATTGCATGTTTGATGCACTGTGACAAAATAACCATTTGGGAACTTCTCTTGATCTCATATCATATCATATCATATCATATCATATATATACAGCCGGAAACAGGCCTTTTCGGCCCACCAAGTCCGTGCCGCCCAGTGATCCCCGCACATTAACACTATCCTACACCCACTAGGGACAATTTTTACATTTACCCAGCCAATTAACCTACATACCTGTACGTCTTTGGAGTGTGGGAGGAAACCGAAGATCTCGGAGAAAACCCACGCAGGTCACGGGGAGAACGTACAAACTCCTTACAGTGCAGCACCCGTAGTCAGGATCGAACCTGAGTCTCCGGCGCTGCATTCGCTGTAAAGCAGCAACTCTACCGCTGCGCTACCGTGCCACCCATAAAACTACAGTAAACTGCAGTAAACTACAATAAACCCACATGTACACACATCAATCCCCCTACTTAACATTCACGAGAGAGAGAGAGGGGGAGAGAAAGAGGGGGGAGAGAGAGGGAGAGAGAGGGGGAGAGAGAGAGGGAGAGAGAGAGAGGGGTAGAGAGAGAGGGGGAGAGAGAGAGAGGGGGAGAGAGAGAGAGGGGGAGAGAGAGAGAGGGGGAGAGAGAGAGAGGGGTAGAGAGAGAGGGGGAGAGAGAGAGGGGGAGAGAGAGAGAGGGGGAGAGAGAGAGGGGGGAGAGAGAGGGGGGAGAGAGAGGGGGAGAGAGAGAGGGGGAGAGAGAGAGAGGGTGAGAGAGAGAGAGGGGGAGAGAGAGGGGGAGAGAGAGGGGGGAGAAAGGGGGAGAGAGAGAGAGGGGGAGAGAGAGGGGGAGACCAAACTCTACAGGGATTGCTGTGACTCGGATCGGAATTCCTGAATCCTCTTCTCCAACTCATTCTGGGAGTGGAAACACGGGGTCCTTTACCTTTCACAATAGTTCAAAGAATCTTTCACATTGTTTGATGCCTGCTTCCAATGCCAGTAACCTCACTTTGATGATATATAATGAGGGAGGAGATGTTATTTTGATATTGGAAGCTACAAAGCTTGCTATCTCCTTCCTCTACTCCCTCTTGTTAACTCATGACAATAGTGTCATCTGCAAACTTGGAAATGGAATTTGAACAGAAATTGGCTGTGGACAGTCGTGAGTGTAGAAGGGAGTAAGGAGCTGAGGATGCAACCACAGGGCGCTGGTGTTAATTATCGTAGAGGATGTTTTGTCGCCTATCCTTACTGATTCTGGTCTATGGTTCAGGAGTCAAGGATCCAGTTGCAGAAGGGGAAAAATAGTTTGAAAATAAATTAGAAGTAGTTTTAAAGTTAGATCTTGCTGGTTAAATTAATGGTCACTTATAGCTATATACCCTCTGACTATGGCTAGCTGCTCCTTAACAGCATTCTTCCATGCTCACTGATAATGTCTACCACATTGTAAATGTCTCATAAATCGAATGTCAAAATGCATTGGGAGTTCAGGAGGGGTAGGGAATAGTGAAGGAGCAGATTGCTTTGTAGCCATAATTACCTGTAAAATAGGAGGTGAAAGTAGCTTGGGATGATTCATTCCGTTCCATCTTGTGATTCAGTGAATTAAACAGAATTTGGCTGTGGACATGCACTTTGAGAGCACCTCTGCTGCACAAGAACAAAAATTTGCCAAATATTTTGCATGGACTTTGCCCCTGTGGGAAGTTGAATCAATAAACAAGTTTCCAATTGGCTGTAAGGAAAGGTACATTGCCAGAATTTGCTTAACTGTGTGGCAACAGAGCTAAGCAATAGTTCAGTAGCTCATTGAGTTCCTGGCTTTGAGTGTTGTTTACCATGTCGATCTTTTCTCCCCTGACTCCTTTCATTCTTGCTGTGGTTTGCATTTGTGTTGTTGCTTGGTGGAGGAATAAGGGGAAAGTGAAGAGACAAAAGAACATTGCATTTGAAAAGAGAACCAGATCCAAACCCTGGGCAGATGAAGATCTGCAAGATGAGTCACAACTCAGTTTGGAAGAGAATGGTAAAGTAAAAGGGATGTTAACATACTAATTTTATATTGATAATTATGTTTTTTGAGGAGGTGGAAAACATAACATTTGTGTGGATTCTCAACAAGTTAGATTATTGCCTCTGGCCATCTGAAATCTACAGAGTGTGGCGCCGTCAGCGATGGCAGCCTCACCAACAGTCTAGTCTGTCTTTTTTGTCATTTTTAGTGTGTTTTAAAAGTATGTGTTCATGTTCTCTGGTTTGTTTTATGTGGGGGGTGGGGGAGGGGGTTCACAAGAAGGTCCAGCCACAAGAGCTCAATAACAACTCCAAGGTCAGATGCACTAATTGGCCTTATCTGCACACGGGTTATGATTGGTGAGAATGTAGGTAAAAGTGGTTTCTGGAATAAACGGGACACAAGGTGTCTGGCTCAGCTAAGTGTTGTTTGTTCTTTGCTTTCTGTCATGGGATTCAGTTGATCCCACATTGCTCTTTATTGGTATGACTATATGGCAAATCAAATTCCTCGTATGTTCCAAAACATACTTGGCTAATAAAGTACTATTATGATTATGATTATGATTATGAAATGCCTTGCTTTAATCCTCAAAGAAACACAAGGATTCTTTTTATCTGTCCCAGCCTCAGCAGCTTTTTGTGGTAGTAGATTTCAAAGTTCTTCGACTGTTTATTTGAATATGTACTTTCAGATTATACGACTGAATAGATCAGTTCAAATTTTAGTCTCACTAGAGTAAATAGTATTTCTCTGTCTAGACTGTCAGCTCTTTTCAAATTAGCTGACCTCTCGCATTCGAAGGAAATGTAAGATTTATCTTTACCATGTAACAGCTATAATTTAACTCCTTTACCACCTGTATTTTACTCTGGTCCTTCCAGAGGCAAGAATGCAAAGAACAAACAACACTTAGCTGAGCCAGACACCTTGTGTCCCATTTATTCCAGAAGCCACTTTTACCTACATTCTCACCAATCATAATTTTACCTACATTCTCACCAATCAAGTAATTCCTAAGGTGTTTTGCTCAGAACTAGAAGCAGCACTTCAAACGATGTCTAATCAATTGTAGTCCACTTCCTTAAAACAAAATGTACCTATTTCCAGAAAAGCTTTAGGTTTAAAATCTAATTAAAAGTTTTTAGCCTGTTTTACATTTTTTTCTAAATTTCACGTAAATGTCTTTCAGAGAAGTTGAGGAGGTAATTTTATGAAACCTGGTGCCTAAAAGCTATTTCATCCGTTCTATTAATCTGCATGGAATTTTTCCTGAATTTAAATGTATTTTCTTTTGTTAAGTTCTACTGTTAATACATGTGATGGAAATGAAATTCTCCTTGGAGTTTTTGTCTAAAACAAAACCATCTACACAATTTGAAAATATACAGTGTAGTTGAAAATTGGCCTTAGAGTAGAACAATGTTGTACCACTTTCCGATTAACTTATATCCCATTAGGAAATTCAGCTCCTAACATTCAAGTTAGAACTTTTTTATCACAGCATTTATCTCGCTGGTGGCACTTCAAGAACTGTATGCAGAGATGGTGGTCAAGGCGCACAGCGGTAGAAGTGCTGCCTTACATCGTCATAGATCTTGGTTTGATCCTGATTACGGGTGCTGTCTGTATGGAGTTTGTATGTTCTTCCCATGACCTGCGTGGTTTTTTTCCGGGAGCTCCGGTTTCCTCCCACACTCCAAAGATTTAAAGATTTGCAGGCTAATTGGCTGGGTAAAATAGTAAATTATCCCTAGTGTGTCTAGGATAGTGTTAGTGTGCAGGGATTGCTGGTTGGCGTGAGGGCCTGTCTAAACTAAAAAAAGTGTTTAATTGTTGTATGTTCTGACAATGGAACCACAAAATTCTAACCTGCAGCATAACAGACCTGTAAAACATATGCACATAAACTATAAATAATAAACTAAAAATTCAATAAAATAATAAACCACAATGCTAATGCAAAATAAATCCACAGTCCTTGGTGGAACCCAACACAGTCCACGGACGTTCATCGTTGAGTTTAGTGCTGTCTAGAGTTTAAGATCCTGATGGTTGTTGGAAAGAAGGAATTCTTGAATATGGTGGTCATGGTTTTCAGATTCCTATATCTTCTACCTGATGGTAGGAATGAAATGAGAACATTACCACGGTTTTGTGGACTTTTGAAAATATTGACTGCATTCTGAAGCAGCAAGTCCTGTAGATCTTTTCGAGGGCGGGGAGGTCAGTGCATATGTTGAACTGGGCAATGTCTACCACTTTCTGAAATCTCCTTTGTTCCTGGGCGTTCGAGTTGGCAAACCAGGCTGTGATGCAACCAGTTAATATGCTCTCTACTGTACAGTTGAGGCTATTGACATAATGAATCTCCTCAATCTTCTAAGGAAGTAGAAATATTGATGTGCTTTTTTAATGATTGATAGGAGGAGGGAATTGCATAAACGTAGCATTATCCATGTACATGTTACTCCAGTGCTTATCTACATTGTATAGCAGATGTTATTCTAAGTGCTGACAGCTACGAGAACTTGCAAAATATAAATGGGGAATGTGTCGCTGAAACATTTATTGAGAGCTTTAACAAGGTGTTACGCAGGGAACTTTGTAATGCTGTCCTGTACACCTCACCATTGAAAATGTCTGAATCTTCATGTAACTTTTGCGAGCTTCATCAGGGTGAGCAGTTTCAGACTCTTAATCTCTGGAACAGGCTTGCTTTGGAGATCTATCACTGTTTAATGTTTGAAACATTAAAAAAAAGACTTAATTATATGGTATTTTCTGAAGAATAAGTATTGTGCAATGGCAATCTATCTTGGATATAGATGGTATCTTTAATGTAGTAAACCTCATAATACACTTCACAGGAGCCTTATCTAGTTTAACTGAGCTACACGAGGAAACACTAGGCCAGCTGACCATAAACCTGGTCAGAAATAGGTAAAAAGTAATATTTTAAAGGAGTATAAGGAGAGATACACTAATATTTCTTGGTAACTGAAGGAATGGTTGGCAGTGATTGAGTGATTAACCCAAGGATGTATAATAGTACAGAAGTGGAGGGGCATAGTGATCACAGACAGTTGCAGTTGGAAGTGGGTGCAGAGAAAGGGAGATAGGAGAGCAGGGCAGTATTTGGCAATAAGGATTAGAAATTTAAAATCAAATCAATTTTAAAAAACAGTCACTGGAGCAACAGCTATGTGGAAAATGTGATTTGTTATATAATTCCTTCCCCTTCCTCTGGGGTAGAAAATTCCAAGATTCGTTAAAACTATATTTGGTACTCTGAATATGGTCTCACCAATGCCTGGAATATTTTCTTCGAGTACTGAATTGCATTGATGACATTCTTTTCAAGTATTTCCTGCAAATACAATTTCAAGGCATTAACTTGAAATTCAGCAAAACGCAAAGTGCTGAAGGAACTCAGCAGGTAAGGCAACATCTATGGATGGAACGGACAGACGATGTCTCGGATCAGGACCCTTTTTCAAACCCGAAACAATGCCTGCCCATTCCCAGCGCAGATGCTGCCTGATCCTCTTGAGTTACTCCAGCACTTTGTGTTTTGCTCACGATTCCAGCCTATGCAGTTCCTTGTGTCTTCAACATGAAACTTCTACTCTCTTTCTCTCTCCATGGGTGTTGTCTATACTGCTGAGAATTTGTTGCATTTCCTATTTTTATTTCAGATTTCCAAAGAAAGCATTATTTTTCTTTTGTACCCAGTGTTGGAGCAAATATAACAGGGTGGCACAGTAGTTTTCACAGTTGTTTTGTAATTTCAGTGATTGGCATTGATCCTGATCTCTGATGCTATCCGTGCAGAGTTTGCACTTTCACCCACTGACTTCATGGATTTCTCCGGCTGCTTAGGTTTTCTCCCATTTTTCAAGCACGTGCTAGTGAATATATTGGCTCCTGTAAATTACCCTTAATTAAGGGCAGGTGGTAAAAGAGCTATGGTGAATTTGATGGTCATATACAAGAGTAAATTGCAGGACTTCAGGAAATAAAAAAGTGGGATTGATGAGATTGCTCTGCTGTAGCTGTCATGGACCCTATGGGCTGAATGGCCCACTTTTGTGTAATTGTGAATTCAAGAGAATTCTAACCAATCCTTGGATAAAGATACTTTTCTTGAATTCCATTTTGGCTTTATTGTTCCTATCTCTTATTTAGAACATCACCCCCACCTGTGGAATTATCCTTTCCATTGAACCCTTTGATCATCTCAAAGAGTTTGGGTTGTCACTAGAGCAGACTCTTTGTTCTGATATGATCCTAAATCTTTTATCCAAAATTAGGGTGCCTCTGCATGTTTGTTATAGTCTGTGAGGATTAATCAATAAAACTAATGTTACAGAATAGTGGGTAGTGGATAGAGTGGTTGCAACAAAGAATGAAGCCCATCCAGTCCATAACATTGCAGGTGCTCCCCGGCTTACGATGTTTCGACTTGCGATAGTTCGACTTTGCGATGGTGCAAACGGCGAACCGCCGCTCGCTTCCGGCCACGTGATCGCATATATTACAATGCATTTCGACTTACAATACTTTCAGTTTCTGATGGGTTTCTCGGAACGGAACCCCATCGGAAGCTGAGGCGCTCCTATATTTATGTATTCCTCTCATTCCCTTCATCTAACTCCATCAGCGCATCCTCTCACTCCTTCCTTATACATTTAACTGTGTTCCCCTTAAGTGAAGCTATGCTATTCATCTCAACCACTCTGCACGAACTTCAAATGTTAGAAATATATTTAAATTCGCACTTCACTGATTTCAAGACATTTATTTTGCTCACATTCACTTTGAAGAACTCATTGCCTGATTTTTGTTGATTTTATCACAGTGCAGAATTATGTCAACCTGCTCTCTTCTCACAAGCCACCATTGTTCAATGCGGGGTGCACTCTATCTGCCAAGCCATGTCCTTAATGATTATAATGGGCTCTTAACTTCTGGAGATCCCTTTGTGGGGATGAGAAGTAACCAGAGATGACCTGGTTGTCTACAGAAAATTTGTGCAGAATCATGCACAAGTCTATTCATTCCATTGTGTTTAATTTTAGTTAGACCCAACCAATTAATCCCAGCCCCCATCATCCAACATATTATTGCACTTTAGTTTTATATTTAGCTGCCTTAATTGAAATTATTAACAAATCACCTTCCATCATCATTTCAGGCAGAAAAATTGCACACTGTGAAAAAAGCTCTTAATCTCCCCTCATCCCTGCTTCAGGTTTTCTTTGTAGGTATATTAATTGATAGAACTGAGCATCATAATGGGAGAACCATGTACTTTCTGCTTCCAATTCTCCCCATGCTCCTAACAATCAGTCTGAAGAGGGGTCCCAAGCCTAAATGTCACCTATTTGTTTTCTCCAGAGATACTATCTGACCTGCTGAGGTACTCCTGCATTTGTGTTTATCTTTGGTATTAACTAGAGTCTGTAGTTAATTTTTATTTTTTTTGAAAGACTGCTGTTGGTTTTGTAATTCCTCAGAGAGAGTGGTCGGCGTGGACTGGTAGGGCCGAACGGGCCTGTTTCCGTGCTGTAGTTGTTATATGGTTATATGGTTATAGACATGACACTCTGCTGCATAGGGACACAATGAATTCTTCCCTATTCTCTTTCCTCAAATTGTCCATAGAATTATTAATAGCAGGTTTATGTTATGTTCATTATGTTAATGAATATATCCTGGTCAACAAAGTTGAAATTCGGGACATATTCATCTCCATCCTGATATTCATTTTACCATAACCCAAGGTCACCTTTGTGCTGCTTATTATGGATGATAAAGGTGGATTTGTTATCTGGACAATGGTTTGATGCAGTTCAAATGCCCTTTATAATAATTATGACATTCGGTAATGGGTGCAATCGATTTTGTATTGCTGAAATATTTTTTTCCTATTATCGGAAGAGGCTCTCATGTTTCCCTCTCAAAGACTCAGGATGCCCATTTCAGGGCCTTTTTGAGGACACTTGCTGGTATGTATTGAAGAGCATTTCCAAATCTCCTCAGTAACACAGAGTGCTTCTTCAGCCAGCCTATTAGTCAGGGACACATTTGGTTATCATTTGGTTTTTGCTGTTCCACCCTATGCCTCATAATTTGGGTTCCTTGTGGATCTGTTTCATTAGTTGCGTTTTTTCTTGGAAATACCTTGTCTCCAAATAATCAACCGGTAGGTTTGTTTTATGGTGTGAAGTTAATCGAGGAGCTGGACAGCTAGGAATGAAAGTGCTAAAGCAGCTGTCCAAAATGCCTGTGCACACCTACATAAAGATCAGTTTGTTGCTGCGCCACAGCTCAGCATTGATGAAACGTTGTGGTTGATAATTGCTGCCAGGTAATCTGAAGATTCCTTATTTGCCACATACATGCAGGTCATGGTACCCTACATACCATTGTACATCTAAACTAATCTAATGCGGCATTACAATTAATTATAATAGCTTGTCAATATCAAAATAATTAAAGTTTTAATGCCATTAAATTAGATTGATTGATTGAAAGATATAGCATGGAAACAGGCCCTTTGGCCCACTGATCCGCACCAACTATCAATTGTCCATTCACGCACTAGTTCTGTATTCCACATTCTCATCCACATCTCGTCCTACATATTAGGGACAATTTACAGTTATTCTACAAACCAGTACATCTTTGGGATGTGGGAGGAAACCAGAGCACCAGGAGGCAACGTCACTGCGAGAACATCCAAACTCCAGCTAAACGACACTCATGGTCAGGATCAAACCAGGGTCTCAGGCACTATGAGGAACTGCCCTACAGTGCCACCCGGGAAAGATTGAAGCCAGTTTCCTGACAGTTGCCTCCTTCCCCATTTATCCTCCCATTCCCTCCAGCACCCATACACTCCTACAGCTTCAAATTCAGTCTTAAATCTCAGGGCTGTGATGACACAAATGTTTGCTATGGGACGGGGAATAGTCAATGTGGGGCCTGTTTTTCAAAATGGAGCCAATGTACACAGGGCAGTTTACTTAGTGGATTTGTGGTTGAAAGTTTTTGAAAGTGTGTGTGGTCCATTTAACATTGGTACAGATTTTTATTTCTACTGACATATATTTTCTGCATTCTATATCATAAGAGGTAGAAGGTTCGCTGACGGGAATGGCCAGTGATTCTGGCCAGTATGCCTTGTGCCAAAATTTATTGATGTTCAATACTCAGACTGTTTTTAACATAGCTGATTTTTGTTTATGTGCCAGTTCCAAAACATATTGTTAATTCAATATGCAGGTGCTCCTCAACTTATGATGGGGTTACGTTCTGAGAAACCCATTGTAAACTGAAAATATCGTACGTCAAAATGCATTTAATACACCTGATCACGTGGCCAGAAGTGAGCTGCGGCGTGCTACGGGTCGCTGCCATTTGCACCATTGCAAAGTCGAAATATCTCAAGTTGAAGCATCGTAAGGCAGGGGGCATCTGTACTTCTGTTTAACTTGCTAAACAATCCTTTGTTCTTGTGTTCTTTACTTTTCAGTAGAAGAATGTCTTGAAACAGAAGTTGAAATCCATCACATTCCATATTCGATGAAGCATTATCCAAAGGAAGAAATGATTTGCAGAGCCAATGAGTTCTACCATCTGATGAATGGGAGAAGGAGTGTGCGTTTCTTCAGCGAGGAAATGGTACCAATGGAGGTGGTTGAGAGCATCATTAGGACAGCAGGTAGCATCCAGGCCATTTTTACTTTACGTTCTGCACTCTGTTTCTTTTATTTTTTGCACTACCTGATGGTATGATTTGCCTGGATAGCACAAAAATAATTTTTCACTGTATCTCAAGACACATATCTCAGGATACTATTGGTATTGGTTTATAATTGTCACATGCCAAGATACAGTGAAAAGCTTTGTTGTACACTAACCAGTCAAATCATACTATACGTGTGTACAATCAAGCTATACACAAGTACAACAGGTAGTACCAAGAGAAAAATACGTGAGTACAGAATTTAGTATTATAGGATTATAGTGTTCAAGTTACAGTTCAAGGTTCAGAAAGTTCAAGGTCCACGATGAGGTAAGTTGGAAGTTAATGGGAGCACTCGTTAGTAGCCTGATAATCGCAAGGAAGAAACTGTTCTTGAAACTGGTGGTAGGAACTTTCAAGCATTTGTATCTTCTGCCTGAAAGAGATAAGAATATGGTTGAGTGGGGTGATAAAGGTCCGTGATTATGTTAACTGCTTTCCCGAGGCGGTGAAGTGTAAATGGGATTGATGGTGATCTATGCAATGGGCTACATTAAGGCATGCTATCTTGCTTTTCTTTGGCACAAATACTAATACTGAACTGAGTTCATATCCCCCACTCCCTCACAAGAACAGTAGGCAGAGACAGGTTAATGAACATGGTGAAATTAATAGACTGGAGTGTGCTTATTTCAATGTAAGGAGTGTGACAGCCAAAACAGATGAACTGAGCCTGGATCAGTGAATGGAATAAGATGTTGTGAGAGGGACAGGACTGGCAACGCAACGTCCTAGAGCTTTGATGCTTCGGATTTGATAGAAAGGGAGGTATCAGTGGTGGAGGAATTTCATTATTAATTAGTGAGAATGTCATGGAAGGCTGTTCCAGAACATTAAGAAGCATGGGATCTATAGTGGATTGGTAGTTTGTATTCAGAACTGGCTTATCCATAAAAGACAGAGGCCAGTGGTAGAATAATTTATAAAACGTCATTTCTGGTCGCCCCAATAGAGGATGGATGTGGAGACTTTGGAGAGGGTGCTGAGGAGGTTTTATCATGATTTTGCCTGGTTTAGAGGCTATTAGCTGTAAGGAGAGGTTGGAAAAACTTTGATTGGTTTCTCTGGAGTGTCAGAGGCTGAAGGGAGACCTGATGGAAGTTTGTAAAACTATGAGAGGCATAGATCTCTCAAAGCTCTTCAGGATATTTGCATTCCTCCAACTCTGGACATTCAGAGTCATGCAAGACCAGGAAATTATGCATAAAATTAAAAAAGTAAAGCATCCAATGCTGGCCAATTTCTGGTATTGATGATTCCATGATTGGTGGGTTGACCTACCTCTCGAAAACTGTAGCCTCTGGAATTTACTTTCAAAGTCTCATAGTCACCTCCTCAAAGTTACCACTTGAAGCTTTTCTCTGTCTGTCCTCATACACTCTTATATGGCTCAGGGTCATATTTTGAATGGCATAAAAGATTTTGAATGCCATCCAATTATTCCGCAACCCCAGGTTTATAGTCTGAATCTGGAATAGGATGTACAGATGTCATGTTGCGATTATCTGTGCAATTATTAACCCAATTTAAGATCAACCCAGGTATTGAGGAACAAGAAACAGCAAAAAGCACACCTTTTAGAATGGTGTAGGAAGGAACTGCTGGTTTAAACTAAAGATAGACACAAAAAGCTGGAGTAACTCAGTGGGACAGGCAGCATCTCTGGAAAGCTGGAGTAACTCAGTGGGACAGACAGCGTCTTTGGAAAGCTGGAGTAACTCAGCAGGACAGGCAGCATCTATGGAAACGCATTGACTGCCACAATTATCTCAAATACACTTCTTACCACCCTGCTTTCCACAAAGACTCTATCGCCATCTCCCAATTCCTCCGTTCACACCCAAGATGAGGTGTTCCATACCAGGACATCTGAGATGTCCTCATTTTTTAGGGAACGGGGGTTCCCCTCTCTCATCTTAGATGAGGCTCTCACTCATCTCCTCGGTACCCCGCAACTCCGCCCTTGCTCCCCTTCCCTCTAGTCCTTACCTTTCACCCCATCAGCCGACGCATACAACACGTAATCCTCTGACATTTTTGCCATCTCCAACGTGATCCCAACACTAGTGACATCCTCCCTTCTTCACCCCTTTCCACCTACCGCAGAGACTGTTCTCTCCGCAACTTCCTGGTTAACGCATCCCTTCCCACCCAAACCACCTCCTCACCAGGTACCTTCCCGGCAACCGTAGAAGATGCAACACCTGTCCCTATACCTCCTCCCTTGACTTTGTCCAGGGACCCCGACAGTCCTTTCAGGTTAGGCACTTGCACCTCCTCTAACCTCATCTACTGTATCCGTTATTCAAGATGCGGACTCTTATACATCGGCGAGACCAAACGTAGATTGGGCAATCACTTCGCTGAACACCTCCGCTCAGTCCGCCTGAACTTACCTGATCTCCTGGTGGCTAAACACTTTGATTCTCCTTCCCATTCCCACACTGACCTTTCTGTCCTAGGTCTCCACCATTGTCAGAGTGAGGCTAAACGCAAATAGGAGGAACAGCATTTCATTATTGAATAGACATTATTGAATAGCATTTGGCACCAGGTTTTCATTGGCTAAAAGGTCAGGAAGTGTAAAACAGATGTAAAGGATGAGGAGACTTTTACACAGTGAGTTGTTATGATGTAGTGTGTAGGGTTGAAAAGTGGTGAAAGCAGTTTCAGCAGTAAAGAATGAGTCTGAAAAATACTTAGAAAGGAAACTTTTTTCAGGTTGTGTTGGAAAAGGCAAGGCAGTAGCACGAATTGGATAGATAAAAGATCCGATTAGGTATAGTTGATCAATTTGCCTCCATTGTCCTTTAATATTCTATGATTGAATTCAGATATGGGCAACAACAGCCTTGTATTGGATAACTTGTTTTCTGCTTCCTTAAAGGGACTGCTCCAAGCGGGGCACACACAGAACCCTGGACCTTCGTCGTCATACAAGACCAGGAAATGAAGCATCAAATTCGAGAAATAATTGAGGAGGAGGAAGAAATTAACTATCTGAAGAGAATGGGGCAGAATTGGGTCACTGACTTACAGAGATTGAGGTAAATTCAATCAGGGGATGAGTTAAAAGCAAAATATTGCAGATACTGGCTCTCTGAAATACGGTAGAAGAGAAAATACTGGAAACCCTCCACAGGTCAGAGAGCATTTGTGGAGAAAGTTAATGTTTAAGGCCAGAATGATGAGTTGCTCAATGAGTTACATAACAGTTCAACTGACCCTAACCTTTAACTGTGCGTTAATTTTTAAGTGCCAGTTGAAGAGGAGGAAAGGGCTTGCATTTATCTAACACTTTCTGTGATATTGGAATGCCCCAAATTTCTCTGCTTCACTGAATTGTTTTCCAGGTTACATTTCCAGTGTTGGATAACATGATATAGAGGGTCAAAGTTCAAAGATTATTTATGAAATAAAAGAAGCAAACTTTGGTTTTGTAATGGCTGAATCATCTGACAAACAGAGGAAGATGGTTGTAATTGTTGGTCATGAATCATCCCAACCTTAGGGCATCTCAGTAGCAGTTCCTCAGGACAGCTCAGAGACCCAACCATCTTCAGTTGCTTCATCAATTACTTTCTTTCATAGAAATACAGAAACAGAGAAAATAGGTGCAGGAGTAGGTCATTCGTCCCTTCGAGCCAGCACCGCCATTCAATATGATCATGGCTGATCATCCAAAATCAGTACTCCATTCCTGCTTTCTCCCCATATCCCTTGATTCCGTTAGCCCTTAGAGCTATATCTAACACTCTTGAAAACATCCAGGGAATAAGCGAGTTTGGTATTTCGACTGCATATGCCCATGTCATAGGTCATTCAGGATAAACATTCTCGTTGGCTGAGCTGCTGCATGTATACAGACCTGCGTTTCATCCGTATTTTACAGTTTTGCTTCTTCGACGTAAGAAAATACTGCTTTCAAAACTATTGACTAGGTGTATTTATGGTTCATTTGTATAAAACTACGATGATTTTGTTGGTTTTATTGCTTTATGCTTCGGTGAGTGAGCGAGATCGTGACGATGAATGACAAGCGTTTTTTATTGTTTTTGTTTTGGAGAGGGGGGGAGAATGAAATGAAATGTATGATTTCTATAACTAGCAATAGACTTCTAAACATAGAAACATAGAAAATAGGTGCAGGAGGAGCCATTTGGCCCTTCGAGCCAGCACCACCATGCAATGTGATCATGGCTGATCACCCACAATCAGTAACCTGTGCCTGCCTTCTCCCCATATCCTTAAATGAGTTCTGCATGTACATGTGTAAGTAAAGTTGTGTAGTACAAAACTTAGTCACGAGTCTCCTGATTAATCATGCCTCTTCTGATTCGCATAACATTGGATAATTTTAATCAGTATTTGATATTCTAATTTTCTGTTATAATCTTGTGATTGTACAAATTAGTTCAATATACTTGCACCATTTTCTTTTTCATTGTAACTTGTACCGTTATGTAATGGACATGCTTACAGGACCCTATTTGAATTAACATATGATTGTCTTCGTTATTTATTTTGTTTTATATGTTACTGGACAAAGCCATGCCCATTTGGGCTGTGGGAGTAGCACGTATCACCTGAATAAGTGGATGCAGAATGTGTGTGACAGCCATGTGTGTAAATTTGCAACGGGAAACTGTTTCTGCCCACCTCCCTTCAAACTCTAGGGAAAAAAACTGCAGATGCTGGTTTAAATCGAAGGTAGACACAAAAAGCTGGAATAACGCAGCGGGTCGGGCAGCATCTTGGGAGAGAAGGAATGGGTTACGTTTCGGGTCGAGACCCTTCTTCAGAAGTCTGAAGAAGCGAGATACCGAACTCGCTTATTCTCCGGACTTTTGAAGAAGGGTCTCTACCCAAAAAGTTGGAAGGAGACATTTGGGTAGGAGGGGAGTGGGGTTGGGGGAAGGAGAGAGTGGAGGAGGAGGGCGGGGTGGGGGAGGAGAGTGGGGGGAGGGTGGGGGGGAAGGGGGTTGGGGAGAGTGGGAGTGGGGGGGAGGAGGGGTGTGGGGAAGGGGGACAGTGGGTGTGGGGGGAAGAGGAGGGTGAGGGTGTTGGGTGTCGGGATAAGAGAGATTAAGGGTGGGGGGAAGGGGGACAGTGCGCGGCAGGGGAGAGTGGGGGTGGGTGGGGGGAGGAGAGAGTGGGGGAGGTGGGGGAGGAGAGAGTGGTGGTGGTGGTGGGGAGGAGGGCAGGGTGGGGGTGGGGAGAAGGGAAGTGGGGGAGAGTGGGAGTGGGGAGAAGGGAAGATTGGGGGTGGGGGGAGAGTGGGGTGCGGGCAAAGAGAGTGGGGGTGGGGAGGAGGGCAGGGTGGGGAAAAGGGAAGAGGGGGTGGGGGAGAGTGGGGGTGGGGAAGAGGGAAGATTGTGGTGTGGGGAGAGTGGGGTGCGGGTAGGGAGAGAGGGGGTAAGAGGGGAGGGAGGTGGGGGCGAGTGGGGGAGGAGGGGGGAATAGGGGTGGGGAGAGGGAAATGGGGGTGGAGGCAGGGCCGGGGGAGTGGATGTAGGGGAGGGGAAAGTGGGGGTGGGGGCAGGGGAGCGGCATGTGGGGGTTGGTAGGGGGGGGAGTGGGTCAGTGGGGGGAGGAGGAGGGGATAAAGGGGATTGATTGGGGGGGGGGGTTGAGGGTGCCACAATACAGGAGAGGCTTTGGGTCCAGGGCTCACTCAATCACACCCTCTCCCCTTCCCTCTACGAGGAATGGGCCCAACGGGTCCACTTGGTCTAGTACTGATTAAAATTATCCAATGTTATGGGAATCAGAAGAGACATGATTAGTCAAGAGACTCGTGACAAAGTTTTGTACTACACAGCTTCACTTACACATGTACATGCAGAAATCATTCAGAGGTCTATTGATAGTTATAGAAATGATACATTTTATTTCATTCTTCCCCCCTCAAAACAAAAACAATAAAAAGTGCTTGTTATTCATCGTCACGATCTCGCTCACTCACCGAAGCATAAAGTAATAAAACCAACAAAATCATCGTAGTTTTGTAGAAATTAAACATAAAGACACCTAGTTAACAGTTTTTAAAGCAATATTTTCGTACCTCGAAGAAGCAAAACTGGAAAATCGGATGAAGCGCAGGTCTTTATACACGCAGCAGTTCAGCCGACGAGAATGTTTATCCTGAATGACCTATGCCCTGGGCATGCACAGTCGAGATACCAAACTCGCTTATTTGCCTCCACTGACTTCTGAGGCAGAGAATTCTACTGATTCACAACACTCTGGATGAAAAAGTTTTTCCTGATCTCAGTCCTAAATAGCCTACCCCTTATTCTTAAACTGTGACCCCTGGTTCTGGACTCCCCCAACATCTGGAACATATTTCTTGCATCTAGCCTGTCCAATCCCTTGAGAATTTAATATGTTTCTATAAGATCCCCTCGCATCCTTTTAAATTCCAATGAATAGAAGTATATAAATATTCTCGGGGGACACCAAACGTGGCGGCGCCTAACGGCAGCGGCTGACTAGCAGTCTGTCCGTCTTTTTTTTTGTTGAGTGTCGGTGTTGGGATGATTTTTATATATATTTTTTTGGTTGTGTATGTGTGGGAGGGGGTGGTGGTGTGTGGGGGGGTGGGTGTGTGTGGGGAACTTTTCTCTTCCTCACGGCGCGGGGTGCGGCTCGGCTGCGGGGCCTAACATCCCCCGGTGCGGCTCGGCCGCTGGACTTTACATCCCGGTGCGGCTTGGCCGCTGGACTTTACATCCCGGTGCGGCTTGGCCGCTGGACTTACATCGCCCGGTGCAGCTCGGCTGCGGGGCTTAACACCGCCCGGTGCAACTCGGCTGCGGGACTTTACATCGCCCGGTGCAGCTCGGCTGCGGGGCTTAACACCGCCCGGTGCAACTCGGCTGCGGGACTTACATCGCCCGGTGCAGCTCGGCTGCGGGGCTTAACACTGCCCGGTGCAGCTCGGCTGCGGGGCTTAACACCGCCCGGTGCAACTCGGCTGCGGGACTTAACACCGCCCGGTGCGGCTCGGCTGCGGGACATTTCACCGCTGGTGCGGCTCTGCTGCGGGACTTAACACCGCCCGGTGTGGCTCGGCTGCGGGACTTTTCACCGCTGGTGCGGCTCGGCTGCGGGACTTAGCTGCGCAAGGCTTGGTCGCGGGCCTTTCATCGCCCGGTTTGGCCGCGAGACGTTTCAGCGCCCGGTGCGGGGACTGTGCGGGTCGGTCGGGGACGAGCTGTCTGTCCGTGGGCGTGGGGAAGAGAGGTGAGGGGGTGTTTGGAGCCACTGTGATGGACGTTTGTGTTGGGGTTATGTGTCTTGTGTTCTTTTTTTTTTCTATGACTGCTATGTAGTTTCGTTCGGTACTTCGGTACCGAACGACAAATAAAGCTCTGTTATACCTGTTATACCTGTTATAAACACATTGCTGCCTTAGAATCACTGAAGGCCAGCCACTGTAACACATGGAAAAGCATAGTTTGTGTGCACAACAGAAAGAGTGACACAGCAGTCTGTTTTCAATGGCAATGGTTGATGAGTAAAATAACGGCCAAGATATCAGCAGAGCATCCAACCCTTCCTACACGATCTTCGAACGTTTCAGCCTGAGGCATCAGTATGATTGTGGAGTCTTAAAGTCATACACCATGGAAACAGGCTTATCCATGCTGACTAAGATGCCACATCTGCACTTGTCTAACCTGCCCATTTTTGCCCCATACCCCTCTAAACTTTTCCTATTCAGTTTAAAAAATAAATTAAGTTGCCTCCACCTCTTGAGAGGCTACCAAACAGGTCCCACCTCTATAGAGGCTACCAGTCACTCATCTGAACTCCAGCAAGTACAATGCTAGACTGTCAAACAGGACACGAAGTGCTGGAGTAATTCAGCGAATCAGGCAGCATCGCTGGAGAAATATGGATAGGCAATGTTTCAAGTTGGGAACACTCCTTCAGACTCAACACCTTCAAACATTTTACATTTTCTCCAGAGATGCTGCCTGACCCGCTGAGTTACTCCAGCTTTTTGCGTCCATCTTTGGTTTAAATCAGCATCTGCAGTTCCTTCTGGTACAAACAAATTAAGAGGTGAGCAAGAACATTGCTAAGTGTAGTACAGGGTGTTGTTTATTCGTGCGAATGGGTGATCGGTGGGTCGGTGCGGACTCGGTGGCCGAAGGGCTGTATCTCTAACCCAAACTAAATTATGTGCGTTTCTTTACCGTTTTTAACAAAGTACAACTCTGCTTAGGGAAGGCAACTGTTTCAGATGAAGGAAATCACCAGACCCCACAAGGAGATTCTGGAACGAGGAACTCAATTAAATCAAGAGGGATTGAAGAACAAGAGGACAAAGCAAAAGAGCATCAGTGTCTTAGGCTTCGACAACCTAAAGTGCTAGAGTAACTCCGTGGATTAGGCAGCAACTCTGGAGAAATATGGATAGGCGATGCTTCAGGTTGGGACACCTCTTCAGACTCAAGACATTTGGACATTCACTCCGAAGAGGGTTCCCGACCCGATACATCACCAATCCAGGGTCTCTGGAGATGCTGCCTGACCCACTGAGTTACTTCAGCACTGTGTCCGTCTTTTAAATGCTGTTATAGTACCTGCCTCAACTATCTCCTCTGGCAGCTCATTCCATACACCCACCACCTTCTATGAAGCATGAAGCTGGTTTCATACAGTCTTTCATAACTTTCCTTCATAAAAGTTCAATTCCATTACGTTTCCAAATTATTTTTTTGTTTAAGAAGAGCACCTCTCATTCTTCCAAAACTTAATGAGGCTAGACAATCTGTTTAACCTTCCTTCCCTCATAGGCACTCCCTCCATAACTGCGATCATCCTAATAAACATCTGATCAGCCTCTAGAGGTAATATATGGGCGGCACGGTAGCGCAGCGGTAGAGTTGCTGCTTTACAGCGAATGCAGCGCCGGAGACTCAGGTTCGATCCTGACTACGGGTGCTGCACTGTAAGGAGTTTGTACGTTCTCCCCGTGACCTGCATGGGTTTTCTCCGAGATCTTCGGTTTCCTCCCACACTCCAAAGACGTACAGGTATGTAGGTTAATTGACTGGGTAGATGTAAAAATTGTCCCTAGTGGGTGTAGGATAGTGTTAATGTGCGGCGATCGCTGGGCGGCGCGGACTTGGTGGGCCGAAAAGGCCTGTTTCCGCGCTGTATATATATTATATGATATATATCTTATTTTGAATAAAGAGACCAAAACTTTTCACACTGCTCTCGGTGCGGTCTAGATGCCTTGTATGATTGTACAGTAGTAAAATTGCCCTTTCTTAATATTCCAACACAGTTGGAGTCAAAGTTAGCATTCCCTTAGCTCTACCAGTAATCTGCTGCTCCAGCTTTCGGTGTTTCATGTTTGAGGACTCTCAGATACCTTTGTGTATAACTTTCTGCAACCTTGCCCTCATCTTATTATCTCAACCTTGAGATAATAATCCATTTTATCATTCTGACTGATTTCACATTTTCCTGCATTGTACTCCATTTGCCAACTTTTTCCCCGTTCACTTAACTCTAGAATCTCTTAATGAGCCGCCTGCATCCTCCCCACAGCTTCCTGCCCACTTTTGTATCATCCATGAATTTGGCTGCAACATATTTCGTTTCTTCCTCTAAATCATTAATAAAAACTGTAAGGAGCTACATTTCCAACACTTGCTTATGGCGCCCCAACGTGAAAATAATTCCCACAAGCACTATTTCCTGGTAATTAGTCAATCCACTGTTCATGATAATTCTCTTATGTACTTTAATGCAGTGTGATTTCTGTTTGCAGCCTCGACGTGTCTACTCTCTCTTGATATTTTTAAAATTTCCACTGAAATGGACTCTACATCTTAAGTGTAGGTCATCTCTCGCAACTATTTATTTACCTTATTAATAGACTGCCCCACCACCTTTGCGCTCCTGGCTGACCTTCAAAACCGTTATCAGTATTAATTACCTTATAATCATTTATTCATAATGAATGTCAGATCATGCAAGTTTATATCTGAGCTGTTAATTAATTGATTTTTGTTTCAGATATCATGTGCATTTACTGTTGATACAGATCTCCTAATTTTTACTTTTCACTACCTTACATTAACTCTATAGTTAACTCATTAAGTCTGAAGAAGGGGCTCAACCTGAAATGCCACCCATCCTTTTTCTCCAGAGATGCTGCCTTATCCACTGCGTTACACCACTTTATGTCAATTTTGGTATAAACTACCATCTGAAGTTCTTTGTTTCGAAACTTAACTCATTTGTGGCTCTATTTGCTTCTCATGCATTTTCCTCCCTCGTGTTACTTTTGTCTTTTGTTTCTCTCCTTTTTTCCCTTTCTTCTATTTCCCAGCTCAGGTACCCAATTTCCAACAAATACCTCCTCAAGGCCAAAGCACACTCTGACAGAAAGAAATATTGGCATATTCGTGGTGAGCTGCTGTACTGCAGTGCATTAATGAATCAATCGCACTATAGACACAACACTCCGGTTGTTTAGGTACTATATATTAGCAGGAGCATAATCAAGGAAGTTACTTAAGTGCCTGTTCCACTTAGGCGACTTTAAGGTGACTGCTGGCGACTAGGCTGTCACCGAACGTTCGTTGGGGTGTCGCGGGCATGATCGTGAGGAGTCTTCAATGAATCGTAGCGGATCTTAGCGTGTCGCGGAAAAACTTTCCAGATAGAAATTTCTCGGCGACAGCTGGCCTGTCGCCAGGTGCCATAACTTATTGCAGGAGTTGTCGCATGCTGTCCCCAGGTTTACTAGGTTGTCGCAGATGTATTTAGAAGCACGTAATATTAAATTAAGAAAAGGCATTTGAAGATACCAGAAGATAGTTTTGTTTAACCTATTTATTTACCGTCAGGACATTTGACAGGTAGATTGGAAGCAACAGTTTGACAGTCAGGTAAGCGTGGGAATTTTGCAATGTTTCCAAAGACGGTGTAATGTCTCAGCCAGCTAGTTTCACAAAAAAAGTAACTTGTATCGACCTGTATCGGCATTGTCGTGGTCATTGTCTTAGGGTAAAAGAAAATTTTGGCGATCTACAGTCGCCGGCAGTCTCCTTAAAAATCGCATAACTGGGAAAGGCCCTTTAGTTTCTGATGTTGTTGTGCTACTACACTGCCTCTACTTGTGGTTGACAGAGCTATAATTTAGCAGGGTGTCATTTGCTTTTATTTGCTGATCCCAATTGGAGGAGACTCTTAATAAATGCAAATTTGAACCCTCAAGACAAGGCTTTAATTCATCCTGCACTCAATACCCGACATGAAACAAGGTAACAGTTAAAGCTCCTTTCGTACCTTTGGAAAGGAGAGGAGAAGGAATTTCTTTAGAGTGATACAGTGTGGAAACAGCCCCTTTGGCCCAACTTGCCCAACAATGTCTCAGCTACACTGGTCCCATTTGCCTGCGCTTGGTCCATATCCCTCCAAATCTGTCCTATCCATGTACCTGTCTAACTGTGTCTTAAACGATGGGATAGTCCCAACCTCAACTACCTCCTCTGGCAGTTTGTTCCATACACCCACCCACCCTTTGTGTGAAAAATTTACCCCTTGGATTCCTATTAAATCTTTTCCCCTTCACCTTGAACCTATGTCCTCTGGCCCTCGATTCCCCTACTCTGGGCAAGAGACTCTGTGCATCTTCCCAATCTATTCCCCTCATGATTTTGTACACCTCTAAAAGATCCTCACTCATCCTCCTGCACTCCATGGAATAGAGACCCAGCCTACTCAACCTCTCCCTATAGCTCACATCCTCTTGTCCTGGCAACATCCTCGTAAATCTTTATTGAACCCTTTCAAGCTTGACAATATCTGTCCTATAACATGGTGCCCAGAAGTGAACACAATATTCTAAATGCGGTCTCATCAACGTCTTATACAACTGCAACACGACCTCCCAACATCTATATTCAATACTCTGACTGATGAAGGCTAAAGTGTCAAAAGCCTTTTTGACCACCCTATCTACTCGTGACTTGACCTTCAAGGATCCATGCACCTATACTCCTTGATCCCTCTGCTCTATAACACTACCCAGAGGCCATTTACTGTGTCCTGCCCTTGTTCGACGTCCCAAAATGCACCACAGACTTCTCTGCATTAAATTCCATTAACCATTCCTCCGTCCACCTAGCCAATTGATCCAGATCTTGCTGCAATATTTCACAACCATCTTCACTATTTGCAAAACTACTCACTTTTGTATCATCAGCAAACTTGTTAATCTTGCCCTGTATATTCTCATCCAAATCATTGATGTAGATAACAAACAGTAACGGGCCCAGCACCGAACCCTGAGGCGCACCACTAGTCACAGGCCTTCAGTCTGAGAAGCAACCTTCCACCTTCACCCTCTGCTTCCTTCCAGGGAGCCAATTTGCTACCCATTCAGCTATCTCTCCTTGGATCCCATGCGATCTAATCTTCCAGAGCAGCCTACCATTTGGAGCCTTGTCAAATGCCTTACTGAAATCCATGTACACAACATCTACAGCTCTGCCCTCATCAACCTTTTTGGTCACTTCTTCAAAAAAATCAATCAGATTTGTGAGACACAACCTCCCACGTACAAAGCCATGCTGACTATCCCTAATCAGCTCTTGCCTATCCAAATGCCTGTATAATCTATCTGTCCGAATACTCTCTAGCAACTTTCCCACTACAGATGTCAAGCTCACCGGCCTATCGTTCCCAGTATTTTCTCTGCAGCCCTTCTTGAAAAGAGGCTCAACATTTGCCACCCTCCAGTCTTCTGGCACCTCTCCTGTATTTAAGGATGACTCGTAAATTTCAATCAGGGCTCCCACAATGTCCTCGGATATATCTGATCTGGCCCTGGAGATTTGTGTACCTTCATACACGACAGTACCTTCAGTACTTCTTCGACGGTAACACTGACTACTCTCAAGATACTTCCATTGACTGCCCCAAGATTCTTCGTCCTACTGTCTTTCTGCTCGGTAAATACAGAGGAGAAATACTCATTGAGGATCTTGCCCATCTCCTTGGCTCCACACAGAGGTGACCACATTGATTCCTGAGAGGTCCCACTCTCTCTCTCTAGTTATCCTTTTCCTCCTTATGTATTTATAAAACCTTTTGGGATTGTCCTTAATGCTACCCACCAGAGGTATCTCCTGGCCCCCTTTTGCCCTTCTGATCTCTTTTTTCAGTTTACTGCTTTGTTCCCGAAACTCCTCCAGGGATGCACTTGATCCCAGCTGCCTATACCTGTCCCATGCATCCTTCTTGTTTTTGACCAACGCCTCAATTTCTCTCATCAGCCAAGCTTCCTTACATTTGACTGCGTTGCCCTTCACTCTAACGGGGACGTACATATCCTGAGCTTTCGTCAGCACACTTTTAAAAGCATCCCACTTGGCCGATGTTCCTTTCTCCTCAAATAACCTCAAATGCTCCAGTCAACGTGAGCGAGACCTTCTCTCATACCCTCAAAGTTGGCCTTACCCCAGTTGAGCATTTTAACACGTGGACCCTCTCTGTCCCTATCCATAACTATCTTAAACCTAATCGAACTGTGGCCACTGGTCCCAAAAGGCTCCTCCACAAACACTTCATTAACTTGCCCGTCCCAATTTTCCAATACTAGATCCAGCATCGGAGTTGTGGTGAATCAGTGGAAATGAAGGCCAAGTCAATAGTTGTTTTTAAGGCGGGGATTAACAGATTCTTAATTAGTATGGGTGTCAGGAGTTATGGGGAGAAGGCAGGAGAATGGGATTTACAGGGAAAGATAGATCAGCCATGATTGAATGGCAGAGTAGACTTGATGGGTCGAATGGCCTAATTCTACTCCTATAACATATAAATTTATGAACATGTAACTTTTTGAAATACATGATTATTGATCTTTTGTTACAGGACAAATTGGATTAAAGAGTACCTGGATACTGCACCTTATCTTATCTTGATATTTAAACAAATTTATGGAATCCTATCCACGGGCAGGAAGACCCATTATTACAATGAGATTAGTGTTTCAATTTCCTGTGGAATTCTCCTAGCTGCTCTGCAGGTAATTCTGAAAATGTAAATTACAATCCTTCATACATGTTATCAAACTTCTACTATTGAGATAAAATCTTGCATTTATTTTTTGATCACTTGGCCTAAATTGATCAAGAGAAATTGTGTGACATCTGTGTCCCGTAGCATTGTATAGAGAATATCGGCCTATCACTGTCCATGCCATCCTTACATCGTAAAAACAGAGCAGCCATTGCTTTCACCCAAAGCTATAAATAGCAATTACATATATTGGCTATGTATTTCAGTGCTATTGATTTAAAAGGCAGCATTAGTTTAGCTTTACATCTGAAAGAAAGCAGATTTTCAGTGCAGTACCGCCTTCAAAACTGCACTGAAAAATAAACCTATATTTTACATTCCAACATTAAGAATGGATATGCTTACAAGTTGAAGTTGTTGCTCCAATTCCTCTCTGAGCACTTCCACCAAAATCCAGCACAATGGCGCAGTGGTAGAGTTGCTGCCTTACAGACACAAATTAAATCCCGACTACGGGTGCTTGTCTGTACGGAGTTTGTACGTTCTCCCCGTGACCCCGTGGGTTTTCCCCGAGATCTTCGGTTTCCTTCCACACTCCAAAGACGTACATTGGCTTGGTATAAATATAAATTGTCCCTAGTGTGTGTAGGATGGTGTTAGTTTATGGGGATCGCTGGTCGGAGCGGATTCGGTGGGCCGAAGGTTCTGTTTCCGCGCTGTACCTCTAAACTAAAAATAAATATCCCTTTAAGTGTGTTTTACTTGCGTGCTCCATACTTGTGAGGTAAACAAAAGACACAAGTCGGAGCCTGGTGAAAATATAGTTTTATTCACGCACACCCACACATACACAAAGTTAATCAAGCAATACTTAACTTAGATGCTGTCCGTCCCGAGTCCCAAACACTATCTGTCACACTTGGTGAGGTGGGTCACAGGTATTTTTGTTGACCTCATGGTGTTCAAGGTTCTCTGCTCTTCACAGTGGTTGGTCCTCTACTTCAGGTGGCTCTCCCTTAATTGGAGTCGTCAAAGTAGGCCTTCGCTTGCTATGGTCCTTGTTGGCTTTGCTGGTTGCTGTCAAGGTTCTTCATTAATGACCACCAGGTGGAGCAATCACTCCTTTGATTTGCTGATGGGGTTTAGTTTTATTCCAGTAACTTCTCTCAGCTTGACTAATTGGATGGCAAGGTGGCAGGGCCGCTGCTCGCCACTTCAAAGGATGATAAGTTTGAGGGGGGGGGGGGGGGCTTTGAATGAAACCACACATATTTGCTTACATAAACTCTGACTGAATGTCTGGTGCAACTTGTTCTGTGGTTTTGAATCTTTAATTGTCTAAGGATAGCATGACTAACCTTCTCATGATTCCCAGCTCCCTATTCTGTGGGGCTGCTAGTCCACAAAGTATCACATTAGTGGGGAGCGCTACAAACAAGTATCTCCAACCCAGCAACATCGAAAAAATCATGTAAGCCCGTTGTTGGAGTGGATCTTCAAAGACGTACAGGTTTATTGGCTAATTGGCTTGGTAAAATTGAATTGTCCCTTTTGTGTGTGCAGGATAGTGTGTGGAGATCGCTGGTCGGTGCGGACTAGGTGGGCCGAAGGGCTTGTTTCTGCGCCGTATCTCTAAACTAAACTAAATCTTACTGAAACAAAATGAGGCAGAATTGATCTTAACCCATAAGTTGACGATGAAAAATCATGGTACCATTTTAATGGTGCATTTGTTTTATCACCTTCTCATCCAGAATGCTGGCCTAGCAACAGTCACCTCGACACCTCTGAACTGCGGCCCTCGTGTGCGTGAAATCCTAAAACGCCCTGTGAATGAGAAGCTGCTACTGTTGCTGCCGGTTGGGTACCCGGCAAAATATGCCACTGTGCCAGACTTAAAACGCAAGTCATTGGATGAAATTATGGTGTTTGTGTAATTTTTTGAAAATAACCCAATGTTCGTAGGTTAATGGTTGCCCAAATACCTATCCTAGAGTACTTTAATCTGGCACAAACCTTACATTGGAATAAAGCACACTTTGCTAATTTTGGGATTCTAGCACAGCTTGGGGATCCCCCATAGTAGAGAACTTGGTTTATAGTCCAAAATGTAAATATTGGGAAAACAAGTCCCATTTTGTGGAATCTAGTATATATCCAGTTCCTAGTATTTGTAATGCCAAAATAGCATTATATTCACAAAATTCTAATATTGGGAACACAACAGACTCAGCACCATCCTTACAACAGTGTTGTTTAAATAATGAGTAATTAATTAAATTTGAAGTTAAAGGAGTTCAAATTGACCAAGTAAATGCTCCTAACATAACTAGTTAAACTTTAAAACAGACTGCTGGAATGACTCAGAAACATTGTCTACCATTATCTAACTTGCTTGCATATTTAAGGGCATTAGGGCTATTTTCTTTGTTTTAGAAACTGAGAGGATATTAAATATTAGTATTCGTAGGAATTTTGAAGTTCCTGTAAGAGGCAAAATGCAACAAAAACTCTTCGGCATTGGGTTTGTTGGCATTCGGAATGTACTGCCTGAAAGAGCAACGGGTGCAATTTAAATACAAAAATCCAAAAATAATTAAATAAATACTTTTGGGGAAGAGAATAACCAACATATTGGGAAAGAGCAGTATAGAGTGTGCAATAGTTATGCCAACAGTTTACCAAACTACCAATAAGGATAATTAAAATGCCTTGTCTAAACTCCCATTCATGGGAATAAAGTGCATTTTGTCAATACTGTTATTGGCAATTTAGGATCACATGCCAACTACTACATTAAGACTATAGCACATCTTGTCTAAATTTCAAATTTTGGGCATATTTGGGCAAGAAAGCAGCCCATTATATTCAAACTCTCACAATTGGAGATTCAGTGCAACTTTATTTACAGAATAAGTTGTACAAGACAGCGGACCAAATGATTTTTTAATGAGTTGTGGGTGGGAAGGAAATTTAGAAAAATCATTATCAGTATGTATAATAATAAAGACCTTGCAATAGAATCAACTTGCTGCTAATATATCTAGCCAATGCAGAATATCAATTAATAAATCCAAAAGGATATATCGAACTAAAATAGTGAAGTCCATAGGTTAACAGTTAAAGATGCATAATATTGGACTGTGCAATGTTCTTTAGAAACTAGACTTTGAATATTTTTCGTTATCTTTAAACACGAGAAATTGTAACTAGAGTGGGAAGCATTTGTTGAGAAGCTTTGGATATAACTGTGTTATTCATCCCCTTTAGCTCACAACACAGATAAATATAAGAACTAAGTACAGAAAATAGAACTTGTGCGCTTTCTGTCAATGCAGTTGCATTTACTATTACTGATTTTTTTAAATGTGACTACACAGTCAATCCGCCTTTGCATGAGAAAATACTAATACTTATTTTCTTAATACAATTAAAATGGCTTGAATTAATACAGCTATGTATTTGTAAAGTCCACTCAAATTTCATATTTATTTAGAATTATTAATGATATCAATACATCCCAAAACAGTTCAGAACCAATTAAATACTTTTGGTGTATGATTATTATCAGGTCAGGCAGCATCTCAGGAGAGAAGGAATGGGTGATTTCTGAAACAGCAATAAAATAAATGATCATAACATCTGTTTAAGTTAAAGCAGTTGGGGAGGGAAAGGGCCAAAATTATTGGTTAAGCAGACAAACATTGTAAAGAGGGACAACATACGAGGAGGGAAATATTCAAGCAGAATCAGTATACATTCTATGGTGCATCAATAGAACTTTGTAAGAGTCATAATAGACATGCCGACTTTCTTCTGTCTCCCAAGGAATTAGAGGCATGGGTGTGCCTTCTTGGCTGTCGCTTCAATGTAGTTGGTCAACAATAAATTGATAGTAACATTAAGTCAAAGAAACTTGAAGCTCTCAACCATTTCTACATCGGCATCATTGATGCTGTTTGGGGCATGTATTCTACCACATCTTGACGTCAATAACTAGATCCTTCATCTTGCTGACATTGAGGGAGAGGTCATTGTCCTGACTCCATGTTACTTGGTTCGTTGTTTCCTTCCTGTAACCTGCCTCGTCATTGTTCATGATCTAGCCCACCTCACTGGTGTCATCTGGAAACGTGTAGACAAAGAGAGATGAATTTGGCCGCACTGTTGTGAGTGAGTAGGAGACTGAGAACACTTACTTTTGGTGAAGATGGGGAAACTGAGAGAAAAATATGGCTTCCTAGCAAGAGACAGAATGGCAGGAGGTGCAGTCTAGCTGTGGGAGTCAGTGGGGTTGTAATAAATGTTAGTGGATAGTTTGTCTCCTGAGATGGAGACAAACAGATCCTTAAAAGAGGGAGAAGCATCAGAAATGGTCCAAGTGGATTTGAGGACAGGATGAAAGTTAGCGAAAGTGATAAAATGGACGAATTCCTCATGGGTGCAGGATTCAGTACCAACGTTGTTAATGTGCAGAGAAAGAGTTTAGGTGAGGTATCAGAGAAGGTTTACAAGAGGATTATCCATCATAATCATTAAAAAGGAATGCCTAGCTGGAGCTAATGCAAATCCCCAGGGCTCCACCTGTGATTTGTAGGAACTGAGAAGAATCAAAAGAGAAGATTGTTCAGGGTAAGAACATGTTCAGGTAGGACTATGAAAGTTTTGGTGGAGGGGATGTGCTTAAAAAACATTTTGAATGTGAATGGAGCTGTTTCAAGACTGAACTTCCTTGGTGAAGATGTGGTGGGAGCCAGGAAATCATAAAGTTGTCAAAATGGGCAGAAGAGGTGTCCTGGACATTGGTGAGAAGGGACTGGACAAATCAAGCCCTAACAGGGTCCAGATATGAGGAGATACATTCAGTGGGTCAAGATCAGGCAGAAACAGTGGCCTGCCAGGACAGTCTTGTTTGTACAGATAGAAGCAGAAAGTGTGAGGCTAAGGCAATCTAAGTTGGACACTGTGAGGGGGAAATCTCCTCGTGTGATGAGATCTGTGACAGTGCGGGACCGGCGGCATAGTGTTCGTTGGTAAGGTCATGGTGCAGGGGAAGGCACAAGGAAGTGTCTGAGGGCTGTCAACTGGCCTCTGCAAGGTAGAGAGAGATCTGTCTACAGATTATAACAACACAATCCTTGTTTACAGATTTGAGATTGGGGCAATGTGAGTGGAGTGCTGCACATTGAACAGGCTCTGGGAAGAGCTGGCTAAAGTTGATTGGAAGGGCACCCCAGCAGGAATGATGGTGGAGCAGCAATTTTCTGAGAGTTTCTGAGAGAAATTCTGGGCTTGCAGGATCTTTTCATACCAAAGAGGAAGAAACATACTAAGGGGAGAATGAGGCAAACATGGCTGACAGAGAAAGTCAAAGACAGCATAAAAGCAAAAGACAAGGCAGATAATATGACAAAGATTAGCAATAAACTAGAGGATTGGGATTTTTTTTAAACCAACAGAAGACAACAGAAAAGCAATAAGGAGTGAAAAAATGAAATATGGTAGGCCAGCCAATAATAGAAAAGACAATATCAAAAGCTTTTTCAGATAAATCAAGAGTAAAGGAGAGGCAAGAGTAGGCATTGGATTGCTGGAAAATGACACAGGAGAAGTAGTAATGGGGAACAAAGAATTGGTAGACGAACTGAATAAGTTTTTCATCAGTCTTCACAGTGGAAGACACCAGCAAAATGCCAGAAACTCAAGAGAATCAGGGGGCAGAAGTGAGTGAAATCGCTATTACTAAAGGTGAAGGTGCATGGGAAGCTGAAAGGTCTGAAGGTGGATGTCATTTGAAATAGGTAGCTGTCGAAGATGCGGGTGGACGCTCCATTGGTGTCCTGAATCACCAACTATCTGACTGGACGACCACAATATGTTAGGCTACAGAACTGTGTCTCGGACATGGTAGTGAGCAATACAGGGGACCCACAGGGAATGGTCCTCTCTCTCTTCCTGTTCACCATCTACACCTCGGACTTCAGATATAACTCGGACTCCTGCCACCTGCAGATGTTTCCGGATGACTGCAATTATGGGCTGCATCAGTGAGGGGAGGGAAGCTGAATTCAGAGGTGTAGTCAATGACTTTGTTGAGTGGTGTGGGCTGAATCACTTGCTCAAGACTAAGGAGTTAGTGGTGGACTTTAGCAGGAGAGGAACACCCCCATCTCCATCAATCGTGTGGATGTGCAATTTACCAGGGAATACAAATATCTTGGAGTGTACCTGGACAGTAAACTGGACTAGTCCAGGAATGCTGAGGCCCTGTACAAGAAGGGACAGAGCTGGCCGTACTTTTTGAGAAGGCTTCGCTCCTTCATCGTCTGCAGTAAGATGCTGCAGACGTTCTACCAATCGGTGGTAACCAGTGCCATCTTCTTCGCTATCGTGTGCTGGGGCAGCAGGGCGAAGGCCGCAGACGTGAATAGGATTAACAAACTCATCAAGAAGGCTGGCTCCGTCCTGGGGGTGGAGTTAGATTCATGGGAGGTGGTCGTGGAGGGGAGGATGCTCCTCAAACTGTGGAGCATCTTGGACAATACAGCTCACCCCATCCATGACACACTGGTCAACCTGAGGAATACCTTCAGCAACAGACTGGTTCCATCAAGATGCAGCACAGAACGGCACAGGAACGGAACAAGGATCCAGTGAGTGGGAGGATGGTGTTTTGGACAAGACAAGAAAAGGCATGCTACCAGAAGGGAGGGAAGCAGGAGAAATGTGCGGACGAGCAGTGGGCATCTGAGGAGCAAATTGACTCGATGTGTTAGTTCCAACTACAATCACATTTCAAAGGTACATCATTGGGTGTAAAGCATTTGGGAAATCATAATTTGTTTATAGGTGCCACATAAATGCACATTCACTGTTTCCATGTGCACATTTTATTGACTAACCTGCATATTTACATACGATACATGTAATATATAGTCTAATATGTATTTACACATAATGCATCAGATCCTCGGGGTATACGTCTTTCTCCACGATTAAAAGCTGATGATAAATATTTCCATATAATATATTGTGTACTTATATATGATATATCTATTTGCATATAAAACACTGTATCCTCTGGGTACATTGTAAATAACCAGCAGCACCTGGATATCAATAAATACGTCATTAGCTTGGATCCAACGCCCGGTCAGTGCAAATTCAACAATGAGGGATGAAGGAGGCTGACCCAATCAGACTGAAGCCTGGCAGATGTGGCGGAGAGGCAGCAGGTAAATCAGGGAAGGAGAGAGGAATATCAGTGGTCAGTCAGAGCTGAATAACAATCAGAAATAATCATTACTGAACGAATCCAACATCAAGTTCCATATCAGATTTGCCAAGGTGGCATTGGTTATAATGACTTACAGACAACTCCAATGACTGCAAGAATGCGGCAGTAATAAGTTTTAATATCCACGAGCAGATAGAAAGGATCTTGTATTCTTATATTTAGCGGCAAATTACTATGTCCTTTAGCAGGAAAGATTTGTAGATGACAATCTGCGTCCATTCACTCAGTGAAGGCCTTTATTTATACAGGCAGGTGGCATCCACAGGGGCTCTAGGGTGACGTGATCATTATTAGTTACCAGGCTAAGAATAAACACACCACATTAGCACCCTCTGAAACATCAATTAATAAATGAACAGACTCTGGTTCGATACACTTGGTGTACAAGCACTGGGATGGAAGAACTGGAAACACAAAGGAAACTGTTCACGACATTCCACCTGCTACAATATGGGCTTGTAACAATGACCACTCACACCTTCATCCCTCTCCAGTTTCTCTATTTTTCCTGCTTGACAAGTCTTCAGTGGATACTCCTCTCTACCCCATACACTCTCACATGCAGAAATCTCCCAGCCTCTGCATTCCAGCTTTTGGTGCTGATTACATTTATTTTCTCTGTCATCATTCTTCCCATCTGGCAGATCCCTGCAAATTTACCTGCTGTATGTAGCAGCAACAAGTTCAATGCATCACAAACATTGCACCTTTAAATGTCTCCAGTAAAAATATTTCCTGTTGTTCTTGAAAGTTGCAAAACATTCATTTCCAATGGAATCTGTGTGAATTTATCACTTTGTAGTGTGAATTGTAGATGGAGTCAATGCAGGGAAGGCTGGTTTGTTTGCGATGGACTGGGCAGCATTCACAACTCTGCAATTTCATGTGGGTTTGGGCAGAGTAGTTACAAACCAAGTTTTGATGCATCCCAATAGGATGCTTTCTACTTTGCACCTGTATAGTATAAAGAGTTGTTGCAGACATTCTGCATTTACTACAGTGGCTTCTGAGGCAGTATAAACATTAGTGTGCTATCATGGCTGACAGCACTGATGAACACTGATGATGGCCTTCAGAGATGCAGTCTACTCCATCACCCTCGAACACCTCGGGCCAGCATCCTGCAGAAACCAGGACTGGTTCGACGAGAACGATGAAGAGATACAGGCACTGCTGTCAGAGAAACACCAACTGGTCAGAGCACACCAGAACGACCTCACGTCACAAGCGAAGAAAGATGCCTTTGCCAGCGCAAGACAAAATGTACAGAAGAAACTCTGTGAGATACAGGACGCATGGTATAGTAAGAAGGCCGATGAAATCCAGGGCAACGCAGACAGTCACGACACCAAGCGTTTCTACGATGCATTGAAGGCTGTGTATGGACCCCAGTCCTCTGGCTCCTCTCCCCTCCTCAGTGCATTCAAGAGAGAGCTAGATAGAGCTCTTAAAGATAGCTGAGTCAGGGGGTATGGGGAGAAGGCAGGAACGGGATACTGATTGAGAATGATCAGCCATGATCACATTGAATGGTGGTGCTGGCTCAAAGGGTCGAATGGCCTACTCCTGCACCTATTATCTATTGTCTATTGTCAGACAGGACCCAGTTGCTGACAGAGAAGAAGCAGTTTCTGGAGAGATGGGCTGAACATTTTAACCAGGTCCTCAATCGTCCCTGCTAATATCAAAGACGAGGCCATCACTCGCCTACCTCAGATGGAGATCAACCAGGACCTTGACAACATCCCGACAGAAGAAGTCACAAAGGCCACCAAGCAACTTTCCTGTGGCAAAGCACCAGGATTAGATGCCAATCCTGCTGAAGTGTACAAACTAGGAAGCTCTGTCATGATGCAGAAGCTGACTGAACTCTTCCAGTCCATGTGGAATGAAGGGAAGGTCCCACAACAGCTGAAAGATGCCAGCATAGTCCACATCTACAAGTGGAAAGGCAACCGCCAGTCTTGCGACAATCATCGAGGCATCTCCCTCCTGTCCATAGCTGGGAAGATCTTAGACAATAGACAATAGATAATAGGTGCAGGAGTAGGCCATTCGGCCCTTTGAGCCAGCACCACCATTCAATAGCTGATCATTCTCAATCAGTACCCCGTTCCTGCCTTCTCCCCATACCCCCTGACTCCGCTATCCTTAAGAGCTCTATCTAACTCTCTCTTGAATGCATTCAGAGAACTGGCCTTCACTGCCTTCTGAGGCAGAGAATTCCACAGATTTACAACTCTCTGACTGAAAAAGTACAATGTTGGGCGAGTTCAGAACCAGGGGCCACAGTCTTAGAATAAAGGGGAAGCCATTTAAAACTGTGAGAAGGAACTTTTTCACCCAGAGATGTGGATTTGTGGAATTCTCTTCCACAGAGAGCAGCGGAGGCCAAATCACTGGATGGATTTAAGAGAGAGTTAGATAGAGCTCTAGGGGCTAGTGGAATTAAGGGATATGGGTAGAAGACAGGCACGGGTTATTGACTGTGGATGATCACAATGAATGGCGGTGCTGGTTCGAAGGACTGAATGGCCTCCTCTTTCACCTATTTTCTATGTTTCTAGCACCTGGATATCAATAAATACATTATTAGTTTGGATCTAACGCCTGGTCAGTACAAACCCATCAGTGAGGGATGAAGGAGGCTGACCCAATCAGACTGAAGCCTGGCAGATGTGGCGGAGAGGCAGCAAGTAAACCAGGGAAGGAGAGAGGAATATCAATGGTCAGACAGAGCAGAATAACAATCAGAAGTAATCATAGCTGAAAAAATCCAACGCCACTTCCATATCAGATCTGCCAAGGTGGCATTGGTTATAATGACTCAGAGAACTGCAACGACTGCAAGGATGTGGTAGTAGTAGGGTCTAAAATCCAGGATCAGATCGAATAGATAAGACAGTCCTATGTTTTTCAGCAAATTACGATGTCCTTCAGCAGGGAAGAGTTGAAGCTGACACTCTGCATCCACTCATTCAGTGAAGGTCTTTATTGATACAGGCAGGTGGCGTTGAGTGACGTGATCGTTGTTAGTTACGAGGCTCAGAATAAACACATTACCATATTAGCACCCTCAGAACATCAATAAGCAAGTGAACAACAGATTCTGATTCTATACACTTGGATGGAAACACAAGGTCACAGAACTGGAAACACAAAATAAACCGTTCTCCTGTCCCTGTATCTTTCCCATTTGAAAAGTTTTCAGTGGATGTTCCTCCCATCCCCATACACTCTTACACGGAGCAATCTCCCAGCCTCTGCATCCAGCTTTTGGTGATGAACTATATTTATCTTCTATCATCATTCTCCCCATCAGCTCAGCAGCACTGGTAGGTCCCTGCAAATTTACCAGAGATCTAGAGCAGTAACAAGCCGTAAGAAATATTCCATCTGAAAATATGTCTGATAAATATTTCCCATTGAAATTTGCTAAACACTCACTTGCAAAGGAAGCTGTCTGTGTGAATCTATTGCTTTGTAGTTACATCTTCCCACAAGAAGATCCTGCAGTCCCTCTTCTGATGGGAGTAAGTTACAAATGAAGCAAGGATGGACAGGAGTGAGGTGGGATGGAGCAAAGTGTGTGGATGGACTTGAGTAAGGAAAGAATGGAGTAGGGATGGAAGGGGGTGGGGATGGAAGGGTGTGCAGAGATGATGGGAAAAGAAAATGGTATGGAGTGAGTATGGAATTAAGTGAGGAGGAATGGAGGGACTAAAGGGTGCGAGATGGGAATGACGTGGGGATCTTGCTGAGTGAGGGTTATGGAATTCCCTTTAGAAACATAGAAACATAGCAAAATAGGTGCAGGAGAAGGTCATTCAGCCCTTCCAGCCAGCATCGCCTTTCAATATGATCATGGCTGATTATCGAAAATCAGTACCCTTGTTCCTGCTTTTTCCCATATCCCTTGATTCCTTTAGCCCGAAGAGATAAATCTAACTCTCTTGAAAACATCCAGTGAATTGGCCTCCACTGCCTTCTGTGGCACAGAATTCCACAGATTCACAACTCTCTGGATGAAAATGTTTTTCCTCATCTCAGTCCAAAATGGCCTCCTCCTTATTCTTAAACTGACCCCTGGTTCTGGAGTCCCCCAACATCGGGAACAATTTTTCTGCATCTAGCCTATCCAACCTTTTAAGAATTTTATATGTTTCTATAAGATCCCTCATCCTTCTGAATTCCAGTGAATACAAGCCCAGTCGACCCAATCTTTCATCGGATGTCAGTCCCGCCATCCCGGGAATTAAACTAGTGAATCTACGCTGCACTCTCTGAATAGCAATAATGTCCTTCCTCAAATTAGGAGACCAAAATTGTGCAGTAGGACCTCGTTGCTGCTGAACTCAAATCCTCTCGCAGTGAAGGCCAACATGCCTTTAACCTTCACTGCCTGCAGTACCTGCAAGCTTACTTTCAGTGACTGGTGTACAAGCACACCCAGGTCTCGTTGCACCTCCCTTTTTCCTCATCTGACACCATTCATATAATAATCTACCTTCCTGTTCTTGATACCAAAGTGGATAATCTCACAATTATCCACATTGTACTGCGTCTGCCATGCATCTGTCCACTCACCCAACCTATCCAAGCCACTCTGCAGCCTCATTATTGCATCCTCATCACAGCTCACACTGCCACCCAGCTTTGTGTCATCCACAAACTTGGAGATGTCACATTTAATTCCTATGTCTAAACCGTTAATATATATTGTAAATAACAGGGGTCCCAGCACCGAGCATTGCAGCACCCTGCCTGCCATTCACTGCCTGCCATTGTAAAAAGGACCCGTTAATTCCTACTCTTTGCTTCCTGTCAGTCAACCAGTTCTTTATCCATGTCAATACACTGCCCCCAATACCATGTGCTCTAATTTTACACACTAATCTCTTGTGTGGGATCTTGTCAAAGCTCTTATGAAAGTCCAGTTACACTTGTTACATCCTCAAAAAATTCCAGATTAGTTAAGCATGGCTGCATTTATGGTTTATTTTTCCATCTTCCCTCCCAATACTAGGTGATCCCCATTGAACATAGAAACATCAAAAGTAGCTGCAGGAGGAGACCATTTGGCCCTTCGAGCCAGCACCGCCATTCATTGTGATCTTGGCTGATCATCCACAATCAGTAACCGGTCCCTGCCTTCTCCCCATATCCCTTGATTCCACCAGCCCCTGGAGCTCTATCTATCTTTTAAATTAATCCAGTGAATTAGCCTCCACTACCCTCTGTGGCAGAGAATTCCACAATTTCACAACTCTCTGGGTGAAAAAGTTTCTTCTCACCTCAGTTTTAAATGGCCTCCCCTTTGTTCTTTGACTGTGGCCCCTGGTTCTGGATTCCCCCAACATTGGGAACATTTTTCCTGCATCAAGCTTGTCCAGTCCTTTTATAATTTTACACGTTTCTATAAGATCCCCTCTCATCCTTCTGAACTCCAGTGAATACAAGGCCAGTCTTTCCAATCTTACCTCATATGACAGTCCCGCCATCCTAGGGATTAATCTTGTGAACCTATGCTGCACAGTTTAGTTCAGCTTAGTTTAGACATTCAGGTTCTTCAGCCCAACGAGTCCATGCCGACCAGCGATCCCCATGCATTAGCACTATCGTACACACGAGGGACAATTTACAATCTTTACTACATCTTTGGAGTAAAAGAGGAAAACAGAGCACCTGGAGAAAACTCACGTGGTCACACGGAGAACGAACAAACTTCATGCAGACAGCACTCGCAGTCAGGGTTGAAACCGGGTTTCTGGTGTTTTAATGCTGCACCGCCTTGCCACCTGGTGTTGGTGCAGGAGCTGAATAACGAAGCATTGTTCCTATCAGGTCTGCCACAAAAATAGGACCCAAACCATAACTCATAAGTTCCAGTAATTCATATAATTGATAGAATGACCACCTTGTCATCCATAGCAGGATAAAATTGGCCAATATGATGAAGAGCAAAATAATGGATCTTCTTCGATTCTTCACCTCTGGGTTGTCCTTCCCCTCCGCCGCCCCCTCAGAATCACGAGGACTACACTGGCCATCAGGATGTGCCTGACAGTGACAGCATTGAGCAGCAGGATCAGCATGAAGGGGATGAGTGTGGTTGAAATGTGGGGCCCCCAGGCAAAGGCTGCCCTCACCGGCGAATATACGAAGTAATATATGTGGTGAGAATGACTTAAAATCTGATGACAAGTTGATCCTCTATTGTCATTGCCGCAAGACACCAGGTGACACCTTTGGAGAGTCCACACGTGAAAGTTTTACAATTGCGACCATGTTAGCTGTGAATTTGAAAAAAGGAAACATCATTAATTTGACAAGTGAAGGGGAGTAGGAGGAGTCTTTGCTAACTATTGCTGGTTTAACAGTTGACACGTAGGACCTGGGGAAACAGGTAAAGTGTGAATGAGAGATAAGCTGTAAAGATATTGGAATTGGATTAACTGGTGCAATCAAATTCCTCAGTGTAGACTCAAAAGTGTGGAATGAGATTTCCATCTTTTACAGCAATGATGTGGTGGAGATTACCCCCATCAAATCGATCTACACTTCATGACACTTTGGGAGGCAGTCAACTTAATCTAGGTCCATTTGTCCTCTACTCATTCCCTCTTCTCCCGTCTCGTTTCGGCAGAACTTACCAAAGCTTGAAAGCACGCATCACTAGATGCAGGAACAGCTTCCACCCTTCTGTTTTCAGACTACTTTTAAGCTGCATTTTTTTCTGTAACTTGTACTCTATAATGCTGAAATACTGCATTCTGCCCTCTGGTTACTATTCTCATTGCCCTACCTGTACGTTTATATAGCTTGATTGTATTTGTTTGGTAGAATTTGACCTCAAATCAAGCAAACAAAATTTTTCGCTCTACGTATAAACATAATAAAACAAGATTCATACCACAAATGCAGAAAAAACATTTGTGACAGACAAACAGGTGGCGAGAAGATGCTTTCTACGGTGCATAGTAAGGTTTGTTGGAGATGGAGGCATACCAAACTACTTTTGCCTTCTGAGGACGGAGAGGATCGGTGTGATTTCTTGGCCTTTCTTGGTCGAGAACAAATTGTTGCTGATATTTAAAGGTAGGAACCTGAAACTCTTTACCATCTCCGCTTTTGGCGATATCTTAAATTGATCTTCTTCGTCATCATTCTCCACATCTGCTCAGCAGTTTTTTTAGAGATACAGCATGGAAACATGCCCTTCGGCCCATTGAGCCCACACCGACCAGCGATCCCCGCACATTAACACTATCCTACATGCACTAGGAACAATTTACACTTATACCGAGTGTACACATTTACCTACATAACTGTCTGTACGTCTTTGGAGTGTGGGAGTGTCGGAGAAAACACACGCGGTCACGGGGAGAAGGTAGAAACTCCATAAATACAGCAAGCGATGCAAGCGCTGTAAGGCAGCAAAACTACCGCGACGCCACTGTGCCGCCCCGTACCAGTTCTGGAAGGTCGCTTGCAGGTTGTCCTGGGGTAAAGAGTAATAACATTAGAAACATCCCACCTGATAATATCTCCGTTAAATATTTCCCATTGAAAGTTGCTAAACACTCATTTCTGGCCGATGAGCATGTTGCCAGAGGGGAATTAGATGGAATTTTGTGACAGAAAGAAGCGGAGATTTTTAAGACGTCATGAAGATAAATGGAGATATTTGAAGACTGGACATCAATGGTGAGGAGAAGGAGGTGGGAGCCATGAATCGGAAATTGTTAAAATGGTGAAGGGCAGGTGAAGTGACCTGGATGTTGGTGGGAAGGGACTGGAAAGAGACATGGTCTCGGAGTGAGGAGATAACCTCAGTGGGGCAAGAACAGGCAGAAAGAGTGGCCTACCAGGACAGTCCTGTTTGTGGAGATGGAAGCAGGAAGTGCGGGTCTGAGGCACTCTCAGGTTGGACACTGTGGAGGGGAAATCTCCTCGTGTGATGAGATCTGTGACGGTGCGGGACCAGTGGCATTGGGGTATTCGTTGGTGAGGTCATGGTGCAGGGGAAGGTACAATGAGGTGTCTGAGAGCTGCCAACAGGCCTCTGCAAGGTAGAGGTCAGTCCACCAGACTACAGCAGCACCACCTTTTTTGCAGATTTGTGGTCAGTGTGAAGTGGGTGGAGTGCGGCCGATTGGGACAGGCTGAGGTTGGAGTGTGTGAGGAGAGTGAAGAAGTCCAGGTGGATGATGTGGTGATGGCAATTGGAAATGAGAAGGTCAAGAGAGGGTGAAAGACCCACAGGGGATGTCCATGAGGAAGAGTGAGTGAGAACTCCGTGCCAAAGACATAGGTGACGGAAGAGAATCTCAACATCATGATGGGCCTCAACATCATGACGGGAACCCGTTGAGGTGCGGGTGCAGGGGTATGAAGGTGATACCCCTGCTGAGGACTGTCCGCTCAACATGAGAGAGAGGGAGGTCATGGAGATAGTGTGGTGCGGCAGAGGTTGGAGTTTGGAAAATGCTTGGAATCAAAAGAAAGAGAAGAGGCGAATGGAGAGGGTTTTCGGCAGTGAGGTGGGGAAGGGGGGTGGTGGGGAAGGGGGGTGGGGGGGAAGGGTGAAGAGACGATTGGTCATGTAACAGACCACAGGTAGACCCAAATGCAGCACACTAAACCAAGGAAGTAGTTTTAGAATGAGCTTTATTTCTACCTGCTCGTGGTCGGGGACAGAAGGCTGAGGCGTTCACCAGGGCTACGAAGAGGCATGAAGGTCGGGAGCAGGCAGGGTCGGCAATGGGAAATCAGTCCAAGAGAGAATGCTGGAGAGTCTTGCATGAGCGCTAAGAACAATCTGGTAAAGAGTGTGTGTGCAGGAAGGGTTTATATGCTGGCTTGATTGGTGATCTGGAGCAGGTGAGTGAACAGGTGAGGGGAGTTGGCTTAACATGGTGGGCGTGGCTGGCAGGTGAGTGAACAGGACAGACTGTGACAGGTAATGTGCTGGGAGGGTAGTTAGGAAATGGCAAGGCTGATATCTTTGTTTCCCTTGATTCCATTAGCCCTAAAAGGTATCCCAAATTTCTCTTTAATACATCCAGTGAACTTGCCTCCACTGCATTATGTGGCAGAGAATACAACAGATTCACAGCTCTCTGGGTGAAAATGATTTTCCTCATCTCAGTCCGAAATGGCATACTCCTTATTCTTAAACTGTGATCCCTGGTTCTGGACTCCCCCAAATCAGGAACATTTTTCCTGCATCTAACAACACCGGGAACAGTTTTCCTGCATCTAGCAACACCGGCAACATTTTTCCTGCATCTAACAACACTGGGAACATCTTTCCTGCATCTAGAAGTTTGTAAGAGTCACTAGATACATGCTATATTTCTTCAGTCTCTTCAGGAAGAAGAGACGTTGGTGCGTGCTAGGTGTGGGATATAATGTCAGAGGAGGGTGAAGGGCTGTGGTGAGGGGTGATTGAGTAAAATGGACTGGAAACAGCTACTTGGGGATGATTCAGGACAATTAGTGACCATAAAGATGACTTGTTTGTGTATCAGATGATGTGGGTGAAATTCTTAATTAATTGCTTTTGGTCCTCACCAAATCAGAGTGATGCCAGTGTTTTAATTCAGGTGAATGAGGGTGAAATATCAGATGGGGAAAAGATTAAGGACTTAGCATCTTTAATAATCAATAGATCATCAGGCCTAGGAGTGGTGTTGGAGGACTGGAGGACTGCTGATGATTTACTGTTGTTTAGAAATGGATGAGGGAAATAAGAAACCACATAATTATAGATGAGTTATCTCAACTTCATCGGTGGTACCGAGAAGGAAAGCATGAGGCCGCCGGAAGGGATCGAGGCAAAGGGCAAATGGAATTTAATCCAGAGATGTGCGAGGTGATGTGTGTGAGGAGATGTAGCAAGGTAATGGAATGTCCAGTAAGTGGAAGGATGTTGAGAGGTGGAGAACTGCAGAGCGATCAGTCTTGGAGTGTGTATCCATAGATCGTTAAAGTAAAGCAAATGCTCCTTACGCAGTTAAACTGGAGTGAATTTCTTTCGTAAAACCATTTAATTTACTAACCATATATTCCATATTCAAAAGACAACAGAAAGCAAGACCATGCAGTGTTATTGCTTATTTTTCTCTGATGAAGACTGGGGAGATCGTGTCTTTGTGTTCTTGTGTAAAATAAGTGATTTGGAGATGAAAGTCTGCTTTCCATCTCTCCTCTTCATCACTGGGGACAAATGCCGCAGAGTTGGAGAACCAGGTACTGACTCTCCACCACCTGTTTCAGGCTGGTCCAAAAAGCCACGATCAACACTTCCATCCCCTTGCACAACAGTTTTTTGCAATTGATTCCAGCGACTTCATTTCATATGATGTCTGTGGAAATCATATCAATAGACAATAGGTGCAGGAGGAGGCCATTCGGCCCTTCGAGCCAGCACCGCCATTCAATGTGATCATGGCTGATCATTCTCAATCAGTACCCCGTTCCTGCCTTCTCCCCATACCCCCTGACTCCGCTATCCTTAAGAGCTCTATCTAGCTCTCTCTTGAATGCATTCAGAGAATTGGCCTCCACAGCCTTCTGAGGCAGAGAATTCCACAGATTCACAACTCTCTGACTGAAAAAGTTTTTCCTCATCTCCATTCTAAATGGCCTACCCCTTATTCTTAAACTGTGGCCCCTTGTTCTGGCTACAACGTAACTTGGATAGGTTAGGTGAGTGGGCAAATGCATGGCAGATGCAGTATAATGTGGATAAATGTGAGGTTATCCACTTTGGTGGCAAGAACAGGAAAGTAGACTATTATCTGAATGGTGGCCGATTAGGAGAAGGGGAGATGCAACGAGACCTGGGTGTCGTGGTACACCAGTCATTGAAAGTAGGCATGCAGGTGCAGCAGGCAGTGAAGAAAGCAAATGGTATGTTGGCATTCATTGCGAGGGGATTTGAGTATAGGAGCAGGGAGGTTCTGCTGCAGTTATACAGGGCATTGGTGAGACCACACCTGGAATATTATGTACAGTTTTGGTCTCCTAATCTGAGGAAATACATTCTTGCCATAGAGGAAGTACAGAGAAGGTTCACCAGATTGATTCCTGGGATGGCAGGACTTTCATATGAAGAAAAACTGGATAGACTCGGCTTGTACTCACTAGAATTTAGAAGATTGAGGGGGGATCTTATACAAACTTACAAAATTCTTAAGGGGTTGGACAGGCTAGATGCAGGAAGATTGTTCCCGATGTTGGGGAAGTCCAGATCAAGGGGTCACAGTTTAAGGATAAGGGGGAAGTCTTTTAGGACCGAGATGAGAACTTTTTTTTCACACAGAGAGTGCTGAACCTGTGGAATTCTCTGCCACAGAAGGTAGTTGAGGCCAGTTCATTGGCTATATTTAAGAGGGAGTTAGATGTGGCCCTTGTGGCTAAAGGGATCAGGGGGTATGGAGAGAAGGAAGGCACGGGATACTGAGTTGGATGATCAGCCATGATCATATTGAATGGCGGTGCAGGCTCGAAGGGCCGAATGGCCTACTCCTGCACCTATTTTCTATGTTTCTATGTTTATATGACTCGCCCAACATTGGGAACATGTTTCCTGCCTCTAACGTGTCCAACTCATTAATAATCTTATACGTTTCGATAAGATCCCCTCTCATCCTTCTAAATTCCAGTGTAAACAAGACTAGTCGCTCCAGTCTTTCAACATATGACAGTCCCGCCATTCCGGGAATTAACCTAGTAAACCTATGCTGCACGCCCTCAATAGCAAGAATATCATTCCTCAAATTCGGAGACCAAAACTGCACACAGTACAACAGGTGTGGTCTCACTGGGGCCCTGTACAACTGCAGAAGGTCCTCTTTGCTCCTATACTCAACTCTTCTTGTTATGAAGGCCAACATTCCATTGTCTTTCTTCACTGCCTGCTGAACCTGCATGCTTCCTTTCTGTGACTGATGCACTAGGACACACAGATCTCGTTGTACGTCCCCTTTTCCTAACTTGACACCATTGAGATAATACTCTGCCTTCGTATTCTTACCAACAAAGTGGATAACCTCACACTTATCCACATTAAACTGCATCTGCCATGCATCCACCCACTCACACAACCTGTCCAAGTCACCTGCAACCTCATAGCATCTTCCTCACAGTTCACACTACCACCCAGCTTTGTATCATCTGCAAATTTGCTAATGGTACTTTTAATCCCTTCATCCAAGTCATTAATGTATATTGTAAATAGCTGCGGTCCCAGCACCGAGCCTTGCGGTACCCCACTAGTTACTGCCTGCCATTCTGAAAGGGACCCATTTATCCAAACTCTTTGCTTTCTATCTGTCAACCAATTTTCTATCCATGTCAGTACCCTACCTCCAATACCATGTGCTCTAATTTTGCCCACTAATCTCATATGTGGAACCTTGTCGAAGGCTTTCTGAAAATTGAGGTACACTACATCCACCGGCTCTCCCCTGTCAATTTTCCTAGTTCCATCCTCAAAGAATTCCAGAAGATTAGTCAAGCATGATTTCCCCTTCGTAAATCAATGCTGACTCGGAACGATCCTGTTACTACTATCCAAATGCTCCGCAATTTCGTCTTTTGTAATTGACTCCAGCATCTTCCCCACCACTGATGTAAGACTAACTGGTCTATAATTTCCCATTTTCTCTCTCCCTCCTTTCTTAAAAAGTGGAACAACATTAGCTACCCTCCAATCCACAGGAAATGATCCTGAATCTATAGAACATTGGAAAATGATCACCAATGCGTCCACAATTTCTAGCGCCACCTCCTTAAATACCCTGGAATGCAGACCATCAGGCCCTGGGGATTTATCAGCCTTCAGTCCCATCAGTCTACCCAACACCATTTCCTGCCTAATGTGGATTTCCTTCAGTTCCTCCGTCACCCTAGGATCTATTGCTACTAGAACATCTGGGAGATTGCTTGTATCTTCCTTAGTGAAGACAGATCCAAAGTACCGATTCAACTCATCTGCCATTTCCTTGTTCCCCATAATAAATTCCCCTGCTTCTGTCTTCAAGGAACCCACATTTGCCTTGACTATTTTTTTCCTCTTTATATACCTAAAAAAGCTTTTACTATCCTCCTTTATATTATTAGCTAGTTTACTCTCGTACCTCATCTTTCCTCCCCGTATTGCCTTTTTAGTTATCATGCCAATGGAACCATTGATGACATCTCATAACAGCTTGTTGAATAAAATCAATTTCCCAATCTACACACAGGTAAAAGGCTTTCCTTGCTTTCTCATATATATTTTATGGTCGCTGGTGAATCCTGCACCTGACTATAACGTGCATGTTCTGATTCCCATCTTCAAAGCTCTTTGATCTGTTTGTTCAATCATGGGTTTGCCGGTCGGGACGGTACCAATTTTTCACCTCTCTCCATAACTTTTAATGAACTTCAGGGTGACCTGAAAGGGACATTTCGCGGCATTCATAACCTCCTCCCGGAACTTCCTCTGGGTGATCGCATAAATAAACGTGTTGGTGCAGGAGCTGAATAATTGAAGCATTGTTCCTAGGTAGTCCAGCATAACATGAGACAGATTTGGTGCAATATACTGACTCGTAATTCGCTGAATTGATAGAATGACCACCCGTGTCATCCATAACAGGATAAAACTGGCCGATATGGTGAAGAGCAAAATGATGGATCTTCTTCGATTCTTCATCTCTGGGTCGCACTTCCCCTCCCCACTCCTCTGCCCCCTCAGTTTCCTGCGGACTGCACTGGCCATCAGGATGTGCCTGACAGTGACAGCATTGAGCAGCAGGATCAGCACGAAAGGGACGAGTGGGGTTAAAATGCGGTGCCCCCAGTCAAAGGCTGTCCACACCGGCAATGTCATGAAATCAAATGATGCCATGCAGAAACGTGACCGGTACGTGAAGTACCAGGGGATGTTGGTGAACACACTCAGCACACTCACCACTGCAATAACGATGGCTGCACCTTTCTCAGTGCAGTATTTTGTCTTCAGCTTCTGGAAGCAAATGGCCGCCATACGGTCGAAGGTGAAGGCAACAGTGAGCCAGACGGTGTAAGATACGGACATGTAACCCACGGTATATACGATCTTGCACCCGGGAGGGATATATATGTGAATTATGTTGATGAGAATGACCTGAAATACGACGACAAGTAGATCGGCTACTGCCATTGCCACAAGATACCAGGTGACACCTTTCGAGAGTCCACACCGTCCGCGTGATAGTGTTACAATTGCGACCACATTAGCTGTGAAGTTGAAAAAAAGCAAACAACAACAAAATTGACAAGTGAAGGCGAGCAAATGGAGTCATTGTTAAGTATTACACAATTTCTGAATTTCAAAACTTTCACCAAGTTTGCCACAATTCCCACTTGTTCCTCACCAACATGGTCAATCTCAAGCTCTTTACTTCTTGACTTTTCTAAGTTAATTTCTCGGTCCAGAACAGTGACCGAAATCCATTATAGAAATCTGTGTTTTCGAGAGGTAAGGGGCATTGACTTGATGGGTTAGTTTCAACTGTGGCCACACTTGATGAGAACCTTTTTGGATGTCAAGAGCTTGTTTACACAGTTTAGCAACATTGAAAGGCTTTGAATGAATCATATTACATTGCAGATAATGATATTGAATAATTTATATCTAGACTCACAGTCATACAGAACAGAAACAGGCCCTTCAGCCCAACTTGTCGAAGCTGACCAGGATGCCCCACCTACATTCATTCCACCTACGTGCATTTGAACCATATCACACTCAACCTTTTCCATCGATATAGCGGTCCAAATATAATTACATGTTGTCATCGTACTTGCCTCAACCACATTCCTCTGGCAGCTCGTTCCATATTTTTCTCCAAACACAGTGTGAAATAGTTACCTCTCAGATTCCGATCAAAATGTTCCCGCTCACATTAAATCTTTGAACTCTCATTTTTGATTCCCCTACTCTGGGTCGGATTTATTGAATCAGTTCTCCTCATGATTTTGTTCAACTCTGTATGATCTTCCTTCAGCTTCCTGCTCTTCAAAGTATGAGGTCCTCACCTGCCCAACCTCTCCACATAGCTCAGGCTCTCAAGTTCTCATAACTCTTCCCTGCGCTTTTTCCAGCTTGATGACATCGTTTCTTAAGTAGGGTGACCAAAACAAATCACAATACTCCAAATGCGGCCTCACCAACATCTTGTGCAAATGTAACATAATATCACAACTTCTGTACTCAATATCTTTCACCAGAACTTCATTCTTTGGAGTGCGGGAGACTGGAGGAAGAGCTTAGATAGCTGTCCAAACTCCTGAGGGGAATAGATAGGGTGCATGATGTATTCACCCATTCAGTAGTGGGATCAAGAAACAGAAGACTAAGGTTTAATATGAGGAGAGAGTTTTAATGGGAACCTGAAAATTAACTTTTTCACACAGAGATGAAGGCTAATGTAACAAAAGCCTTCTTGACCACCGAATCTTCCTGTGATGCCACTTTCATGGACCTTTGTACCTGACTCCAACATCTCTATGTTCCACAACTTTCCCCAGGCTTTTCTATTCACATTTAGACCATATCCCTCTGAAACTTTCCTTCCATGTACCTGTCCAATTATCTTCATAAATATTGTTATAGTACCTGGCTCAACTACCTCCTCTGGTAGCTTGTTACATATACCCACCAATCTATGTGTAAATAAGTTATGTTTAGGTGTAAAAATGTAACATCTAACACTTATCTACATTAAACTCCATCAACTATTCCACAGCCCACTTGCCAAGCTATCAAGACCTTGCTATGATTTTTTATAACCATCATGCTATCTACGATATTGTCATCTACAAATTTATTAATCATGCCTTGCGCCTTCTCATCAAAATCATTTTTATAAACCACAAACAATAATAGACCCCGCACTGATCTCAGAGGCACATCACTTGTCACAGGCCTCTAGTTCCAAAAACAACCTCCCTTCATCTCCCTGTGCTTCCTTCTTTAAAGCCAAGTCTGATCCAGTAAGCTAGCTTTCCCTGGAATGCAATCTAATCTTCCAGAAAAGCCTTCATTTGGAACCTTATCAAATGTCTTGCTGAAGTCCATAAAGACAACATCTACGGCTTTGCCCTTATTAACATTTTTGGTTAATTCTTCATAAAATTCAATCAGATTTGTGAGACGAAATTCCCATGTACCAACCATGCTGAGTGTCCACAAAAAGACCCTATTCGTTGAAGTGCACGTATATTTTATCCCTAAGAATCTTCACCATTAATGTTCGGCTCAGTGATCTATAGTACCCAGGTTTTTCCTTGCACCACTTCTTAATTAGAGGCACAACAATAACCATCCTCCATTTGACACCTCCTCTGTGTCTAATAATGATTCATTTATTTCATCCAGATCTCCTGTAATTTCTTCTCCAGCTTCCCACTATGTCCTTGGATATATCTGATCGGGACTGGGAGATTTATCTGACTTCATAGGTATTAATATGTCCAGTACCTTCTTCACCATGATAAGAACTGCACTTCAGACATCTTCATTAACTGGCGCAACCTACATATCTTCAGATCTTTTGCAACGTTAAAAACACCGGGGAAATATTTAGGTATCACACATCGTATTCTCGTATACATTATCTATCTATTTACATATAATACATAACATTCTCTGGGTACATTGTAAATAAGCAGCAGCACCTGGACATCAATAAATACGTCATTAGTTTGGATCCAACGCCCGGTCAGTACAAACCCAACAGTGAGGAATGAAGGATGCTGACCCAATCAGACTGAAGCCTGGGAGATGTGGCAGGGAAGCAGCAAGGAAATCATGGAAGGAGAGAGGAATATCAGTGGTCAGTCAGAGCTGAATAACAATTGGAAATAATCATAGTTGAAAAAATCCAACACCAAGTTCCATATCAGATCTGCCAAGGTGGCACTGGTCATAATGACTTACACAGAACTCCAACGACAGCAAGGATGCGGTAGTAGTAAGGTCGAAACCCTGTTAGAAAATTGAATAGATGATCGAGTCGCATGTTTTCCAACAATCACAAAGTCCTTCAACAGGGAAGAGTTGTAGCTGGCACTCTGCGTCCACTCACTCAGTGAAGGTGTTTATTTATACAGGCAGGTGGCATCCACAGGGGCCATAGGGTGACGTGATCATTGTTAGTTACCGGGCTCAGAATAAACGCATTACCGAATTAGCACCCTCTGAAACATCAATTAGCAAATGAACAACAGGCTCTGGCGCAATACACTTGGTATACTACAATGGGTTGGAAACTCAAGGTCAATGAACTGGAAACACAAAGGAAAGTGTTCACCATATTCTACCTGCTGTGGGTTTGTAACAGTGTCCACTCACACCTTCTTCCCTCTCCCATCCCTGTAGCTTTCCCGCTTAACACGTCTTCCGTGGGTACTCTTCCCTAATAAATACAGTATATAGATACATGATAAAGGAAATAACATGAATAACATTTATTGCTAGATGAAGCCAGTAAAGTCCGATCGAAGATAGTCCAAGGGTCTCCAATGATGTAGATAGTAATTCAGTATTGCTCTCTAGTTGTGGCAGGATGGTTCAGTTGGCTGATAACAGCTGGGAAGAACCTGTCCTTGAACCTAGAGGTGTGCGTTTTCACACCTATACCTTTTGCCCGATGGGAGAGGGGAGAAGAGGGAGTGGCCAAGTTGTGACTCATCATTGATCATGCTGCTAGCCTTGCCGAGGCAGCGTGAGGTATAAATGGAGTTAATGGAAGGGTGGTTGGTTTGTATGATGGTCTGGGCTGTGTCTACAATTATCTGCAATTCCTTGCAGTCTTAGATGGACCTGTTTCCAAACAATGCTCTGAAGCATCCCGTTAAAATGCTTTCTACAGCATATCTATGTTGAATAGAAGTTGGTGAGGGTTGTTGGGAAAAAGATTTTATAGGAATCTGAGGGGTAACTTTTTCACGCAAAAGGTGTTGGGTGTATGGAACAAACTGCAAGAGGAGGTATTTGAGACAGGAGTGCAACATTTTAGAAGCAACTAGACAGGTACATGAATAGGACATTTTTAGAGGGATATAGGTCATACGATGATGTTGGACTGATGTAGATGGGGCCCTTTGTCGGTGTCGGCAATTTAGGCCGAAGGGCCTGTATACATAATGTTTGACTCTATGATTATGACTGTTCCATCTGAAAATATCTCCAGTTAATATTTCCTTTTGAAATTTGCTTATTTCCACAAGGAGATTTTACAGTTCCTCTTCTGATGTGAGTGTTGGAAAAGAAGCAAGGATGGACAGCGAGGAGCGAGAGTGAGTGAAGAATGAAGGGTGTGGGGGGGGGGAGCACTGGAGAGTGGAGGGTAGGGAGTGAGGAAAGAATGGGGTGAGGATGGAATTAAGTGAGGAGTAATGGAGGGAATAAAGGGAATGATTCAAGAATGGAGTGAAATAGGAATGACGTGAGGATCTTGCTGAGTGGGGGGTTTCACATGTTAAATGTGGAGCTGTTGCCTCTTTATAGAATGAAGGGTGTGAGTGGTTCAGTGAATGATGGTTTGACCAGGTCATTATCCTCACATAACGGTGAAACTACTCCAGCCCAACAACCCTCCCAGAACTCTGTGTTCCTCCAGTTCACGCTCCGTGTACAGATGAGCCCTCTGAAATGTCGACCTTAAGTCCTGGAATTCCCTTTCTCAGACCCAGCACCCCCGTGTCTGTGATCCTGTGGTTGCTGCCAGTTAATAATGTTTATTACAGAGTGAATGTTAGGGGTGGTGATAACTGGGCAGCCTTGAAGAAATATTTCAGAATAGGTGGATAATGTGGTTAAGAAGGCATGTGGGATGCTTGTCTTCATCACAAGTGGAGTTAGTGATAATAACTGGGCAATCATGACAGCTAAAATTTGGAATTAGGAATGTTATCCATGAGGAAGTGGAGGAGACAGGTCTTCTCACAGCATTTAGGAAGCATCGGGACAAGCACTTGTATCACGAAGTCAGAGAACGCTACGGGCTCATGTAGATAAATGGTACTATGAATAGTCAATCAATAGTCGTTTATTTGTCACATACACATAAATGTGTAGTGAAATGAAACATTACCCGCAGTTCAACAATAAGACCAATAAGAATAATCAATAAAAATGCAATAACACATACAATCACAAACTAACACCAAACCAAAGAAAGATCCATCACAGTGAGTCTCCTCCAGTCACCTCCTCACTGTGATGGAAGGCCAGAATGTCTTATTCTCTTCCCCTGCCATCTTCTCCCGCGGTCAGGCTGTTGAAGTTGCCACATCGGGGCGGTCGTGGCTCCCGACATTGAAGCCCCCACCGGGCGGAGAAAATCCCGCGGCCTATTTCAGGGCGCGCCGGACGCTGAAAGGTCCGCGGCGGGCCGACCCAAGCCCCGCGATTTGGGGGCGGGCGAAGACGCTATCGCTGCCGCTGCCGGAGGTCCCGATGTCGGCCCCCACCCAAGGGACTGCGGGCTTCCGATGTCCAGGCGGCCCGCGCTGGAGACGAGTCGCAGCCGCTCCCACAGCCTCCGAAGGCAGCCAGCGCCGCAGGTGGTGAGTCCGGGCCGTGGACTCTGCGAACCAGAGCGCAGGTGGTCCCAGGTGCATGGCCGATGGTAGACCGCAGCGGGAACGGAGACACGACACAGAAACAAAGGTCGCGTCTCCGTTCGGGAGAGACAATGTTACAGTTCCTGTTCGTTCCCTCCCTCCCACCCACCCACCCCACATACAAACACTACACCATATTAAAACTACAATTCGGACAAAAACAACAAAAAACACAAAAGACAGACGGACTGCAGGCAAGCCGCAGCTGTGAGGGCAGCGCTGGCTCCTCCTACGGCTAGAGTAGATAAATGGTTGATGTGAGTAGGTAGACTACAGGTTCTGTTCTAATACTGTGACTCTATGAGGACCAGGCCATGTCCGGTGACACTAGTGTGCATGATAACAGTGGCAGCAGTTTGGGGTTGGGTGTTGCCTGTAGTAAGTACTACAGTGTGCACACTGGTTGCCAATGATCCAGGTGCTCCTGACATAATCAGAAGGTGTCAGAGACCTAAATGAGAAATAGATTCACAATTTACAAAGATGATTTACAAAGATGTTGCCAGTACCCAAAGGACAAACTATAGGTAAATGTTGGTAGACGAGGACTTTATTCCATGGAACGCTGGAGGTTGAGGGATGATCTTACAGAGTTGTGGGGGATCGATGGGGTATCTTGCGCAGTCAGGCCAAGATGGGCTGAAGGGCCTGTTACTGTGTTCATGACTCTATGACTCCATGACATCCTCAGAAGGCAGTGGAGGCCAATTCTCTGGATGCTTTCAAGAGAGAGACTGATTGAGCTCTTAATGATAGTAGAGTCATGGGGTATGGGGAGAAGGGAGGTATGGGAATAAGGGAGGAACGGGGTACCGATTGAAAAAGGAAAAGGTTCTCAATGTTGCAATGGAACCGCCTGACTGAACCAGCACAGGGTGTGTGGGTCCACAATTCATTGCCAGTGTAGTCTCCTTATATTGGAAAGGATATACATGCCACAGCATGGGCTCAGCATAGGTACACTAGACTGATTCCTGGGATGGTGGAACTGAATCTGAGAAGGGGTAAATTGTCCAGGCCTGTCTACATTTGATGTTGGAAGAATGAACTAAAATTGTATTGAAACCCACAGTTGAGAGGTGGGGATGACACATTTAGTAATGTGTGGCAGAAATATTTCTTTATTCAGTGGATGATGAATGAGTGAAATTCTTTCTCACAGCAAGTAATGAAGGACAAGGTAAAGAATGCAACATTCCATTGACTTTCTTCACTGCCTGCTGTACCTGCATGCTTCCTTTCAGCGACTGATGCACTAGGACACCCAGATCTCGTTGCACGTCCCCTTTTCCTAACTTGACACCATTCAGATAATACTCTGCCTTCCTATTCTTCCCACCAAAGTGGATAACCTCACACTTATCCACATTAAACTGCATCTGCCATGCATCCGCCCACTCACACAACCTGTCCAAGTCACCTTGCAACCTCATAGCATCTATCTCACAGTTCACACTACCACCCAGCTTTGTATCATCTGCAAATTTGCTAATGGTACTTTTAATCCCTTCATCCAAGTCATTAATGTATATTGTAAATAGCTGCGGTCCCAGCACCGAGCCTTGCGGTACCCCACCAGTCACTGTCTGCCGTTCTGAAAGGGATCCATTTATCCCCACTCTTTGCTTTCTGTCTGGCAACCAATTTTCTATCCATGTCAGTACCCTACCTCCAATACCATGTGCTCTAATTTTGCCCCCTAATTTCCTATGTGGAACCTTGTCGAAGGCTTTCTGAAAGTCGAGGTACACCACATCCACCGGTTCTCCCTTGTCAATTTTCCTAGTTACATCCTCAAAGAATTCCAGAAGATTAGTCAAGCATGATTTCCCCTTCGTAAATCCATGCTGACTCGAAACGATCCTGTTACTACTATCCAAATATTCCGCAATTTCGTCTTTTATAATTGACTCCAGCATCTTCCCCACCGTTTTCTCTCTCCATCCTTTCTTAAAAAGTGGGACAACATTAGCTACACTCCAATCCACAGGAATGCTATGTGTACTTGTGTGTCTGGAGTTTGCATGTTCTCCACATGACCTGCGTGGGCTTTCTCCGAGATCTTCGGTTTCCTCCCACACTCTAAAGACGTGCAGGTTTGTTGGTTAATTAGCTTGGTACAAATGTAAATCGTTCCCAGTGTGTGTAGAATAGTGTTGGTGTGCGGGTATTGCTCGTCAGTGCGGACTCATTGGGCCGAAGGGCCTGTTTCCGCGATGTATCTCTAAACTAACCTAAACTCCAATTCTCTGCAACTTCTGGGCTAAATCTACAATTTGCTGCAATTTCTCGCGGTCTTGGGCAGAACTATTCCTAAACCAAGCCGTGATGTAACCCAACAGTATGCTTCGGTGGTGCAACCGTAGAAACATAGGAAAGCATACAAATAGGTGCAGGATGAGACAATTCGGCTCATCGAGCCAGCACCGCCATTCAATATGATCATGGCAGATCATCCAGAATCAGTACCCCGCTCCTGCTTTCACCCAATTTCCCTTGATTCCGTTAACCCTAAGAGCTATATCAACTTTCTCGAATACATCCAGTGAATTGGCCTCTGCCTTCTGTGGCAGAGAATACCACAGATTCACAACTCTCTGGGTGAAAATAATTTTCCTCATCTCAGTCCTAAATGGCATACGCCTTATTCTTAAACTGTGATTCCTGGTTCTGGACTCCCGCCAAATCAGGAACATTTTTTACTGAATCTAACAACACCGGAATCATTTTTCCTGCATCTAAAAGTTTGTAATAGTCACTTGAGACATGCTATATTTCTTCAGTCTCTTCAGGAAGAAGATGCGTTGGTGTGGGCTAGGTGTGGGATATAACGTCAGAGGAGGGTGAAGGGCTGTGGTGAGGGGTGATTGAGTAAAATGGACTGGAAACAGCTACTTGGGGCTGATTCAGGACAATTAGTGACCATAAAGATGACTTGTTTGTGTACACGAAGATCTGGGGGAGATTCTTGTCCTCATTTTGGTCCTCATCAAATCAGAGTGATGCCAGTGTTTTAATTCAGGTGAATAATGGTGAGATATCAGATGGGACAAACATTAAGGAAATAGCAACTTTAAAAATAAATAAATCGTCTGGCCCAGGAGTGGTGTTGTAAGACTGGAGGACTGCTGATGATTTACTGTTGTTTTAAAATGGAAGAGGGAAGTAAGAAACCACATGATTACAGATGAGTTATCTCAACTTCATCTGTGATACGGAGGAGGAAAGCATGAGGCCGCAGGAACGAATCGATAGCGAGGCAAAGGGCAAATGGAATTTAATCCGGAGATGTGCGAGGTGACGTGTGTGCGGAGATGTTACAAGGTAATGGGATGTCCAGTAAGTGGAAGGATGTTGAGAGGTGGAGAATTGCAGACCGATGTTGGAGTGTTTGTCCGCAGATCATTAAAGGTAACAGGGAAGGCTATTCAGGAGGTTAAAATGGACCGAAAGTTTTTCTCCAAAACTTTTCATGTATTATCCATCCATTCCATTTTCAATTAACAATAAAAAGCCGGACCACGCAGTGTAATTGCTCATTTTTCTCTGTTCTGGTTAAGACTGGTGAGATCGTGTCTTTGTGTTCTTGTGTAAAATAAGAGACGGGGAGGTGAAAGTCTGCTTTCCATCTCTCCCCGTCGTTACTGGGGACAAAAGGCAGCAGAGTTGGCGAACCAGGTACCCACTCTCCACTAGCTGTTTCAGACTGGTCCACAAAGCCACGATCAACACATCCATCCCCTTGCACAACAGTTTCCCGCAAATGATTCCAACGACTTCATTTCCGTCTGTGGAAATCATATCAATGGGACCATTGATGACATCTTAGAACAGCTTGTTGAATAAAATCAATTCCCCAATCTCCACACAGGTGAAAGGCTTTCCTTACTTTCTCATATATATTTTATGAGCGCTGGTGAATCCTGCACCTGACTATAACGTGCATGTTCTGATTCGCATCTTCAAAGCCCTTTGAACAGTTTGTTTGATTAAAAGTGGGAATAAAATGTGGTGCCCCCAGTCAAAGACAAACCGTGCCACATACCATCCAGCAATTCGTAAATTTGATAGAATGACCACCCGTGTCATCCATAACTGGATTAAACTGGCCGATATGGTGAAGAGCAAAATGATGGAACTTCTTCGATTCTTCATCTCTGGGTCGTCCTTCCCCTCTCCGTTCCGCTGCCTCCTCAGTTTCCTGCGGCCTGCACTGGCCATCAGGATGTGCCTGGCAGTAACAGCAATGAGCAGCAGGATCAGTACGAAGGGGACGAGTGGGGTTACAATGCGGTGCCCCCAGTCAAAGGCTGCCCACACCGGCGAAGTTATTAAATCAAATGCTGTCCTGCAGAAACGTGACCGGTACGTGAAGTACTGGGGGATGTTGGTTACCACACTCAGCACACTCACCACTTCAATAACGATGGCTGCCCCTTTCTCAGTGCAGTATCTTGTCTTCAGCTTCTGGAAGCAAATGACCACCATAAGGTCGAAGGTGAAGGCAAAAGTGAGCCAGACGGAGTAATTCACGGATATGTAACCCACGGTGTGTACGGTGGTGCACACGGGAGGTATGTATATGTAAATTATGTTGATGAAAATAACTTTAAAGACGACGACAAGTAGATCCGCTATTGCCATTGCCACACGATACCTCGCGACACCTTTGTTGAATCCACACCATCCGCATGTTAGTGTTATATTTGCGACCATGTCAGCTGTGAATTTCGGAAAAGCAAATAACAAATCATTTTACAAGTGAAGGGGCCATTCTGCAGCTCTTCATTTCTTGACATTTATTTGTTTATTTCCAGGGATGAGACTGTGACACGAGATCCATTATAGAAATCTGTGTTATTGAGATTTAAGGGGCAGTTTGACTTGATGGTTTCGTTTCAATTGTGGCCACGTTTGATAAGAACTTCTTTGGATGTCAAGAGCTTGGGGAATCCTAAATTGGTTGCTGGCACTACTTAAATTCACATTCATTATTTTAGTTTACATAGCTTAGCAACAAATAAGGCATTGAATGAATCGTGCTACATTGCCGTTAATGATATTAAATAATTTATGTCTAATCAGTCACACAGAACAGAAACAGGCCTAGCTTGCTCATGCCGACGAAGATGTCCCATCTACATTCATTCCACCTGCCTGCGATTGGACCATATCCCACGCAACCTTTCCTATCCATGTTCCTGTCCAAATTTATTTTACATGTTGTTACAGTACTTGCCTCAACCATCTCCTGTGGCAGTTCATTCCATATACCCACCAAACTGAGTGTGAAAAAGTTGCCCCTCAGGTTCCAATTAAAATGCCCCCCTCACAATAAACCTATGTCCTCTGGTTCTTCAATTCCCTACTCTGGGTAACATTTGTCTTATCACGTCCCCTCATGATTTTGTTCAACTCAGTATGTTCATCCTTCAGCCTCCTGCAGTCCAAAGTCCGAGCCTGCCTATCCTCTCTATATAGCTCTGGCCCATCCGGTTCTCATAACTCATCTCTGCACTCTTTCCAGCTTGGTGACATCCTTTCAATAGCAGGGTGACCAAAACTAAACACAATACCCCAAATGGGGCCTCACCAACTTCTTGTATAACTGACTAGGACTTCATTCTTTCGAGTGCAGGAGACAGAAGGATGATCTTACAGAGTTGTACAAAATCATGAGGGGAATTGTTCGGGTGAATGCTGAGTTTTCAGTACCTAGATTATGGGAATCAAGAACCCGAGGACTGAGGTTTAATATGAGAGGTAAGTTTTAATAGGAACCAGAAAATTAACTTTTTCACCCAGAGACGATGGCCAATGTACCAAAAGCCTTCCTGACCAACAAATCTTCCTGTGATGTGACTTTCAGGGAACTATGTTTCCGCATTCCAACTCTCCCCAGACCCTACCATTCACATTCGGACCATATCTCTCTTAAACTAAATATATCTGTCCAAATATATTTTTAAATGTTGACATAGTATCTGTCTCGATTACCTCCTCGAGCAGCTTGTTGCTTGTACCCACCAGTCTGTGTGAAAAAAATATTTTTCAGGTTCCTATTAAAACATTCCCCTCATATTAAATTTCAGTCCGCTGGTTCTTGGTTCTCTTACTCCAGGTATAAAAAACGTAGCACTCACCCTATCTAGTCCCATCATGATTTTGTACAACTCTGTTAGGTCATCCTGAGGCCTCTTGCGCTCCAAAGAATGAAGTCCTATCCTGCCCAACCAACACCTAGAGCTCAGGCGGTCATGTCCTGACAACATCCGCGGAAATCTTGTGCCTTGCCCTGTTAATGTCCTATCCTGGATTGATTCCCAAAATGTAACACCTCGCACTTATTTACATTAAACTCAATTAACTATTCCACAGGGCAGCTTTAGTTTTAGTTTTAAGTTTTAGAGATACAGCATGGAAACAGGTCCTTCAGTCCACCGACTCCGTGCTGATCAGCGATCCCTGCACATGAACACTATCCTACACACACAAGGGACAATTTTTAGATATACCAAGCCAATTGTAAACCTGTACATTTTTGAAATGTGCTAGAAAACTGAATATCTCGGATAAAACCCACGCAGGTCATACGGAGAATGTGATAAACTCTGTGCAATCAGCTCCCGTAGTCGGGACCGAACCTGGGTCATCAGCTCTGCGAGCTGTAAGGCAGCAACTCTACCGCTGCACTACGTGTCTCCCATGTACCAACAATGTTAACTTTCCCTAATCAAACCATCTATTCAAATGCATGCATATTATATGCCTCAGAATCCTCTCCAGTGATTTGCTTAATATGGATGTTAGGCTCTGTGGTCTACAGTGCCCAGGCTTTTCCTTGCAGCCCTTGTTAAACAGAGGCACAACATTAGCCACCCTCCAATCTTCTAACACCTCAGCTGCATCCAATAATAATTCATTTATCTCAGTCAGATCTCCTGCAATTTTCTTCTCCAGTTTCCCACTGGATATATTTGATCAAGCCAAGGCGATTTATCGAACTTCATATGCATTAGTACATGCAGTATCTCCTACACCATGATGTAGACTGAACATAAAACATCTGTATTAAATGTCCCAAGGTCCCCAGTCTTCATATTTGGCTCCATGGTAAAACAGAGGAGTTGTAGGGACATACTGATTAGCGGGGGGGGGGGTCTCGAACCCTCGGTTGGGCTAACGAGGCACGAGATGCGGGAGCACGGGATATAGTTGTGTCTGGCGACCAGCTGGAAAGATGAGATTAGATTATTATACCTAGTTAAGTAGTGTGTGTCCAAAAGCTGCAGTCTGTTTGCAAATACCTTTGAATAAAGACTTTGAACAAAGACGCTCGTTGTGGACTCACTACATTGGTGACCCCGACGTGATCTGAACACGCAACCATTTCCAGGAGCTAGCGGAGGCTCAGCGCCTGGAAAAAACGGCCGAGGTGTACAGCCTCGGGACTGCGTTTGGAGCAGGTGGCATATGGCCCCACAGGTACCAAGTTGTGGTGTGACGTTTCCCTTTCACGCCCTCGCCCGGTGGTGCCTGCCGCCCTGCGGCGTAATGTTTTTGAGGCCATTCACGGCCTGGCACATCCGTCTATCAGGGCGACTTCGGCCATGGTGGCCGCCCGGTTTGTCTGGCACGGCCTGCGGAAGCAGGTGGCAGCCTGGGCACGGGCCTATATTCCGTGCCAAACCTCCAAAGTTCATCGCCATGTCCAGCCCCCATACCAGAGTTTCGAGGTTCCCCCAGTCCGTTTTTTCCACATCCACGTGGATTTGGTGTGTCCATTGCCTTATTCCCGGGTTATACTCATCTGCTGACGGTGGTGGATCGGTTTACACGTTGGCCAGAGGCGCTCCTATTGTCGGACACCTCGGCGGCCTCCTGTGCACGGGCCCTGGCGTTGCATTGGGTGGCCCGTTTCGGCGTACCGGCTATCATCACCACAGATCGGGGAGCCCAGTTCACCTCCTCCCTCTGGGCCGCGCTGGCACAGTTGTATGGGTCTCGCTTACAGCAGACCACCGCCTACCATCCCCAATCCATCGGGATGGTAGAGCGCTTCCATCGGCAGCTTAAGGCGTCCCTCTGTGCCCGGTTGACCGGCCACGATTGTGCTGACCAGCTGCCTTGGGTCCTCCTCAGCATTCGTACGGCCCCGAGGCAGAGCTAGGCACATCCTCGGCCGAACTCGTCTACGGTTCGCCCCTGCGGGTACCAGGTGACATCCTCCCTTCCGCCCCCGCTTTGCCACCACCCGTTACGTCGGTGTTGGTTCCCTCCGGGCACGGGTAGGTTCTCTGGCTCCAGTCCCGACCTCCTGGCATGGAAGCACGGCGGTCCACGTCCCGTCCAACTTGCGGGACTGTGATTTCGTGTTACTGCGGAAAGATTCCCACCGCCCCCCTCTTCAGCCGGTTTATCGGGGCCCGTTTCTGGTACTTAAGAGAGGGGCTGTCACTTTTACCTTACAGGTGGGTAATCGCCAGGAACTCGTTTCCGTATCCCGGCTCAAGCCGGCCCATTTGGACCAGGACCTCCCTGTGTCGGTGGCCCAGCCGCCGCGCAGGGGCCGGCCTATGGCCGCCCCCCTGGTGCCGCCAGCGGCGCCTTGGTTGCCACCCCTCAGCCCCCCGCCGCCTATGGTTGGGCCCGGGCCCCCGTTCCCGATCAAGCGCTCTCCGTCGCCTACGCCCTCCACATCCATGGCCCCTCCATCGCCTCCGGCGGCGGCGGCCTTCCCGCCTCCCGTCACATTGGCGGTATCGGGTTCCCCCCTCCGTACGCGTTCCGGGAGGGAGGTCCGGGCACCCGTGAGGTACGGTTTCGAGGGTTCTGGGGGGGGGGGGGGGGGGGGTCATGTAGGGACATACGGATTAGCGGGGGGGTCTCGAACCCTCGGTTGGGCTAACGAGGCACGAGATGCGGGAGCACGGGATATAGTTGTGTCTGGCGACCAGCTGGAAAGATGAGATTAGATTATTATACCTAGTTAAGTAGTGTGTGTCCAAAAACTGCAGTCTGTTTGCAAATACCTTTGAATAAAGACTTTGAACAAAGACGCTCGTTGTGGACTCACTACAGAGTAATATTTACATATAATACTTTGCATCCTCATATACATTACCTTCTAAACTCCAATGAATACAAGGCCAGTCTTTCCAATCTTACCTCACGTGACTGTCCCGCCATCCCAGGGATTAACCTCGTGCTCCTATACTGCACTTAGTTTCGTTCAGCTTAGTTTAGACATTCAGGCTCTTCAGCCCAACAAGTCCACACCGACCAGTGATCCCCATGCATTAGCACTATCCTACACACGAGGGACAATTTACAATCTTTATTACATATTTGGAGTAAAGGAGGAAAACAGAGCACCCGGGGAAAACTCACGTGGTCACACGGAGAACGAACAAACTTCATACAGACAGCAATTGTAGTCAGGATTGAAACCGGGTTTCTGGTGTTTTTATGCTGCACCGCCTTGCCACCTGGTGTTGGTGCAGGAGCTGAAAAACGAAGCATTGTTCCTATCAGATCTGCCACAAAAATAGGACCCAAACCGTAACTCATATGTTCCAGTGATTTATATCATTGATAGAATGACCACCGTTGTCATCCATAACAGGATAAAATTGGCTAATATGATGAAGAGCAAAATAATGGATCTTCTTCGAATCTTCACCTCTGGGGCGTCCATCCCCTCCGCTGCCCTTCGGTTTCCTGAGGACTAAACTGACCATCAGAATGTGTCTGACAGTGACAGCATTGAGCAGCAGGATCAGCATGAAGAGGACGTGGGTTTAAAATACGGTTCCCCAGGCAAAGGCTGCCCTGACCGGCGAATATACGAAGTAATATATGTAGTGAGAATGACGTGAAATCTGATGACGAGTCGATCCTCTATTGTCATTGCCACAAGGCAGCAGGTTACACCTTTGGAGAGTCCACACTGTCCACGTGATAGTTTTACAATTGCGGCCACGTCAGCTGTGAATTTGAAAAAAAGGAAACATCATTAATTTGACAAGTGAAAGGGCACAGGAAGAGCCTTTGTTAACTTTTGCTGGTTTAACAGTTGACATGAAAGACATGGGCAAACAGGTAAAGTGTGAATGAGAGATCAGCTGTAACGAGATTGGAATTGGATTAACTGATGCAATCAAATTCCTCAGTGTAATCTCTAAAGTGTGGAATGAGATTCCATCTTTTAAACCAATGATGTGGTGGAGATTACCCCATCAAATCCATCTACACTTTATGACATATTGGGAGGCAGCCAACTTAATCTAGGTCCATTTGTCCTCTACTCATTCCCTCTTCTCCCGTCTCGTTTCGGCAGAACTCACCAAAGCTTGAAAGCATGCATCCCTAGATGCAGGAACAGCTTCCACCCTTCTGTTATCAGACTACTTTTAAACTGCATTTTTTTTCCTGTAACTTGTACTCTATAATTCTGAAATACGGCATTCTGCCTTCTGGTTACTTTTCTCGTTGCCCTACCTTTACTTTTATACAGCTTGATTGTATTTGTTTGGTAGAATTTGAGCTCAAAGCAAGCAAACAAAACTATTCACTCTACTGGGTACGTATAAACATAATAAAACAAGATTCATACCACAAATGCAGAAAAACATTTGTGACAGACAAACAGATGGCGAGAAGATGCTTTCTACAGTGCATAGTAAGGGTTGTTGGAGATGGAGGCATACCAAACTACTTTTGCCTTCTGAGGATCGAGAGGATCGGTGTAATTTCTTGGCCTTTCTTGGTCGAGAACAAATTGTTGCTAATATTTAAAGGTAGGAACTTGAAACTCTTTACCATCTCCGCTTTTGTCGATAAATTAAATTGATCTTCTTCGTCATCATTCTCCACATCTACTCAGCAGTTTTTTTTAGAGATACAGCGTGGAAACAGGCCCTTCGGCCCATTGAGCACGCACCGACCAGCGATCCCCGCACATTAACACTATCCTACATGCACTAGGAACAATTTACACTTATACCGCGCCAATTTACCTACATACCTGTCTATACGTCTTTGAAGTGTAGGAGTGTCGGAGAAAACACACGCGGTCACGGGGAGAAGGTACAAACTCCATAAATACAGCAAGCGATGCAAGCGCTGTAAGGCAGCAACACTACCGCGGCGCTATCTCGGAGTGAGGAGACAAGTTCAGTGGGGCAAGAACAGGCAGAAACAGTGGCCTACCAGGACAGTCCTGTTTGTGGAGATGGAAGCAGGAAGTGCGGGGCTGAGGCACTGTCAGGTTGGACACTGCGGAGGGGAAATCTCCGCATGTGATGAGATCTGTGACAGTGCGGGACCGGTGGAATTGGGGTATTCGTCGGTGAGGTCATGGTGCAGGGGAAGGTACAATGAGGTGTCTGAGAGCTGCCAACAGGCCTGTGCAAGATAGAGGTCAGTCTACCAGACTACAGCAGCACCACCTTTTCTGCAGATTTGTGGTCGGTGTGAAGTGTGTGGATTGCGGCCCATTGGGACAGGCTGAGGTTGGAGTGTGTTAGGAGAGTGAAGAAGTCCAGGTGGATGATGTGGTGATGGTAATTGAAAATGAGAAGGTCAAGAGAGGGTGAAAGACCCACAGGGGATGTCCATGAGGAAGGGTGAGTGAGAACTCCGTGCCAAAGACATAGGTGACGGAACAGAATCTCAACATCATGATGGGCGTCAACATCATGACGGGAACCCGTTGAGGTTTGGGTGCAGGGGTACGAAGGTGATACCTCTGCTGAGGACTGTCCGCTCAACATGAGAGAGAGGGAGGTCATGGAGATAGTGTGGTCCGGCAGAGGTTGGAAAGGCATGCAATCAAAAGAAAGAGAAGAGGCTAATGGAGAGGGTTTTCGGCGGTGAGGTGTGGTGGGGGGGGGGGGGGGGGGGGATACGCTTGGTGATGTGCTGAGAGGATAGTTAGGAAATGGGAAGGCTGATATCTTTCTTTAGGTTTCAGTTTGTTATTGTCACATGTACAGGGGTCCTGTGAAAAGCTTTGTTTCTCATGCTATCTATACAGATCAGATATACTATACATAGTTACAACCAGTTCAAGCTCAAGTGCAATAGATAAAGCAAAGGGGAAGGTACAGCGTACAGAATATAGTTCTCAGCATTGCAGCGCATTGTCGCTCATCAGTTCCTTGGACGAAGTCCAAACTCCTCAATGGGGTAGAGGTGAATCAAACAGTACCCTTGTTTATGAAAGGGCAGTTAACAAGCCTGATAAGAGAGAGGAAAAAGCAGATCCTGAGACTGGAGGTTTGTGCCTTCAAGCTTCTGTACGTCCTGCCAGACGGGAGCCGAGAGAAGAGGAAATAACCGGGTGAAACAAATCTATGACTGTTCGAGTCAATGGTGGGATGACTGGCCTGTGTGATGGGCTACATCTACATATGGGCAGCACGGTAGCGCAGCGGTAGACTTGCTGCCTTACAACACCAGAGACCCTGGTTTGATCCTAACTATGAATACTTGTCTGTTTGTAGTTTGCATGTTGTCCACATGACCTGCGTGGGCTTTCTTTGAAATCTTTGGTTTCCTCCCACACTCCAAAGACGTGCAGGTTTGTTGGTTAATTCTCGGTATAAATGTAAATCGTCCCCAGTGTGTGTAGGATAATGATAGTATGCGGGGATTGCTGTTCTGTGCGGACTCATTGGGCCAAAGGTCCTGTTTCCACGCTGTATCTCTAAACTAACCGAAATTCCAATTCTCTGCAATTTCTGGGCTATATCTACAATTCGCTGCAATTTGTCGCGGTCTTGGACAGAACTATTCCTAAACCAAGCCGTGATGTAACCCAACAGTATGCTTCGGTGGTGCAACTGTAGAAACATTGAAGAGCATACAAAGTAGGTGCAGGAGGAGGCAATTCGGCCCTTGGAGCCACCACCGCCATTCAATATGATCATGGCTGATCGTCCAGAATCAGTACCCCGGTCGTGCTTTCTCCCCATTTCCCTTGATTCCTTTACCCTAAGAGCCATCCCACCTTTCTCTTGAATATATCCAATGAATTGGCCTCTGCCTTCTGTGGCAGAGAATACCACAGATTCACAACTCTCTGGGTGAAAATGATTTTCCTCATCTCAGTCCTAAATGGCATACGCCTTATTCTTAAACTGTGATTCCTGGTTCTGGACTCCCGCCAAATCAGGAACATTTTTTCCTGAATCTAACAACACCGGAATCATTTTTCCTGCATCTAAAAGTTTGTAATAATCACTAGAGACATGCTATATTTCTTCAGTCTCTTCAGGAAGAAGAGGCGTTGGAGTGGGCTGGGTGTGGGATATAACGTCAGAGGTGGGTGAAGGGCTGTGGTGAGGGGTGATTGAGTAAAATGGACTGGAAACAGGTACTTGGGGATGATTCAGGACAATTAGTGACCATAAGGATGACTTGTTTGTGTACAAGAAGATCTGGGTGAGATTCCTGTCCTCATTTTGGTCCTCATCAAATCAGAGGGATGCCAGTGTTTTAATTCAGGTGAATAATGGTGAGATATCAGATGGGACAAACATTAAGGAAATAGCAACTTTAAAAATAAAAAAATCGTCTGGCCCAGGAGTGGTGTTGTAAGACTGGAGGACTGCTGATGATTTACTGTTGTTTAAAAATGGAAGAGGGAAGTAAGAAACCACATGATTACAGATGAGTTATCTCAACTTCATCTGTGATACGGAGGAGGAAAGCATGAGGCCGCAGGAACCAATCGATAGCGAGGCAAACGGCAATTGGAATTTAATCCGGAGATGTGCGAGGTGACGTGTGTGAGGAGATGTTACAAGGTAATGGGATGTCCAGTAAGTGGAAGGATGTTGAGAGGTGGAGAACTGCAGAGCGATGTTGGAGTGTTTGTCCGCAGATCATTAAAGGTAACAGGGAAGGCTATTTCAGGAGGTTAAAATGGACCGAAAGTTTTTCTCCAAAACTTTTCATGTATTATCCATCCATTCCATTTTCAGTTAACAATAAAAAGCCGGACCACGCAGTGTAATTGCTCATTTTTCTCTGTTCTGGTTAAGACTGGTGAGATCGTGCCTTTGTGTTCTTGTGTAAAATAAGAGATGGGGAGGTGAAAGTCTGCTTTCCATCTCTCCCCGTCGTCACTGCGAACAAAAGGCAGCAGAGTTGGAGAACCAGGTACCCACTCTCCACCAGCTGTTTCAGACTGGTCCACAAAGCCACGATCAACACATCCATCCCCTTGCACAACAGTTTCCCGCAATTGATTCCAACGACTTCATTTCCGTCTGTGGAAATCATATCAATGGAACCATTGATGACATCTTAGAACAGCTTGTTGAATAAAATCAATTCCCCAATCTACACACAGGTGAAAGGCTTTCCTTACTTTCTCATATATATTTTATGAGCGCTGGTGAATCCTGCACCTGACTATAACGTGCATGTTCTGATTCGCATCTTCAAAGCCCTTTAAACAGTTTGTTTGATTAAAAGTGGGAATAAAATGTGGTGCCCCCAGTCAAAGACAAACCGTGCCACATACCATCCAGCAATTCGACAATTTGATAGAATGAACACCCGTGTCATCCATAACGGGATAAAACTGGCCGATATGGTGAAGAGCAAAATGATGGATCTTCTTCGATTCTTCATCTCTGGGTCGTCCTTCCCCTCTCCGCTTCGCTACCTCCTCAGTTACCTGCGGCCTGCACTGGCCATCAGGATGTGCCTCACAGTGACAGCAATGAGCAGCAGGATCAGTACGAAGGGGACGAGTGGGAATAAAATGTGGTGCCCCCAGTCAAAGGCTGCCCACACCGGCGAAGTTATTAAATCAAATGCTGTCCTGCAGTAACGTGACCGGTACGTGAAGTACCAGGGGATGTTGGTTACCACACTCAGCGCACTCACCACTGGAATAACGATGGCTGCACCTTTTTCAGTGCAGTATCTTGTCTTCAGCTTCTGGAAGCAAATAGCCGCCGTAAGATCGAAGGTGAAGGCAAAAGTGAGCCAGACGGAGTAATTCACGGATATGTAACCCATATGTACACGGGAGGTATGTATATGTAAATTATGTTGATGAAAATAACTTTAAATACGACAAGTAGATCCGCTATTGCCATTGCCACACGATACCTCGTGACACCTTTCTTGAATCCACAGCATTCGAATGTTTGTGTTATATTTGCGACCATGTCAGCTGTGAATTTCGGAAAAGCAAATAACAAATCATTTTACAAGTGAAAGGGAGCAGGTGGAGTCATTGTTCAGTATTACGGATTTACAGAATTTGGAAACTTTCAGCAACTTTGCCACAATTCCCACTAGTCCCTCACCAACACGGCCATTCTGCAGCTCTTCATTTCTTGACTTTCCTTTGTTTATTTCCAGGGATGAGACTGTGACACGAGATCCATTATAGAAATCTGTGTTATTTAGATTTAAGGGGCAGTTTGACTTGATGGGTTCGTTTCAATTGTGGCCACATTTGATAAGAACTTCTTTGGATTTCAAGAGCTTGGGGAATCCTAAATTGGTTGCTGGCACTACTTAAATTCACATTCATTATTTTAGTTTACACAGCTTAGCAACAAAGAAGGCATTGAATGAATCATGCTACATTGCCGTTAAAGATATTAAATAATTTATGTCTAATCACAGTCACACAGAACAGAAACAGGCCCTTCAGCCTAGCTTGCTCATGCCGACCGAGATGTCCCATCTACATTCATTCCACCTGCCTGCGTTTGGACCATATCCCACACAACCTTTCCTATCCATGTTCCTGTCCAAATTTATTTCACATGTTGTTACAGTACTTGCCTCAATCATCTCCTGTGGCAGCTCATTCCATATACCCACCAAACTCAGTGTGAAAAAGTTACCCCTCAGGTTCCAATTAAAATGGCCCCCTCACAATAAACCTATGTCCTCTGGTTCTTCAATTCCCTACTCTGGGTAACATTTGTCCTATCACTTCCCCTCATGATTTTGTTCAACTCAGTATGTTCATCCTTCAGCCTCCTGCAGTCCAAAGTCCGACCCTGCCTATCCTCTCTATATAGCTCTGGCCCATCCGGTTCTCATAACTCCTCTCTGCACTCTTGCCAGCTTGGTGACATCCTTTCAATAGCAGGGTGACCAAAACTAAACACAATACTCCAAATGGCGCCTCACCAACTTCTTGTATAACTGACTAGGACTTCATTCTTTCGAGTGCAGGAGACAGAAGGATGATCTTACAGAGTTGTACAATATCATGAGGGGAATTGTTCGGGTGAATGCTGAGTTTTCAGTACCTAGATTATGGGAATCATGAACCCGAGGACTGAGGTTTAATATGAGGGGTAAGTTTTAATAGCTTTTCCTTGCAGCCCTTCTTAAACAGAGGCACAACATTAGCCACTCTCCAATCTTCTAGCACCTCAGCTGCATCCAATAATAATTCATTTATCTCAGTCAGATCTCCTGCAATTTTCTTCTCCAGTTTCCCACTGGACATATTTGATCAAGCCAAGGCGATTTATCGAACTTCATATGCATTAGTACATGCAGTATCTCCTACACCATGATATAGACTGAACACAAAACATCTGCATTAAATGTCCCAAGGTTCCCAGTCTTCATATTTGGCTCCATTCTAAAAACAGAGGAGTAATATTTACATATAATACATTGTATCCTCATATACATTAACTTCTAATCTCAAATGAATACAAGGCCAGTCTTTCCAATCTTATCTCATGTGACAGTCCCGCCATCCCAGGGATTAACCTCGTGCTCCTATGCTGCACTTAGTTTCGTTCAGCTTAGTTTAGACATTCAGGCTCTTCAGCCCAACAAGTCCACACCGACCAGTGATCCCCGTGCATTAACACTATCCTACACACGAGGGACAATTTACAATCTTTATTACACATTTGGAGTAAAGGAGGAAAACAGAGCACCCGGGGAAAACTCACGTGGTCACACGGAGAACGAACAAACTTCATACAGACTGCACTTGCAGTCAGGATTAAAACCGGGTTTCTGGTGTTTTTATGCTGCGCCGCCTTGCCACCTGGTGTTGGTGCAGGAGCTGAATAACGAAGCATTGTTCCTATCAGGTCTACCACAAAAATAGGATGCAAACCGTAACTCATATGTTCCAGTAATTCATATCATTGATAGAATGACCACCCTTGTCATCCATAACAGGATAAAATTGGCTAATATGATGAAGAGCCAAATAATGGATCTTCTTCGAATCTTCACCTCTGGCTCGTCCTTCCCCTCCGCTGCCCCCTCGGTTTCCTGAGGACTAAACTGACCATCAGGATGTGCCTGGCAATGACAGCATTGAGCAGCAGGATCAGCATGAAGGGGACTAGTGGGTTTAAAATGCGGGCCCCCCAGTCAAAGGCTGCCCTCACCGGCGAATATACGAAGTAATATATGTGGTGAGAATGACGTGAAATCTGATGTCGATCCTCTATTGTCATTGACACAAGACAGCAGGTTACACCTTTAGAGAGTTGACACTGTCCACGTGATAGTTTTACAATTGCGACCACGTCAGCTGTGAATTTGAAAAAAGGAAACATCATTAATTTGACAAGTGAAAGGGCGCAAGAATAGCCTTTGTTAACTCTTGCTGGTTTAACAGTTGACGTGAAAGACATGGGCAAACAGGTAAAGTGTTACTTGAGAAATAAACTGTAACGAGATTGGAATTGGATTACCTGATGCAATCAAATTCCTCAGTGTAGACTCAAAAGTGTGGAATGAGATTCCATCTTTTACACCAATGATGTGTTGGCGATTACCCCCATCAAATCCATCTACACTTCATGTCATTTTGGGAGGCAGCCAACTTAATCTAGGTCCATTTTTCCTCTACTCATTCCCTCTTCTCCCGTCTCGTTTCGGCAGAACTCACCAAAGCTTGAAAGCACGCATCACTAGATGCAGGAACAGCTTTCACCCTTCTGTTATCAGACTACTTTTAAACTGCATTTTTTTCTGTAACTTGTACTCTATAATTCTGAAATACTTCATTCTGCCCTCTGGTTACTTTTCTCGTTGCCCTACCTGTACTTTTATACAGCCTGATTGTATTTGTTTGGTAGAATTTGAGCTCAAAGCAAGCAAACAAAACTATTCACTCTACTGGGTACGTATAAACATAATAAAACAAGATTCATACCACAAATGCAAAAAAACATTTGTGACAGACAAACAGATGGCGAGAAGATGCTTTCTACAGTGCATAGTAAGGGTTGTTGGAGATGGAGGCATACCAAACTACTTTTGCCTTCTGAGGAAGGAGAGGATCGGTGTGATTTCTTGGCCTTTCTTGGTCGAGAACAAATTGTTGCTGATATTTAAAGGTAGGAACTTGAAACTCTTTACCATCTCCGCTTTTGTCGATAAATTAAATTGATCTTCTTCGTCATCATTCTCCACATCTACTCAGCAGTTTTTTTTAGAGATACAGCGTGAAAACAGGCCCTTCGGCCAATTGAGCCAGCACCGACCAGCGATCCCCGCACATTAACACTATCCTACATGCACTAGGAACAATTTACACTTATACCGAGCCAATTTACCTACATAAATGTCTGTACGTCTTTGGAGTGTAGGAGTGTCGGAGAAAACACACGCGATCACGGGGAGAAGGTACAAACTCCGTAAATACAGCAAGCGATGCAAGCGCTGTAAGGCAGCAACACTACCGCGGCGCCACTGTGCCGCCCCGTACCCAGTTCTGGAAGGTCGCTTGCAGGTTGTCCTGGGGTAAAGAGTAATAACATTTAGAAACATCCCACCTGATAATATCTCCGTTAAATATTTCCCATTGAAAGTTGCTAAACACTCATTTCTGGCCGATGAGCATGTTGCCAGAGGGGAATTGGATGGGATTTTATGACAGAAAGAAGCGGAGATTTTTAAGAAGTTGGATGGAGATATTTGAAGACTGGACATCAATGGTGAGGAGAAGGAGGTGGGAGCCATGAATCGGAAATTGTTAAAATGGTGAAGGGCAGGTGAAGTGACCTGGATGTTGGTGGGAAGGGACTGGAAAGAGACATGGTCTCGGAGTGTGGAGATAACCTCAGTGGGGCAAGAACAGGCAGAAAGAGTGGCCTACCAGGACAGTCCTGTTTGTGGAGATGGAAGCAGGAAGTGCGGGGCTGAGGCACTCTCAGGTTGGACACTGTGGAGGGGAAATCTCGTGTGATGAGATCTGTGACGGTGCGGGACCGGTGGCATTGGGGTATTTGTTGGTGAGGTCATGGTGCAGGGGAAGGTACAATGAGGTGTCTGATAGCTGCCAACAGGCCTCTGTAAGGTAGAGGTCAGTCCAGCAGACTACAGCAGCACCATCTTTTCTGCAGATTTGTGGTCGGTGTGAAGTGGGTGGAGTTCGGCCGATTGGGACAGGCTGAGGTTGGAGCATGTGAAGGGAGTGAAGAAGTCCAGGTGGATGATGTGGTGATGGCAATTGTAAATTAGAAGTTCAAGAGAGGGCGAAAGGCCCACAGGGGATGTCCATGAGGAAGAGTGAGTGAGAACTCCGTGCCAAAGACATAGGTGACGGAAGAGAATCTCAACATCATGACGGGAACCCGTTGAGGTGCGGGTGCAGGGGTACGAAGGTGATACCCCTGCTGAGGACTGTCCGGTCAACATAAGAGTGAGGGAGGTCATGGAGTTAGTGTGGTCTGGCAGAGGTTGGAGTTTGGAAAGTGCTTGGAATCAAAACAAAGAGAAGAGGCTAATGGAGAGGGTTTTCGGCAGTGAGGTGGGGAAGGAGTGTGGGGGGGGGGGGAAAGGGGATAGGGTGAAGAGACGATTGGTCATGTAATAGACCACAGGTAGACCCAAATGCAGCACACTAAACCAAGGAAGTAGTTTTAGACTGAGCTTTATTTCTACCTTCCTAGTGGTCGGTGACAGAAGACTGAGGCGTTCACCAGGGCTACGACGAGGCATGAAGGTCGGGAGCAGGCAGGGTCGGCAACGGCAAATCAGTCCAAGAGAGAATGCTGGAGAGTCTTGCATGAGGGCTAAGAACAATCTGGCAAAGAGTGTGTGTGCAGGAAGGGTTTATATGCTGGCTTGATTGGTGATCTGGAGCAGGTGAGTGAACAGGTGAGGGGAGTTGGCTTAACGTGGTGGGCGTGGCTGGCAGGTGAGTGAACAGGACAGACTGTGACAGGTAATGTGCTGGGAGGGTAGTTAGGAAATGGCAAGGCTGATGGCTGATATATTTGTTTATGTTTAAGTTTTTTATTGTCACATGGACAGAGGTCCTGTGAAAAGCTTTGTTTTTCATGCAATATATACAGATCAAATATACGATACATAGATACAGTCGGTTCAAGCTCAAATACAATAGATGAAGCAAAGGGGAAGGTACAGAGTACAGAATATAGTTCTCAGCATTGCAGCGCATTGTGTCTCATCAGTTCATTAGACAAAGTCCAATGTCCTCCATGGGGGAAAGGTGAATGGAACAGTACCCTAGTTTATGGAAGGACCTTAAACAAGCCTGATAACAGAGAGGAAAAAAAGCAGATCCTGAGACTGAAGGTGTGTGCTTTCAAGCTTCTGTACGTCCTGCCAGACGGGAGCCGAGCAAAGAGGAAATAACCGGGTGAAACAAATCAATTACTCTGTTCGAGTCAATGGTGGGATGACTGGTGCAGGAGGAGGCAATTCAGCCCTTCGAGCCAGCACCGCCATTCAATATGATCATGGCTAATCATCCAGAATCAGTACCCCATTCCTGCTTTCTCCCCATTTCCCTTGATTCCATTAGCCCTAAGAGGTATCCCAAATTTCTCTTGAATACATCCAGTGAACTTGCCTCCACTGCATTCTGTGGCAGAGAATACCACAGATTCACAGCTCTCTGGGTGAAAATGATTTTCCTCATCTCAGTCCTAAATGGCATACTCCTTATTCTTAAACTGTGATCCCTGGTTCTGGACTCCCCCAAATCAGAAATATTTTTCCTGCATTTAACAACACCGGGAACAGGTTTCCTGCACCTAGCAACACCGGGAACATATTTCCTGCATCTAACAACACTGGGAACATCTTTCCTGCATCTAGAAGTTTGTAAGAGTCACTAGATACATGCTATATTTCTTCAGTCTCTTCAGGAAGAAGAGACGTTGGTGCGGGCTAGGTGTGGGATATAACGTCAGAGGAGGGTGAAGGGCTGTGGTGAGGGGTGATTGAGTAAAATGGACTGGAAACAGCTACTTGGGGATGATTCAGGACAATTAGTGACCATAAAGATGACTTGTTTGTGTATCAGATGATGTGGGTGAAATTCCTAATTAATTGCTTTTGGTCCTCACCAAATCAGAATGATGCCAGTGTTTTAATTCAGGTGAATGAGGGTGAAATATCAGATGGGGCAAAGATTAAGGACTTAGCATCTTTAATAATCAATAGATCATCAGGCCTAGGAGTGGTGTTGGAGGACTGCTGATGATTTACTGTTGTTTAGAAATGGACGAGGGAAATAAGAAACCACATAATTATAGATGAGTTATCTCAACTTCATCGGTGGTACCGAGAAGGAAAGCATGAGGCCGCCGGAAGGGATCGAGGCAAAGGGCAAATGGAATTTAATCCAGAGATGTGCGCGATGATGTGTGTGAGGAGATGTAACAAGGTAATGGAATGGCCAGTAAGTGGAAGGATGTTGAGAGGTGGAGAACTGCAGAGCGATCAGTCTTGGAGTGTGTATCCATAGATCCTTAAAGTAAAGCAAATGCTCCTTACTCAGTTAAACAGGGGTGAATTTCTTTCGTAAAACCATTTCATTTATTATCCATGTATTCCATATTCAAAAGACAACAGAAAGCCAGACCATGCAGTGTTACTGCTTATTTTTCTCTGATGAAGACTGGGGAGATCGTGATTCAAGAGAGAGCTGGATAGAGCTCTTAAGGATAGCGGAGTCAGGGGGTATGGGGAGAAGGCAGGAACAGGGTACTGATTGAGAATGATCAGCCATGATCACATTGAAAAGCAGTGCTGGCTCGAAGGGCCGAATGGCCTCCTCCTGCACCTATTGTATATTGTCTATTGTCTTTGTGTTCTTGTGTAAAATAAGTGATTGGGAGTTGAAAGTCTGCTTTCCATCTCTCCTCTTCATCACTGGGGACAAATGCAGCAGAGTTTGAGAACCAGGTACTGACTCTCCACCACCTGTTTCAGACTGGTCCAAAAAGCCACGGTCAACACATCCATCCCCTTGCACATCAGTTTTCTGCAATTGATTCCAGCGACTTCATTTCATATGATGTCTGTGGAAATCATATCAATAGACAATAGACAACAGGTGCAGGAGGAGGCCATTCGGCCCTTCGAGCCAGCACCGCCATTCAATGTGATCATGGCTGATCATTCTCAATCAGTACCCCGTTCCTGCCTTCTCCCCATACCCCCTGACTCCGCTATCCTTAAGAGCTCTATCTAGCTCTCTCTTGAATGCATTCAGAGAATTGGCCTCCACAGCCTTCCACAGATTCACAACTCTCTGACTGAAAAAGTTTTTCCTCATCTCCATTCTAAATGGCCTACCCCTTATTCTTAAACTGTGGCCCCTTGTTCTGGCTACAACGTGACTTGGATAGGTTAGGTTAGTGGGCAAATGCATGGCAGATGCAGTATAATGTGGATAAATGTGAGGTTATCCACTTTGGTGGCAAAAACAGGAAAGCAGACTATTATCTGAATGGTGGCCGATTAGGAGAAGGGGAGATGCAACGAGACCTGGGTGTCGTGGTACACCAGTCATTGAAAGTAGGCATGCAGGTGAAGCAGGCAGTGAAGAAAGCAAATGGTATGTTGGCATTCTTAGCGAGGGGATTTGAGTATAGGAGCAGGGAGGTTCTGCTGCAGTTGTACAGAGCATTGGTGAAACCACACCTGGAGTATTACGTCAATTTTGGTCTCCTAATCTGATGAAAGACATTCTTGCCATACAGGGAGTACAGAGAAGGTTCACAAGCTTGATTCCTGGGATGGCAGGACTTTCATATGAAGAAACACTGGATCGACTCGGCTTGTATTCGCTGGAATTTAGAAGATTGAGGGGGGATCTTATAGAAACTTACAAAATTCTTAAGGGGTTGGATAGGCTAGAGGCAGGAAGATTGTTCCCGATGTTGGGGAAGTCCAGATCAAGGGGTCACAGTTTAAGGATAAGGGGGAAGTCTTTTAGGACCGAGATGAGAAAGTTTTTTTTCACACAGAGTGGTGAATCTGTGGAATTCTCTGCCACAGAAGGTAGTTGAGGCCAGTTCATTGGCTATATTTAAGAGGGAGTTAGATGTGGCCCTTGTGGCTAAAGGGATCAGGGGGTATGGAGAGAAGGAAGGCACGGGATATTGAGTTGGATGATCAGCCATGATCATATTGAATGGCGGTGCAGGCTCGAAGGGACGAATGGCCTACTCCTGCAGCTATTTTCTATGTTTCTATGATTCTATGACTCCCCCAACATTGGGAACATGTTTCCTGCCTCTAACGTGTCCAACTCATTAATAATCTTATACGTTTCAATAACATCCCCTCTCATCCTTCTAAATTCCAGTGTAAACAAGACTAGTCGCTCAAGTCTTTCAACATATGACAGTCTCGCCATTCCGGGAATTAACCTGGTAAACCTACGCTGCACGCCCTCAATAGCAAGAATATCCTTCCTCAAATTTGGAGACCAAAACTGCACACAGTACTCCAGATGCGGTCTCACTAGGGCCCTGTACAACTGCAGAAGGACCTCTTTGCTCCTATACTCAACTCGTCTTGTTATGAAGGCCAACATTCCATTGGCTTCCTTCACTGCCTGCTGAACCTGCATGCTTCCTTTCTGTGACTGATGCACTAGGACACCCAGATCTCGTTGTACGTCCCCTTTTCCTAACTTGACACCATTCAGATAATACTCTGCCTTCCTATTCTTACCACCAAAATGGATAACCTCACACTTATCCACATTAAACTGCATCTGCCAGGCATCCACCCACTCACACAACCTGTCCAAGTCACCTGCAACCTCATAGCATCTTCCTCACAGTTCACACTACCACCCAGCTTTGTATCATCTGCAAATTTGCTAATGGTACTTTTAATCCCTTCATCCAAGTCATTAATGTATATTGTAAATAGCTGCGGTACCAGCACCGAGCCTTGCTCTACCCCACTAGTTACTACCTGCCATTCTGAAAGGGACCCATTTATCCGAACTCTTTGCTTTCTATCTGTCAACAAATTTTCTATCCATGTCAGTACCCTACCTCCAATACCATGTGCTCTAATTTTGCCCACTAATCTCCTATGTGGAACCTTGTCGAAGGCTTTCTGAAAACCGAGGTACACTACATCCACCGGCTCTCCACTGTCAATTTTCCTAGTTACATCCTCAAAGAATTCCAGAAGATTAGTCAAGCATGATTTCCCCTTCGTAAATCAATGCTGACTTGGTACGATCCTGTTACTACTATCCAAATGCTCCGCAATTTTGTCTTTTGTAATTGACTCCTGCATCTTCCCCACCACTGATGTAAGTCTAACTGGTCTATAATTTCCCGTTTTCTCTCTCCCTCCTTTCTTAAAAAGTGGAACAACATTAGCTACCCTCCAATCCACAGGAACTGATCCTGAATCTATAGAACATTGGAAAATGATCACCAATACGTCCACAATTTCTAGCGCCACCTCCTTAAGTACCCTGGAATGCAGACCATCAGGCCCTGGGGATTTATCAGCCTTCAGTCCCATCAGTCTACCCAACACCATTTCCTGCCTAATGTGGATTTCCTTCAGTTCCTCCGTCACCCTAGGATCGATTGCTACTAGAACATCTGGGAGATTGCTTGTATCTTATTTAGTGAAGACAGATCCAAAGTACCGATTCAACTCGTCTGCCATTTCCTTGTTCCTCATAATAAATTCCCCTGCTTCTGTCTTCAAGGGACCCACATTTGCCTTGACTATTTTTTTCCTCTTTACATACCTAAAAAAGCTTTTACTATCCTCCCTTATATTATTAGCTAGTTTACCCTCGTACCTCATATTTTCTCCCCGTATTGCCTTTTTAGTTATCATGCCAATGGAACCGTTGATGACATCTCATAATAGCTTGTTGAATAAAATTAATTCCCCAATCTACACACAGGTAAAAGGCTTCCCTTGCTTTCTCATATATATTTTATGAATGCTGGTGAATCCTGCACCTGACTATAACGTGCATGTTCTGATTCCCATCTTCAAGCTCTTTGATCTGTTTGTTCAATCACGGGTTTGCTGGTCGGGACGGTACCAACAGTCCTGGGTTGATTTTTTCACCTCTCTCCATAACTTTTAATGAACTTCAGGGTGGCCTGAAAGGGACATTTCACGGCATTTATCACCTCCTCCCGGAACTTCCTCTGGGTGACCGCATAAATAAACGTGTTGGTGCAGGAGCTGAATAACTGAAGCATTGATCCTAGGTGGTTCAGCATAACTTCAGACAGATGTCGTGCAATATACCGACCAGTAATTCGCTGAATTGATAGAACGACCACCCGTGTCATCCATAACAGGATAAAACTGGCCGATATGGTGAAGAGTAAAATGATGGATCTTCTTCGATTCTTCATCTCTGGGTCGTCCTTCCCCTCACCGCTCCACTGCCCCCTCAGTTTCCTGCGGACTGCACTGGCAATCAGGATGTGCCTGACAGTGACAGCATTGAGCAGCAGGATCAGCACGATGGGGACGAGTGGAGTTAAAATGCGGTGCCCCCAGTCAAAGGCTACCCACACCGGCGAAGTTATGAAATTAGATGATGCCATGCAGAAACGTGACCGGTACGTGAAGTACCAGGGGATGTTGGTGAACACATTCAGCACACTCACCACTGCAATAACGATGGCTGCACCTTTCTCAGTGCAGTATCTTGTCTTCAGCTTCTGGAAGCAAATGGCCACCATACGGTCGAAGGTGAAGGCAACAGTGAGCCAGACGGTATAAGCCACGGACATGTAACCCACGGTATATACGATCTTGCACCCGGGAGGGATATATATGTGAATTATATTGATGAGAATGACTTGAATTATAACGACAAGTAGATCCGCTACTGCCATTGCCACAAGATACCAGGTGACACCTTTGGAGAGTCCACACCGTCCGCGTGATAGTGTTACAATTGCGACCACGTTAGCTGTGAAGTTGAAAAAAAGCAGATAACAACAAAATTGACAATTGAAGATGAGCAAATGGAGTCATTGTTAAGTATTACAGGTTTACTAATTTCAAAACTCTCAACAATTTTGCCACAATTCCCACTTGTCCCTCACCAACACATCAGTCTTCACCTCTTCACTTCTTGACGTTTCTGAGTTCATTTCTCGGGATGGAACAGTGACCGAAATCCATTCTAGAAATCTGTGTTATCGACAGTTCAGGGGCAGCTGGACTTGATGGGTTAGTTTCAACTGTGGCCACATTTGATGAGAACATCTTTGGATGTCAAGAGCTTGTTTACACAGTTTAGCCAAATAGAAAGGCATTGAATGGATCATATTACAGTGAAGATAATGATATTGAATAATTTAATGTCAAGAGTCACAGTCATACAGAACAGAAACAGGCCCTTCAGCCCAACTTGTCCAAGCCGACCAGGATGCCCCACCTACATTCATTCCACCTACCTGCATTTGAACCATATCTCACTCAACCTTTCCAATCCATGTAGTTGTTCAAATATATTGTCATAGTACTTGCCTCAACCACATTCCTCTGGCAGCTCTTTCCATTTACCCTCCAAGCACAGTGTGAAATAGTCACCTCTCGGATTCCTATCGAAATGTTCCTTCTCACATTAAAACCTTTTAACTCTGGTTCTTGATTCCCCTACTCTGGGTAGCATTTATCAGCGGTGGACTTGCTGCCTTACAGCGAATGCAGCACCGGAGACTCAGGTTCGATCCTGACTACGGGCGCCGTCTGTACGGAGTTTGTACGTTCTCCCCGTGACCTGCGTGGGGTTTCTCCGAGATCTTCGGTTTCCTCCCACATTCCAAAGACGTACAGGTATGTAGGATAATTGGCTGGGCAAATGTAAAAATTGTCCCTAGTGTGTGTAGGATAGTGTTAATGTGCGGGGATCGCTCGGCGGCGCGGACCCGATGGTCCGAAGGGCCTGTTTCCGCGCTGTATCTCTAAATCTAAAAAAAAGATCTACCAGTTCTCCTCATGATTTTGTTCGACTCTGTAAAAACATCCTTCAGCCTCCTGCACTCTAATGAGTTAATGAAGTCCTCGCCTGCCCCACCTCTCCACATAGCTCTGGCCCTCAAGTTCTCACAACTCTTCTGTGCGCTTTTTCCAGCTTGATGACATAATTTCTAAAGTAGGGTGACCAGATATAAATATAATACCCCAAATGCAGCCTCCACAATATCTTGTACAAATGTGACATAATATCAAAACTTCTATACTCATTACCTTTCGCTAGGACTTCACTCTTTGGAACGCAAGAGACTGAACAAAATCATTAGGGGAATAGATAGGGTGCATGATGTATTCACCCTTTCAGTAGGGGGACCAAGAAACAGAAGACTAAGGTTTAATATGAGGAGAAAGTTTTATTAGGAACCTGAAAATTAACTTTTTCACACAGCGTTGAAGACTAATGTAACAAAAGCCATCTTGACCACAGATTCTTCCTGTCATGCCACTTTCATGGACTAATCTACCTGACTCCAACATCCCTATGTTGCACAACTCTCCCCCTGGCTCTTCTATTCACATTCAGACCATATCCCTCTGAATATCCCTTCCATGTACCTGTCCAATTATCTTCTTAAATATTGTTATAATACCTGGCTGAACAACATCCTCTGGTAGCTTGCTGTATATACCCACCAATCTATGTGTAAATAAGTTATGTTTAGGTGTAAAAATGTAACACCTTACACTTATCTACATTAAACTCCATCAATTATTCCACAGCCCACTTGCCCAGCTATCAAGGTCTTGCTAAGATTTTTTATAACCATCATGCTGTCTACAATATCACACTCTTTAGTGTCATCTACAAATTTATTAATCATGCCTCGCATATTCTCATCAAAATCATTTTTATAAACCACAAACAGTAATAGACCCCGCACTGATCTCTGATGCACACCGCTTGTCACAGGCCTCTAGTCCAAAAACACACTTCCACCATCTCACTGTGCTTCCTTCTTTAAAGCCAAGTCTGATCCAGTAATCTAGCTTTCCATGGAATGCAATCTAATCTTCCAGAAAAGCTTTCATTTGGAACCTTATCAAATGTCTTGCTGAAGTCCAGGAAGACAATGTCTACGGCTTTGCCCTTGTTAACCTTTTTGGTTAATTCTTCATAAAATTAAATCAGATTTGTGAGATGCAATTCCCATGTACCAACCATGCTGAGTGTCCACAGAAAGACCCTATTCATTCAAGTGCACATATATTTTATCCCCAAGAATCCTCACCATTATTGTTCGGCTCTGTGATCTATAGTACCCAGGTTTTTCCTCGCACCACTTCTTAAATAAAGGCACAACAATAACCATCCCCCATTTGGCACCTGCTCTGTGTCTAATAATGATTCATTTATTTCATCCAGATCTCCTGTAATTTCTTCTCCATCTTCCCAACATGTCCTTGGATATATCTCATCAGGACTGGGAGATTTATCTAACTTCATAGGCATTAATATGTTCAGTACCTTCTTCACCGTGATAAGAACTGCAATTCAGACATCTTCATTAACTGGCGCAACCTACAAATCTTCAGATCTTTCACAACGTTAAAAACACTGGGGAAAAATTTCCGTATCACACATTGTATTTTCGTATACATTATCTATCTATTTACATATAATACATAACATTCTCTGGGTACATTGTAAATAACCAGCAGCACCTGGACATCAATAAATACGTCATTAGTTTGGATCCAACGACCGGTCAGTACAAACCCAACAGTGAGGGATGAAGGAGGCTGACCCAATCAGACTGAAGCCTGGCAGATGTGGCGGAGAGGCAGCAAGTAAATCAGGGAAGGAGAGAGGAATATCAGTGGTCAGTCAGAGCTGAATAACAATCAGAAATAATCATAGCTGAAAAAATCCAACACCAAGTTCCATATCAGATCTGCCAAGGTGGCACTGGTCATAATGACTTACACAGAACTCCAACGACAGCAAGGGTGCGGTAGTAGTAAGGTCTAAACTCCATTAGAAAATTGAATAGATGATCGAGTCGCATGTTTTCCAACAAATCACGAAGTCCTTCAACAGGGAAGTGTTGTAGCTGACACTACGTCCACTCACTCATTAAAGGTCTTTATTTATACGGGCAGGTGGCATCCACATGGGCCATAGGGTGACGTGATCATTGTTAGTTACCGGGCTCAGAATAAACGCAGTACCGAAATAGCACCCTCTGAAACATCAATTAGCAAATGAACAACAGGCTCTGGCGCAATACACTTGATGTACAAACAGTGGGATGGAAACTCAAGGTCAATAAACTGGAAACACAAAGAAAAGTGTTCACCATATTCTACCTGCTGTGGGTTTGTAACAGTGTCCACTCACACCTTCTTCCCTCTCCCATCCCCGTAGCTTTCCCGCTTAACACGTCTTCAGTGGGTAGTCTTCCCTAATCCCATACACTCTCACATGGAACAATCTCGCAGCCTCTTCATTCCAGCTTTAGTGTAACATAGTTTATTTATTTATTGTCACGTGTACCGAGGTACAATGAAAAGCTTTTGTTGTTACTAACCAGCCAGCGGAAAGACAAGACATGATTACAATCGACGCATTTATAGTATATAGATACATGATAAAGGAAATAACGTGATTAACATTTATTGCAAGATAAAGCCACTAAAGTCCAATCGAAGATATTCCAAGGGTCTCCAATGATGTAGATAGTAATTCAGTATTGCTCTCTAGTTGTGGCAGGGTGGTTCAGTTGGCTGATAACAGCTGGGAAGAACCTGTCCTTGAAACTAGAGGTGAGCGTTTTCACACCTATACCTTTTGCCCGAAGGGAGAGGGAAGAAGAGGGAGTGACCAAGTTGTAACTCATCATTGATCATGCTGCTAGCCTTGCCGAGGCAGCGTGAGGTATAAATTAAGTCAATGGAAGGGTGGTTGGTTTGAGTGATGGTCTGGGCTGTGTCCACAATTATCTGCAATTCCTTGAAGTCATTGATGGACCTGTTTCAAAACCATGCTGTGATGCTTTCTACAGCATATCTACGTTGAATAGAAGTTGGTGAGAGTTGTTGGGGAAAAGATTTTATAGGAATCTAAGGGGTAACGTTTTCACACGAAGGGTGTTGGGTGTATGGAACAAACTGCTAGAGGAGGTAGTTGAGACAGAACGAGTGCAACATTTAAGAAGCAATAGAGAGGTACATGGATAGGACAGGTTTAGAGGGATATAGGTCATACGATGACGTTGGACCGATGTAGATGGGGCACGCTGGTCGGTGTCGGCAAGTTGGGCTGAAGGGCCTGTATCCATGATGTTTGACTCTATGATTCTCTATGACTCTGTTCCATCTGAAAATATCTCCAGTTAATATTTCCCTTTGAATTTTGCTTCATTCCACAAGGAGATTCTACAGTTCCTCTTCTGATGTGAGTGTTGGAAATGAAGCAAGGATGGACAGGAATGAGGTGGGAATGGAGAGAGGAGGGAGGTGTAAGAAGGAGCTAGTGAGTAAATAATGAGGGGTGTGAGGGGGCACTGGAGAGTGGAGGGTAGGGAGTGAGGAAGGAATGGAGTGAGGATGGAATTATGTGAGGAGGAATGGAGGGAATAAAGGGAGTGAGACAAGAATGAAGTGAGATGGGAAGGACGTGAGGATCTTGCTGAGTGGGGGTTTCACAAGTTAAATGTAGAGCTGTTGACTCTTTATAGAATGAAGGGAGTGAGTGGTTCAGTGAATGATGGTTTGACCAGGTCATTATCCTCACGTAACGGTGAAACTCCTCCATCCCAACAACCCTCCCAGCACTCTGTGTTCTCCAGTTCACGCTCCACTCTACTGTGTACAGATGTGCCCTCTGGAATGTTGACCATAAGTCCTGGAATTCCCTTTCTCAGACCCAGCACCCTGTGTCTCTGAACCTGTGGTTGCTGTCAGTTAATAATGTTTATTACAGAGTCAATGTTAGGGGTGGTGATAACTGTGCAGCCTTGAAGAAAGATGCTGAAAATTTCAGAATAGGTGGATAATGTGGTGAAGAAGGCATATGGGGTGCTTGTCTTCATCAGGAGTGGCGTTAGCGATAATAAATGGGCAATCATGACAGCTAAAATTTGGAATTAGGAATGTGCTCCATGAGGAAGTGGAGGACACAAGTCTTCTCACAGCATTTAGGAAGGATCCGGACAAGCACTTGAATCCCGATGTCGGAGAACTCAACGGACACATGTAGATAAATGGTACTAGAGTAGATAAATGGTTGATGTGAGTAGGTAGACTACAGGGCCTGTTCTAATGCTGTGACTCTATGAGGACCAGGCATGTCCGGTGACACTAGTGTGCATGATAACAGTGGCAGCAGTTTGGGGTTGGGTGCTGCCTGTAGTAAGTACTACAGTGTGCACACTGGTTGCCAATGATCCAGGTGCTCCTGACATTATCAGAATGTGTCAGAGAGCTAAGTGAGAAATAGATTTACAATATATAAAGATGATTTACGAAGATGTTGCCAGTACCCAAAAGACAAAACTTTAGGTAAATGTTGGTAAGGCAAGGACTTTATTCCATGGAATGCTGGAGGTTGACGGATGATCTTACAAAGGTGCGGGGGATCGCTAGGGTATCTTGTGCATTCAGGCCAAGATGGGCTGAAGGGCCTGTTTCTGTGTTCATGACTTTATGACTCCATGACATCATCAGAAGATTTTCTATGACATCCTCAGAAGATAGTGGAGGCCAATTCTCTGGATGCTTTCAAGAGAGAGAGCTTGATAGTGCTCTTAAAGATAGAGGAGTCAGGGGGTATGGGGAGAAGGCAGGAACGGGGTTCTGATTGAAAAAGAAAAAGGTTCTCAATTTTGCAATGGAACCTCCGGACTGAACCAGCACAGGGTGTGTGTGTGTCCACAATTGATTGCCAGTGTAGTCTCCTTACATTGGAAAGGATATACATGCCACAGCATGGGCTCAGCATAGGTTCACTCGACTGATTCCTGTGATGGTGGAACTGAATCTGAGAAGGGGCATGGATGTCCAGGCCTGTCTACATTTGACATTGGAAGTATGAACAAAAATTGTATTGACTCCCACAGTTTGAGAGGCTGGGATGACACATTTGGTAATATGCGGCAGAAATATTTCTTTATTCAGTGGATAATGAATGAGTGAAATTCTCTCTCACACCAAGCAATGAAGGACAAGGTTAAGAATGAATGACAGAATAAAGGGGAAATGGCTCTAGATTCCTAAGGGGTTAAAATAATAGCATTAAAGATAAATCATCCTCCAGCTCTTGCTTCATGCAGACAGGAGCTGCTTTACGCATCCAGGAGTTGTGAATGGAACTGTTCATTGTGCAATCATCGGTGGACTTCCCACTTTGGGCCTTATGATGGGAGGAAGGTGACTGATGAAGATGTTGGAGATAGTTGGGTCCCAGACGGTGAGTAAATACTGTTTGTTAGCACTGTGGAGTGATAGATAGTGTGAGTTTGGAGTTCCCAGAATTACATTCAATGATGATGAAGGGAAGTGGGGGATGAGAGAAGGGAGTGTGGTGAGAATCTATTAACATGGAAATGATCTGTGAAGAAATGAATTGCTTGTTTTCATCAGCAGTGGTACAGATAGAAATATCTGAGATACCATGAACCAACATTAGAAAACATTGTTCGGCCACAACTGGCGTATTATGTGCATTTCTGATGGCTACACTGGAGCAAAGTTATGAGTGCATTGGAGAGTGTACAGCAGAGATTCACAAGTATGTTGCTTCGATCTATATACAGTTATAGAGATAGATTAGATGAGTTGGGTTTATTTACCTTGGTGCAGAGGGGTGACCTGATGGAGGTATATGATGGGAATAAGTTGAAAATTGCTGAAAATTGCCTGTTTTCTTACTGCAGTCTGGTAATTCATCTGTAATAACAAAAGCAGGTTTTGAGGATTCTGTTCAATGATGGTGAGAGAGCTCCTCATGGTTACGACAAAGTTAGGTTTAGTGAAATATCATGAAATACAGTGAAAATTTTCCTAAATAATTCAATAAATCCCAAGTCTCATGTCCTTCTGCTCATCGGGTCTTCACTGATATGAGCAGTGGCTGGTAGCAACAAGGCTCAAGGCCTTCTACCTTTGGGGACTCCGGCTTGTGATAGCCAGTCTGAAGAACTCAAGGATCCCCGCACCGTTCCGATCCCGGTCCAAGGTGAAGTCCAGTGACCTCACTCATGTGAGTGAGCTCCACCAAGAACTTCTGCAAAGTATTTCAAGCGCCCGCTTTTATGCCGACCATTGTTTGTTATTGCTGATGAGATGACACTAATTGTTCAGCATCACTAGCATGTGCAGTAGGTGGAAGGATGTTGAGAGGTGGTGAACAGCAGAGCGATCTTGAAGTGTGTGGCAACAGATATTTAAAGGTATCAGCAAAGGCTAAAAAGGAGTGAAGGTCTTTCCCAAAAGCTTTCATTTATTATCCATCCAGTTCTTATTGCCATGACAAAATAAAACATAGGTATTTGGCATCACAGGTTGCAACCTGATAGATAACATTGGCACTGGATCCACCAGTTAATCCAGCTCTGGGACATGCTGTGCTGAGGGGCAGGATGCACTTCACATCTGGCTCCTCACCATTTGCCTTTTGTTGAACCGGTTTCTGTTTATTTGTTTTTAATTTAACATTTTATTTCACTTTTTTTTCCTTTCATGATCTATGTCAATTTCTACTATCTATGATTATCAGAGACATTTAATAACAGTGAATGTGCGTCAGAGAACACTGTGGTGTCAATGACCACCAGACCTGTCTGCGTGAAGGGGTGGGGACATTAGGCTCCACCTCCTGAGTCCTAGTTAATGCTGGAGGCCTGCTCTGCCACAGTGAAGGGCTCAGTCCACAGGCCTCCAGTACAATGGGTCTTCGGGTGCCACAGCAGGTATGTGTGGCCATTGGGATAAGTACAGCAGCTGAGTACTGCCAGGGGTTGGGTTATTAACAGATCCAGCCCAGTGTGTGTGGAATTGTGTAAAAGGGAGATGACCTCTGACAAACCACGAACTCCCAATGTACCCTGCTGTCTACTTACAGTGTCATTGGTTTCAATATCACGTTTCACAGAAAGGAAGATTGGGAATTAGCAGAACTAAAGGGAAATTGCCGCGGGAACATTACAATTACTTTGCGTTCCCGTTTGGAGAAGTAAAGCGGAGTGAAGTTAATTCCTTAAATGATGAAAGGTGAAATGTAATAAAGTAGTGTGAAGTGCTGGAGAAGTTTGTGAAGCTGAGGGCAGAGGTCCTCGGAACTGGCAGGAAATGTCCAAGGATCCTAAGGGTAATAGATGATGAGAGAAAGCAAAGGCTGCAGAACTTAATTGAATTGAAGAGGAGAACTGGTGGGGGTCAGAATGGAAAGACAGAAGCTCTGGCAGAGCAAACACCTGCAGTATACGACCAGAGTGTGTGAGAGGATAATGTGCTCGAACCTCTGGACTAGGACTTGAACCCACAACCACAGCTCAACACAGATGGCTACAAATAACCACTTAACATGTTCATTTTGGACTGAAATGCTTTCAGACTGAGCGTGTATCTCAAACATTATTTACTTTAATCCATACATTTCATATCCCACATTATAAATTTTCAGTGAAAAACCAGATCATGTTGATTAATTACTTGTGGTTCATTGCTTCAATTAACACATGATATTGGGGAGATTTGTGGGCTTGTGTGAAGTCATTGATGGGGAGGTGTACGTTTTCTTTTCCATCTCTTCCAGTCGTCATGGGGGTAAAGCAGTAGAGTTGGAGAACCTGGCACCAACTTTCCACCAGCTGTTTCACACTGGTCCACAAAGCCACGTTCAACCCTCCATCCCCTTGCGCAACCTATTTCCACCAATTGATTCAAACGCCTTAATTTCTGTCTGTGTAATTCATGTCAATGGAGCCGTTTACTACATTATTGACGGCATCTTATTAAAGCTTGTTTAATAAAAGCAATTCTCCAATCAAAGCACAGGTAAAAAGCTTTCTTTATTTTCTCAAATATATTTAATAAATCCTGGTAAATCCTGCACCTGATTACAATGTGCATAAATGCGGATTCTCAATTTCAAACCTCTTTGTGTTGTTTCTTCAAACAGTGATTTACTGGTTGGGAACAATAACATTACCACAGTCCTGGGTTGAATATTCCAGCTCTGACCCTTAGATTCAGTGAAATTCAGGATGGCCTTAAAGGGACATTGTTCACGGTAATAATGTCGGGAAAGAGTCTACATTCTTGAAACAGGACGCTATAGCCTGTGAGGAGATGCGGGGAAAGCTGGCTTCTTCGAAGGACTGGACAACATCCACAACTCTCTGAAATTGCATGTGATCTTGAGCAGAGGAGTTGGCAAACCAAGTGGTGACATGATGCTTTCTACGGCACATCTGCAGACAAAGGTAAGTGTTGCTGGAGACAAACCAAACTTGCTTTGTCTTCTGAGGGAGAGGGTCGGTGTGCTTACTTGGCCGTAGCTTCAATATGGTTGGTCTAGAACAAATTGTTTCTGATTTTTAAGGCTGGGAACCTGAAGCTATTTACCATCTCATCTTTTGGTGATGAATTAAATTATCTTCTCCGTCATCAATCTCCACATCCGCTCAGCAGTTCTGGGAGATCGCTGCAGTTTACCTGGGCGTGAAGAGTAATAATATTATAAACATCCCTCCTGATAAATATTTTCCATTGAAAGTTGCTAAACACTCATTTCTGTCCGACGTGCTGCTGCCGGAGGGGAATTGGTTGGGATTTTGTGACAGAAAGAAGTGGAGAGGTTTAAGACGGTTTGAAGGAGAATGGAGATATTTCAAGACTGGACGTCAATGGTGAAGATAAGGAGGTGGGGTACAGGAATAAGAAATCGTTAAAATGGTGTAGGGAAGGTTGAGGTGTCCTGATGTTGGTGGGAAGGGACTGGACAGGGACAGGGATCAGAAATGAGGAGATACGTTCAGTGGGGCAAGAACAGGCAGAAACTGTGGCCACGAGGACGGTCCTGTTTGTGGAGATAGAAGCAGCAAATGCGGGGCTGAGGCACTCTCAGGTTGGACACTGGAGGGGAATCTCCTTGTGTGATGAGATCTGTGACGGTGCGGGACCGGTGGCATGGTGTTTGTTAGTGAGGTCATGTAGCAGGGGATGGTACAAGGAGGTGTCTGAGAGCTGCCCGAGAGCTGCCAACTGGCATCTGCAAGGTAGAGGCAAGTCCACCAGATGACGACGGCACCACCTTGTCTGCAAATTTGTGGTCGGTCTGAAGTGAGTGGCGGTGCTGCCCGTTGGGACAGGCTGAGTGAGGTTGGAGTGTGTGAGGGGAGTGAAGAAGTCCAGGCGGTTGGTGTGACGATGGAAATTGAAATTGAGAAGGTCAAGAGAGGGTGAAAGGCCCACAGGGGATGTCCATGAGGAAGGGTCAGTGTGAAATCTGTGCCAAAGACATCGGTGACGGAAGAAGATCTCAACATCATGACGGGCCTCAACATCATGATGGGAACCCGTTGAGGTGCGGGTGCAGGGGAACGAAGGTGATACCTCTGCTGAGGACTGTCCGCTCAACATGAGACAGGGGGAGGTCATGGAAATAATGTGGTCCAGCAGAGGTTGGAAGTTGGAAAATCATGGAATAAAAAGAAAGAGAAGAGTCTAATGAAGGGGGTTTTCGGCGGTGAGCTGCGGAGGGGTGGGGGGGGGGGGGGGGGGGTGTCCTGATGTTGGTGGGAAGGGACTGGAGATGTCCTGGGAGGGTAGTTAGGAAATGGCAAGGCTGATATATTTGTTTATGTTTAAGTTTTTTATTGTCATATGCTGTGAAAAGCTTTGTTTCTCATACTATCTCATACAGAATATAGTTCTCAGCATTGCAGCGCATTGTCGCTCATCAGTTCCTTGGACAATGTCCAATGTCCTCAATGGGGTAGAGGTGAATTGAACAGTACCCTAGTTTATGGAAGGACCGTTTACAAGCCTGATAACAGAGAGGAAAAAGCAGATCCTGAGACTGGAGGTTTGTGCTTTCAAGCTTCTGTACACCCTGCCAGACGGGAGCCGAGAGAAGAGGAAATAACCGGGTGAAACAAATCCATGACTCTGTTTGAGTCAACGGTGGGATGACTGGCCTGTGTGATGGGCTGCTTTTACATATGGGCAGCACTGTAACGCAGCGGTAGACTTGCTACCTTACAGCGCCAGAGACCTGGGTTTGATCCTAACTATGTGTACTTGTGTGTCTGGAGTTTGCATGTTCTCCACATGACCTGCGTGGGCTTTCTCCGAAATCTTCGGTTTCCTCTCACACTCCAAAGACGTGCAGGTTTGTTGGTTAATTAGCTTGGTACAAATGTGCGGTCTCATTGGGCCGAGGGGCCTGTTTCCGCGATGTATCTCTAAACCAACCTAAACTCGAATTCTCTGCAATTTCTGGGCTACATCTACAATTCGCTGCAATTTCTCGCGGTCTTGGGCAGAACTATTCCCAAACCAAGCAGTGATGTAACCCAACAGTGTGCAACTGTAGAAACGTAGAAAAGCATACAAAGTAGGTGCAGGAGGAGACAATTCGGCCCTTGGAGCCAGCACCGCCATTCAATATGATCATGGCTGATCATCCAGAATCAGTACCCCGTTCCTGTTTTCTCCCCATTACCCTTGATTCCGTTACTCAAAGAGCTATCCCAACTTTCTCTTGAATACATCTAATGAATTGGCCTCTGCGTTCTGTGGCAGAGAATACCACAGATTCACAACTCTCTGGGTGAAAATGATTTTCCTCATCTCAGTCCTAAATGGCATACGCCTTATTCTTAAACTGTGATTCCTGGTTCTGGACTCCCGCCAAATCAGGAACCTTTTTTTTCCTGAATCTAAGAACACCGGAATCATTTTTCCTGCATCTAAAATTTTGTAATAGTCACTAGAGACATGCTATATTTCTTCAGTCTCTTCGGAAAGAAGAGGCGTTGGTGTGGGCTAGGTGTGGGATATAATGTCAGAGGAGGATGAAGGGCTGTGGTGAGGGGTGATTGAGTAAAATGGACGGGAAACAGCTACTTGGGGATGATTCAGGCAATTAGTGACCATAAAGATGAGTTGTTTGTGTACACGAAGATCTGGGTGAGATTCCTAATGAATTAATTTTGGTCCTCACCAAATCAGGGTGATGCCAGTGTTTTAATTCAGGTGAATAATGGTGAGATATCAGATGGGACAAACATTAAGGATATAGCAACTTTAAAAATAAATAAATCATCTGGCCCAGGAGTGGTGTTGTACGACTAGAGGACTGCTGATGATTTACTGTTGTTAAAAATGGAAGAGGGAAGTAAGAAACCACATGATTACAGATGAGTTATCTCAAATTCATCGGTGACACGGAGGAGGAAAGCATGAGGCCGCAGGGAGGGATCGATAGCGAGGCAAAGGGCAAATGGAATTTAATCCGGAGATGTGCGAGGTGACGTGTGTGAGGAGATGTTACAATGTAATGGGATGTCCAGTCAGTGGAAGGATGTTGAGAGGTGGAGAACTGCAGAGCGATGTTGGAGTGTTTGTCCGCTGATCTTTGAAGGTAACAGGAAAGGCTATAAAGGTGGTTAAAATGGAGCAATGTTTTTCTCCAAAACCTTTTATGTATTATCCATCCATTCCATTTTCAATTAACAATGAAAAGCCGGACCAAGCAGTGTAATTGCTCATTTTTCTCTGTTCTGGTTAAGACTGGTGAGATCGTGCCTTTGTGTTCTTGTGTAAAGTAAGTGATGGGGAGGTGAAAGTCTGCTTTCCATCTCTCCCCGTCGTCACTGGGGACAAAAGGCAGCAGAGTTGGAGAACCTGGTACCCACTCTCCACCAGCTGTTTCAGACTGGTCCACAAAGCCACGATCAACACATCCATCCACTTGCACAACAGTTTTCTGCAATTGATTCCAGCGACTTCATTTCATATGATGTCTGTGGAAATCATATCAATGGAACCATTGATGACATCTCAGAACAGCTTGTTGAATAAAATCAATTCCCCAATCTACACCCAGGTAAAAGGCTTCCCTTGCTTTCTCATATATATTTTAATGAACGCTGGTGAATCCTGCACCTAACTATAACGTGCATGTTCTGATTCCCATCTTCAAAGCTCTTTGATCTGTTTGTTCAATCATGGGTTTGCTGGTCGGGACGGTACAAACAGTCCTGGGTTGAATTTTTCACCTCTCTCCATAACTTTTAATGAACTTCAGGGTGGCCTGAAAGGGACATTTCACGGCATTTATCACCTCTTCCCGGAACTTCCTCTGGGTGACCGCATAAATAAACGTGTTGGTGCAGGAGCTGAATAACTGAAGCATTGTTCCTAGGTGGTCCAGCATAACATCAGACACATACTGTGCCATGTACGATCCAGTGATTCGCTGAATTGATAGAATGACCACCCGAGTCATCCATAACAGGATAAAACTGGCTGATATTGTGAAGAGCAAAATGATGGATCTTCTTCGATTCTTCATCTCTGGGTCGCACTTCCCCTCCCCGCTCCTCTGCCCCCTCAGTTTCCTGCGGACTACACTGGCCATCAGGATGTGCCTGACAGTGACAGCATTGAGCAGGAGGATCAGCACAAAGGGGACGAGTGGAGTTAAAATGCGGTGCCCCCAGTCAAAGGCTGCCCACACTGGCGAATTCAAGAAATCAAATGATGCCATGCAGAAACGTGACCGGTATGTGAAGTACCAGGGGATGTTGGTGAACACACTCAGCACACTCACCACTGCAATAACCATGGCTGCACCTTTCTCAGTGCAGTATCTTCTCTTCAGCTTCTGGAAGCAAATGGCCGCCATACGGTCGAAGGTGAAGGCAACAGTGAGCCAGACGGTGTAAGATACGGACATGTAACCCACGGTATATACGATCTTGCACCCGGGAGGGATATATATGTGAATTATGTTGATGAGAATGACCTGAAATACGACGACAAATAGATCGGCTAGTGCCATTGCCACAAGATACCAGGTGACACCTTTCGAGAGTCCACACCGTCCGCGTGATAGTGTTACAATTGCGATCACATTAGCTGTGAAGTTGGGAAAAAAAGCAGACAACAACAAAATTGACAAGTGAAGGCGAACAAATGGAGTCATTGTTGAGTATTACACAATTTCTGAATTTCAAAACTTTCACCAAGTTTGCCACAATTCCCACTTGTTCCTCACCAACATGGTCAATCTCCAGCTCTTCACTTCTTGACCTTTCTAAGTTCATTTCTCGGTCCAGAACAGTGACTGAAATCCATTATAGAAATCTGTGTTTTCGAGAGGTAAGGGGCATTGACTTGATGGGTTAGTTTCAACTGTGGCCACATTTGATGAGAACCTCTTTGGATGTCAAGAGCTTGTTTACACAGTTTAGCAACATTGAAAGGCATTGAATGAATCATATTACAGTGCAGGTAATGATATTGAATAATTTATGTCTAGAGTCACAGTCATACAGAACAGAAACAAGTCCCTTCAGCCCAACTTGTCCGAGCCGACCAGGATGCCCCATCTAAATTCATTCCACGTTCCTGCATTTGAACTATATCACACTCAACCTTTCCCATCCATATAGCGTTCCAAATATACTTACATGTTGTCATCGTACTTGCCTCAACCACATTCCTCTGGCAGCTCGTTCCATATACCCGCCAAACACAGTGTGAAATAGTTACCTCTCAGATTCCGATCAAAATGTTCCCGCTCACATTAAATCTTTGAACTCTCATTTTTGATTCCCCTACTCTGGGTCGGATTTATTGAATCAGTTCTCCTCATGATTTTGTTCAACTCTGTATGATCTTCCTTTAGCCTCCTGCTCTTCAAAGTATGAGGTCCTCACCTGCCCAACCTCTCCACATAGCTCAGGCCCTCAAGTTCTCATAACTCTTCCCTGTGCTTTTTCCAGCTTGATGACACAGTTTCTTAAGTAGGGTGACCAAAACAAAACACAATACTCCAAATGCGGCCTCACCAACATCTTGTGCAAATGTAACATAATATCACAACTTCTATACTCAATATCTTTCACCAGAACTTCATTCTTTGGAGTGCGGGAGACTGGAGGAAGAGCTTAGATAGCTGTCCAAACTCCTGAGGGGAATAGATAGGGTGCATGATGTATTCACCCATTCAGTAGTGGGATCAAGAAACAGAAGACTAAGGTTTAATATGAGGAGAGAGTTTTAATAGGAACCTGAAAATTAACTTTTTCACACAGAAATGAAGGCTAATGTAACAAAAGCCTTCTTGACCACCGAATCGTCCTGTGATGCCCGGTACGGTAGCGCAGCGGTAGAGTTGCTGCTTTACAGCGAATGCAGCTCCGGAGACTCAGGTTCGATCCTGACTACGGGTGCTGCACTGTAAGGAGTTTGTACGTTCTCCCCGTGACCTGCGTGGGTTTTCTCCGAGATCTTCGGTTTCCTCCCACACTCCAAAGACGTACAGGTATGTAGGTTAATTGGCTGGGTAAATGTAAAAATTGTCCCTAGTGGGTATAGGATAGTGTTAATGTACGGGGATCACTGGGCGGCACGGACTTGGAGGGCCGAAAAGGCCTGTTTCCGGCTGTAGATATGATGATATGATATGCCACTTTCATGGACCTTTGTACCTGACTCCAACATCTCTATGTTCCACAACTTTCCCCAGGCTTTTCTATTTACATTTAGACCATATCCCTCTGAAACTTTCCTTCCATGTACCTGTCCAATTATCTTCATAAATATTTTTATAACCATCATGCTATCTACGATATTGTCATCTACAAATTTATTAATCATGCCTTGCGCCTTCTCATCAAAATCATTTTTATAAACCACAAACAGTAATAGACCCCGCACTGATCTCTGAGGCACACCGCTTGTCACAGGCCTGTAGTTCCACAAACAATCTTCCTCCATCTCCCTGTGCTTCCTTCTTTAAAGCCAAGTCTGATCCAGTAAGCTAGCTTTCCCTGGAATGCAATCTAATCTTCCAGAAAAGCCTTCATTTGGAACCTTATCAAATGTCTTGCTGAAGTCCATAAAGACAACATCTACGGCTTTGCCCTTGTTAACATTTTTGGATAATTCTTCATAAAATTCAATCAGATTTGTGAGACGAAATTCCCATGTACCAACCATGCTGAGTGTCCACAAAAAGACCCTATTCATTGAAGTGCACGTATATTTTATCCCTAAGAATCTTCACCATTAATGTTTGGCTCATTGGTCTATAGTACCCAGGTTTTTCCTTGCACCACTTCTTAATTAGAGGCACAACAATAACCATCCTCCATTTGACACCTCCTCTGTGTCTAATAATGATTCATTTATTTCATTCAGATCTCCTGTAATTTCTTCTCCAGCTTCCCACCATGTCCTTGGATATATCTGATCAGGACTGGGAGATTTATCTAACTTCATAGGCATTAATATGTCCAGTACCTTCTTCACCATGATAAGAACTGCACTTCAGACATCTTCATTAATTGGCGCAACCTACATATCTTCAGATCTTTCGCAACGTTAAAAACACCGGGGAAATATTTAGGTATCACACATCGTATTCTCGTATACATTATCTATCTATCTATTTACATATAATACATAACATTTTCTGGGTACATTGTAAATAAGCAGCAGCACCTGGACATCAATAAATACGTCATTAGTTTGGATCCAACGCCCGGTCAGTACAAACCCAACAGTGAGGGATGAAGGAGGCTGACCCAGTCAGACTGAAGCCTGGCAGATGTGGCGGAGAGGCAGCAAGTAAATCAGGAAAGGAGAGAGGAATATCAGTGGTCAGTCAGAGCTGAATAACAATTGAAAATAATCATAGTTGAAAAAATCCAACACCAAGTTCCATATCAGATCTGCCAAGTTGGCACTGGTCATAATGACTTACATAGAACTCCAACGACAGCAAGGATGCGGTAGTAGTAAGGTCTAAACCCCATTAGAAAATTGAATAGATGATCGAGTCGCATGTTTTCCAACAAATCATAAAGTCCTTCAACAGGGACGAGTTGTAGCTGGCCCTCTGCGTCCACTCACTCAGTGAAGGTGTTTATTTATACAGGCAGGTGGCATCCACAGGGGCCATAGGGTGACGTGATCGTTGTTAGTTACCAGGCTCAGAATAAACGCATTACCGAATTAGCACCCTCTGAAACATCAATTAGCAAATGAACAACAGGCTCTGGCGCAATACACTTGGTATACTACAGTGGGTTGGAAACTCAAGGTCAATGAACTGGAAACACAAAGGAAAGTGTTCACCATATTCTACCTGCTGCGGGTTTGTAACAGCGTCCACTCACACCTTCTTCCCTCTCCCATCCCCGTAGCTTTCCCGCTTAACACGTCTTCCGTGGGTAGTCTTCCCTAATAAATACAGTATATAGATACATGATAAAGGAAATAACATGAATAACATTTATTGCAAGATGAAGCCAGTAAAGTCCGATCGAAGATAGTCCAAGGGTCTCCAATGACGTAGATAGTAATTCAGTATTGCTCTCTAGTTGTGGCAGGATGGTTCAGTTGGCTGATAACAGCTGGGAAGAACCTATCCTTGAACCTAGAGGTGTGCGTTTTCACACCTATACCTTTTGCCCGATGGGAGAGGGCGGAAGAGGGAGTGGCCAAGTTGTGACTCATCATTGATCATGCTGCTAGCCTTGCCGAGGCAGCGCGAGGTATAAATGGAGTCAATGGAAAGATGTTTGTTTTGTGTGATGGTCTGGGCCGTGTCTACAATTATCTGCAATTCCTTGCAGTCTTGGATGGACCTGTTTCCAAACCATGCTCTGAAGCATCCCGATAAAATGCTTTCTACAGCATATCTACATATATCTACAGGTATGTAGGTTAATTGGCTGGGTAAAGGTAAAAATTGTCCCTAGTGGGTGTAGGATAGTGTTAATGTGCGGGGATCGCTGGGCGGCACGGACTTGGTGGGCCGAAAAGGCCTGTTTCCGGCTGTATAGATATGATATGATATGATATTGAATAGAAGTTAGTGAGAGTTGTTGGGGAAAATATTTTATAGGAATCTGAGGGGTAGCTTTTTCACGCAAAATGTGTTGGGTGTCTGGAACAAACTGCCAGAGGAGGTAGTTGAGACAGGAGTGCAACATTTAAGAAGCAACTAGACAGGTACATGAATAGGACATGCTTAGAGGGATATAGGTCATACGATGATGTTGGACTAGTGTAGATGGTTGGTCGGTGCAGCAAGTTAGGCCAAAGGGCCTGCATCCATGATGTTTGACTCTATGATTCTCTATGACTCTGTTCCATCTGAAAATATCTCCAGTTAATATTTCCCATTGATATTTGCTTCTTTCCACAAGGAGATTCCACAGTTCCTCTTCTGATGTGAGTGTTGGAAGTGAAGCAAGGATGGACAGGAATGAGGTAGGAATAGAGAGAGGAGGGGGGTGTAAGGAGGAGATGGAGGGAGTGAAGAATGAAGGGTGTGAGGGAGCACTGGAGAGTGGAGGGTAGGGAGTGAGGAAGGAATGGAGTGAGGATGGAATTAAGTGAGGAGGAAAGGAGGGAATAAAGGGAATGGGACAAGAATGGAGTGAGATTGGAATGACGTAGGGATCTTGCTGAGTGGGGGGCTTCACAACTTAAATGTGGAGCTGTTGCCTCTTTATAGAATGAAGGGTGTGGGTGGTTCAGTGAATGATGGTTTGACCAGGTCATTATCCTCACATAACGGTGAAACTACTCCAGCCCAACAACCCTCCCAGCACTCTGTGTTCCTCCAGTTCACGCTCCACTCTACAGTGTACAGATGTGCCCTCTGGAATGTCGACCATAAGTCCTGGAAATCCCTTTCTCAGACCCAGCACCCCTATGTCTGTGAACCTGTAGTTGCTGCCAGTTAATAATATTTATTACAGAGTAAATGTTAGGGGTGGTGATAACTGAGCAGCCTTGAAGAAAGATGGTGAAAATTTCAGAATAGGTGGATAAGGGCCACTTTTCAACATAATTGTATAAGGGGTAAGTGTGTTGTAAAAACAAGCCTGAAGACTTTGTGTCTCAATGCAAGGAGTATACGTAATAAGGTGGATGAATTAAATGTGGAGATAGTTATTAATGATTATGATATAGTTGGGATTACGGAGACATGGCTCTAGGGTGAACAAGGCTGGGAGCTCAACATCCAGGGATATTCTATATTCAGGTGGGATAGACAGAAAGGAAAAGGAGGTGGGGTAGTGTTGCTGGTTAGAGAGGAGATTAAAGCAGTGGAAAGGAAGGACATTAGCTTGGAGGATGTGGAATCGATATGGGTAGAGCTGCGAAACACTATGGGGCAGAAAACGCTAGTGGGAGTTGTGTACAGGCCATCTAACAGCAGTAGTGAGGTTGGGGATGGCATCAAACAGGAAATTAGAAATGCGTGCACTAAAGGTGCAGCAGTTATAATGGGTGACTTCAATCTACATATAGATTGGGTGAACCAAATTGGCAGGGGTGCTGAGGAAGTGGATTTCTTGGAATGTTTGCGAGATGGTTTTCTAAACCAACATGTCGAGGAACCAACGAGAGAGCAGGCCATTCTAGACTGGGTATTGAGTAATGAGGAAGGGTTAGTTAGCAGTCTTGTTGTGCGAGGCCCCTTGGGCAAAAGTGACCATAATATGGTGGAGTTCTTCATTAGGATGGAGAGTGACAAAGTCAATTCAGAAACAAGTGTTCTGACTTAAAGAAAGGTAACTTTGAGGTTATGAGACGTGAATTGTCCAAGATAGACTGGCAATTTATACTTAAAGGGTTGACGGTGGACATGCAATGGAAGGCATTTAAAGATTGCATGGATGAACTACAACAATTGTTCATCCCAGTTTGGCAAAAGAACAAACCAGGAAAGGTAGTGCATCCGTGGCTAACAAGGGAAATCAAGGGTAGTATTAAAACAAAAGAGGAAGCATATAAATTAGCCAGAAAAAGTATCATATCAGAGGACTGGGAGAAATTCAGAGTCCAGCAGAGGAGGACAAAGGGCTTAATTAGGAAAGGGAAAATAGATTATGAGAGAAAACTGGCAGGGAACATAAAAACTGACTGCAAAAGCTTTTATAGATATGTGAAGAGAAAAAGACTGGTTAAGACAAATGTAGGTCCCTTGCAGTCGGAAACAGGTGAATTGATCATAGGGAACAAGGAGATGGCAGACCAATTGAACAACTACTTTGGTTCTGTCTTCACTAGGGAAGACATAAACAATCTGCCGGAAATAGCAGGGGACCGGGGGTCTAACAAGATGGAGGAACTGAGGGTAATCCAGGTTAGTCGGGAAGTGGTGTTAGGTAAATTAAATGGATTAAAGGCCGATAAATCCCCAGGGCCAGATAGGCTGCATCCCAGAGTGCTTAAGGAAGTAGCCTCAGAAATAGTGGATGCATTAGTGATTAGTTTTCAAAACTTTTTAGATTCTGGAGTAGTTCCTGAGGATTGGAGGGTACCTAATGTAACCCCACTTTTTAAAAAGGGAGGGAGAGAGAAAACGGGGAATTATAGACCAGTTAGCCTAACATCGGTAGTGGGGAAAATGCTAGAATCAGTTATTAAAGATGTGATAGCATCACATTTGGAAAGTGGTGAAATCATCGGACAAAGTCAGCATGGATTTATGAAAGGCAAATCATGCCTGACGAATTTTATAGAATTTTTCGAGGATGTAACTAGTAGAGTGGATAAGGGAGAACCAGTCGATGTGTTATATTTGGACTTTCAGAAGGCCTTCGACAAGGTCCCACATAGGAGATTGGGGTACAAACTTAAAGCACACGGTATTGGGGGTTCGGTGTTGAGGTGGATAGATAATTGGTTGGCGGACAGGAAGCAAAGAGTAGGAATAAACGGGTCCTTTTTGGAATGGCAGGAAGTGACTAATGGGGTACCGCAAGGCTCAGTGCTGGGACCCCAGTTATTTACAATATATATTAATGATTTGGACGAGGGAATTGAATGCAATATCTCTAAGTTTGCGGATGACATGAAGCTGGGTGGCAGTGTTAGCTGCGAGGAAGATGCTAGGAGGCTGCAGAGTGACTTGGATAGATTAGGAGAGTGGGCAAATGCATGGCAGATGCAATATAATGTGGATAAATGTGAGGTTATCCACTTTGGCGGCAAGAACAGGAAAGCAGAGTATTACCTGAATGGTGGCCAATTAGGAAAAGGGGAGATGCAACGTGACCTGGGTGTCATGGTGCACCAGTCATTGAAAGCAAGCGTGCAGGTGCAGCAGGCAGTGAAGAAAGCGAATGGTATGTTAGCATTCATAGCAAGAGGATTTGAGTATAGGAGCAGGGAGGTTCTGCTGCAGTTGTACAGGGCCTTGGTGAGACCGCACCTGGAGTATTGTGTACAGTTTTGATCTTCTAATATGAGGAAAAACATTCTAGCCTTAGAGGGAGTACAGAGAAGGTTCACCAGATTGATCCCTGGGATGGCAGGACTTTAATATGAAGAAAGACAGGGTAGACTAGGCTTATACTCACTGGAATTTAGAAGACTGAGGGGGGATCTTATTGAAACATATAAAATTCTTAAGGGGTTGGAGAGGCTAGATGCGGGAAGATTGTTCCCGATGTTGGGGAAGTCCAGAACCAGGGGTCACAACTTAAGGATAAGGGGGAAGTCTTTTAGGACCAAGATGAGAAAACATTTCTTCACACAGAGAGTGGTGAGTCTGTGGAATTCTCTGCCACAGAAGGTAGTTGAGGCCAGTTCATTGGCTATATTTAAGAGGGAGTTAGATGTGGCCCTTGTGGCTAAAGGGATCAGGAGGTATGGAGAGAAGGCAGGTACAGGTTACTGAGCTAGACGATCAGCCATGATCATATTGAATGGCAGTGCAGTCTCGAAGGGCCGAATGGCCTACTCCTGCACCTATTTTCTATGTTTCTATGTTTTTATGTGGTTAAGAAAGCATTTGGGATGATTGTCTTCATCACAAGTGGCGCTAGTGATAATAACTGGGCAATTATGAAGAGAAAAATACATTCTGGCCTTCCATCACAGTGAGGAGGGGACTGGAGGAGACTCACTGTGATGGATGTTTCTTTTTGGGGGGTTTTGTGTTGGTTGGGGTTGTGTAATTTGCTTATTTTATTGCTCTTATTGTTGGACTGTGGGTGACGAAATTTCGTCCAAAAAACTTGTTTTTTGGATGACAAATAAAGATATCTTGAATCTTGAATCTCTCTTGAATCATGACAGCTAAAATTTGGAATTAGGAATGTTATCCATGAGGAAGTGGAGGAGACAGGTCTTCTCACAGCATTTAGGAAGCATCCGGACAAGCACTTGTATCACGAAGTCAGAGAACGCTACGGGCTCATGTAGCTAAATGGTACTAGAGTAGATAAATGGTTGATATGAGTAGGTAGACTACAGGGCCTGTTCTAATGCTGTGACTCTATGAGGACCAGGCCATGTCCGGTGAGACTAGTGTGCATGATAACAGTGGCAGCAGTTTGGGGTTGGGTGCTGCCTGTAGTAAGTACTACAGTGTGCACACTGGTTGTCAATGATCCAGGTGCTCCTGACATCATCAGAAGGTGTCAGAGAGCTAAGTGAGAAATAGATTTACAATTTACAAAGATGATTTACAAAGATGTTGCCAGTACCCAAAGGACAAACTATAGGTAAATGTTGGTAGACGAGGACTTTATTCCATGGAACGCTGGAGGTTGACGGATGATCTTACAGAGGTGTGGGGGATCGATGGGGTATCTTGTGCAGTCAGGCTAAGATGGGCTGAAGGGGCTGTTTCTGTATTCATGACTCTATGACTCCATGACATCATCAGATGATTCTCCATGACATCCTCATATGGCAGTGGAGGCCAATTCTCTGGATGCTTTCTAGAGCCTAATAGAGCTCTTAATGATAGCAGAGTCAGGGGGTATGAGGAGAATGGAGGAACGGGGTACTGATTGAAAAAGGAAAAGGTTCCCAATTTTGCAATGGAACCGCCTGACTCAACCAGCACAGGGTGTGTGGGTCCACAATGCATTGCTAGTGGGTCCACAATTCACAGCATGGGCTCACCATAGGTTCACTAGGCTGATTCCTGGAATGGTGGAACTGAATCTGAGAAGGGGCAAGGTTGTCCAGGCCTGTCTACATTTGATGTTGGAAGTATGAATAAAAATTGTTTTGAAACCCACAGTTTGAGAGGGTGGGATGACACATTCAGTAATGTGTGGCAGAAATATTTATTTATTCAGTGGATGATGAATGAGTGAAATTCTCTCTCACACCAAGCAATGAAGGACAAGGTTAAGAATGCATGACAGAAGAAAGGGGAACGGGCATTCGATTCATAAGGGGTTGAAATAATAGCATTAAAGATAAATCATCCTCCAGCTCTTGCTTCATGCAGACAGGAGCTGTTTTACTCATCGAGGAGTTGTGAATGGAACTGTTCATCGTGCAATCATCAGTAGACTTCCCACTTTGGGCCTTATGATGGGAGGAAGGTGACTGATGAAGGTGTTGGAGATAATTGGTTTCCAGACGCTGCCCTGGGGAACTCTGGCAATGATGTTTTGGGTCAGGGTTCTTCATCCAATAAAGATCAAACCCCTTCATTGTGCAAGTGATAACTCCAACCACTGAAGTGTTTTCCTTTTGGTGTTCATTGACTTCAGTTTTACCACGACACCCTGATGCCACAGTCAGTCAAATATGGCCTGACACAAATGACAGCCTCTCACCCCACTTCTGGAATTCAGCTCTGTGATCCATGTTGTGACCAAGGCTTGGAAGATGTCTGGAGCCATGTGGTTCCAACAGTCAAGTGGACATTGGTGAGGAGGTTAATGATGAGTAAATACTGTTTGATAGTGCTGTGGGTTGATAGATAGTGTGGGTTTCGATTTCCCAGATTTACATTCAACAGACAATAGACAATAGACAATAGGAGCAGGAGTAGGCTATTCGGCCCTTCGAGCCAGCACCGCCATTCAATGTGATCATGGCTGATCATTCTCAATCAGTACCCCGTTCATGCCTTCTCCCCAGACCCCCTGACTCCGCTATCATTAAGAGCTCCATCTAGCTCTCTCCTAAATGCATTCAGGGAATTGGCCTCCACTGCCGTCTGAGGCAGAGAATTCCACAGATTCACAACTCTCTGACTGAAAAACTTTTTCCTCATCTCTGTTCTAAATGGCCTACCCCTTATTCTTAAACTGTGGCCCTTGTTCTGGACTCCCCCAACATTGGGAACATGTTTCCTGCCTCTAACGTGTCCATCCCCTTAATAATCTTATACGTTTCGATAAGATCCCCTCTCATCATTCCAAATTCCAGTGTATACAAGCCTAGTCGCTCCAGTCTTTCAACATATGACAGTCCCGCCATTCCGGGAATTAACCTAGTAAACCTACGCTGCACGCCCTCAATAGCAAGAATATCCTTCCTCAAATTTGGAGACCAAAACTTCACACAGTACTCCAGGTGCGGTCTCACTACGGCCCTGTACAACTGCAGAAGGACCTCTTTGCTCCTATACTCAACTCCTCTTGTTATGAAGGCCAACATTCCATTGGCTTTCTTCACTGCCTGCTGTACCTGCATGCTTCCTTTCAGTGACTGATGCACTAGGACACCCAGATCTCGTTGCACGTCCCCTTTTCCTAACTTGACACCATTCAGATAATACTCTGCCTTCCTATTCTTACCACCAAAGTGGATAACCTCACACTTATCCACATTAAACTGCATCTGCCATGCATCCGCCCACTCACACAACCTGTCCAAGTCACACTGCAACCTCATAGCATCTTCCTCACAGTTCAAACTACCACCCAGCTTTGTATCATCTGCAAATTTGCTAATGGTTCTTTTAATCCCTTCATCCAAGTCATGAATGTATATTGTAAATAGCTGCGATCCCAGCACCGAGCCTTGCGGTACCCCACTAGTCACTGCCTGCCATTCTGAAAGGGATCCATTTATCCCCACTCTTTGCTTTCTGTCTGTCAATCAATTTTCTATCCATGTCAGTACCCTACCTCCAATACCATGTGCTCTAATTTTGCCCACTAATCTCCTATGTGGAACCTTGTCGAAGGCTTTCTGAAAGTCGAGGTACACCACACCCACCGGTTCTCCCCTGTCAATTTTCCTAGTTACATCCTCAAAGAATTCCAGAAGATTCGTCAAACATGAATTCCCCTTCATAAATCCATGCTGACTCGGAACGATCCTGTTACTACTATCCAAATGCTCCGGAATTTCGTCTTTTATAATTGACTCCAGCATCTTCCCCACCACTGATATAAGACTAACTGGTCTATAATTTCCCATTTTCTCTCTCCCTCCTTTCTTAAAAAGTGGGACAACATTAGCTACCCTCCAATCCACAGGAACTGATCCTGAATGAATAGAACATTGGAAAATGATCACCAATGCGTCCACAATTTCTAGCGCCACCTCGTTAAGTACTCTGGGATGCAGACCATCAGGTCCTGGGGATTTATCAGCCTTTAGTCCCATCAGTCTACCCAACACCATTTCCTGCCTAATGTGGATTTCCTTCAGTTCCTCCGTCACCCTAGGATCTCTTGCCACTAGAACATCTGGGAGATTGCTTGCATCTTCCTTAGTGAAGACAGATCCAAAGTACCGGTTCAACTCGTCTGTCATTTCCTTGTTCCCCATAATAAATTCCCTTGGTTCTGTCTTCAAGGGACCCACATTTGCCTTGACTATTTTTTTCCTCTTTCAATGACGATGAAGGGAATTGGGGAATGAGGGAAGGGAGTGAGGTGAGAATGGAATAACATGGAAATGATTTGTGAAGAAATGAAGTGCTTGTTTTCATCAGCAGTGGTACAGATGGAAATATCTGAGATACCATGAACCAACATTAGAAAACATTTTTGGGCCACAACTGGCATTTTATGTGCAGTTCTGATGCCTACACTGGAGCAAGGTTATGAGTGCATTGGGGAGTGTACAGCAGAGATTCATGAGGATGTTGCTTCGATCTATATACAGTTATAGAGATAGATTGGATGAGTTGTGGTTGTTTTCGTTGGTGCAGAGGAGGCAGAGGAGGCCGAGGAGTGTCCTGATGAAGCTATATTAGGGGAATAAGTTGCAAATTGCTGAAAATTGCCAGTTTCTTTGACTGCTCTGTAATAATACAAGCAGGTCTCGAGGATTCTGTTCAATGAAGGTGAGAGAGCGCCTCATGGTTACGACAAAACTAAGTTTAATGAAGTATCGTGAAATATAGTAAATGTTTTCCTATATAATTAAATAAGTCACAAGTCTCATGTCCTTCTGCTCATCGGGTCTTCACTGATATGAGCAGTGGCTGGGAGCAACAAGGCTCAAGGCCTTTGGCCCTTTGGGGACTCCGGCTTGTGATGTCCGGTCTGAAGAACTCGAGGATCCCGATCACTCAGGTGAGTGAGCTCCACCAAGAACTTCTGCAAATTATTTCAAACATCCGCTTTTATGCCGACCATTGTTTGTTCTTGTGATGAGATGACACTAATTCTTCAGCATCACTAGCATGTGCAGTTGTGGAAGGATGTTGAGAGGTGGTGAACAGCAGGTGAATCAAACAGTACCCTAGTTTATGGAAGGACCGTTAACAAGCCTGATAACAGAGAGGAAAAAGCAGATCCTGAGACTGGAGGTTTGTGCTTTCAAGCTTCTGTACGTCCTGCCAGACGGGAGCCGAGAGAAGAGGAAATAACCGGGTGAAACAAATCCATGACTCTGTTCGAGTCAACGGTGGGATGACTAGCCTGTGTGATGGGCTGCTTTTACACATGGGCAGCACGGTGGCGCAGCGGTAGACTTGCTGCCTTACAGCGCCAGAGACCTGGGTTTGACCCTAACTATGTGTACTTGTGTGTCTGGAGTTTGCATGTTCTCCAGTTGACCTGCGTGGGCTTTCTCCGAAATCTTCGGTTTCCTCCCACACTCCAAAGACGTGCAGGTTTGTTGGTTAAGTGGCTTGGTATAAATGTAAATCGTTCCCAGTGTGTATAGGATAGTGTTGGTGTGCGGGGATTGCTGGTCAGTGCTGACTCGTTGGGCCGAAGGGCCTGTTTCCGCGCTCTATCTCTAAACTAACCTAAACTCCAATTCTCTGCAATTTCTGGGCTACATCTACAATTCGCTGCAATTTCTCGCGGTCCTTTGCAGAACTATTCCCAAACCAAGCAGTGATGTAACCCAACAGTGTGCAACTGTAGAAACGTCGAAAAGCATACAAAGTATGTGCAGGAGGAGACAATTCGGCCCTTGGAGCCACCACCGCCATTCAATATGATCATGGCTGATCATCCAGAATCAGTACCTCGTTCCTGCTTTCTCCCCATTTCCGTTGATTCCGTTACACTAAGAGCTATCCCAACTTTCTCTTGAATACATGCAATGAATTGGCCTCTGCCTTCTGTGGCAGAGAATACCACAGATTCACAACTCTCTGGGTGAAAATGATTTTCCTCATCTCAGTCCTAAATGGCATACGCCTTATTCTTATACTGTGATTCCTGGTTCTGGACTCCCGCCAAATAAGGAACATTTTTTTCCTGAATCTAACAACACCGGAATCATTTTTCCTGCATCGAAAAGTTTGTAATAGTCACTAGAGACATGCTATATTTCTTCAGTCTCTTCGGGAAGAAGAGGCGTTGTTGCGGGCTAGGTGTGGGATATAACGTCAGAGGAGGATGAAGGGCTGTGGTGAGGGGTGATTGAGTAAAATGGACTGGAAACAGCTACTTGGGGATGATTCAGGACAATTAGTGACCATAAAGATGAGTTGTTTGTGTACAAGAAGATCTGGGTGAGATTCCTAATGAATTAATTTTGGTCCTCACCAAATCAGGGTGATGCCAGTGTTTTAATTCAGGTGAATCATGGTGAGATATCAGATGGGACAAAAATTAAGGATATAGCAACTTTAAAAATAAATAAATCATCTGGCCTAGCTAGGAGTGGTGTTGTATGACTAGAGGACTGCTGATGATTTACTGTTATTTAAAAATGGACGAGGGAAATAAGAAACCACATGATTACAGATGAGTTATCTCAAATTCATCGGTGACACGGAGGAGGAAAGCATGGGGCCGCAGGAACGGACCAATAGCGAGGCAAAGGGCAAATTGAATTTAATCCGGAGATGTGCGAGGTAACGTGTGTGAGGAGATGTTACAATGTAATGGGATGTCCAGTAAGTGGAAGGATGTTGAGAGGTGGAGAACTGCAGAGCGATGTTGGAATGTTTGTCCGCAGATCTTTAAAGGTAACAGGAAAGGATATTAAGGTGGTTAAAATGGAGCGAATGTTTTTCTCCAAAACTTTTCATGTATTATCCATCCATTCCATTTTCAATTAACAATGAAAAGCCGGACCACGCAGTGTAATTGCTCATTTTTCTCTGTTCTGGTTAAGACTGGTGAGATCGTGCCTTTGTGTTCTTGTGTAAAGTAAGTGATGGGGAGGTGAAAGTCTGCTTTCCATCTCTCCCCATCGTCACTGCGAACAAAAGGCAGCAGAGTTGGAGAACCAGGTACCCACTCTCCACCAGCTGTTTCAGACTGGTCCACAAAGCCACGATCAACACATCCATCCCCTTGCACAACAGTTTCCCGCAATTGATTCCAACGACTTCATTTCCGTCTGTGGAAATCATATCAATGGAACAATTGACGACATCTCACGACAGTTTGTTGATTAAAATCAATTCCCCAATCTACACACAGGTGAAAGGCTTTCCTTACTTTCTCATATATATTTTATGAGCGCTGGTGAATCCTGCACCTGACTATAACGTGCATGTTCTGATTCCCATCTTCAAAGCTCTTTGATCTGTTTGTTCAATCACTGGTTTGCTGGTCGGGACGGTACCAACAGTCCTGGGTTGAATTTTTCACCTCTCACCATAACTTTTAATGAACTTCAGGATGGCCTGAAAAGGACATTTCACGGCATTTATCACCTCCTCCCGGAACTTCCTCTGGGTGACCGCATAAATAAACGTGTTGGTGCAGGAGCTGAGTAACTGAAGCATTGTTCCTATGTGGTCTATCACAGCATCAGACACATACTGTGCCATGTACGATCCAGTAATTCGCTGAATTGATAGCATGACCACACGAGTCATCCATAACAGGATAAAACTGGCCGATATGGTGAAGAGCAAAATGATGGAATTTCTTCGATTCTTCATCTCTGGGTCGTCCTTCCCCTCTCCGTTCCGCTGCCTCCTCAGTTTCCTGCGGACTACACTGGCCATCAGGATGTGCCTGACAGTGACAGCATTGAGCAGCAGGATCAGCACGAAGGGGACGAGTGGAGTTAAAATGCGGTGCCCCCAGTCAAAGGCTGCCCACACCGGCGAATTTATGAAATCAAATGATGCCATGCAGATACGTGACCGGTAAGTGAAGTACCAGGGGATGTTGGTGAACACACTCAGCACACTCACCACTGCAATAACGATGGCTGCACCTTTCTCAGTGCAGTATCTTGTCTTCAGCTTCTGGAAGCAAATGGCCGCCATACGGTCGAAGGTGAAGGCAACAGTGAGCCAGACGGTGTAAGATACGGACATGTAACCCACGGTATATACGATCTTGCACCCGGGAGGGATATATATGTGAATTATGTTGATGAGAATGACTTGAATTATAACGACAAGTAGATCGGCTACTGCCATTGCCACAAGATACCAGGTGACACCTTTGGAGAGTCCACACCGTCCGCGTGATAGTGTTACAATTGCGACCACGTTAGCTGTGAAGTTGGAAAAAAAACAAATAACAACACAATTGACAATTGAAGGTGAGCAAATGTAGTCATTGTTAAGTATTACAGGTTTACTGAATTTCAAAACTCTCAACAACTTTGCCACAATTCCCACTGGTTCTTGATTCCCCTACTCTGGGTAGCATTTGTCCTATCAGTTCTCCTCATGATTTTGTTCCACTCTGTAAAACTATTCTTCAGCCTCGTGCACTCCAAAGTAAGAAGTCCTCGCCTGACCCACCTCTCCACGTAGCTCTGACCCTCAAGTTCTCACAACTCTTCTGTGCGCTTTTTCCAGCTTGATGACATAAATTCTAAAGTAGGGTTTCCAGAACTAAATATAATACCCCAAATGCATCCTCACCAACATCTTGTACAAATGTGACATAACATCAAAATTTCTGTACTCATTACCTTTCGCTAGGACTTCACTCTTTGGAGCGCAAGAGACTGAACAAAATCATGAGGGGAATAGATAGGGTGCATGATGTATTCACTCTTTCAGTAGGGGGATCAAGAAACAGAAGACTAAGGTTTAATATGAGGACAAGGTTTTAATATGAACCTGAAAATTAACTTTTTCATACAGTGTTGAAGACTAATGTAACAAAAGCCATCTTGACCACAGATTCTTCCTGTCATGCCACTTTCATGCACCTATCTACCTGACGCCAACATCTCTATGTTCCACAACTCTCCCCTGGCTCTTCTATTCACATTCAGACCATATCCCTCTGAATATTCCTTCCATGTACCTGTCCAATTATCTTCTTAAATATTGTTATAATACCTGGCTGAACAACATCCTCTGGTAGCTTGCTGCATATACCCACCAATCTATGTGTAAATATGTTATGTTTAGGTGTAAAAATGTAACACCTTACACTTATCTACATTAAACTCCATCAACTATTCCACAGCCCACTTGCCCAGCTATCAAGATCTTGCTATGATTTTTTATAACCATCATGCTGTCTACAATATCACACTCTTTAGTGTCATCTACAAATTTATTAATCATGCCTTGTACATTCTCATCAAAATCATTTTTATCAACCAAAAACAGTAATAGACCCCGCACTGATCTCTGAGGCACACCGCTTGTCACAGGCTTCTAGTTCCAAAAACACACTTCCGCCATCTCCCTGTGCTTCCTTCTTTAAAGCCAACTATGATCCATTAAACTAGCTTTCCCTGGAATGCAATCTAATCTTCCAGAAAAGCTTTCATTTGGAACCTTATCAAATGTCTTGCTGAAGTCCACGAAGACAATGTCTACGGCTTTGCCCTTGTTAACCTTTTTGGGTAATTCTTCATAAAATTCAATCAGATTTGTGAGATGCAATTCCTATGTACCAACCATGCTGAGTGTCCACAAAAAGACACTATTCATTCAAGTGCGCGTATATTTTATCCCTAAGAATCCTCACCATTAATGTTCGGCTCAGTGATCTATAGTACCCAGGTTTTTCCTTGCACCACTTCTTAAATAGAGGCACAACAATAACCATCAACCATTTGGCAACTCCCCTGTGTCTAATAATGATTCATTTATTTCATCCAGATCTCCTGTAATTTCTTCTCCAGCTTCCCACTATGTCCTTGGATATATCTGATCGGGACTGGGAGATTTATCTAACTTCAAAGGCATTAATGTGTCCAGTACCTTCTTCACCATGATAAGAACTGCACTTCAGACACCTTCATTAACTGGTGCAACCTACAAATCTTCAGATCTTTCGCAACGTTAAAAACACAGGGGAAATATTTACGTATCACACATTGTATCCTCGTATACATTATCTATTTATTTACATATAATACATGACATTGTCTGGGTACATTGTAAATAACCAGCAGCACCTGGACATCAATAAATACGTCATTAGTTTGGATCCTACGCCCGGTCAGTACAAACCCAACAGTGAGGGATGAAGGAGGCTGACCCAATCAGACTGAAGCCTGGCAGATGTGGCAGAGAGGCAGCAAGTAAATCAGGGAAGGAGAGAGGAATATCAATGGTCAGTCAGAGCTGAATAACAATCGGAAATAATCATAGTTGAAAAAATCCAACACCAAGTTCCATATCAGATCTGCCAAGGTGGCACTGGTCATAATGACTTACACAGAACTCCAACGACAGCAAGGATGCGGTAGTAGTAAGGTCTAAACCCCATTAGAAAATTGAATAGACGTTCGAGTTGCATGTTTTCCAACAAATCACAAATTCCTTCAACAGGGAAGAGTTGTAGCTGACACTCTGCGTCCACTCACTCTGTGAAGGTCTTTATTTATACAGGCAGGTGGCATCCACAGGGGCCATATGGTGACGTGATCATTGTTAGTTACCAGGCTCAGAATAAACGCATTACCGAAATAGCACTCTCTGAAACATCAATTAGCAAATGAACAACAGGCTCTGGCGCAATACACTTGGTGTACAAACAGTGGGATGGAAACTCAAGGTCAATGAACTGGAAACACAAAGGAAAGTGTTCACCATATTTTACCTGCTGTGGGTTTGTAACAGTGTCCATTAACACCTTCTTCCCTCTCCCATCCCTGTAGCTTTCCCGCTTAACATGTCTTCCGTGGGTACTCTTCCCTAATAAATACAGTATATAGATACATGATAAAGGAAATAACATGAATAACATTTATTGCAAGATGAAGCCAGTAAAGTCCGATCGAAGATAGTCCAAGGGTCTCCAATGACGTAGATAGTAATTCAGTATCGCTCTCTAGTTGTGGCAGGATGGTTCAGTTGGCTGATAACAGCAGGGAAGAACCTGTCCTTGAACCTAGAGGTGTGCATTTTCACACCTATACCTTTTTCCCGATGGGAGAGGGGCCAAGTTGTGACTCATCATTGATCATGCTGCTAGCCTTGCCGAGGCAGCGTGAGGTATAAATGGAGTCAATGGAAGAGTGGTTGGTTTGTGTGAAGGTCTGGGCCGTGTCTACAATTATCTGCAATTCCTTGCAGTCTTGGATGGACCTGTTTCCAAACTATGTTCTGAAGCATCCCGATAAAATGCTTTCTCCAGCATATCTACGTTGAATAGAAGTTAGTGAGAGTTGTTGGGGAAAATATTTTATAGGTATCTGAGGGGTAACGTTTTCATGCAAAGGGTGTTGGGTGTCTGGAAGAAACTGCAAGAGGAGGTATTTGAGACAGGAGTGCAACATTTAAGAAGCAACTAGACAGGTACATGAAATGGACATGTTTCGAGGGATATAGGTCATACGATGATGTTGGACTTGTGTAGATGGGGCACGTTGGTTGGTGTCGGCAATTTAGGCCAAAGATCCTGTATCCATGATGTTTGACTCTATGATTCTCTATGACTCTGTTCCATCTGAAAATATCTCCAGTTAATATTTCCCTTTGAAATTTGCTTATTTCCACAAGGCGATTCTAGAGTTCCTCTTCTGATGTGAGTGTTGGAAATGAAGCAAGGATGGACAGGAATGAGGTGGGAATAGAGAGAGGAGGGAGGTGTAAGGAGGAGCTAGAGTGAGTGAAGAATGAAGGGTGTGAGGGGGCACTGGAGAGTGAGGGTAGGGAGTGAGGAAGGAAGGGAGTGAGGATGGAATTAAGTGAGGAGGAATGGAGGGAATAAAGGGAATGAGACAAGAATGGAGTGAGATGGGAATGACGTGGGGATCTTGCTGAGTGGGGGTTTCACAAGTTAAATGTGGAGCTGTTGCCTCTTTATAGAATGAAGGGTGTGTGTGGTTCCACAAGGCAAATCATGTCTGACGAATCTTATAGAATTTTTCGAGGATGTAACTAGTAGAGTGGATAAGGGAGAACCATTCGATGTGTTATATCTGGACTTTCAGAAGGCCTTCGACAAGGTCCCACATAGGAGATTGGTGTACAAACTTAAAGCACACGATATTGGGGTTCAGTGTTGAGGTGGATAAAGAATTGGTTTGCGGACTCGAAGCAAAGAGTAGGAATAAACGGGTCCTTTTCAGAATGGCAGGCAGTGACTAGTGGGGTACCGCAAGGTTCAGTGCCGGGACCCCAGTTATTTACAATATATATTAATGATTTGGACGAGGGAATTGAATGCAACATCTCTAAGTTTTCGGATGACACGAAGCTGGGTGGCAGTGTTAGCTGCGAGGAGGATGCTAGGAGGCTGCGGAATGACTTGGATAGATTAGGCGAGTGGGCAAATGCATGGCAGATGCAATATAATGTGGATAAATGTGAGGTTATCCACTTTGGTGGCAAGAACAGGAAAGCAGAGTATTACCTGAATGGTGGCCAATTAGGAAAAGGGGAGATGCAACGTGACCTGGGTGTCATGGTGCACCAGTCATTGAAAGCAAGCGTGCAGGTGCAGCAGGCAGTGAAGAAAGCGAATGGTATATTAGCATTCATAGCAGGAGGATTTGAGCATAGGAGCAGGGAGGTTCTGCTGCAGTTGTACAGGGCCTTGGTGAGACCGCACCTGGAGTATTGTGTACAGTTTTGGTCTCCTAATCTGAGGAAAGACATTCTAGCCTGAGAGGGAGTACAGAGAAGGTTCACCAGATTGATCCCTGGGATGGCAGGACTTTCATATGAAGAAAGACTGGATAGACTAGGCTTATACTCGCTGGAATTTAGAAGACTGAGGGGGGATCTTATAGAAACATATAAAATTCTTAAGGGGTTGGAGAGGCTAGATGCGGGAAGATTGATCCCGATGTTGGGGAAGTCCAGAACCAGGGGTCACAGCTTAAGGATAAGGGGGAAGTCTTTTAGGACCGAGATGAGAAAACATTTCTTCACACAGAGAGTGATGAGTCTGTGGAATTCTCTGCCACAGAGGGTAGTTGAGGCCAGTTCATTGGCTATATTTAAGAGGGAGTTAGATGTGGCCCTTGTGGCTAAAGGGGTCAGGGGGTATGGAGAGAAGGCAGGTACAGGTTACTGAGCTGGATGATCAGCCATGATCATATTGAATGGCGGTGCAGGCTTGAAGGGCCGAATGGCCTACTCCTGCACGTATTTTCTATGTTTCTATGTTTTTACACCAACAGAAGATTCGCCATGACATCCTCAGAAGGTAGTGGAGGCCAATTCCCTGGATGCTTTCAAGAGAGAGCCTGATAGAGCTCTTAATGATAGCGGAGTCAGGGGGTATGGGGAGAAGGCAGGAACGGGGTACTGATTGTGAATGATCAGCCATGATCACATTGAATGGTGGTGCTGGCTCGTAGGGCCGAATGGTGTACTCCCGTACCTAGTTTCTATTGTCTATTCCGGAGTGATCAGTGGGAAATAAGTTCACTTGCATCATTGAATATTTTACAAATGGAAATTTTCTGTAAAAGAAAGAAAAAGGTTCTCGATTTTGCAATGGAACCTCCTGAACCAGCATACGATGTGTGGGTCCACAACTCATTGCCAATGTAGTTTCCTTATATTGGAAAGGATGCCACAGCATAGGCTTAGCATAGGTTCACTAGACTGATTCCTGAGATGGTGGAACTGGATTTGCGAAGGGGGTTCATCCAATACAGATCAAATCCCTTCATTGTGCAAGTGATGAATCCAACCACTGGTGTGTTTTCCTTTTGGTGCTCATTGACTTCAGTTTTACCACGACACCCTGATGTCACAGTCAGTCAAATATGGCCTGACACAAATGACAGCCTCTCACCCCACTTCTGGAATTCAGCTCTGTGATCCATGTTGAGACCAAGGATTGGAAGATATCTGGAGCCATGTGGTTCTAGCAAAGTCAAGTGGACATTGGTGAGGAGGTTATCGGTGAGTAAATACTGTTTTTTTTAGCACTGTGGAGTGATAGATAGTGTGGGTTTCAAGTTCCCAGATTTACATTCAATGATGATGAAGGGAATTGGGGGATGAGGGAAGGGAGTGAGGTGAACATGGAAATGATCTGTGAAGAAATGAAGTGCTTGTTTTCATCAGCAGTGGCACAGATGGAGATATCTGAGATACCATGAACAAACTTTAGAAAAATTTGTTAGGCCATAACTGGCATTTCATGTTAGGCCATAACTGGCAGTTCTGATGGCTACACTGGAGCAAAGTTATGAGTGCATTGGAGAGTATACAGCAGAGATTCACGAGGCTGTTGCTTGGATTTATATACATTTTTAGAGATAGATTGGATGAGTTGGGTTTGTTTTCCTTGGTGCAGAGGAGGCCGAGGAATGACCTGATGAAGCTATATGAGGGGAATAAGTTGGGTAGGTGGTGAAAACACCAACAATGTAGGGATGAATGTGTCGGGTTGTGCATGGGGTGTCAGTCAAGCAGGCTGCTCTGTCCTGGATGGTGTTGAGCTTCTTGGGTGTTGCCCACGTCCAGGCCCATGCAAAGCATTCCTTCACACATCAGCCTTGTGTCTTATGGATGGGTGTCAAATGGTGTCCTGTCAACGACACTCCAGGTTATCTCAACTATCTGGACTTTTCCGAAGGATTGCTTCATTTCCAGTAGTGGTTTGTATGCAAAGTGTATGTGGTTTAATGGATTGGAGGAGGAATTTCATATCATCCTGCTGGAATTGGGGGAAATTGCCAGTTTCTTTGACTCCAGCCTGGAAATTCCTCTGTTATAATACAGGCAGGTCTCGAGGATTCTGTTCAATGATGGTGAGAGAGCTCCTCAAGGTTACAACAAAAATAATTTTAATGAAGTATTGTGAAGTACAGTGAAAATGTTCCTAAATAATTAAATAAGTCACAAGTCTCATGTCCTTCTGCTCATCGGGTCTTCACTGATACGAGCAGTGGCTAGGAGCTACAAAGCTCAAGGCCTTCTGCCCTTTGGTACTCCGGCTTGTGATAGCCAGTCTGAAGAACTCAAGGATCCCGGCGCCGTTCCGATCATCACTAGCATGTGCAGTAGGTGGAAGGATGTTGAGAGGTGGTGAACTGCAGAGCGATCTTGGAGTGTGTGGCCACAGATACTTAAATGTATCAGCAAAGGCTATTAAGGTGTTTAAAAAGGAGTGAAGGTCTTTCCTAAAACCTTTAATTTATGATCCATCTAATACATATTGCCATGACAAAATAAAACATAGGTATTTGGCATCGCAGGTTGCAACCTGATAGATAACACTGGCACTGGATCCACCAGTGAATCCAGCTCTGGGACAAGCTGTGCTGAGAGGCAGGATGCACTTCACATCTGGCTCCTCACCATTTGCCTTTTGTTGAACCGGTTTCTGTTTAATTTGTTTTTATTTTAACATTTTACGTCACTTTTGTTTCCTTTCATGAATTATGTCAATTTATACTCTCCATGATTATCAGAGACATTTAATAACAGTGATGGTGCATCAGAGAACACCGTGGTGTCAATGGCCACCAGGCCTGTCTGGGGGAAGGGGTGGGGACATCAGGCTCCACCTTCTGAGGCCTAGTTAATGCTGGAGGCCTGCTCTGCCTCAGTGAATGGTTCAGTCCACAGACCTCCAGTACAATGGGTCTTCGGGTGCCACAGCAGGTATGTGTGACCATTGGGATAAATACAGGGGCTGAGTACTGCCAGGGTTGGGTTATTGACAGATCCAGCCCAGTGTGTGTGGACTTGTGTAAAAAGGAGATGACCTCTGACAAACCATGAACTCCCAATGTACCCTGCTGTCTATTTACAGTGTCATTGGGTGCAATATCACGTTTCACAGAAAGGAAGATTGGGAATTAGCAGAACTAAAGGGAAATTGCCGCGGGAACATTACAATTACTTTGCGTTCCCATTTGGAGAAGTAAAGCGGAGTGAAGTTAATTCCTTAAATGATGAAAGGTGAGATGTAGTAAAATAGTGTGAAGTGCTGGAGAAGTTTGTGAAGCTGAGGGCAGAGGTCCTCGGAACTGGCAGGAAATGTCCAAGGATCCTGAGGGTAATAGATGGTGAGAGAAAGCAAAGGCTGCAGAATTTTATTGAACTGAAGAGGTGAACTGGTGGGGGTCAGAATGGAAAGACAGCCGGTGGCGACATGTTGTGTTAGCAGTCGCAATTTTTAGCTCCTCTGGAAAAATCGCGAATTTTCGCGTTAAAATCGGGTCTGGAAGTCGGTATCGTTTTTAAAACTTACCGGAGTCTCATGTCGCGGTGCTGAGTAAGCGACGTGAATTTAACGGAGGGAAAGTCATTTTAAATGAAAAGTACGTCTCCAGGTCAGAGCCCACATAGGAAAGTTATAAAACAACTGCTGAAGACTCAGGAACATCAAGAAACTGCAAAACAGACCTCTGGAGTGGACTCTGGAATGGCTACACGATCTAAGACTGAGATGACCACAAAAGAGAAAACCGAAATGGAGGAGTTAAAGAACTCGGTAAGAGAATTGAAAAATGATTTGAAAGCTGGAAACTTAAATTTGATTGCTGGTAATGAAAAAATACTTGCGGGCATTGGTGCTCTGCAAAAAAAAGTTGATGATGTGCAAGAAGAATTAACGGGGAAAATTAATAAGGTGGCAGAAGAGACCATAAAGATGTTTGAGGCCGTGCATGAAACTGTCTCCGCAAATGGAACTGCAGTGAAAGATATGGAAGCTGTTGTGGAAGAGATGACAGGAGACATGCAGGCAATGAAGTTAGAAATAGACAGCCTCAAGAGCCAACTTACAAAAGTCTCTGATAAATGTGTTGACCTAGAAGCCCGCGCAAGACGTCAAAATATACGAATACGTGGTGTAAAAGAGGGGGCTGAGGGAGACAATGTTTGTGAGTTCACTGCCAACCTAATTAAACATGTACTCAATCTACCTGAGGCACCTGTAATTGAAGTAGCTCATCGACTACCCAGATTTAAACCAAGATCTCAAGGAGAACATGCATACCCACGACAGATCATAGTCAAATTTCGGGATATCCTAATAGTGGAAGCGCTGATGAAAAAAATTAAATACGGAGAGAAGATGATGTACAGAAATGATTCTATTAAACTCCTACGGGACTACCCTTACGAGATTGTGCAAAAGAGAAGAAAGTTCTCACAGACAAGAGAAGTTCTTTACGGTGTCAAGGGTGTCATAGTTGGAGTGTATTATCCGGCCAGAATGCGTATCACTTTCCTGGGAATGTCAAAAACATTCACTAATTCGGTAGAATCTCTTAAATACGCTCAAGAAATCGTGGCCAAGGCAGCGACAATTGAAGATAGATCACCAAGACGTCAAGAACAAATTAACTTGCTTATTTCCCCAACAAGAATATCACAAGAAAAGTGAAATAAGCGAACAACTCCATTCTTTAAAAATTAATACACGCAACAGACTTTCCATGAGACGTGTCTAGACATTATTATCTCCCCTTGAACATTGTGGAATCTAATTCAAGGACTCTCTGTGCTCAAACGAGGCAAGACTGATAACATGGGAAGGACGTTTTGCTGAGCTGAGCTGAGAGCGAAAAACATTATATGGTTTATATAGTTTTACAAAATATAGAGAATTAATAACAATTAATAATTAACAATATTAATATAGAAATAGCAATTGGAACTGTTAAAAATGTGTTGCTTGCCTCATAACGCAGACAACAGTAATCAACAGTAATCACAAAAGTTCCGCAGCTCGAGAGGGGAGGAGACTCAGGCACCTGGCACAATTCCAGGAGGCTGAATCCGGTTAACCCTTTCAGCGTACAGCTCACTCTTAACAATACTAAAATCAATTATAAATAGTTAAGAGATAAAGAGTGAGGAAGATATGTAACTGAATACATGATTAGATTTGATAAGTCGGAATGAAACATATATATATACTGCAATTGGGTGAAATAGAACTGATTTGGAAACGGAACCGACCCCCTAGGTTTTAGGTAATAAAGGCAGAGGGGCTAACCTCACAACATCTACGCCGGAAGCGATATTGATGTCGTACACCACAGACGAGTGGTCCACTCACTACGGTGTCCTAAACTTAGACACCGTAAATTTATTTGATATACTTTTTTTTTGTATCACACTATGTCACATCTATGTGTTTTTCTTTCAAGGACAATCGCGGAGGGGAACTACCAAGGAAGTCTATAATATAAATGCCCCCAAAACTATAAATGTCCTGAGATATGGATGCACCATAATAAATAAGGTCATTAAAATTGGTAAAAATGTATGACGACAATCAAAAGAAAATGGGAGGAATCAGACTATGTAGTTGGAATATAAGGGGTATTAATGAACCTATTAAAAGGGGCAAGATACTAGCTCAGTTGAAATCATACAACACGGACATTTCGTTTTTACAGGAAACGCATCTTAGACATCAAGATCAGACGAGACTGAGGGCGAATTGGATAGGCCAAACATTTCACTCTTCATTTACTTCCAAATCTAGAGGCACTGCAATCATTATTCGTAAAGGAATTCCATTTAAATCAAAGAATACTATATCAGATAAGGAAGGGAGATACCTTATAGTAGCAGGAGAGATCAATAATACGCCAATTACGCTGGTAAACATATATGCGCCTAATTTTGATAACCCTCAGTTTTTTAATAAAATTCTGAATATAATTGCAGAATTTAATTATCAAAATGTTATAATTGGAGGAGATTTTAACTGTGTTTTAGACCCTTATCTAGATAAATCGATGCAAAAAAAAAAAGGTAATCTGAAATCTAAAACCAGTGAACTCTTACACACATATATGGAAAACACAAATATAGCAGATGTGTGGAGGATTGCAAATCCGACGGGAAGGGATTATTCGTTTTATTCAACGGTGCATAAAACATACTCACGGATAGACTATTTTCTTGTGGATACAAAATTAATTCCGCATTCTATGAACCCTAAATACCACATAAATGCGATCTCAGACCACTCTCCGTTAACTTTTGTTTTAAAATTAGAAGGAATGTCTATGAATAAATCATTTTGGAGGTTTAACTCGCAAATTTTAAAAGACCCACAAGGGAGTATATATCTAAAAAAACAGATGGACCTATTTTTTGAGATAAATGATACACCAGATATATCCCCCACGTTATTATGGGAATCCTTCAAAGCATTTATTAGAGGAGTCATTATTTCATTTCAAGCTTATCAAAATAAAAAGAATAAGAATGATCAAAGACATTTAGAAGAACAAATAAAACAATTAGATACAGATAATGCTAAAGATCCAACTATGGATAAACATAATAAAATCCTATTATTGAAATTCAAGCTAAATAAATTATTGTCAGAGAAAGTTATAACACTATTTCAAATTATAAAACAAGAACACTTCGAATTTGGGGACAAACCCCACAAACTTCTAGCACGCCAATTGAAAAAACGGGAAAAAGAAAATGCAATACTAAAGATTAAATCAGATAGAGGGGAATTATTAACATTACCCAAGGATATTAATAAAAGATTTGCTCAATTTTACCAGAATCTATACACATCTAAAACGTTAATAGACAATAATAAAATTTCAGAATTCCTAGATAATTGTAACCTACCACAATTAGCACTGAGGGAACAAGAGGAACTGGGAGCACAAATTACTTCGAAGGAGATAGAAGACACAATAAAAACACTAAAGAATGGAAAAACACCAGGACCAGACGGATTCAGCAATGAATTTTATAAAGCATTTTACGACATAGTTATTCCACGATTACAGAAAATGTATACATATGCTTTTAAAGAGCAAAGCTTACCTGAAACACTAGCAGAATCAACGATTATATTAATACTTAAAAAAGATAAAAATATAGAAGAACCAGGATCATATAGAGCTATTGCTTTGTTAAATACGGATCAAAAAATAATAGCGAAAACACTAGCCAGTAGACTAAGCAGGTACGTTAGTAGACTAATAAATGAGGATCAAACAGGATTTATATCTAAGAGACACTCATTCAATAATTTGAGACGTTTGCTTAACATAATGCACTCACATAAACCTCATGACCAAGAGTTATCTATCATCTCACTGGATGCAGAAAAAGCGTTTGATCAAGTAGAATGGGATTATATGATTAAAGTATTGCAAAAATTTCAATTGGGAGAGAACTTTATCGCATGGATAAAATTATTATATAACAAACCTACGGCTAGAATATTAACGAATAATATATTATCCTCGAAATTTGAACTATCAAGGGGCAATAGACAAGGATGTTCATTATCACCGTTGTTATTCGCTTTGGTAATTGAACCCCTTGCTGAAAAAATAAGAACACACTCGGATATTTATGGTTATAACACAAAATATACGAATAACAAAATATCCCTATATGCCGATGATGTACTACTGTACATCACAAAACCACAAATTAGTATACCAAACATATTAAATTTAATTGAGGATTTTGGATCCTTTTCAGGATATAGAATAAATTGGAACAAAAGTGAAATTATGTCGATAAATCCAAAAGACTCAACACACCTCCGGAAATTCCCTTTTAAAATAGCTACAGAAAAATTCAAATATTTGGGAATTGAAATTACTAGAAATTACCAGGATATGTTTAAAGCCAATTATAATCCCTTACTTAAGAAATTAAATAATTTGATTAAATTCTGGAAAACACTTCCGATGTCCTTAATAGGCAGAATAAATGCTATAAAAATGATTTTCTTACCACAAATCCTATACCTATTTCAATCAATACCTATATATCTCCCTAAAAGGTTTTTCAAAAAATTGGACTCAGACATTACAAATTTTATATGGGATTATAAATCCCATAGAATACAAATAGCACACCTTAATAAACGAAAAGAGTTGGGGGGTCTAGCGCTCCCTAACTTTATGTATTATAATTGGGCAGTAAATATTAAAAATATGATTCACCTGCTGGACAATTCTGCCCATCAGGCGGCTTGGATCTTAATGGAAAAAGGGGACTGCTCCCCGAGTAATATAGGAGCGACTATCCTCTCACCAATAAATCTGAATAATAAAAATTATAATAAAAATCCAATTATACATAGCACAATTAGAACATGGAAACAAATAAAACAGAATCTAAAATTAAGAAACTTATCTCTTTTAATACCAATAGTCAATAATCCATCGTTTAAACCATCAATTATAGACAAATCATTTATACAATGGGAAAGAATGGGAATCAAATCGCTCGAAGATTTGTATGAATTGGGAAAATTACTATCATTTCAACAAATACAACTGAAATATAATTTGAAAAATAACCAATATTTTAAATATCTTCAAATTCGTGATTATCTGAAAAAATATACAAAAGATTATTATAATATGCCTTCCGACTTACTGGATGAAGCAATGAAGACAAAGGCGGAATCAGCTAATCTAATATCGTATTTATATAATATCATTTTAAACATAGCAATACCCACAACAGATGGAATTAGAAGAGACTGGGAACAAGATTTAGCTATAAAAATTTCAAAAGAGAGTTGGGATAATCATTCACTACAGGTGCATAAATGTTCGATCAACGTACGACATACGCTCATCCAATTCAAAACATTACATAGATTATATTATTCAAAAACTAAATTAAATAAAATCTTCCCGAATGTTTCACCAATTTGTGATAAATGTCTGTGTCAAGAAGCTACTATAGCGCATTCTTTTGTTTTTTGTACAAAAATCCAAAAATTCTGGTATGAAATATTTGATATTTTTTCAAAATTAATCAAAATAAAACTGGTACCAAAACCAGAATGGATCATTTTTGGAATATCGGAAGGTAACCCTGAATTAAACGTGTTTCAGAAGAATTTATTTAATTACGGGCTAATAATGGGAAAAAAGCTCATACTGAAATTCTGGAAAAATGCGCCCACACCAACAATAAAAATGTGGATATCAAATATGTTTGAAACACTACATTTGGAAGAGATGAGATTCCTCTTAGCAGGTAAAGCAGACCAATTCCAAAAGACGTGGTCTACGTTTTTGGACCTATTACAAGCATGAGGTGCAATAGTAATTTTACAAAGAAATAAATAAATAAATGGTATCAGGACCTGGTAACGGGAGGTAAAACAACAAAACAGACTTGGTTGGTAGTCCCCTTCCTGCGGAGTTTAATGTTATAATAGAGCGATTGTTTCTACCCCTTTTTTTTTTTTTTTTCTTTCTTTTCTAGGGTCTACTTTCTTACTTTACTTCCTTCTCTAACTTCTTTTCCAAGGGGCTTTCTTTTCCCAACACTCTCTTGCACTTCACGACTCTTGCGCACTTTCTTTCTTTACTTCTTTACTTCTATCTTTTTCTTAAAGCTCAAAAAAATGAAGCGGTATAAAAAATGTATTAAGATATATCTGTTGTATTATTGTAATTTACCGTACTTTTAAAAAGATAATAAAAAATAAAAAAAAGAATGGAAAGACAGGAGCTCTGGCAGAGCAAACACCTGCAGTATTCAACTGGAGTGTGTGAGAGGATAATGTGCTCGAACCTCTGGAGTAGGACTTGAACCCACAACCACAGCTCAACACAGATGGCTACAAATGACCACTTAACATGTTCATTTTGGACTGAAATGCTTTCAGATTGAGAGTTTATCTCAAACATTTACTTTAATCCATACATTTCATATCCCACATGATAATTTTTCAGTGAAAAAACAGACCATGTTGATTAATTACTTGTGGTTCATTGCTTCAATTAACACATGATATTGGGGAGATTTTGCTTTTGTGGGCTTGTGTGAAGTCAGTGATGGGGAGGTGGAAGTTTTCTTTTCCATCTCTTCCAGTCGTCAAGGGGGTAGAAACAGTAGAGTTGGAGAACCAGGTACCAACTTTCCACCAGCTGTTTCACACTGGTCCACAAAGCCACGTTCAACCCTCCATCCCATTGCGCAACCTATTTCCACCAATTGATTTAAACGCCTTAATTTCTGTCTGTGTAATTCATGTCAATGGAGCCGTTTACTACATTATTGACGGCATCTTATCAAAGCTTGTTAAATAAAAGCAATTCTCCAATCAAAGCACGGGTAAAAAGCTTTCTTTATTTTCTCAAATATATTTAATAAATCCTGGTAAATCCTGCACCTGATTACAATGTGCATAAATGCGGATTCTCAATTTCAAACCTCTTTGTATTGTTTCTTCAAACAGTGATTTGCTGGTTGGGAACAATAATATTACCACAGTCTTGGGTTGAATATTCCAGATCTGATCATTAGATATAGTGAAATTCAGGATGGCCATAAAGGGGCATTGGTCACTGTAATAATGTCGGTTAAGGGTCTACATTCTTGAAACAGGACACTATTGCCTATGAGGAGATGTGGGGAAAGCTGGTTTCTTCGAAGGACTGGACGACAGCCACAACTCTCTGCAATTGCATGTGATCGGTGTGCTTACTTGGCCGTAGCTTCAATGTGGTTGGTATAGAACAAATTGTTGCTGATATTTAAGGCTGGGAACCTGAAGCTCATTACCATCTCATCTTTTGGTGATGAGTTAAATCTATCTTCTCCGTCATCATTCTCCACATCCGCTCAGCGGTTCTGGGAGATCGCAGCAGGTTTTCCTGGGCGTGAAGAGTAATAATATTATAAACATCCCTCCTGATAAATATTTCCCATTGAAAGTTGCTAAACACTCATTTCTGGCCGATGTGCTGCTGCCGGAGGGAAATTGGTTGGAATTTTGTGACAGAAAGAAGCGGAGAGGTTTAAGACGGTGTGAAGGAGAATGGAGATATTTCAAGACTGGACGTCAATGGTGCAGATAAGGAGGTGGGGTCCAGGAGTCAGTGCTAGGCTCAGTGCTGGGACCCCAGTTATTTACAGTGTATATTAATGATTTGGACGAGGGAATTGAATGCAACATCTCAAAGTTTGCGGATGACACGAAGCTGGGTGGCAGTGTTAGCTGCGAGGAGGATGCTAGGAGGCTGCAGAGCGACTTGGATAGATTGGGCGCGTGGGCAAATGCATGGCAGATGCAATATAATGTGGATAAATGTGAGGTTATCCACTTTGGCGGCAAGAACAGGAAAGCAGAGTATTACCTGAATGGTGACCGATTAGGAGAGGGGGAGCTGCAACGTGACCTGGGTGTCATGGTGCACCAGTCATTGAAGACAAGCGTGCAGGTGCAGCAGGCAATGAAGAAGGCGAATGGTATGTTGGCATTCATAGCAAGAGGAGTTGAGTTTAGGAGCAGGGAGGTTCTACTGCAGTTGTACAGGGCATTGGTGAGACCGCACCTGGAGTATTGTGTGCAGTTTTGGTCTCCTAATCTGAGAAAAGACGTTCTTGCCTTAGAGGGAGTACAGAGAAGGTTCACCAGATTGATTCCTGGAATGGCCGGAATTACATATGAATAAAGACAAGATAGACTAGGCTTGTACTCTCTGGAATTTAGAAGACTGAGGGGGGATCTTATAGAAACATATAAAATTGTTAAGGGGTTGGAGAGGCTAGATGCGGGAAGATTGTTCCCGATGTTGGGGGAGTCCAAAACCAGGGGTCACAGCTTAAGGATAAGGGGGAAGTCTTTTAGGACCGAGATGAGAAAACATTTCTTCACACAGAGAGTGGTGAGCCTGTGGAATTCTCTGCCACAGAAGGTAGTTGAGGCCAGTTCATTGGCTATATTTAAGAGGGAGTTAGATGTGGCCCTTGTGGCTAAAGGGATCAGGGGTTATGGAGAGAAGGCAGGTACAGGTTACTGAGCTGGATAATCAGCCATGATCATATTGAATGGCGGTGCAGGCTCGAAGGGCCGAATGGCCTACTCCTGCACCTATTTTCTATGTTTCTATGTTTCTATGAGTCAGAAATTGTTAAAATGGTGTAGGGCAGGTTGAGGTGTCCTGATGTTGGTGGGAAGGGACTGGACTGGGACAAGGTCAGGGAATGAGGAGATACATTCAGTGGAGCTTGAACAGGCAGAAACAGTGGCCTCCTGGACAGTCCTGTTTGTGGAGATAGAAGCAGGAATGACGGGGCTGAGGCACTCTCAGTTTGGAAACTGTGGAGGGGAATATCCTTGTGTGATGAGATCTGTGACGATGCGGGGCCGGTGGCATGGTGTTCGTTGGTGAGTTCATGTATCAGGGGATGGTACAAGGTGTCTGTGAGCTGCCAACTGGCCTCAGCTAGAGGTCAGTTCACCAGACTACCACAGAACCACCTTGTCTGCAGATTTGTGGTCAGTGTGAAGTGTGTGGAGTGAGGCCCACTGGGACAGGCTGAGGTTGGAGTGTGTTAGGGGAGTGAAGAAGTCCAGGTGGTTAATGTGATGGCAATTGGAAATGAGAAGGTCAAGAGAGGGTGAAAGATCACAGGGGATGCCCATGAGGAAGGGCCAGTGAGAAATCCATGCCAAAGAAAAAGGTGACAGAAGAAGATCTTAACATCATAATGGGCTTAGAACCCGTTGAGGTGCGGGAACAGGGGTACAATGTTGATACCTTTGCTGAGGACTGTCCACTCAAAATGAGAAAGGGGGAGGTCATTGAAATAGTGAATACCAGCAGAGTTTGGAGGTGGGAAAGGCAAGGGTGTCAAAAGAAAGAGAAGAGTGTTATTGAGAGGGTTTGAGTTGGTGTGGAGGGGGGAAGGGGGAGGGTGGGGGGGGGAGCATGGGGGGGGGGCATGGAGGCGCACTTGATGATGTGCTGGGAGTGTGGTTAGGAAATTGCAAGGGTGATATCTAAGTTTATGCTTTAATTTTCTATTGTCACATGCACAGAGGAACTGTGAAAAGCTTTGTGTTTATGCTTACTGTACAGATCGGATATACTATACATAGATACAATCAGTTTATGCTCTAGTACAATGGATAAAGCGAAGGGGAAGATACAGAGTACAGAATATAGTTCTCAGCATTGCAGCATCGGTTCCTTCAACAAAGAATGAATGAATGAATGAATGAATGAATGAATGAATGAATGAATGAATAAGTTTATTGGCCAAGTATGCATATACAAGGAATGTGCCTTGGTGCTCCGTTCACAAATGACATCACAAACATACAGTTAACAATTAAGAATAAAGCATAACACATCAAAACCATAAGGATACAACATTACGGTCTAAACATGTCGGTGAAAATAAAACAGAGCAAAAAGAAAATCAACCAGTGCAAAGTCCAATGTCCTCTATGGGGTAGAGGTGAATCGAACAGTACCCTGGTTTATGGAACGACCAATAACAAGCCCAATAACAGAGAAAAAAGCAGTTCCTGAGCCTGGGGGAGGGTTCTTTCAAGCTTCTGTACCTTCTGCCAGATGGGAGCAGAGAGAAGAGGAAATAACCGGGTAGAACAAATCTATAACTCTGTTGGAGTCAATGGTGGGATGACCGTTCTGTGTGATGGACTTCGCTACACCTACAATTCTCTGCAATTTCTTACATTCATGGGCTGAGGGGTTCCCAAGCCAAGTCGTGATTTAACCTGATATGAAGCTTTCTATAGTGCATCTGTAGAAGCTTTTAAGAGTCACTGGAAACATGCCATATTTCTTTAGTCTCCTCAGGAAGAAGAGGAGTTGGTGTGTACCAAAAGTACTTCATTAGGAACCTGATCCACGTCTTTAGATTTAGGTTTAGGATTTAGGTTTATTGTGTCAGTTCTGTCTTTTCTATAACTATTTAAAAACTAATAGAACTATGATCTCATGTGTTCCCCCAACTATGGTCAGTCCTTCCCCCATCGACATCTCAGTCACTTGTTCTGCCCTTTGAAAAGTTTAACTGTGTGGTGCAGTCCCAGGGAGGTATAAGGTGTAACTGTGTTTTGAAATCCCAGTCAATTGTAAGATGTATCTGTGGTGCAGTTCCAGGAAGTCCAGACACAATATCACTACGTTTGCTATCTCATTCCTGTCTCACTCTCTATCTTCATTCTGTACTGGTTTAAATGTGTGGTGCAATCCCTGAAAGGTGCAACGTGTAACTGTCCAGTACCTGGCCGTCCCAGTGAATTCATGGAATCATTCAACATGGATACAGGCCTTTCCTACCAACATGTCCTTGCTGACCAAGGTGCCCATCTATACAAATCAATTTGCCTTAGTTTGACCATGACCGTCAACAATTTTTCTGTTTCATGTACCTGTCCAAATGTCTGCTAAATGTGATTATTGTACCAATCTCAATCACTTTCTCGGGCATCGCGGTCCATATACCCACTGCCGTCTGTGTGAAAAATTTGTCCCTCAGGTTACTATTAAATCTGGCACCTCTCACCTTAAACCTATAGCTTCTAGTGCTTGATTCCCCAGATTTTGGCATCTTTCCTGCAGCACGGTGGCCATAACAGTCCATCAACTCGGTATCCCAATTTCTGTATGCATTGCGTTGATGGATGAATCCCAATATGCCAAATGCCTTCTTTACCAACCTGTCAACTGGTAGTGCACGTTCAGGCATCTATGTACTTATACTCCAAAATTCCTCTGTTTTGCAATACACCAAGGTCTTAGCTTTCTCTATAAATGTTCTACCCGAGTTGGATTTCGCAACATGCAATAGCTTGCAAAGTAACGTGAACTAAACTTCACTTCCCATTCCATGACCAACTTAATAAAGACGCCACTGTAATTCTTGATAACCTTCTTTACTGTCTACAACACCATCTATTTTAGTGTCATCTGCCATCTTTCTAACCATGCCCTGTTCATTCTCTTCCAAATCAATGATGTAGATGACAACCAACAAAGGACCCAGCACCAACCACTGAGGCACACCACTGATCATACATGGCCCTCCAGTCCAATAAACAACCTTCCACCATTACCCTCTGCTTCTTGCCATGAAACCAATTATGTATCCAATTAGTCAGCTCACCGCGGACACCATGCGATCTAACCTTCCAGAGCAGCCTACCTTGTGGAACATTATCAAAGGCCTTGCTGAGTTCCAAAGAGACTATGTCTACGAGCCCAGCCTTATTGATCTTCATGGTTACTTTTTTTAAAAATTCAAACATTCGTGGGACATGATCTCTCCCGCACAAAGCCATACTGACTAAGTCTAATTCCCTGTTTATCCAATTTCAAGTATATCTTATCCCTCAGAATCCCTTCCAGCAAATTAATCTGAAAGTAAGTTATCGCTAGTAAGTAACTCAGATGTTAGGTTTATCGTTCGATAGTTCCCAAGCTTTTATTTACAGCCTTGCTAAACATAGACACAACCTCAGCCATCCTCTAGTCTCCTTGCGACTTCACCTGGTGTTAATGATGATGCATTTCTATCAGCCAGGGCACCGACATTTACTTTTACTACGGCTCCACGCATTTGTGTCCATTTAGGTCTTTGAGGAGCCTATTCTCTCCCTGCCAGCTCTCTCACCATTAATGTACTTACAATATTTCTTTGGATTCTCCTTAACCTTCTCTGCCAAAGCTATCTCGTGCCCCTTTTTTGTCCCCATGATTTCATTAAGTAGACTCTTGCATCCCCTGTGGTCCAGGGATTCCCTTGATCCCAGCTGACCTGTGTAACCCATGCCTGCTTTTTTTCATGACTACGGCCTCAATATCTCATTTTATCCAGTGTTCCTTACTCCCACGAGCCTTGCTCATCACTCTAACAAGAACTTCTAGGCCTTGAACTCTTTGTATATTGCTTTTTAATGTCTCCCACTTGCTAGGTGTCCCTTTACCAGCAAATAACCTTCTCCAACCAACTTCCTGGCACTTGGTTTAGACATGACATTTGCAAAGCTCCTGCACATGTCTTTACAGTGGTGCCACAACATCTTCAGCTGCCTGATATTGCACCTGCGATAGCATTATAAGTAACATAGATGTAGGTAAGAATAACTTGAAATATGACTATCAGTAGATTGTCTATTACCAGTGAGGTTCCATGGGGTGCAAGACTCCATCCATTGTCTTTGGTAATTCAGATGTAAACGTTGATATTTGCAAATGTTATAAATAATGCCCATGTGGCTGATATTGAGGAGAAAGGCTTTAGACCACAGGAAGGGATCAATGGCGAGGAAAAGGACAAATGTAATTTGTTCAGAGATGTGTGAGGTGACGTGTATGGGGAGCTGTAAGAAGGCAAGGGAATGTCCAGTAGGTGGGAGGATGTTGAGGAGTAGGGAAATGACCACTACAAGGTGGTGCCGGAGTGTGGTGACTCTTCTGAACATTGCAATGGAACCTCCTGTCTGAACCAGCACAAGGAGTGTGGGGTCCACAACTCACTGTCAGTGTAGTCTCCTTATCTTGGAAAGGATATACATGACACAGCAGGGGCTCAGCAAAGGCACACCACACTGATTCCTGGGATGGTTGACCTGAATCTGAGATGGGGGAAAGTTGTCCAGGCCTGTCTACATTTGATTTTGGAAGTATGAACAGAAATCGTGTTGTAAACCACAGTCTGCGTGGGTCAGATGAGTAATGTACGGTAGAAACATTTCTTCTTTCAGAAGTTGGTGAATGTGTGAAATTCTGTCTCACTCTAAGCAATGAAAGACAAGGTTCAGAATGTATCACAGAAGAAAGGGCTCTCAATACATATGGGGTTAAAATAATAGCACTGAAGAGAAATCATCCACCAGCTCTTGCTTCATGCAGGCGGGAGCTGCTTTTCTTGTGGAGGAGTTGTGAATGGAACTGTTCATTGTGCAATCATCAGTGGACATCCCACTTCGGTCCTTATGATGGGAGGAAGATGACTGATGATGGTGTTGGAGATAGTTGGGTCCCAGACACTGCCCTGGGGAACTCTGGCAGTGATGTCCTAGGTCTGGGTTGTTCCTCCGTCAATGACCAAACCATCCTTCATTGTGCAAGTGATGACTCTAACCACTCTCGCAGTCAATCATATACGGCCTGACCCAAATGACAGGCTCTCACCCCACTTCTGGAATTTAGCTCTTTGATCTTTTCCCTTCACTTTTCTTCACTTTGATCTTTTCCCTTCACTTTGAACCTATGGTACTCGATTCCCCTATTCTGGGCAAGAGACTCTGTGCATCTACCCAATCTATTCTTCTCATGATTTTGTAAACCTTTATAAGATTCCCCTTCATCCTCCTGCGCTCCATGGAATAGAGACCTAGTCTACTCAACCTCTTGCAAAAGCTCACACCCTCTAGTCCTGGCAACATCCTCGTCAATCTTTTCTGAAACCAGTGTACGTTTGGAAGAAATACTTTTCGATTTAACGAACAAAAAGGCAGGTATAGCTGGGGCCCATGCGTGTGCCCATAACTGCATCTGTAACTTGGAAGCAATGAGAGTAGACATAAGTGAAGTTGTTGAGGGCGAGGACAGGTTCTGCCAGGCGGAGGAGAGTGTTAGTAGAGGGAAAATGATTTAGGACTCTGTTCAAGGAAGAACTGGAGGAACTTGAGACATTCCATGTAAGGGATGGAAGTGTAAAGGGGCTGGACATCTATGATAACGATGAAACAATGGGGGCCAATAAAATGTATGATCAAGTTGAGTGAGGTGGGAACAGTGGTGTAAAGTGTTACTGTGTAGTGTGGTCCCAGGCTTTAGTTGTGAGGTTCAACTCTATGTGTCGGTCGCAGGCTTTAGTTTTAAATTTATTATTGTCACATATACCGAGGTACAGAGAAACTCTTTGTTTTACATGTTGCCCAAACAAATTAGGTAAACCAGGCATCAATAGAATCAGTTCAAACTCAAGGACGTTATTTTAGGGTTAGAGATGATGAAGACTTCCTTTAGTCAGAGGATGATGAATCTGTGAAATTCTTTGCCAAAGAAGGCTGTGGAGGTAAAGTCAGTGGATATATTAAAGGCAGAAATAGATTATTGATTAGTACGGGTGTCAGAGGTTATGGGGAAAAGGCAGGAGAATGGGGTGAAGAGCGAGAAATAAATCAGCCATGAATGAATGGCAGAGTAGACTTGATGGGTTGAATGGCCTAATTCTACTCCTATCACTTATAATCTTATGATCTTAGTTACCAGGCTCAGAGTAAACACATTACGCTTTGGCACCCTCTGAAACATCAATTAGCAAATGAACAACATGCTCTGGCGCAATACACTTGGTGTACAAGCACTGGGATGGAAACACAAGGTCAATGAAGTGGAAACACAAAGGAAATTGCTTACTATATTCTACCTGTTGTGCGCTTGTATCAGTGACCACTCCTACCTTCGCCCCTCTCCTGCCCCCACTAAATTTATCTCAATGTCTCACTCTGAAGAAGTGTCCCGACCTAAAGCGTCACCTATCCATGTTCCCCAGACTTGCTACCCGACCCGCTGAGTTACTCCAGAAACCTGTGTCTCTTTTTCTAACCCAGCATCTGCAGTTCCTTGTTTCTCCTATTGTATCTTTTGCTGGGGACATCCCTCAGAAAGAGTTACCACAGCTTAAATATTAAAAGACCATTCTATAATGCATGGGGGAGGATAGAACAGACGGACAAGCTGCCTGAAGTCTCAGTTCCATTTGTTATCTCTTGACTCTACCTTTGACACTTTATTTGGTTTTATTGGATTCATACAATATATCATTTAATAAGATTGGAAAGCATGCAAACAAAAGATTCTCACTGTATATTAGTACATGTGACAACTATAACCCTAAATTCTAAACCTAAATCTAAACCTACACATATTTCTGGCCTCTGAGATGCTTTCCCTGATACAGGCTTCTTTTATTCTAACCAGAGCCTCAAAATCAAAGGTTCAATGGCACTTTATTTGTTACATGTAATGAGGTACAGTGAAATTGATTTTTGTATATAGTTCAGTACATATCGTTATGCATAAGCACTTAGCTATATTTTGTATAAGAATCTCAGATACCATACGTTGTAAATTAATTTCTAAAACCTCCACTTGCCGGGCATTCATTTCCCTTGTAAACCAACCTTCTTCAATCAACTATTGCAATCTCGTGTCTACTTATTTCAAAATTTGTTTGGCTGCAATTTGGAACTTCAAGATCAGTTCTGTCTTTTCTATAACTATTTAAAAACTAATAGGACTATGATCACATGTGTTCCACCAACTATGGCCAGTGCTCCCCCACTGACACCTCAGTCACTTGCTCTGCCCTTTGTAAAGTTTAACTGTATGGAGGGAGGTATAAACAAATCAGATAAACCAGACATCAACAGAATCAGTTCAAACTCAAAGACAATAGATAGAGCAGCGGGATGGATACAGAGTGTAGAATATAGTTCTCAACATTGTACCTCATTGTATCACATCTGTTCCATAGACAAATTTCAATGCCCTAACAGGGGTAGAGGTAAATTGGACAGTATCGTTGCTTATGGATAGACTATTCAGAAGCCTGATAACAGAGGGAAAGAAGCCGTTCCTGAGTCTGCTGCTGTGCTCTTTCAAACTTCCATATCTTCTGCCGGTTGGCATCAGGGAGAAGAAGAAGGAATGACTGGGGTGGAACAACACTTTGATTACATTAGCTGCCTTACCAAGGAAATGTGAGGCATTGATGGAGTCAACGGTGGGAAGTCTGGTCCACGGAATAGATTGAGATACCTCTGCAGTTGTCAGTTTCTTGCGGTCTTGAGCAGAGCTCTTTCCAAACTAAGCTCTGATGCTAATTGGGGAATGTACTCCACCATGCTCTTGAGGTAAATAACCAGCTCCTTCGTCTTGCTGACATTGAGAGAGAGGTTATTGTCAGGACACTATATCACCACGTTTGCTACCTCATTCCTGTCTTCACTCTCTTCTTCCTGTACTGGTTTAAATGTGCGGTGCTAATCCTGGAAGGTCCAACGTGTGACTGTACAGTACCTGGGAGACCCAGGGAATTCATGGAATCATTCAACAAGGAAACAGGCCTCTCCTACCAACAAATCCTGCTGACCAAGATGCCAATCTTTACAAATCCATTTACCTTAATTTGACCAGATCCCTCAAAAATCATTCTGACCATGTACCTGTCCAAATGTCTACTAATATTATTATTATTGTACCAGTCTCAACCACTTCCTCTGCCAGCTCATTTGATATTCCCACCACACTCTGTGTGAAAAAATTGCCCCTCATGTTCTCATTAAATCTTGCCCCTCTCACCTTAAACTTATAGCCCCTAGTTCTTGGTTCCTCAGCTTATGGTATCTTTCCTACAGCGGGGTGACCAAAACACAACACTCCAAGTGTGGTCATACGATTAACTTTTACATTTGCAATACAGTATCCCAATTTGTCTACTCAATGCATTGACTGATGAAGCCCAATGTGCCAAACGCCATCTTCACTAACCTGTCAGCCAGTAGCAAACTTACAGGGATCTATGTACTTGTACTCCAAGATTCCTCTGTTCTGCAAAACACCCAGGCCTTAGCTTTCTCTATAATTGTTCTACCCTTGTAGGATTTCGCAAAATGCAATTCCTCGCAAAGTTATTTGAACTATACTTCACTTCCCATTCCATGACCAACTTAATCAAGAACCTACTGTATTTCTTGATAACCTTCTTCACTGCCTACAACACCATCTATTTTAGTCATCTGCTAACTTACTAACTGTGCCTTGTTCATTCGCTTCCAAAATCAATGATGTAGATAACAATTAACAAAGGGCCCAGCACCGACCACTGAGGCACACCACTGATCATACATAGCCCTCCAGTCCAATAAACAACCTTCCAAAATCACCCTCCGCTTCTTACCATCAAGCCAATTATGTATCCAATTGGTCAGCTCACCACGGGCACGGTGCGATCTAACCTTCCAGAGCAGCCTACCTTGTGGAACATTATCAAAGTCCTTGCTGAGTTCCAAAGAGACTATGTCTACCACCCCGGCCTCGTTGATCTTCGTAGTTACTTTCTCAAAAAATTCAAATGTTCGTTGGACATGATCTCTCACACACAAAGCCGTACTGACGAAGTCTAATTCTTTGTTTATCTAAATTCAAGTACATCTATCCCTCGGAATCCTTCCCAGTTATTAATCTCTCAGTAAGTAATCGCCAGTAAGTAACTCAGGTGTTAGGTTTATTGTTCGATAGTTCCCAAGCTTTTATTTACAGCCTTGTTAAACAGACACAACATCAGCCATCCTCTAGTCTTCTTGGGACCTCACCTGGTGCTAATGATGATGCATTTCTATCAGTCAGGGCACCTACATTTACTTTTTGAGCTTCCCTAAGAGTTCTTGGATATATCAGATCTGGCGCTGGAGATTTATCCATCATTGTACAATTTAAACTGCCCAGCACTATCTCCACTGCAATGCAGACAGTCCCCAGTGCATCTCCAGTCACGTTCCTGAGTTCTCCCATCTTCATGTCTCTCTCTACAATAAAAACAGAGAACACTTCACTCTAACAAGAACTTTCAGGCCTTGAACACTTTGCATATTGCTTTTTAATGCCTCCCATTTACTAGGTGTCCCTTTGCCAGCAAATAACCTTCTCCAACCTACTTCCTGGCACTTGGTTTAGACATGACATTTGCAATGCTCTTGCACATGTCTTTAGAATGGTGCCACGAGACCTTCAGCTGCCTGATATTGTACCTGCGATAGCATTATATGTAACATACATGCAGGTAAGAATGACTTGAAATTTAACGATAAATAGATTGTCTATTACCTGTGAGGTTCCATGGGGTACAAGACTCCATCCATTGTCTTTTGTAATTCAGATAAAAATGTTAATATTTGCAAATGTTATAAATAATGCCCATGTGGCTGATATCGAGGAGAAAGGCTTTAGGCCACAGGAAGGGATCAATGGTGAGGAAAAGGACAAATGTAATTTGTCCAGGCACGTGTGAGGTGACGTGTATGAGGAGCTGTAAGAAGGCAAAGGAATGTCCAGTGTGTGGGAGGATGTTGAGGAGTAGGGAAATGACCATTACAATGTGGTGCCGGACAGTGGTGACTCTTCTCAATATTGCAATGGAACCTCTTGGCTGAACCAGCACAGTGTGTGTGGGGTCCACAATTCACTGTCAGTGTAGTCTTATTATCTCAGAAAGGATATATACATGCCACAGCAGTGGCTCAGCAAAGGTTCACCACACTGATTCCTGGGATAGTGGTCCTGTATCTGAGATGGGGAAAAGTTAAACAGAAGTCGTGTTGTAAACTACAGTCTGAGTGGGGGAGATGAGTAATATGCGGTAGATATATTTCTTCCTTCAGAGGTTGGTGAATGTGTGAAATTCTGTCTCACTCGTCAAGGTTCAGAATGTATCACAGAAAAAAGGGCTCTCGATACATAAGGGGCTAAAATAACAGCATTACAGATAAATCATCGACTAGCTCTTGCTTCATGCAGACAGGAGCTGCTTTACTTGTTGAGGATTTGTGAATGGGACTGTTCATTGTGCAATCATCAGTGGACATCCCATTCAGGCCTTATGATGGGAGGGAGGTGCCTGGTGAAGGTGTTGGAGATAGTTTGGTCCCAGATGCTGCCCTGGGGAACCCTGTCAGTGATTTCCTGGGTTGGGGCTGGTCATCCGTCAATGACCAAACCATACTGGGGATGGAAGTGTAAAGGGACTGGACATATATGGTAATGATGAGACAATGGGGGGCAATAAAATGTATGATAGAGTTGTGTGAGGTGGGCACAGTGGTGTAATGTGTTACTGTGTAGTGTGGTCCCAGATTGGTGTAAAATGTTACTATGCTGTGTGGTCCCAGGAAATTGTGTGGTTCAACTCTGTGGGTCGGGCCCAGGCTTTGGGTTTTAGGTTTATTATTGTCACATATACCGAGGCATATGTGTCCAAACAAATCAGGTAAACCAGACATCAATAGTATCCGTTCAAACTCAAGGACGTTATTTTAGAAAGGAGATGAAGGAGAATTTTATTTTGGCAGAGAGTGATTAATCTGTGGAATTCTTTGCCAAAGAAGACCGTGGAGGTAAAGTCAGTGGATATATTTAAGGCAGAGATAGATTCTTGTTTGTACTGGTGTCAGAGGTTCTGGGGAGAAGGCAGGAGAATGGGGTTAAGAGGAAGAAATAGATCAGCCACGATTGAATGGCAGAGTAGACTTGAAGGGTTGAATGGTCTAATTCTAGTCCCATCACTTAAGATCTTATGATCTTATGATCTTAGTTACCATGCTAAGAATAAACATATTATCGCTTTGGCACCCTCTGAAACATCAATTAGCAAATGAACAACAGGCTCTGGCGCAATACACTTGGTATACAAGCACTGGGATGGAAACACAAGGTCAATGAACTGGAAACACAAAGGAAATTGCTCACTATATTCTACCTGCTATGTGCTTGTATCAGTTACCACTCACACTTTCATCCCTCTCCTGTCTGCACTAAATTAATCTCAATTTATCTCACTGAAGAAGTGTCCCGACCAGAAGCATCACCTCTCCAGGTTCTTCAGACTTGCTCTGCGACCCGCTGAGTTCCACCAGCATCTTGTTTCTCTTTATAAACCAGCATCTGCAGTTCCTTGTTTCTTCTAATGTGCCTTTTGTTGGGAACCTCTGTCAGAAAAAGTTACCACAGTTTAAACATTAAAAGAACATTTTATAAATGCATGAGGGAGGATAGAACAGAAGGAAAAGCTGCCTGGAGTCTCAGGTCCATTTGTTATCTCTTCACAATACATTTGGCACTTTATTTGGCTTTATTGTATTCACATATGGTATCATTTGTTAAAATTGGAAAGCATGCAAACAAAAGATTCTTAATGTACGTTTGACATCAATAAACATAAACCCCAAACCTAAATCTAAACCTACACATATTTCTGGCCTCTGAGCTGCTTTCCTTAATCCAGGCTTCATTTATTCTAACCAGAGCCTCTATATCAATGGTTCGATGGCACTTTATTTGTTACATGTAAAGATGGATAGTGAAATTTATTTTTGTATACAGTATAATACATATCGCTATACATAGGCTCTTAGATACATCTTGTATCAGAATCGCAGACACTGTACAATTGTACTTTAATTTCTAAAACCTCCACTTGCCGGGCACTCCTTTCCCTTGCAAACAACCTTCTTCAAACATCGGTTGCAAACTTGTGTCTACTTATGTCAAAATTCGTCTGACCCCAATTTGGAATCTCAAGATTAGTTCTGTCTTTTCTATAATAATAGACAATAGACAATAGGTGCAGGAGGAGGCCATTCGGCCCTTCGAGCCAGCACCACCATTCAATGTGATCATGGCTGATCATTCTCAATCAGTACCCCGTTCCTGCCTTCTCCCCATACCCCCTGACTCCGCTATCCTTCAGAGCTCTATCTAGCTCTCTCTTGAATGCATTCAGAGAATTGGCCTCCACTGCCTTCTGAGGCAGAGAATTCCACAGATTTACAACTCTCTGACTGAAAACGTTTTTCCTCATCTCCATTCTAAATGGTCTACCACTTACTGTTAAACTGTGACCCCTGGTTCTGGACTCCCCCAACATTGAGAACATGTTTCCTGCCTCTAACGTGTCCAACCCCTTAATAATCTTATTTGTTTCGATAAGGTCCCCTCTCATCCTTCTAAATTCCAGTGTATACAAGACTAGTCGCTCCAGTCTTTCAACATATGACAGTCCCGCCATTCCAGGAATTAACCTAGTAAACCTACGCTGCACGCCCTCAATAGCAAGAATATCCTTCCTCAAATTTGGAGACCAAAACAGCAAACAGTACTCCAGGTGCAGTCTCACTAGGGCCCTGTTCAACTGCAGAAGGACCTCTTTGCTCCTATACTCAACCCCTCTGGTATGAAGGCCAACATTCCATTGGCTTTCTTCACTGCCTGCTGTACCTGCATGCGTCCTTTCAGTGACTGATGCACTAGGACACCCAGATCTCGTTGTACGTCCCCTTTTCCTAACTTGACACCATTCAGATAATAATCTGCCTTCCTATTCTTACCACCAAAGTGGATAACCTCACACTTATCCACATTAAACTGCATCTGCCATGCATCTGCCCACTCACACAACCTGTCCAAGTCACCCTGCAACCTCATAGTATCTTCCTCACTGTTCACACTGCCACCCACCTTAGTATCATCTGCAAATTTGCTAATGGTACTATTAATCCCTTCATCCAAGTCATTAATATATATTATAAATAGCTGCGGTCGCAGCACCGAGCCTTGCGGTACCCCACTAGTCACTGCCTGCCATTCTGAAAGGGACCCATTTATCCCCACTCTTTGCTTTCTGTCTGTCAACCAATTTTCTATCCATGTCAGTATCCTACCTCCAATACCATGTGCTCTAATTTTGCCCACTAATCTCCTATGTGGGACCTTGTCGAAGGCTTTCTGAAAGTCGAGGTATACCACATCCACCGGCTCTCCCCTGTCAATTTTCATAGTTACATCCTCAAAGAATTCCAGAAGATTTGTCAAGCATGATTTCCCCTTCGTAAATCTATGCTGACTCGGAACGATCCTGTTACTACTATCCAAATGCTCTGCAATTTCGTCTTTTATAATTGACTCCAGCATCTTCCCCACCACTGATGTCAGACTAAGTGGTCTATAATTTCCTGTTTTCTCTCTCCCTCCTTTCTTAAAAAGTGGGACAACATTAGCTACCCTCCAATCCACAGGAACTGATCCTGAATCTATAGAACATTGGAAAATGTTCACCAATGCGTCCACAATTTCTAGTGCCACCTCCTTAACCCTGGGATGCAGACTATCAGGCCCTGGGGATTTATCGGCCTTCAGTCCCATCAGTCTACCTAACACCATTTCCTGCCTAATGTGGATTTCCTTCAGTTCCTCCGTCACCCTAGGATCTCTTGCCACTAGAACATCTGAGAGATTGCTTGTATCTTCCTTCGTGAAGACAGATCCAAAGTACCGGTTCAACTCGTCTGCCATTTCCTTGTTCCCTATAATAAATTCCCCTGCTTCTGTCTTCAAGGGACCCACATTTGCCTTGACTATTTTTTTCCTCTTTACATACCTAAAAAAGCTTTTACTATCCTCCTTTATATTATTGGCTAGTTTATCCTCATACCTCATCTTTTCTCCCCCTATTGCCTTCTTAGTTATCTTCTGTTGCTCTTTAAAAGAGTCCCAATCCTCTGGCTTCCCACTCTTCTTTGCTATGTTACACTTCTTCTCTTTTATTTTTATGCTGTCCTTGACTTCCCTTGTCAGCCACGGGTGCCTCTTACAACCCTTAGAATCTTTCCTCCTCTTTGGGATAAATTGATCCTGCAACTTCTGCATTATTCCCAGGAATACCTGCCATTGCTTTTCCACCGTCTTCCCTGCTCGGGCCTCCTTCCAGTCAATTTTGGCCAGCTCCTGCCTCATGCCTCTGTAATCCCCTTTGCTATACTGTAATACTGACACTTCTGATTTTCCCTTCTCCCTCTCAATTTGTGGAGAAAACTTATCATATTGTAATCACTGGCTCCTAATGGCTCTTTTATCTCGAGTCCCCTTATCAGGTCAGGTTCATTACAAAACACTAAATCCAGAATTGCCTTCTCCTTGGTAGGCTCCTGAACAAGCTGTTCTAAGAATCCATCTCGGAGGCACTCCACAAACTCTCTTTCCTGGGGTCCATTACCAACCTGATTTTCCCAGTCTACCTGCATGTTGAAATCTCCCATAACTACCGTAGCATTACCTTTGCGACATGCCAATTTTAGCTCTTGGTTCAACTTGCACCCAATTTCGAGGCTACTCTTTGAGGGCCTGTAGATAACTCCCATTAGGGTCTTCTTACCCTTACAATTCCTCATTTCTATCCATACTGATTCTACATTTCCTGATTCTATGTCACCCCTTGCAAGGGAGTGAATATCATTCCTTACCAGCAGAGCAACCCCACCCCCTCTGCCCACCTGTCTGTCTTTTCTATACGTTGTGTACCCCTGAATATTCAGTTCCCAGCCCTGGTCCTCTTGTAGCCATGTCTCTGTGATTCCCACAACATCATACTTGCCAATGTCTAACTGAGCCTCAAGCTCATCCACTTTATTTTTTATACTTCGTGCATTTAAATACAACACTTTAACTTCGGTATTCACCTCCCCTCGCACACCGGTCACAATTGGCTCTCTTAGTCTCTTATCCCATCTAGAACTCCCCTTCCCAATTATTCGAGAGTCCTTTGCAATTTCTATTATAAAACAAATAGAACTATGGTCACATGTGTTCCACCAACTATGGTCAGTGCTCTCCCACTGACACCTCAATCACTTGCTCTGCCCTTTGAAAAGTTTAACTTTGTGGTGCGGTCCCAGGAAGGTATAAGATGTAACTACGTGGTGAAATCCCAGTGAAGTGTAAGATGTACCTGTGGTGCACTTCCCAGGAGTTGTAATGTTGAACAACATGGTGCGGTCCCAGATTAGTGTAAGGTGTAACTGTGTGGTGGGTTCCCAGGAAGTTATGAGGCTTAACTCTCTGGGTTTATTATTGTTACATATAATACCACATTGTAGCACATCTCGTCTATAGATAAATTTCAACGTCCTCACTGGGGTAGAGGTGAATTGGACAGCATCGTTGCATAATGACATTCGGCAAAATGGCGGCGCTGCCATAGCAGCTGCGGCTTACCTGCGGTCCATTTGTCTTTGTGTTTTTGTTGTTTTTTTGTCTTAATTGTAGTTGTGATGTCGTGTTTTTGTGTTTGTGTACTATGTGTGTATGTGGGGGGGGGGGAGGGGGGGAACTGTAAAATTGTAAATATGTGTCCCTTCCGAACGGAGACCCGACCTTTGTTTTCTGGGTGTTGTCTCCATTCCTGCTGCGGCCTACCATCGGCCCAACTCCTGGAGCTGGTGGCCTCCAGGGCTCTGGTTCGCAGAGCCCGCGGATCGGACTTACCATCAGCGGAGCCGGCCGTCCTCGGAGGCTGCGGGAGCGGCTGCGACTCGCCTTAGGCTCGGGCAGCTGCGGACCGTCCGGCGCGGCCTGCAACCACAACAACCTGACTGCGGGAGAAGACGGCAGGAGAAGCGAAAGACATTGTGGCCTTCCATCACAGTGAGGAGAGGACTGGAGGAGACTCACTGTGATGGATGTTTCTTTGATGGATGTTTCTTTTTTTGTGTGTTTTTGGGGTTGTGTAATTTTAATGCCTATTTAATGCTTTTATTGTTGGACTGTGGGTGACTGAATTTCGTCCAATACTGGATGACAAATAAAGCTATCTTTAATCTTGAATCTTGAATATGGAAGGACTGTTCAGAAGCCTGATAACAGAGGGAAAGAAGCTGCTCCTGAGACTGCTGCTGTGCTCTTTCAAACTTCCATATCTTCTGCTGGTCGGCATCAGGGAGACGAAGAAGGAATGACGGGTGGAACAACGCTTTGATTACGTTGGCTGCCTTTCCAAGGAAGCATGAGGTATAGATGGAGTCAATGGTGGGAAGTCTTGTCTGTGGAATAAAATGAGATACATCTGCAGTTGTAAGTAATTTCTTGCGATCTTGAGCAGAGCTCTTTGCAAACCAAGCTCTGATGCTAATTGGGGAATATACTCCCCAATTGGGGAATATACTCCCCATGCTTCTTGAAGTAAATAGAAACATAGAAACATAGAAAATAGGTGCAGGAGTAGGCCATTCGGCCCTTCGAGCCTGCACCGCCATTCAATATGATCATGGCTGATCATCCAGCTCAGTAGCCTGTACTTGCCTTCTCTCCATACCCCCTGATCCCTTTAGCAAAAAGGGCCACATCTAACTACCTCTTAAATATAGCCAATGAACTGGCCTCAACTGCCTTCTGTGGCAGAGAATTCCACAGACTCACCACTCTCTGTGTGAAGAAATGTTTTCTCATCTCGGTCCTAAAAGACTTCCCCCTTATCCTTAAGCTGTGACCCCTGGTTCTGGACTCCCCCACCATCGGGAACAATCTTCCCGCATCTAGCCTCTCCAACCCCTTAAGAATTTTATATGTTTCTATAAGATCCCCCCTCAGTCTTCTAAATTCCAGGGAGTACAAGCCCAGTCTATCCAGTCTTTCCTCATATGTAAGTCCCGCCATCCCAGGGATCAATCTGGTGAACCTTCTCTGTACTCCCTCTAAGGCAAGAACGTCTTTCCTCAGGTTAGGAGACCAAAACTGCACACAATACTCCAGGTGCGGTCTCACCAAGGCCCTGTACAACTGCAGCAGAACCTCCCTGCTCCTAAACTCAAATCCTCTTGCTATGAATGCCAACATACCATTCGCTTTCTTCACTGCCTACTCGCCTGCATGCTTACTTTCAATGACTGGTGCACCATGACACCCAGGTGTCATGATAACTCGCTCCTTCATCTTGCTGAGAGAGGTTATTGTCCAGACACTATATCATTATGTTTGCCAACTCATTCCTGTCCTCAACTGACCGAGGAAGGTGATGTGTATGGTCATTATCATACTAAAAGTGAGAAAAAGAAAGTTACTCCTTTCACTGTGGACATGTGTGTGGGGGGAAAGACTATCCCCATGCAAATCGACACCAGAGCTGGAGTTACGCTTATCAGTGAAGAGAGGTGGAAGGACCAGTGGCGAAAAGGTGAAAGGTTACGCCTTCGTGTTAGCACCGTGGTTCTCCGTACTTACACTGGAGAGATAGTGGAATTGTTGGGAGAATGTTCGGTGCCCGTCTCTCACAACCAGCAAACAGCAATGCTCAAGCTGCTGGTAGCGAAGGGGGCGGGACCAAGCCTACTTGGCCGTGAGTGGTTGAAAGTTCAACTGGCAGGAGGTGAACCAGGTCAACGTGAACGACCGCCTGCAGAGCCTCCTCTCCAAATACGGTGACCTCTTCAAAGCGAAACTCGGGACGCTCAAGGGCGTAAAAGTCGACATCGACATCGACCCGGCCCTACCGCTGAAATTCATCAAGGCTCGACCAGTGCTGCTAGCCCATCACGATCGTGTTGATCATGAATTAGATCGCCTCCAGGAGGAGAAAATCATGGAACCCATTCAACACTCGAAATGTGCAGCACCGATTGTCTCCATTGACAAGGCAGACGGTAGCGTGAGAATCTGTGGAGACTACAGGTTAATGGTGAATACAGCTGCTCGTTCTGTTACGTATCCGATACCTCGGATTGATGAGTTGTTTACGAAGCTGGTGAAGGGGAAGCAGTTCACCAATCTTGACTTGTCGCACGCTTATCAGCGTCGCCAGATCCCGTGAAATGGTGATGATAAATACCCATCGCGGTTTGTTCCAATACACCAGAATGCCGTTTGGCATTTCAACAGCCAGAAATGGGTACCAGGACGCATCGCAAAGAAGCTAGGTCCTGTCTCGTACCAGGTCGAGGCTCAGGTCAACGGTATAGAAATCTGGAAACGTCACACAGACCAGATTCTGAAACGCGAAATCGACTCTCCCACAACCAATGAAACGGGAGATTCGATAGATTTCGATAGATTTCGACATGGGTACGCCCACAGTGCGCGATGAAGACGTCAACGAAAGAAGCGTTGCACATGAAAACTTCGACGAAAGCAACCACGATGACACCGTCGAGGACGCGACATCAGAGCGCAACGAAGAAAGCAATTCGGGGCGTAAGCAGTACCCAAAAACGAAATAGAAAGCGACCGGATTACTACAGATTCTGAAAACGGACGATTTTGACAACGGACTTGACTAGATGGACTCGGTTAAAAGGACAATATAAAGGCAACGAAAATTTGGTTATCATTAATGGAAAGGATTGTAGCATGAATACTCTTATTCGGCATTTTGCGTTGGTTAGGTTATTTGGTTGATAGAATTACATTGAAGATGATACTCACATTCTAAATAAGAATTGGATATGTAACCTTTGATTTGGATTTAATTGGATACAAAATGATGCATATTTTTGGACTTACTTAAATTGGGTTTTGTTATAGAAAAATATTTTGGAAACATAATGGATATAAAGATCATTGTGATATTGGATTGTTGTATACGTATTAGTATGCTTTACATGGAAGAAAAGTATCACAATTCTAAGCGGGGAGATATGTGATGTATACATGCAACAATATGGTAAAGCTGCTCTGTGATGTATACATGCAACAATATAGTAAAGTTGCCTGTGCATTGCAAAAATACACAGAGTTAAAATGGCGATCTTCTGTCCAGACATGTGTTGTTTTGGTCTCCCACTCAATGCGTGCTTTTGAGAGTGATACTGAGTAGAACGTAACATCTCCAGTGATGTTACTGAGTTCTCCCATCTTCATATCTCTCTACAATAAAAACAGAGAATAATTGAGGAACTTTCACATTTCCTTCGGCTCCACGCACGTGTCCATTTAGGTTTTAGAAGCGCCTTATTCTCTCCCTGGTTGCCCTCTTAATTTTAATGTCCTTACAATATTTCTTTGGATTCTCCTTAACCTTCTCTGCCAAAGCTATCTCATGCCCCTATACTGTCCCCATGATTTCATTAGGAAGACTCCGGAATCCCCTGTGGTCCAGGGATTCCCTTGATCCTAGCTGACCTGTGTAACCCATGCCTCCTTTTTGTCCAGACCAGATCCTCAATATCTCTGTTTATCCAGTGTTCTTTACTCCCACCAGCCTTGCTTTTCACTCCAACAAGAACTTAAAGGCCTTGAACTCTTTGCATATTGCTTTTCAATGCCTCCCACTTGCTGGGTGTCCCTTTGCCAGCAAATATGTAACCTTCTCCAACCAATTTCCCGGCACTTGGTTTAGACGTGACATTTGCAATGCTCCTCCACATGTCTTTAGAATGGTGCCACGAGACCTTCAGCTGCCAGATATTGCACCCGTGATAGCATTATAAGTAACATAGATGTAGATAAGAATGACTTGAAATACGATGGTATGTAGATTGTCTGTTTTCAGTGAGGTTTCATGGGGTACAGGATTTCATCGTTGTCTTTGGCGATTCAGATGTAAATGTTGATATTTGCAAATGTTATAAATCATGTTCATGTGGCTGATATTGAGGAGAAAAGCTTTAGACCACAGGAAGGGATCAATGGCGAGGAAAAGGACGAATGTAATTTGTCCAGAGATGTGCGAGGTGACGTGTATGAGGAGCTGTAAGAAGGCAAGGGAATGGCCAGTAAGTGCGAGGATGTTGAGTAGTAGGGAAATGACCACTGCAAGGTGGTGCCGGAGTGTGGTGACTCTCTGCATGCTCTTTCCAGACAGAGATCTACTACTATCTGATACAATCACTCTTCTCCTCCACAACTTTTTACTAGCTGCAGGTAAGACCATTTCCAAATATTCTCTCTGTCCATCAGTGAGAAATAGATTTACAATTTACAATTTACAAGGATGTTGTCAGGACCTGAAGATTTGAGAAATAGGTAAATGTTGGTCAGGACAGAACTTTATTCCATGGAGTTCAGGAGGCTGAAGGATGCTCTGAGAGAGTATAGGTAGAGTGAACACAATGTCTTTTACTCAGAATATTCGAATCAATAACCCGAGGACATGTTGAAAGTGAGAGAGGAAAAATTTAGTATTAACCTTTGGGATACCTTTTCAACACGGACGGTGGTGTGTATGGAACGAGCTGCCAGAGGAGGTGGTTAAGGCAGGTACAATAACAAGATTGAAAAGATATTTGGACAGGTATGTGGATAGGGAAGATTTAAAGGATAATGGGCCCAACGTTGGCTGGGGGAACTAGTACCGGACAGCTGTATGATTCAGCACAGGGTGTGTGAGGTTCACAACTCACTGTCAGTGTGGTCTCCTTATCTCTGAAAGGATACACATGCCACAGCAGGGACTCAGCAAATGTTCACCAGACTGATTCCTGGGATGGTGGTCCTGTATCTGAGATGGGGAAAAGTTGAACAGAAGTGGTGTTGTAAATAACAGTCAGAGTGGGGGAGATGAGTAATATGCGGTAGAAATATTTCTTCCTTCAGAGGTTGGTGAATGTGTGAAATTCTCACTCTAAGCAACGAAATACAAGGTTCAGAATGTATCACAGAAGAAAGGGCTCTAGATACATAAGGGGCTAAAATAACAGCATTACAGATAAATCATCCACCAGCTATTGCTTCATGCAGACAGGAGCTGCTTTACTTGTTGAGGAGTTGTGAATGGAACTGTTCATTGTGCAATCATCAGTGGACATCCCATTCAGGCCTTATGATGGGAGGAAGGTGCCTGATGAAGGTGTTGGAGATAGTTTGGCCCCAGACGCTGCCCTGGGGAACCCATTCAGTGATTGCCTGGGTCGGGGCTGGTCATCCGTCAATGACCAAACCATACTTCATTGTGCAAGTGATGACTCCAACCACTGACACAGTTAATCAAATACGGCCTGACACAAATGACAGGTTCTCACCCCACTTCCAGGATTCAGCTCTTTGATCCATGTTGAGACCAAGGCATGGAAATGGGCAAAGCCAGAATGTGAAACTGAAGTAAGAATCCAGCACTGTGTCTTCAACTCAGATAAGCTTTGTCTTTTTGGTTTAGAACACAAAATTCCTCAAAATGAAACCGTAAGCAGTTTGCAAAAGCTGTTGTGTTTTCTCCTCTTCTTTGTCTAGTCAATATCCTCCACTATTGACCCATTGTCCTTTCCATCGCTCCATTCCCTATCTGAGTCGCTCGTGCCCCAGATATCCCCCTCCCAATGATCAGGGTCCCAGTCTTCTGATAACATCATGGACATTGTTACTGAGATCACCTGCCACTCCTTTCTCTTTAATTTATTTTGCTGTTAAACAGTAGCTAACTCACAAATGGTATTAATTTGTTTCCATTCTGCATTTTCTCCCTTTTCCTGTGCAGCCTTTGCCATCAGTCAAGGTCACACAGTGTTTTTCCAGGGTGCTAACTACTTTTTAACCCTGAGATATAAGGAACAGCAGATGTTGATTTACATATAAAAAAGACAAAAAGTGCTGGAGTAACTAAGTGGGTCAGCTATCATCTCTGAGAACACAGGTAGGAAGAGATGTGGGGCAGAACAGCCTGGTGAGTGATAGGTACAGGTGATGGGGTTTTGATAGGCAGATGGATGGACAAAGGCTGGAGGTGAACATTCCAATAGTTGAGGTGAGGTTAGAAGAAGTGAAAATTGTGAAGCCAGAGGAAAGAATATCTAGAATGGGAGGGAGAAGGAGAGAAATGAGTGCAAGTCCAGGTGGGACACAGGGAAGTGAGGGGAAGCAAATAAAAAGGAGGTTGTGTCTAGGTTAATAACTTAAAATTGTAAGATTTAATGTTCATTGCAAGCTACCCAGGTGGAATATGAGATGCAGTTCCTTCAGTTCCTCATGCTGGTGAGGCCCTGGATGGAAAGATCAGTACGGGAATGGGAAGAGAGTTAAAATGATTCGCAACTGGGTGATCCAGTTGGCATTGGCGGACATTGCTTGTTCAGCGAAAAGGACTCCAAGTCTAGGCTTGGTCCTGTTGATGTAAAGGAGGTCACATCAGGACCTGAGATGAGATTAGAGGAGGTACATATTCATCTCACCTGGAAGGACTGCTGGGTTCGCTGGACGGATGCAAGGGAGGAAGTATAGGAACAGGTGTTACAATTCCTGCAGTTGCTGGGGAAGGCACCCAGGGAAGGGGACGTTCGGATGGGAAGGGATGATGGAACCAATGAGTTGTGCAGCGAGTGGTCTCTGTGGAAGGCTGAATGGGGTGGGTGTGGGAAGATATGATTTTTGATGGGATCACGTTGAAGGTGGCAGTAATGACAGAGAATGATGTGTTGTCTGCAGAAGATGGTGGGATGAAAGCTGAGCTTATAGTGGACTTTACCCTTGTTCCGTCTGTGGGAGGGGGTTATGAGCAGAACTGCGGGACAGTGGGGCTGTGTGGAGGCTGAGATCCAGAAAGGGGACAGAGGTGTCTGAGATAGTCCAAGTGAATTTGCAGGACAAGGTGGAAGTTAATGGTAAAGTTAATGAAATCGATAAGTTCTGCAAGGGTGCATGAGGCATCCAAGATGCAGTTGTCAATGTGACAGAGAAAGAGTTGGGGGATGATGCCAGTGTATGCATGGAACAAGGACTTTTCAATTTAACCAACAAAAAGGCAGGAACAGCTGGGGCCCCGTGTGCGTGCCCATGGCTGTATCTGTAACTTGGAGGAAATGAGAGGAGACAAAAGTGAAGTAGTTGAGGGTGAGGATAGGTTCTGCCAGGTGGAGGAGAGTGTTTGTAGAGGGAAAATGATTTAGGACTCTGATCAAGGAAGAACCGGAGGAACTTGAGAACTTCCATGCAGGGGATGGAAGTGTAAAGGGACTGGACATATATGGTAACGATGAGACAATGGGGGCAATAAAATGTACAATAGAGTTGTGTGAGGTGGGCACAGTGGTGTAATGTGTTACTGTGTAGTGTGGTCCCAGATTGGTGTAAAATGTTACTATGCAGTGTGGTCCCAGGAAATTGTGTGGTTCAACTCTGTGGGTCGGGCCCAGGCTTTGGGTTTTAGGTTTATTATTGTCACATATACCGAGGCATATGTGTCCAAACAAATCAGGTAAACCAGACATCAATAGAATCAGTTCAAACTCAAGGACGTTATTTTAGAAAGGATATGAAGAAGAATTTTATTTTGGCAGAGAGTGATTAATCTGTGGAATTCTTTGCCAAAGAAGACCGTGGAGGTAAAGTCAGTGGATATATTTAAGGCAGAGATAGATTCTTGTTTGTACTGGTGTCAGAGGTTCTGGGGAGAAGGCAGGAGAATGGGGTTAAGAGGAAGAAATAGATCAGCCATGATTGTATCGCAGAGTAGACTTGATGGGTTGAATGGCCTAATTCTAGTCTCATCACTTAAGATCTTATCATATTATGATCTTAGTTACCAGGCTCAGAATAAACATGTTCATTAGCAAATGAACAACGGGCTCTGGCGCAATACACTTGGTGTACAAGCACTGGGATGGAAACACAAGGTTAATGAACTGGAAACACAAAGGAAACTGCTCACTATATTCTACCTGCTGTGTGCTTGTATCAGTTACCATTCACACTTTCATCCCTCTCCTGTCCGCACTAAATTAATCTCAATTTATCTCACTGAAGAAGTGTCCCGACCAGAAGCATCACCTCTCCAGGTTCTTCAGACTTGCTCTGCGACCCGCTGAGTTCCACCAGCATCTTGTTTCTCTTTATAAACCAGCATCTGCAGTTCCTTTTTTTTCTAATGTGCCTTTTGTTGGGGACCTCTGTCAGAAAACGTTACCACAGTTTAAACATTAAAAGAAAATTTTATAAATGCATGAGGGAGGATAGAACAGAAGGAAACGCTGCCTGGAGTCTCAGGTCCATTTGTTATCTTTGGCACTTTATTTGGCTTTATTGTATTCACATATGGTATCATTTGTTAAGATTGGAAAGCATGCAAACAAAAGATTCTCAATGTACATTAGTACATTTGACATCAATAAACCTAAACCCCAAACCTAAATCTAAGCCTACACATATTTCTGGCCTCTGAGCTGCTTTCCCTGATCCAGGCTTCTTTTATTCCAACTAGAGCCTCTATATCAATGGTTCAATGGCACTTTATTTGTTACATGTAAAGATGGACAGTGAAATTTATTTTGGGGTTATTTATTATATCAGTAGTCGAGATAATCTCAGATGTCTCTGGGAAGAAACAACCAAGATTATCTTGAATGTCGCATAGACATCTGAGATCATCTTGAATCCTGATTTTACAAATAACTCCTGTTCCCATCATCTAGGAAGATACATAGTTTCCAAAATATAGCTCACAGCTGTTTGTAGATGTGGGAAGATGCGTGAGCTTATACATCCTTGAGGCTGCATGATCTGAAAACCAGCGATTTCCAAGTGATACTAATTATTTTCCTCAGCACCATTGTTCTTTTAGGTGAGTCTGCTTGTTTGACATCGGGACTGTTAATAGATAACTCCTTTTTAATCCCCAGATGACATGCCCCCAATAGTTGACTCTCAACTGATCAGCAAAGTAATGGAAATGGAATCGACTGTGCCATCTGCTCACCAATGTTCAGTCTGGTTTCCTCAGCATCACTCCACTCCACACCACCTGACCATTTTGGTCTCTTCCGGGGTAAAGATCTGCATTCAAGGGGTGAGTGACTGTGAGTGGTCTTGACAAGGAATCATTTGAAGAGACAAAATTCAAAGCCTATGGAGGTGTCCTTCAGTCAACGAGTGATCAATCTCTGGAAATAGCACCCAGGCCAATGGTGGAAACATTCTGGATTTCAGATCCATATCCTTTCAGGGAAAACATTTTGAAAACAGTGTGAGGGAAGTTGCAGTCTGATCAGGAATTAATCAGAAGAGACTTGGGATGAAAGGGTGACCCTGGATCTTTGGTTGACAAAGTTCCCCATCACTGGACGTTCTTCACTGGTGTCAGGGTGTGTGTTGAGATTCATTTGAGGCAGATTAATGTGATCAGTCAACAACTCCATTCCCAATTGGTGTGTGAGGAGGATGGACTTTTATCATCAATAAATTCCTGTTGATGACGTGGGAAAAAGATAACAGAATGATGAGTATCATTGAAAAAAGGAAAACAAAGTGCGTGTTGTAATTCCGAGAGAGCAGTTAATGAAATATAGGAAAATGGAAATAATTGTGTCCCAGAGTGTCAACGACACATCTCCCTAACAGAACAAGCTGCCCGTCGGCAAGAGAAGGGGACAAAGGTATCACACAGCTCTACAGCACTGGGCTTTTCTCCCTGTTGTCAGGGCAGCTCGCAGAGAACGTGTTTGGGCTTGATTAATGGAATCTCAACACTTCCATTCTCCATTGGATCCAGCAGGACAGTGGGAGTGGGGGAATTGCTAAAATGTAAGTTTGAGGTGAGTGGGATTAGACATTTAGGAAAATGGAAATATTTCTTCACTCAGAGGTTTGTGAACATGTGTATTTCTCTATCACACCAAGCAATGAATGACAAAGTTCTGAATGTATCTCAGCAGAATGCAGATATGGTTCCAGATATGGTTCCAGATATGGTTCCAGATATTAAATATCCATTGTCAAATTTGCGGATGACACTACGGTGGTGGGACTCATCACCGGGGGGGACGAGTACGCCTACCGGGATGAGGCGGAGCAGCTGACAGTGTGGTGTGGAGAAAATAACCTGCTCCTCAACACCTTAAAGACAAAGGAAATAATAATAGACTTCAGAAAGAATAAAACGGACATGGTACCATTAACTATCAGAGGGGACTGTGTGGAGAGGGTGGCGGATTTCCGCTTCCTGGGAATCCATATTGAGGAGGACCTGACGTGGAGCGTGAACACCTCTGCGCTGCTGAAAAAGGTCCAGCAGAGACTGCACTTCCTGAGGGTGCTCAGGAAGAATAACATCACTCAGAGACTGCTGTTGTCCTTTTATCGGTGCTACATTGAGAGCATCCTAACATACTGTGTATGCGTATGGTACACCAGCTGCACAGCGGCTCAGAGGAAAGCGCTCCAGAGGGCCATTGACAACGCCCAGAGGATTGTCGGCTGCCCTCTACTTACCTTGGAGGACTTACACAGTTCCCGCTGCATCAAAAAATCCCAGAGTATTATAAAGGACATTTCCCACCCCGGACACTCCCTGTTTGAACTGTTACCGTCAGGCAGACGGTACAGATCTACAAGGACAAGGACAAACAGACTTAAAAATAGTTTTTACCCCACTGCTATAAAGGCACTAAATGTAGCCGCCAAGGAACGCAGGGGCGATACATAATAAGAGACTGTGAAATCGACAGAAGGATGTAGGGTTGGGTGTTTATGCGTGCTATTTTCATGATATTTATTTTAGTTGTTTATCTTTTTTAAAATATTTTACTTTGTATGTATCGTTAGCTTTTAGAAATGTTTGAATGGTGCACTGACTGGCTGACATTTTACAATTTCGTTGTACATGGCTCATGTTACAATGACAATAAAGGAACTATTCTTCTATTCTATTCTAAGGTAACAGCATTAAAGACAATCATCCACCAGCTCTTACACCATGCAGATAGGAGCTTCTTTATTTGCTGTGGAGTTATGAATGGAAGGTCATTGATGAAGTTGTTGAAGGTGTTTGCCCTGAACTACTCCTGCAGTGATGGCCTGGATCCAGGATGTTCATCCTTCAATGACCGAACCATCATTCATTGTGCAAGGTGCGACTCCACCACTGGAGTGTTTTCCTTTTGGTGCTCCTTGACTTCAGTTTTACCACGACACCCTGATGCCACAGTCAGTCAAATATGCCCTGACGCCAAGGACAGGCTCTCACCCCACTTCTGGAAATCAGCTCTTTGGTCCATGTTGGGACTAAGGATTGGAAGAGCTTTGGAACCACCAAGTTGTTCTGGCAAAGCCAAATGGGCATTGGTGAGGAGGGTATTGGTGAATAAGTGTCGTTTGATAGCACTGTGGAGTGATTCAGAGTGTTGGGCTTGGAGCTCGCATTTTTACACCAAGTGACTATGAAGGAATGAAGATACATTTCTATGTCAGGGTTGTGTTGATTGTGAAGAGAACTGCATGTGGCACTGTTCCCCATGAACTCATCTTATTGTTCTTGGCAATTAATGTTTCGTGTTTGCTGTTGCACAGCTCAATCAAATAACTGATGTGATTTTCTGCAGCCACGATGTGCCAACAGTGGGGGGAGTGAATGTGTAGGGTTGTTCATGGGGTGTCAGTCAAGCAGGCTGCTCTGTCCTGGTTAGTTTTGAGCTTCTTGGGAGTTGCCCACGTCCAGGCACGTGGAAAGTATTCCTTCACACGGCCGCCTTGTGCCTTATGGATGGGGGTCAATTGGTGTCTTGTCAAGGACATTCCCAATTACCTCAATGCTCTGGACTGTTCCTCAGGATTACTTCATTTCCAGTAGTGATTTGTACGCAAAATGTAAATGGTTTATTGGACTGGAGGAGGAATTTCATTATTTGTTTGATTCCATCGGCTAATTCTTCAATTGTCGACTCCCAAATAATCAGCAAAGAAATGGAAGTGGAACTGACTGTACTGTCTACCCACCAATGGTCAGTCTGCTTTCTTCAGCATCATTCCACTGTGGAGACAATCTTTTAGTCAATGAGTGCTCAGTCCATAGATCCCACACCCCGGGACAATGTCGGGAGCATTGCAGATTTATTTCTCGAATTTCTGATTCACGTCCATTTAGGACAAAACTATTTAGAAACAGTGTGAGGGTAGTTTCAGTCAGATGAGGAACTAATCTGAAGAGCCTTGGGAGAAAATGGTGGCTATGGAACTTTGATCCATAAAGCTCTCCATCACTGGGCTTTCATCCCTGGTGTCCTATCCAATATTCGACCGGAGTGTGTGAGAGGGTAATGTGCTTGAACCTCTGGAGTAGGACTTGAACCCACAACCTCAGCTCTGCACAGATTGCTAGAAATAACCACTCAACATATTCATCATTGACTGAAATGCTTTCAGACTGAGAGTGCATCTCAAACATTATTTACTTATAATCCATACATTTCACACCCCACATTATCAATTTTCAGAGTAAAACCAGACCATGTAATGTAATTACCTGTGTTTCACTACTTCAATGAACACACACTGTAATATTGGGGAGATCTTGCCTTTGTGGGCTTGTGTCAAGTCAATGATGGGGAGGTGTAAGTTTTCTTTTCCATCTCTTCCATTCGTCATGGGGGTGGAAGCAGCAGTGTTGGAGAACCAGGTACCAACTCATCACTAGCTGTTTCACACTGGCCCACAAAGCCATGTTCAACCCATCCTTCCCCTTGCACAACCTGTTTCCTCCAATTGATTCAAACGCCTTCATTGCTAACTGTGGAATTCATGTCATTGGAGCTATTGACTACATTGATGAATGCATCTTATCAACACGTTAAATAAAATCAATTATCCAATCTTAAAAGTTTCATTTCTTGTCCAAAATATGTTTAATAATCCTGGTAAATCCTGCAGCTGATTATCATATCATATCATATCATATATATACAGCCGGAAACAGGCCTTTTCGGCCCTCCAAGTCCGTGCCGCCCAGTGATCCCCGTACATTAACACTATCCTACACCCACTAGGGACAATTTTTTACATCTACCCAGCCAATTAACCTACATACCTGTACGTCTTTGGAGTGTGGGAGGAAACCGAAGATCTCGGAGAAAACCCACGCAGGTCACGGGGAGAACGTACCAACTCCTTACAGTGCAGCACCCGTAGTCAGGATCGAACCTGAGTCTCCGGCGCTGCATTCGCTGTAAAGCAGCAACTCTACCGCTGCGCTACCGTGCCGCCCATTGTGAATATTCAAAATCTCAAGTACAAAGCTCGGAGCTTTTTTCAAACAATGTTTTGCTGGTCAGGAATGATAACACCACTACAAATTCTGGGTTGAATTGTCCAGCTCTCTCACTACGATTTAATATACTTCAGGATGTCCATAAAGTAATTTTCATGGCATTTACCACCTCCCTGAACTTCCTCTGAGTGACTCTGCAAATTGAGTTTTGTTCAGCTTAGTTTAGACATTCAGGCCCTTCAGCCCACCAAGTCCACACCGACCAGTGATCCCCGTGCACTAGCACTATCCTACACATTAGGGACAATTTACAATCTTTACTACATCTTTGCAATGTAGAAGGAAAACAGAGCACTCGGGGTAAACTCACGTGGTCACGCGGAGAATGTACAAACTTCATACAGACAGCACTCGTAGTCAGGAAAATAACTGCTGATGCTGGTACAAAATGGAAGGTATTTATTCACAAAATGCTGGAGTAACTCAGTAGGTCAGGAAGCATCTCAGGAGAGAAGGAATGGGTGACATTTCGGGTCGAGACCCTTCTTCAGACTGATGTCAGAGGGGCGGAACAAAGGAAGGATATAGGTGGAGACAGGAAGATAGAGGGAGAACTGGGAAAGGGGAGTGGAAGAGAGGGACAGAAGAACTATCTAAAGTTGGAGAAGTCGATGTTCATACCGCTGGGCTGCAAGTTGCCCAAGCAAAATATGAGGTGCTGTTCCTCCAATTTCCGGTGGGCCTCACTATGACACTGGAGGAGGCCCATGACAGAAAGGTCAGACTGGGAGTGGGAGGGGGAGTTGAACTGCTCAGCCACTGGGAGATTGTAGATCAGTGCATGTTCCTTTAACATAGTGACCTCACCACTACTAACCACTCCCCATTGTCTCTTGTATAATTGTAGCTTCCCCACCTCCAGCTCGCTCTCTAGTTCCAGTGATGACCACGGACAGCTAGGGCATATCATGTGTAGTGACATTAATAAACAATATCTAGTAAAAGACTCTGTGTGCAAAGGACGTCTCTTTACATGGTGTCAGAGCGGTAGACTTGCGTCTCCTGTTTATCGGGTTTTTATTTTTAGCATTTGTTCGTCCCAGTTGTGTCCCATCCTTCCACTTTGCCATGGCTCCCTCGTGTCGTCGTCCGGACACGCTTGTTTTTGATGAGGACATAGTGCACCGCTGGACTGTCTTCCAGCGGGACTACGAGCACTATATAGCGATTGCCCATCCTGATGCAACTGCTGCGATAAAAGCTCACCTGCTCCTCAACCTGGCTGGTCCGGAGGCAATGGAACGCTATGCGTCGTTCGAATTCGTCCCTCCGGAGGACCGCAACGACCCGGTATGTCTCATGGCTAAGTTCACTGCCCTGTGCGATATACCCACCAATAACATTATCGAACGTTTCAACTTTTTCTCGCGGCGTCAGACTCCAGGGGAGCACGTTGACGCCTTCATTGCATCCTTAAGACATATGGCTCGGCGGTGCCGCCTTCAAACGATTACACCCGACGAGATGATCAGGGACGTCCTGGTCAACGGTCTCCTAAACTCTAAGCTGCGGGATGAGCTCCTGATGAAGCCTGACCTGTCGCTAACGGACGCCATACATGCCGCACGCATGGCCTCTGCTGTTGGCTCAGTATCTCGGCCGGCGCCCCAGGACATAAATTTCACCGGCCGCCGGCGATTGAATGACCCGCAGACCAGGGTCACCCCCTCCGCGCCCACTATGGTCACCCCTCGCAGATGCCCAAACTGCAACTTCTCGTCACACAGGTATAACGTTTGCCCAGCGCAGGGCAAAACTTGTAATTCCTGCGGGAGGCAGAACCATTTTTCTGCAGCTTGTCGTTCTCGTGGGAGACCTGTCCCTGCTCCTAGAAGGAGTCTAAACAACCTTGCGACCGATGATAGCGCAACCGGTTCCCGGTACCAACATGAGGAACTCCATGGCTCAGATACGACTTCCTCCCATGGAGACTCTATGCTGTTTTCGCTTTTGGGTGCACCTGCATTGATAACGGATCCATCCGTGACACTAGGACACCCAGATCTCGTTGTACGTCCCCTTTTCCTAACTTGAAACCATTCAGATAATAATCTGCCTTCTTATTCTTACCACCAAAGTGGATAACCTCACACTTATCCACATTAAACTGCATCTGCCATGCATCCGCCCAATCACACAATCTATCCAAGTCACCATGCAACCTCATAGCAACTTCCTCACAGCTCACATTATCACCCAGCTTTGTATCATCTGTAAATTTGCTAATTGTACTTTTAATGCTTTCATCCAAGTCATTACGGAGGAGGAAAGCAGGAAGGAATCGATAACAAGGTAATGAAATGACCAGTAAGTGGAAAGATGTTGAGAGGTGGGGAACTGCAGCGCGATCAAACTTGGAGTGTGTGTACAGAGATCATTAAAGTAAAGCAAATGCTCTTTTGGCAGTTCAACTGGAGTGAATGTCTTTCATAAAACTATTTCAATTATTATTATTACATTCCATATTCAAATGACAACATAAAGCCGGACCATGCAGTGTTATTGCTTGTTTCTCTCTCGTCTGATGAAGACGGGGATATCGTGTCTTTGTGTTCATGTGTAAAGTAAGTGATGGGGAGGTGAAAGTCTGCTTTCCACCTCTCCCCGTCGTCACTGGGGACAAAAGGCAGCAGAGTTGGAGAACCAGGTACCGACTCTCCATCAGCTGTTTCAGACTGGTCCACAAAGCCACGATCAACACATCCATCCCCTTGCACAACAGTTTCCCGCAATTGATTCCAACGACTTCATTTCCGACTGTGGAAATCATATCAATGGAACCATTGATGACATCTAACAACAGTTTGTGGAATAAAATCAATTCCCCAATCTACACACAGGTAAAAGGCTTTCATTACTTTCTCATATATATTTTAATGAACGCTGGTGAATCCTGCACCTGACTATAACGTGCATGTTCTGATTCCCATCTTCAAAGCTCTTTGATCTGTTTGTTCAATCACGGGTTTGCTGGTCGGGACGGTACCAACAGTCCTGGGTTGAATTTTTCACCTCTCTCCATAACTTTTAATGAACGTCAGGATGGCCTGAAAGGGACATTTCACGGCATTTATCACTTCCTCCCGGAACTTCCTCTGGGTGACCGCATAAATAAACGTGTTGGTGCAGGAGCTGAATAACTGAAGCATTGTTCCTACGTGGCCGACCGTAACATTAGTCACATACTGTGCCGTGTACGAGCCAGTGATTCGCTGAATTGATAGAATGACCACCCGTGTCATCCATAACAGGATAAAGCTGGCCGATATGGTGAAGAGCAAAATGATGGATCTTCTTCGATTCTTCATCTCTGGGTCGTCCTTCCCCTCCCCGCTCCGCTGCCCCCTCAGTTTCCTGCGGACTACACTGGCCATCAGGATGTGCCTGACAGTGACAGTATTGAGCAGCAGGATCAGCACAAAGGGGACGAGTGGGGTTAAAATGCGGTGCACCCAGTCAAAGGCTACCCACACCGGCGAATTCATGAAATCAAATGATGCCATGCAGAAACGTGACCGGTACGTGAAGTACCAGGGGATGTTGGTGAACACACTCAGCACACTCACCACTGCAATAACGATGGCTGCACCTTTCTCAGTGCAGTATCTTGTCTTCAGCTTCTGGAAGCAAATGGCCGCCATACGGTCGAAGGTGAAGGCAACAGTGAGCCAGACGGTGTAAGATACGGACATGTAACCCACGGTATATACGATCTTGCACCCGGGAGGGATATATATGTGAATTATGTTGATGAGAATGACTTGAATTATAACGACAAGTAGATCGGCTACTGCCATTGCCACAAGATACCAGGTGACACCTTTGGAGAGTCCACACCGTCCGCGTGATAGTGTTACAATTGCGACCACGTTAGCTGTGAAGTTGGAAAAAAACCAAATAACAACACAATTGACAATTGAAGGTGAGCAAATGTAGTCATTGTTAAGTATTACAGGTTTACTGAATTTCAAAACTCTCAACAACTTTGCCACAATTCCCACTGGTTCTTGATTCCCCTACTCTGGGTAGCATTTGTCCTATCAGTTCTCCTCATGATTTTGTTCCACTCTGTAAAACTATTCTTCAGCCTCGTGCACTCCAAAGTAAGAAGTCCTCGCCTGACCCACCTCTCCACGTAGCTCTGACCCTCAAGTTCTCACAACTCTTCTGTGCGCTTTTTCCAGCTTGATGACATAAATTCTAAAGTAGGGTTTCCAGAACTAAATATAATACCCCAAATGCATCCTCACCAACATCTTGTACAAATGTGACATAACATCAAAATTTCTGTACTCATTACCTTTCGCTAGGACTTCACTCTTTGGAGCGCAAGAGACTGAACAAAATCATGAGGGGAATAGATAGGGTGCATGATGTATTCACTCTTTCAGTAGGGGGATCAAGAAACAGAAGACTAAGGTTTAATATGAGGACAAGGTTTTAATATGAACCTGAAAATTAACTTTTTCATACAGTGTTGAAGACTAATGTAACAAAAGCCATCTTGACCACAGATTCTTCCTGTCATGCCACTTTCATGCACTTATCTACCTGACGCCAACATCTCTATGTTCCACACCCCTGGCTCTTCTATTCACATTCAGACCATATCCCTCTGAATATTCCTTCCATGTACCTGTCCAATTATCTTCTTAAATATTGTTATAATACCTGGCTGAACAACATCCTCTGGTAGCTTGCTGCATATACACACCAATCTATGTGTAAATATGTTATGTTTAGGTGTAAAAATGTAACACCTTACACTTATCTACATTAAACTCCATCAACTATTCCACAGCCCACTTGCCCAGCTATCAAGATCTTGCTATGATTTTTTATAACCATCATGCTGTCTACAATATCACACTCTTTAGTGTCATCTACAAATTTATTAATCATGCCTTGTACATTCTCATCAAAATCATTTTTATCAACCACAAACAGTAATAGACCCCGCACTGATCTCTGAGGCACACCGCTTGTCACAGGCCTCTAGTTCCAAAAACACACTTCCGCCATCTCCCTGTGCTTCCTTCTTTAAAGCCAACTATGATCCATTAAGCTAGCTTTCCCTGGAATGCAATCTAATCTTCCAGAAAAGCTTTCATTTGGAACCTTATCAAATGTCTTGCTGAAGTCCACGAAGACAATGTCTACGGCTTTGCCCTTGTTAACCTTTTTGGGTAATTCTTCATAAAATTCAATCAGATTTGTGAGATGCAATTCCCATGTACCAACCATGCTGAGTGTCCACAAAAAGACACTATTCATTCAAGTGCGCGTATATTTTATCCCTAAGAATCCTCACCATTAATGTTCGGCTCAGTGATCTATAGTACCCAGGTTTTTCCATGCACCACTTCTTAAATAGAGGCACAACAATAACCATCAACCATTTGGCAACTCCCCTGTGTCTAATAATGATTCATTTATTTCATCCAGATCTCCTGTAATTTCTTCTCCAGCTTCCCACTATGTCCTTGGATATATCTGATCGGGACTGGGAGATTTATCTAACTTCAAAGGCATTAATGTGTCCAGTACCTTCTTCACCATGATAAGAACTGCACTTCAGACATCTTCATTAACTGGTGCAACCTACAAATCTTCAGATCTTTCGCAACGTTAAAAACACAGGGGAAATATTTACGTATCACACATTGTATCCTCGTATACATTATCTATTTATTTACATATAATACATGACATTGTCTGGGTACATTGTAAATAACCAGCAGCACCTGGACATCAATAAATACGTCATTAGTTTGGATCCTACGCCCGGTCAGTACAAACCCAACAGTAAGGGATGAAGGAGGCTGACCCAATCAGACTGAAGCCTGGCAGATGTGGCAGAGAGGCAGCAAGTAAATCAGGGAAGGAGAGAGGAATATCAATGGTCAGTCAGAGCTGAATAACAATCGGAAATAATCATAGTTGAAAAAATCCAACACCAAGTTCCATATCAGATCTGCCAAGGTGGCACTGGTCATAATGACTTACACAGAACTCCAACGACAGCAAGGATGCGGTAGTAGTATGGTCTAAACCCCATTAGAAAATTGAATAGACGTTCGAGTTGCATGTTTTCCAACAAATCACAAATTCCTTCAACAGGGAAGAGTTGTAGCTGACACTCTGCGTCCACTCACTCTGTGAAGGTCTTTATTTATACAGGCAGGTGGCATCCACAGGGGCCATATGGTGACGTGATCATTGTTAGTTACAAGGCTCAGAATAAACGCATTACCGAAATAGCACTCTCTGAAACATCAATTAGCAAATGAACAACAGGCTCTGGCGCAATACACTTGGTGTACAAACAGTGGGATGGAAACTCAAGGTCAATGAACTGGAAACACAAAGGAAAGTGTTCACCATATTCTACCTGCTGTGGGTTTGTAACAGTGTCCATTAACACCTTCTTCCCTCTCCCATCCCTGTAGCTTTCCCGCTTAACATGTCTTCCGTGGGTACTCTTCCCTAATAAATACAGTATATAGATACATGATAAAGGAAATAACATGAATAACATTTATTGCAAGATGAAGCCAGTAAAGTCCGATCGAAGATAGTCCAAGGGTCTCCAATGACGTAGATAGTAATTCAGTATCGCTCTCTAGTTGTGGCAGGATGGTTCAGTTGGCTGATAACAGCAGGGAAGAACCTGTCCTTGAACCTAGAGGTGTGCATTTTCACACCTATACCTTTTTCCCGATGGGAGAGGGGCCAAGTTGTGACTCATCATTGATCATGCTGCTAGCCTTGCCGAGGCAGCGTGAGGTATAAATGGAGTCAATGGAAGAGTGGTTGGTTTGTGTGATGGTCTGGGCCGTGTCTACAATTATCTGCAATTCCTTGCAGTCTTGGATGGACCTGTTTCCAAACTATGCTCTGAAGCATCCCGATAAAATGCTTTCTCCAGCATATCTACGTTGAATAGAAGTTAGTGAGAGTTGTTGGGGAAAATATTTTATAGGTATCTGAGGGGTAACGTTTTCACGCAAAGGGTGTTGGGTGTCTGGAAGAAACTGCAAGAGGAGGTATTTGAGAGAGGAGTGCAACATTTAAGAAGCAACTAGACAGGTACATGAAATGGACATGTTTCGAGGGATATAGGTCATACGATGATGTTGGACTTGTGTAGATGGGGCACGTTGGTTGGTGTCGGCAATTTAGGCCAAAGCTCCTGTATCCATGATGTTTGACTCTATGATTCTCTATGACTCTGTTCCATCTGAAAATATCTCCAGTTAATATTTCCCTTTGAAATTTGCTTATTTCCACAAGGCGATTCGACAGTTCCTCTTCTGATGTGAGTGTTGGAAATGAAGCAAGGATGGACAGGAATGAGGTGGGAATAGAGAGAGGAGGGAGGTGTAAGGAGGAGCTAGAGTGAGTGAAGAATGAAGGGTGTGAGGGGGCACTGGAGAGTGAGGGTAGGGAGTGAGGAAGGAAGGGAGTGAGGATGGAATTAAGTGAGGAGGAATGGAGGGAATAAAGGGAATGAGACAAGAATGGAGTGAGATGGGAATGACGTGGGGATCTTGCTGAGTGGGGGTTTCACAAGTTAAATGTGGAGCTGTTGCCTCTTTATAGAATGAAGGGAGTGTGTGGTTCCACAAGGCAAATCATGTCTGACGAATCTTATAGAATTTTTCGAGGATGTAACTAGTAGAGTGGATAAGGGAGAACCATTCGATGTGTTATATCTGGACTTTCAGAAGGCCTTCGACAAGGTCCCACATAGGAGATTGGTGTACAAACTTAAAGCACACGGTATTGGGGTTCAGTGTTGAGGTGGATAAAGAATTGGTTTGCGGACTCGAAGCAAAGAGTAGGAATAAACGGGTCCTTTTCAGAATGGCAGGCAGTGACTAGTGGGGTACCGCAAGGTTCAGTGCCGGGACCCCAGTTATTTACAATATATATTAATGATTTGGACGAGGGAATTGAATGCAACATCTCTAAGTTTTCGGATGACACGAAGCTGGGTGGCAGTGTTAGCTGCGAGGAGGATGCTAGGAGGCTGCGGAATGACTTGGATAGATTAGGCGAGTGGGCAAATGCATGGCAGATGCAATATAATGTGGATAAATGTGAGGTTATCCACTTTGGTGGCAAGAACAGGAAAGCAGAGTATTACCTGAATGGTGGCCAATTAGGAAAAGGGGAGATGCAACGTGACCTGGGTGTCATGGTGCACCAGTCATTGAAAGCAAGCGTGCAGGTGCAGCAGGCAGTGAAGAAAGCGAATGGTATATTAGCATTCATAGCAGGAGGATTTGAGCATAGGAGCAGGGAGGTTCTGCTGCAGTTGCACAGGGCCTTGGTGAGACCGCACCTGGAGTATTGTGTACAGTTTTGGTCTCCTAATCTGAGGAAAGACATTCTAGCCTGAGAGGGAGTACAGAGAAGGTTCACCAGATTGATCCCTGGGATGGCAGGACTTTCATATGAAGAAAGACTGGATAGACTAGGCTTATACTCGCTGGAATTTAGAAGACTGAGGGGGGATCTTATAGAAACATATAAAATTCTTAAGGGGTTGGAGAGGCTAGATGCGGGAAGATTGATCCCGATGTTGGGGAAGTCCAGAACCAGGGGTCACAGCTTAAGGATAAGGGGGAAGTCTTTTAGGACCGAGATGAGAAAACATTTCTTCACACAGAGAGTGATGAGTCTGTGGAATTCTCTGCCACAGAGGGTAGTTGAGGCCAGTTCATTGGCTATATTTAAGAGGGAGTTAGATGTGGCCCTTGTGGCTAAAGGGGTCAGGGGGTATGGAGAGAAGGCAGGTACAGGTTACTGAGCTGGATGATCAGCCATGATCATATTGAATGGCGGTGCAGGCTTGAAGGGCCGAATGGCCTACTTCTGCACGTATTTTCTATGTTTCTATGTTTTTACACCAACAGAAGATTCGCCATGACATCCTCAGAAGGCAGTGGAGGCCAATTCCCTGGATGCTTTCAAGAGAGAGCCTGATATAGCTCTTAATGATAGCGGAGTCAGGGGGTATGGGGAGAAGGCAGGAACGGGGTACTGATTGTGAATGATCAGCCATGATCACATTGAATGGTGGTGCTGGCTCGTAGGGCCGAATGGTGTACTCCCGTACCTAGTTTCTATTGTCTATTCCGGAGTGATCAGTGGGAAATAAGTTCACTTGCATCATTGAATATTTTACAAATGGAAATTTTCTGTAAAAGAAAGAAAAAGGTTCTCGATTTTGCAATGGAACCTCCTGAACCAGCATACGATGTGTGGGTCCACAACTCATTGCCAATGTAGTTTCCTTATATTGGAAAGGATGCCACAGCATAGGCTTAGCATAGGTTCACTAGACTGATTCCTGGGATGGTGGAACTGGATTTGCGAAGGGGGTTCATCCAATACAGATCAAATCCCTTCATTGTGCAAGTGATGAATCCAACCACTGGTGTGTTTTCCTTTTGGTGCTCATTGACTTCAGTTTTACCACGACACCCTGATGTCACAGTCAGTCAAATATGGCCTGACACAAATGACAGCCTCTCACCCCACTTCTGGAATTCAGCTCTGTGATCCATGTTGAGACCAAGGATTGGAAGATATCTGGAGCCATGTGGTTCTAGCAAAGTCAAGTGGACATTGGTGAGGAGGTTATCGGTGAGTAAATACTGTTTTTTTTAGCAGTGTGAAGTGATAGATAGTGTGGGTTTCAAGTTCCCAGATTTACATTCAATGATGATGAAGGGAATTGGGGGATGAGGGAAGGGAGTGAGGTGAGCATGAAGTAACATGGAAATGATCTGTGAAGAAATGAAGTGCTTGTTTTCATCAGCAGTGGCACAGATGGAGATATCTGAGATACCATGAACAAACTTTAGAAAAATTTGTTAGGCCATAACTGGCATTTCATGTGCAGTTCTGATGGCTACACTGGAGCAAAGTTATGAGTGCATTGGAGAGTATACAGCAGAGATTCACGAGGCTGTTGCTTGGATTTATATACATTTTTAGAGATAGATTGGATGAGTTGGGTTTGTTTTCCTTGGTGCAGAGGAGGCCGAGGAATGACCTGATGAAGCTATATGAGGGGAATAAGTTGGGTAGGTGGTGAAAACACCAACAATGTAGGGATGAATGTGTCGGGTTGTGCATGGGGTGTCAGTCAAGCAGGCTGCTCTGTCCTGGATGGTGTTGAGCTTCTTGGGTGTTGCCCACGTCCAGGCCCATGCAAAGCATTCCTTCACACATCAGCCTTGTGTCTTATGGATGGGTGTCAAATGGTGTCCTGTCAACGACACTCCAGGTTATCTCAACTATCTGGACTTTTCCGAAGGATTGCTTCATTTCCAGTAGTGGTTTGTATGCAAAGTGTATGTGGTTTAATGGATTGGAGGAGGAATTTCATATCATCCTGCTGGAATTGGGGGAAATTGCCAGTTTCTTTGACTCCAGCCTGGAAATTCCTCTGTTATAATACAGGCAGGTCTCGAGGATTCTGTTCAATGATGGTGAGAGAGCTCCTCAAGGTTACAACAAAAATAAGTTTAATGAAGTATTGTGAAGTACAGTGAAAATGTTCCTAAATAATTAAATAAGTCACAAGTCTCATGTCCTTCTGCTCATCGGGTCTTCACTGATACGAGCAGTGGCTAGGAGCTACAAAGCTCAAGGCCTTCTGCCTTTTGGTACTCCGGCTTGTGATAGCCAGTCTGAAGAACTCAAGGATCCCGGCGCCGTTCCGATCATCACTAGCATGTGCAGTAGGTGGAAGGATGTTGAGAGGTGGTGAACTGCAGAGCGATCTTGGAGTGTGTGGCCACAGATACTTAAATGTATCAGCAAAGGCTATTAAGGTGTTTAAAAAGGAGTGAAGGTCTTTCCTAAAACCTTTAATTTATGATCCATCTAATACATATTGCCATGACAAAATAAAACATAGGTATTTGGCATCGCAGGTTGCAACCTGATAGATAACACTGGCACTGGATCCACCAGTGAATCCAGCTCTGGGACAAGCTGTGCTGAGAGGCAGGATGCACTTCACATCTGGCTCCTCACCATTTGCCTTTTGTTGAACCGGTTTCTGTTTAATTTGTTTTTATTTTAACATTTTACGTCACTTTTGTTTCCTTTCATGAATTATGTCAATTTATACTCTCCATGATTATCAGAGACATTTAATAACAGTGATGGTGCGTCAGAGAACACCGTGGTGTCAATGGCCACCAGGCCTGCCTGGGGGAAGGGGTGGGGACATCAGGCTCCACCTCCTGAGGCCTAGTTAATGCTGGAGGCCTGCTCTGCCTCAGTGAATGGCTCAGTCCACAGACCTCCAGTACAATGGGTCTTCGGGTGCCACAGCAGGTATGTGTGACCATTGGGATAAATACAGGGGGCTGAGTACTGCCAGGGTTGGGTTATTGACAGATCCAGCCCAGTGTGTGTGGACTTGTGTAAAAAGGAGATGACCTCTGACAAACCATTAACTTCCAATGTACCCTGCTGTCTACTTACAGTGTCATTGGTTTCAATATCACGTTTCACAGAAAGGAAGATTGGGAATTAGCAGAACTAAAGGGAAATTGCCGCGGGAACATTACAATTACTTTGCGTTCCCGTTTGGAGAAGTAAAGCGGAGTGAAGTTAATTCCTTAAATGATGAAAGGTGAGATGTAGTAAAGTAGTGTGAAGTGCTGGAGAAGTTTGTGAAGCTGAGGGCAGAGGTCCTCGGAACTGGCAGGAAATGTCCAAGGATCCTGAGGGTAATAGATGGTGAGAGAAAGCAAAGGCTGCAGAACTTAATTGAACTGAAGAGGTGAACTGGTGGGGGTCAGAATGGAAAGACAGGAGCTCTGGCAGAGCAAACACCTGCAGTATTCAACTGGAGTGTGTGAGAGGATAATGTGCTCGAACCTCTGGAGTAGGACTTGAACCCACAACCACAGCTCAACACGGATGGCTACAAATGACCACTTAACATGTTCATTTTGGACTGAAATGCTTTCAGATTGAGAGTGTATCTCAAACATTATTTACTTTAATCCATACATTTCATATCCCACATTATAAATTTTCAGTGAAAAAACAGACCATGATGATTAATTACTTGTTGTTCATTGCTTCAATTAACACATGATATTGGGGAGATTTTGCTTTTGTGGGCTTGTGTGAAGTCAGTGATGGGAGGTGGAAGTTTTCTTTTCCATCTCTTCCAGTCATCAAGGGGGTAGAAGCAGTAGAGTTGGAGAACCAGGCACCAACTTTCCACCAGCTGTTTCACACTGGTCCACAAAGCCATGTTCAACCCTCCATCCCATTGCGCAACCTATTTCCACCAATTGATTCAAACGCCTTAATTTCTGTCTGTGTAATTCATGTCAATGGAGCCGTTTACTACATTATTGACGGCATCTTATCAAAGCTTGTTAAATAAAAGCAATTCTCCAATCAAAGCACGGGTAAAAAGCTTTCTTTATTTTCTCAAATATATTGAATAAATCCTGGTAAATCCTGCACCTGATTACAATGTGCATAAATGCGGATTCTCAATTTCAAACCTCTTTGTGTTGTTTCTTCAAACAGTGATTTGCTGGTTGGGAACAATAACATTACCACAGTCCAGGGTTGAATATTCCAGCTCTGACCCTTAGATTCAGTGAAAGTCAGGATGGCCATAAAGGGGCATTGGTCACTGTAATAATGTCGGTTAAGGGTCTACATTCTTGAAACAGGACACTATTGCCTATGAGGAGATGTGGGGAAAGCTGGTTTCTTCGAAGGACTGGACGACAGCCACAACTCTCTGCAATTGCATGTGATCTTGGGCAGAGGAGTTGGAAACCAAGTGGGGAGAGGATGCTTTGTGCGGCACATGTGCAGAACAAGGTAAGTGTTGCTGGAGACATACCAAACTTGCTTTGTCTTCTGAGGGAGAGGGTTGGTGTGCTTACTTGGCCGTAGCTTCAATGTGGTTGGTCTAGAACAAATTGTTGCTGATATTTAAGGCTGGGAACCTGCAGCTCTTTACCATCTCATCTTTTGGTGATGAGTTAAATCTATCTTCTCCGTCATCATTCTCCACATCCGCTCAGCGGTTCTGGGATTTCGCAGCAGGTTTTCCTGGGCGTGAAGAGTAATAATATTATAAACATCCCTTCTGATAAATATTTCCCATTGAAAGTTGCTAAACACTCATTTCTGGCCGATGTGCTGCTGCCGGAGGGAAATTGGTTGGAATTTTGTGACAGAAAGAAGCGGAGAAGTTTAAGACGGTGTGAAGGAGAATGGAGATATTTCAAGACTGGACGTCAATGGTGCAGATAGGGAGGTGGGGTCCAGGAGTCAGTGCTAGGCTCAGTGCTGGGACCCCAGTTATTTACAGTGTATATTAATGATTTGGACAAGGGAATTGAATGCAACATCTCAAAGTTTGCGGATGACACGAAGCTGGGTGGCAGTGTTAGCTGCGAGGAGGATGCTAGGATGCTGCAGAGCGACTTGGATAGATTGGGCGAGTGAGCAAATGCATGGCAGATGCAATATAATGTGGATAAATGTGAGGTTATACTCTTTGGCGGCAAGAACAGGAAAGCAGAGTATTACCTGAATGGTGACCGATTAGGAGAGGGGGAGCTGCAACGTGACCTGGGTGTCATGGTGCACCAGTCATTGAAGGCAAGCGTGCAGGTGCAGCAGGCAGTGAAGAAGGCGAATGGTATGTTGGCATTCATAGCAAGAGGATTTGAGTTTAGGAGCAGAGAGGTTCTACTGCAGTTGTACAGGGCATTGGTGAGACCACACCTGGAGTATTGTGTGCAGTTTTGGTCTCCTAATCTGTGAAAAGACATTCTTGCCTTAGAGGGAGTACAGAGAAGGTTCACCAGATTGATCCCTGGAATGGCCGGAATTACATATGAATAAAGACTGGATAGACTAGGCTTGTACTCGCTGGAATTTAGAAGACTGAGGGGGGATCTTTTTGAAACATATAAAATTCTTAAGGGGTTGGAGAGGCTAGATGCGGGAAGATTGTTCCCGATGTTGGGGGAGTCCAAAACCAGGGGTCACAGCTTAAGGATAAGGGAGAAGTCTTTTAGGACCGAGATGTGAAAACATTTCTTCACACAGAGAGTGGTGAGCCTGTGGAATTCTCTGCCACAGAAGGTAGTTGAGGCCGGTTCATTGGCTATATTTAAGAGGGAGTTAGATGTGGCCCTTGTGGCTAAAGGGATCAGGGGGTATGGAGAGAAGGCAGGTACAGGTTACTGAGCTGGATGATCAGCCATGATCATATTGAATGGCGGTGCAGGCTCGAAGGGCCGAATGGCCTACTCCTGCACCTATTTTCTATGTTTCTATGTTTCTATGAGTCACAAATTGTTAAAATGGTGTCGGGCAGGTTGAGGTGTCCTGATGTTGGTGGGAAGGGACTGGACTGGGACAGGGTCAGGGAATGAGGAGATACATTCAGTGGGGCTTGAACAGGCAGAAACAGTGGCCTCCTGGACAGTCCTGTTTGTGGAGATAGAAGCAGGAATGACGGGGCTGAGGCGCTCTCAGGTTGGAAACTGTGGAGGGGAATATCCTTGTGTGATGAGATCTGTGACGATGCGGGACCGGTGGCATGGTGTTCGTTGGTGAGTTCATGTATCAGGGGATGGTACAAGGTGTCTGTGAGCTGCCAACTGGCCTCAGCTAGAGGTCAGTCCACCAGACTACCACAGAACCACCTTGTCTGCAGATTTGTGGTCAGTGTGAAGTGTGTGGAATGAGGCCCACTGGGACAGGCTGAGGTTGGAGTGTGTTAGGGGAGTGAAGAAGTCCAGGTGGTTAATGTGATGGCAATTGGAAATGAGAAGGTCAAGAGAGGGTGAAAGATCACAGGGGATGCCCATGAGGAAGGGCCAGTGAGAAATCCGTGCCAAAGAAAAAGGTGACAGAAGAAGATCTTAACATCATAATGGGCTTAGAACCCGGTGAGGTGTGGGAACAGGGGTACAATGTTGATACCTTTGCTGAGGACTGTCCACTCAACATGAGAAAGGGGGAGGTCATTGAAATAGTGAATACCAGCAGAGTTTGGAGGTGGGAAAGGCAAGGGTGTCAAAAGAAAGAGAAGAGTGTTATTGAGAGGGTTTGAGTTGGTGTGGAGGGGGGAAGGGGGAGGGTGGGGGGGGGAGCATGGGGGGGGGGGCATGGAGGGGCACTTGATGATGTGCTGGGAGTGTGGTTAGGAAATTGCAAGGGTGATATCTAAGTTTATGCTTTAATTTTCTATTGTCACATGCACAGAGGAACTGTGAAAAGCTTTGTGTTTCTGCTTACTGTACAGATCAGATATACTATACATAGATACAATCAGTTTATGCTCTAGTACAATGGATAAAGCGAAGGGGAAGATACAGAGTACAGAATATAGTTCTCAGCATTGCAGCATCGGTTCCTTCAACAAAGAATGAATGAATGAATGAATGAATGAATGAATGAATGAATGAATAAGTTTATTGGCCAAGTATGCATATACAAGGAATGTGCCTTGGTGCTCCGTTCACAAATGACATCACAAACATACAGTTAACAATTAAGAATGAAGCATAACACATCAAAACCATAAGGATACAACATTATGGTCTAAACATGTGGGTGAAAATAAAACAGAGCAAAAAGAAAATCAACCAGAGCAAAGTCCAATGTCCTCTATGGGGTAGAGGTGAATCGAACAGTACCCTGGTTTATGGAACTACCAATAACAAGCCCAATAACAGAGAAAAAAGCAGTTCCTGAGCCTGGGGGAGTGTTCTTTCAAGCTTCTGTACCTTCTGCCAGATGGGAGCAGAGAGAAGAGGAAATAACCAGGTAGAACAAATCTATAACTCTGTTGGAGTCAATGGTGGGATGACCGTTCTGTGTGATGGACTTCGCTACACCTACAATTCTCTGCAATTTCTTACATTCATGGGCTGAGGGGTTCCCAAGCCAAGTCGTGATTTAACCTGATATGAAGCTTCTGTAGAAGCTTTTAAGAGTCACTAGAAACATGCCATATTTCTTTAGTCTCCTCAGGAAGAAGAGGAGTTGGTGTGTACCAAAAGTACTTCATTAGGAACCTGATCCACGTCTTTAGATTTAGGTTTAGGATTTAGGTTTATTGTGTCAGTTCTGTCTTTTCTAAAACTATTTAAAAACTAATAGAACTATGATCTCATGTGTTCCCCCAACTATGGTCAGTCCTTCCCCCATCGACATCTCAGTCACTTGTTCTGCCCTTTGAAAAGTTTAACTGTGTGGTGCAGTCCGAGGGAGGTATAAGGTGTAACTGTGTTTTGAAATCCCAGTCAATTGTAAGATGTATCTGTGGTGCAGTTCCAGGAAGTCCAGACACAATATCACTACGTTTGCTATCTCATTCCTGTCTCACTCTCTATCTTCATTCTGTACTGGTTTAAATGTGTGGTGCAATCCCTGAAAGGTGCAACGTGTAACTGTGCAGTACCTGGCCGTCCCAGTGAATTCATGGAATCATTCAACATGGATACAGGCCTTTCCTACCAACATGTCCTTGCTGACCAAGGTGCCCATCTATACAAATCAATTTGCCTTAGTTTGACCATGACCGTCAAGAATTTTTCTGTTTCATGTACCTGTCCAAATGTCTGCTAAATGTGATTATTGTACCAATCTCAATCACTTTCTCGGGCATCTCGGTCCATATACCCACTACCATCTGGTGAAAAATTTGCCCCTCAGGTTACTATTAAATCTTGCCCCTCTCACCTTAAACCTATAGCTTCTAGTGCTCGATTCCCCAGATTTTGGCATCTTTCCTGCAGCACGGTGGCCATAACAGACCATCAACTCGGTATCCCAATTTCTGTATGCATTGCGTTGATGGATGAATCCCAATATGCCAAATGCCTTCTTTACCAACCTGTCAACTGGTAGTGCACGTTCAGGCATCTATGTACTTATACTCCAAGATTCCTCTGTTTTGCAATACACCAAGGTCTTAGCTTTCTCTATAAATGTTCTACCCAAGTTGGATTTCGCAACATGCAATAGCTTGCAAAGTAACGTGAACTAAACTTCACTTCCCATTCCATGACCAACTTAATAAAGACACCACTGTAATTCTTGATAACCTTCTTTACTGTCTACAACACCATCTATTTTAGTGTCATCTGCCATCTTTCTCTTCCAAATCAATGATGTAGATGGCAACCAACAAAGGACCCAGCACCAACCACTGAGGCACACCACTGATCATACATGGCCCTCCAGTCCAATAAACAACCTTCCACCATTACCCTCTGCTTCTTGCCATGAAACCAATTATGTATCCAATTAGTCAGCTCACCGCGGACACCATGCGATCTAACCTTCCAGAGCAGCCTACCTTGTGGAACATTATCAAAGGCCTTGCTGAGTTCCAAAGAGACTATGTCTACGAGCCCAGCCTTATTGATCTTCATGGTTACTTTTTTTTAAAATTCAAACATTCGTGGGACATGATCTCTCCCGCACAAAGCCATACTGACTCAGTCTAATTCCCTGTTTATCCAATTTCAAGTATATCTTATCCCTCAGAATCCCTTCCAGCAAATTAATCTGAAAGTAAGTTATCGCTAGTAAGTAACTCAGATGTTAGGTTTATCGTTCGATAGTTCCCAAGCTTTTATTTACAGCCTTGCTAAACATAGACACAACCTCAGCCATCCTCTAGTCTCCTTGCGACTTCACCTGGTGTTAATGATGATGCATTTCTATCAGCCAGGGCACCGACATTTACTTTTACTACGGCTCCACGCATTTGTGTCCATTTAGGTCTTTGAGGAGCCTATTCTCTCCCTGCCTGCTCTCTTACTTTTAATGTACTTACAATATTTCTTTGGATTCTCCTTAACCTTCTCTGCCAAAGCTATCTCGTGCCCCTTTTTTGTCCCTTTTGTTCAGGAGTCTTTCATTAGGAAGACTCCTGAATCCCCTGTGGTCCAGGGATTCCCTTGATCCCAGCTGACCTGTGTAACCCATGCCTGCTTTTTTTCGTGACTAGGGCCACAATATCTAATTTTATCCAGTGTTTTTTACTCCCACGAGCCTTGCTCACCACTCTAACAAGAACCTCTAGGCCTTGAACTCTTTGTATATTGCTTTTTAATGTCTCCCACTTGCTATGTGTCCCTTTACCAGCAAATAACCTTCTCCAACCAACTTCCCGGCATTTGGTTTAGACATGACATTTGCAATGCTCCTGCACATGTCTTTACAGTGGTGCCACAAGATCTTCAGCTGCCTGATATTGCACCTGCGATTGCATTGTAAGTAACATAGATGTCGGTAAGAATGACTTGAAATACGACTATCAGTAGATTGTCTATTACCAGTGAGGTTCCATGGGGTACAAGACTCCATCCATTGTCTTTAGTAATTCAGATGTAAATGTTGATATTTGCAATTGTTATAAATAATGCCCATGTAGCTGATATCGAGGAGAAAGGCTTTAGACCACATGAAGGGATCAATGGCGAGGAAAAGGACAAATGTAATTTGTCCATAGATGTGTGAGGTGACGTGTATGGGGAGCTGTAAGAAGGCAAGGGAATGGCCAGTAGGTGGGAGGATGTTGAGGAGTAGGGAAATGACCACTGCAAGGTGGTGCCAGAGTGTGGTGACACTTTTCAACATTGCAATGGAATCTCCTGTCTGAACCAGCACAGGGTGTATGGGTCCACAACTCACTGTCAGTGTAGTCTCCTTATCTAGGAAAGGATATACATGTCACAGCAGGGGCTCAGCAAAGGCTCACCACACTGCTTCCTGGGATGGTGGACCTGAATCTGAGATGGGGAAAGGTTGTCCAGGCCTGTCTACATTTGATTTTGGAAGTATGAACAGAAATCATGTTGTAAACCACAGGCCGAGTGGGTGAGATGAGTAATGTGCGGTAGAAATATTTCTTCTTTCAGAAGTTGATGAATGTGTGAAATTCTGTCTCACTCTAAGCAATGAAAGACAAGGTTCAGAATGTATCACAGAAAAAAGGGCTCTTGATACATAAGGGGTTTAAATAATAGCACTGAAGATAAATTATCCACCAGCTCTTGCTTCATGCAGACACGAGTTGATTTACTTGTGGAGGAGTTGTGAATGGAACTGTTCATTGTGCAATCATCAGTGGACATCCCTTCGGGCCTTATGATGGGAGGAAGATTACTGATGATGGTGTTGGAGATAGTTGGGTCCCAGACACTGCCCTCGGGAACTGTGGCAGTGATGTCCTAGGTCTGGGTTGTTCCTCCGTCAATGACCAAACCATCCTTCATTGTGCAAGTGATGACTCCAACTACTGTCGCAGTCAATCATATACGGCCTGACCCAAATGAAAGGATCTCACCCCACTTCTGGAATTCAGCTCTTTGATCCATGTTGAGATTAAGGCATGGAAATGGACAAAGCCAGAACTGGGCGGTCATGGTGGCGCAGCGGTAGTGTTGATGCCTTACAGTGAATGCAGCACCGGAGAACCGGGTTCAATCCCAACTATGGGTTCTGTCTGTACGGGAATTGTTCGTTCTGCCTGTAATCTGCATGCGTTTTCTCCAAGATCTTCGATGTCCTCCCACACTCCAAATACGTACATGTTTGTAGGTTAATTGGCTTGGTAAATGTCAGTCAAACAGGCTGCTCTGGATGGTGTTGAGCTTCTTGGGTGGTGCCCACGTCCACGCACGTGGAAAGCATTCCTGCACACGCCCGCCTTGTGCCACATGGATGGGGGCAATTGGTGGCCTGTCAATGACAGTCCAAGTTACCTCAACTGTCTGGACTTTTCCTGAAGATTGCTTAATTTCCATATGCTTTGTATGCAAAGTGTATGTGGTTTAATGGACTGGAGGAGGAATTGTCATATCAACCTGCTGCAAGTTGGGAACAGGCCTGAGAAAGGAAAAGGGTGTAGCTCATCATGGTGAAAATTGACAATTTCTTTGATTCTTGTCTGGTAATTCCTCTGTAATAATACAAGCAGGTCTCGAGAATTTAGACCAATGATGGAGAAAGACCACCTTAAATTTACTACAAAACTAAGTTTAATGAAGTATTGTGAAATACAGTGAAAAGATTAGTAAAAGATTAAATAAGTCACAAGTCCCCTGCCCGTCTGCTCATTGGGTCTTCACTGATATTAACGGTGGCTGGTAGCAACAAGGCTCATGGCCCTCTGCCCATCGGGGGCTCCGGCTTATGATAGCCGGTCTGGAGAACTTGAGGGTCCCAGCAGCGTCCTGATCCCAGTTCAAGGTGAAGTCCAGTGAACTCACTCACAGCATGAACCTAGAGACTCAATAAGCCTACACTTCTTCACGAATCGGCAAACAGCATCAGCTGTGTTTTTGAAACTAGGTATCTTTCTTCTTGGGAACTGGAGATATTTATTGTATAAGGAGTCATGCTAACATTGGATATTTCTGGGAAGAAAGCTTTGTGTTGTCTTAGCTTTTCTCATCCTTCAGTACCAATGCAAATAAATGAAAATGATTTTTATTCCAATCTCAGATTTGTTAAATGACTTTGATTATAAAAGCTGTTTGTCGTATAGATTTGGGCATCAGAACCACATTAATAGAGTGGATCTGGGCACTGTATTGGGACATTTGTGCCCAACATCTATCTTCCTGATAAGGTGAAGGTGAACACTTGGGCTGTGACGTTTCCATTCCAAGCTGACCCTGTTGCTCTCTACCCTGACCTTCATTACTCCTCCTGTCTATTTCCCTGCAGAGGAAAGTTTCCAGGTGCTCCAAGAGCACTCCCTAATTTAAAACGTGATTCCTGCACTTTCTTCTTCCAGACTCAGTCCATTCTATACAACACCAACACCTCATTGTGTGTCTCATCAGTTGGGTCAAAATTACCACAAACCTATTGTGACTTTTCATTTGAATGGGAAACTGAAGTATGAATCCAGCACTGTATCTTTAACTCAGATAAGCTTTAAGGGACACAGTAGAACTAAGGGACACAGTAGGGATACTTCTCAGTGATGGCGGCAGAGATCAAGAAAGGGGAGAGAGGTATCTGAGATTGTCCTAGTGAATTTGTGGGCAGGGTGGAAGTTAATGGTTAAGTTAATGAAATCAATAAGTTCTGTAAGTGTGCAGTAGGCCTCCAAGATACAGTTGCCAATGTGATGGAGCAAGTGTTGGGGATGATAGAGTCATAGTCATAGAGTGATACAATGTGGAAACAGGCCCTTCGGCCCAACTTGCCCACACCGGTCAACAATGTCCCAGCTACACGCGTCCCACTTGCCTATGCTTGGTCCATATCCCTCCAAACCTATCCTATCCATGTACCTGTCTAACTGTCTCTTAAATGATGTGATAGCCCCAACCTCACCTGCCTCTTCTGGCAGCTTGTTCCACACACCCACTACCCTTTGTGTGAAAAAGTTACCCCTCGGATTCTTATTAAATCTTTATCCCTTCACTTTGAACCTATGGTCCTCGATTCCCCTATTCTGGGCAAGAGACTCTGTGCATCTACCCAATCTATTCCTCTCATGATTTTGTACACCTCTATAAGACCCCCCTTCATCCTCCTGCGCTCCATGGAATAGAGACCCAGCCTACTCAACCTCTTGCAAAAGCTCACACTCTCTAGTCCTGGCAACATCCTTGTAAATCCTTTCTGAAACCTTTGATGCCAGTGTACGTTTGGAACAAAGACTTTCGATTTAACGAACAAAAAGGCAGGCATAGCTGGGGCCCATGCGTGTGGCCATTGCTGCATCTGTAACTTGGAAGCAATGAGAGTAGACATAAGTGAAGTTGTTGAGGATGAGGACAGGTTCTGCCAGGCGGAGGAGAGTGTTAGTAGAGGGAAAATGATTTAGGACTCTGTTCAAGGAAGAACTGGAGGAAATTGAGACATTCCATGTAAGGAATGGAAGTGTAAAGGGACTGGACATCTATGATAACGATGAAACAATGGGGGCCAATAAAATGTATGATCAAGTTGAGTGAGGTGGGAACAGTGGTGTAAAGTGTTACTGTGTAGTGTGGTCCCAGGCTTTAGTTTTGAGGTTCAACTCTGTGGGACGGTCGCAGGCTTTAGTTTTAGATTTATTATTGTCACATATACCGAGGTACAGAGAAACTCTTTGTTTTACATGTTGCCCAATCAAATCAGGTAAACCAGACATCAAGAGAATCAGTACAAACTCAAGGACGATATTTTTGAAAGGGGATGATGAAGTCTTCCTTTAGTCAGAGGATGATGAATCTATGGAACTCTTTGCCAAAGAAGGCTGTGGAGGTAAAGTCAGTGAATATATTAAAGGCAGAAATAGATTATTGATTAGTACGGGTGTCAGAGGTTATGGGGAGAAGGCAGGAGAATGGGGTGAAGAGCGAGAAATAAATCAGCCATGAATGAATGGCAGAGTAGACTTGATGGGTTGAATGGCCTAATTCTACTCCTATCACTTATAATCTTATGATCTTAGTTACCAGGCTCAGAGTAAACACATTACGCTTTGGCACCCTCTGAAACATCAATTAGCAAATGAACAACATGCTCTGGCGCAATACACTTGGTGTACAAGAACTGGGATGGAAACACAAAGTCAATGAACTGGAAACACAAGGTCAATCATATCATATCATATATATACAGCCGGAAACAGGCCTTTTCGGCCCTCCAAGTCCGCGCCGCCCAGCGAACACTATCCTACACCCACTAGGGACAATTTTTCACATTTACCCAGCCAATTAACCTACATACCTGTACGTCTTTGGAGTGTGGGAGGAAACCGAAGATCTCGGAGAAAACCCACGCAGGTCACGGGGAGAACGTACAAACTCCTTACAGTGCAGCACCCGTAGTCAGGATCGAACCTGAGTCTCCGGCGCTGCATTCGCTGTAAAGCAGCAACTCTACCGCTGCGCTACCGTGCCGCCCTAAACACAAAGGAAATTGCTCACTATATTCTACCTGTTGTGCGCTTGTATCAGTGACCACTCCTACCTTCGCCCCTCTCCTGCCCCCACTAAATTTATCTCAACGTATCACTCTGAAGAAGTGTCCCGACCTAAAGCGTCACCTATCCATGTTCCCCAGACTTGCGACCCGACCCGCTGAGTTACTCCAGAAACCTGTGTCTCTTTTTCTAACCCAGCATCTGCAGTTCCTTGTTTCTCCTATTGTATCTTTTGCTGGGGACATCCCTCAGAAAGAGTTACCACAGCTTAAATATTAAAAGACCATTCTATAATGCATGGGGGAGGATAGAACAGAAGGACAAGCTGCCTGGAGTCTCAGTTCCATTTGTTATCTCTTGACTCTACCTTTGGCACTTTATTTGGTTTTATTGGATTCATACAATATATCATTTAATAAGATTGGAAAGCATGCAAACAAAAGATTCTCACTGTATATTAGTACATGTGACAACTATAACCCTAAACTCTAAACCTAAATCTAAACCTACACATATTTCTGGCCTCTGAGATGCTTTACCTGATACAGGCTTCTTTTATTCTAACCAGAACCTCAAAATCAAAGGTTCAATGGCACTTTATTTGTTGCATGCAATGAGGTACAGTTAAATTGATTTTTGTATATAGTTCAGTGCATATCGTTATGCATAAGCACTTAGCTATATCTTGGATAAGAATCTCAGATACCGTACGTTGTAATTTAATTTCTAAAACCTCCACTTGCCGGGCATTCATTTCCCTTGTAAACCAACCTTCTTCAATCAACTATTGCAATCTCGTGTCTACTTATTTCAAAATTTGTTTGGCTGCAATTTGGAACTTCAAGATCAGTTCTGTCTTTTCTATAACTATTTAAAAACTAATAGGACTATGATCACATGTGTTCCACCAACTATGGCCAGTGCTCCCCCACTGACACCTCAGTCACTTGCTCTGCCCTTTGTAAAGTTTAACTGTATGGAGTGGTCCCAGGGAGGTATAAACAAATCAGATAAACCAGACATCAACAGAATCAGTTCAAACTCAAAGACAATAGATAGAGCAGCGGGATGGATACAGAGTGTAGAATATAGTTCTCAACATTGTACCTCATTGTATCACATCTGTTCCATAGACAAATTTCAATGCCCTAACAGGGGTAGAGGTAAATTGGACAGTATCGTTGCTTATGGATAGACTATTCAGAAGCCTGATAACAGAGGGAAAGAAGCCGTTCCTGAGTCTGCTGCTGTGCTCTTTCAAACTTCCATATCTTCTGCCGGTTGGCATCAGGGAGAAGAAGAAGGAATGACTGGGGAGGAACAACACTTTGATTACATTAGCTGCCTTACCAAGGAAATGTGAGGCATTGATGGAGTCAACGGTGGGAAGTCTGGTCCACGGAATAGATTGAGATACCTCTGCAGTTGTCAGTTTCTTGCGGTCTTGAGCAGAGCTCTTTCCAAACTAAGCTCTGATGCTAATTGGGGAATGTACTCCACCATGCTCTTGAGGTAAATAACCAGCTCCTTCGTCTTGCTGACATTGAGAGAGAGGTTATTGTCAGGACACTATATCACCACGTTTGCTACCTCATTCCTGTCTTCACTCTCTTTCTTCTTCCTGTACTGGTTTAAATGTGCGGTGCTAATCCTTGAAGGTCCAACGTGTGACTGTGCAGTACCTGGGAGACCCAGGGAATTCATGGAATCATTCAACAAGGAAACAGGCCTCTCCTACCAACAAATCCTGCTGACCAAGATGCCAATCTTTACAAATCCATTTACCTTAATTTGACCAGATCCCTCAAAAATCATTCTGACCATGTACCTGTCCAAATGTCTGCTAATATTATTATTATTGTACCAGTCTCAACCACTTCCTCTGCCAGCTCATTTGATATTCCCACCACACTCTGTGTGAAAAAATTGCCCCTCATGTTCTCATTAAATCTTGCCCCTCTCACCTTAAACTTATAGCCCCTAGTTCTTGGTTCCTCAGCTAATGGTATCTTTCCTACAGCGGGGTGACCAAAACACAACACTCCAAGTGTGGTCATACGATTAACTTTTACATTTGCAATACAGTATCCCAATTTGTCTACTCAATGCATTGACTGATGAAGCCCAATGTGCCAAACGCCATCTTCACTAACCTGTCAGCCAGTAGCAAACTTACAGGGATCTATGTACTTGTACTCCAAGATTCCTCTGTTCTGCAAAACACCCAGGCCTTAGCTTTCTCTATAATTGTTCTACCCTTGTAGGATTTCGCAAAATGCAATTCCTCGCAAAGTTATTTGAACTATACTTCACTTCCCATTCCATGACCAACTTAATCAAGAACCTACTGTATTTCTTGATAACCTTCTTCACTGCCTACAACACCATCTATTTTAGTCATCTGCTAACTTACTAACTGTGCCTTGTTCATTCGCTTCCAAAATCAATGATGTAGATAACAATTAACAAAGGGCCCAGCACCGACCACTGAGGCACACCACTGATCATACATAGCCCTCCAGTCCAATAAACAACCTTCCAAAATCACCCTCCGCTTCTTACCATCAAGCCAATTATGTATCCAATTGGTCAGCTCACCACGGGCACGGTGCGATCTAACCTTCCAGAGCAGCCTACCTTGTGGAACATTATCAAAGTCCTTGCTGAGTTCCAAAGAGACTATGTCTACCACCCCGGCCTCGTTGATCTTCGTAGTTACTTTCTCAAAAAATTCAAATGTTCGTTGGACATGATCTCTCACACACAAAGCCGTACTGACGAAGTCTAATTCTTTGTTTATCTAAATTCAAGTACATCTATCCCTCGGAATCCTTCCCAGTTATTAATCTCTCAGTAAGTAAACGCCAGTAAGTAACTCAGGTGTTAGGTTTATTGTTCGATAGTTCCCAAGCTTTTATTTACAGCCTTGTTAAACAGACACAACATCAGCCATCCTCTAGTCTTCTTGGGACCTCACCTGGTGCTAATGATGATGCATTTCTATCACAGGGCACCTACATTTACTTTTTGAGCTTCCCTAAGAGTTCTTGGATATATCAGATCTGGCGCTGGAGATTTATCCATCATTGTACAATTTAAACTGCCCAGCACTATCTCCACTGCAATGCAGACAGTCCCCAGTGCATCTCCAGTCACGTTCCTGAGTTCTCCCATCTTCATGTCTCTCTCTACAATAAAAACAGAGAACACTTCACTCTAACAAGAACTTTCAGGCCTTGAACACTTTGCATATTGCTTTTTAATGCCTCCCATTTACTAGGTGTCCCTTTGCCAGCAAATAACCTTCTCCAACCTACTTCCTGGCACTTGGTTTAGACATGACATTTGCAATGCTCTTGCACATGTCTTTAGAATGGTGCCACGAGACCTTCAGCTGCCTGATATTGTACCTGCGATAGCATTATATGTAACATACATGCAGGTAAGAATGACTTGAAATTTAACGATAAATAGATTGTCTATTACCTGTGAGGTTCCATGGGGTACAAGACTCCATCCATTGTCTTTTGTAATTCAGATAAAAATGTTAATATTTGCAAATGTTATAAATAATGCCCATGTGGCTGATATCGAGGGGAAAGGCTTTAGGCCACAGGAAGGGATCAATGGTGAGGAAAAGGACAAATGTAATTTGTCTAGGCACGTGTGAGGTGACGTGTATGAGGAGCTGTAAGAAGGCAAAGGAATGTCCAGTGTGTGGGAGGATGTTGAGGAGTAGGGAAATGACCATTACAATGTGGTGCCGGACAGTGGTGACTCTTCTCAATATTGCAATGGAACCTCTTGGCTGAACCAGCACAGGGTGTGTGGGGTCCACAATTCACTGTCAGTGTAGTCTTATTATCTCAGAAAGGATATATACATGCCACAGCAGGGGCTCAGCAAAGGTTCACCACACTGATTCCTGGGATAGTGGTCCTGTATCTGAGATGGGGAAAAGTTAAACAGAAGTCATGTTGTAAACTACAGTCTGAGTGGGGGAGATGAGTAATATGCGGTAGATATATTTCTTCCTTCAGAGGTTGGTGAATGTGTGAAATTCTGTCTCACTCGTCAAGGTTCAGAATGTATCACAGAAAAAAGGGCTCTCGATACATAAGGGGCTAAAATAACAGCATTACAGATAAATCATCGACTAGCTCTTGCTTCATGCAGACAGGAGCTGCTTTACTTGTTGAGGATTTGTGAATGGGACTGTTCATTGTGCAATCATCAGTGGACATCCCATTCAGGCCTTATGATGGGAGGGAGGTGCCTGGTGAAGGTGTTGGAGATAGTTTGGTCCCAGATGCTGCCCTGGGGAACCCTGTCAGTGATTTCCTGGGTTGGGGCTGGTCATCCGTCAATGACCAAACCATACTGGGGATGGAAGTGTAAAGGGACTGGACATATATGGTAATGATGAGACAATGGGGGGCAATAAAATGTATGATAGAGTTGTGTGAGGTGGGCACAGTGGTGTAATGTGTTACTGTGTAGTGTGGTCCCAGATTGGTGTAAAATGTTACTATGCTGTGTGGTCCCAGGAAATTGTGTGGTTCAACTCTGTGGGTCGGGCCCAGGCTTTGGGTTTTAGGTTTATTATTGTCACATATACCGAGGCATATGTGTCCAAACAAATCAGGTAAACCAGACATCAATAGAATCCGTTCAAACTCAAGGACGTTATTTTAGAAAGGAGATGAAGGAGAATTTTATTTTGGCAGAGAGTGATTAATCTGTGGAATTCTTTGCCAAAGAAGACCGTGGAGGTAAAGTCAGTGGATATATTTAAGGCAGAGATAGATTCTTGTTTGTACTGGTGTCAGAGGTTCTGGGGAGAAGGCAGGAGAATGGGGTTAAGAGGAAGAAATAGATCAGCCACGATTGAATGGCAGAGTAGACTTGAAGGGTTGAATGGTCTAATTCTAGTCCCATCACTTAAGATCTTATGATCTTATGATCTTAGTTACCATGCTAAGAATAAACATATTATCGCTTTGGCACCCTCTGAAACATCAATTAGCAAATGAACAACAGGCTCTGGCGCAATACACTTGGTATACAAGCACTGGGATGGAAACACAAGGTCAATGAACTGGAAACACAAAGGAAATTGCTCACTATATTCTACCTGCTATGTGCTTGTATCAGTTACCACTCACACTTTCATCCCTCTCCTGTCTGCACTAAATTAATCTCAATTTATCTCACTGAAGAAGTGTCCCGACCAGAAGCATCACCTCTCCAGGTTCTTCAGACTTGCTCTGCGACCCACTGAGTTCTACCAGCATCTTGTTTCTCTTTATAAACCAGCATCTGCAGTTCCTTGTTTCTTCTAATGTGCCTTTTGTTTGGATCCTCTGTCAGAAAAAGTTACCACAGTTTAAACATTTAAAGAACATTTTATAAATGCATGAGGGAGGATAGAACAGAAAGAAAAGCTGCCTGGAGTCTCAGGTCCATTTGTTATCTCTTCACAATACATTTGGCACTTTATTTGGCTTTATTGTATTCACATATGGTATCATTTGTTAAGATTGGAAAGCATGCAAACAAAAGATTCTTAATGTACGTTTGACATCAATAAACATAAACCCCAAACCTAAATCTAAACCTACACATATTTCTGGCCTCTGAGCTGCTTTCCCTGATCCAGACTTCTTTTATTCTAACCAGAGCCTCTACATCAATGGTTCGATGGCACTTTATTTATTACATGTAAAGATGGACAGTGAAATTTATTTTTGTATACAGTATAATACATATCGCTATACATAGGCTCTTAGATACATCTTGTATAAGAATCGCAGACACTGTACAATTGTACTTTAATTTCTAAAACCTCCACTTGCCGGGCACTCCTTTCCCTTGCAAACAACCTTCTTCAAACATCGGTTGCAAACTTGTGTCTACTTATGTCAAAATTCGTCTGACCCCAATTTGGAATTTTAAGATTAGTTCTGTCTTTTCTATAATAATAGACAATAGACAATAGGTGCAGGAGGAGGCCATTCGGCCCTTTGAGCCAGCACCACCATTCAATGTGATCATGGCTGATCATTCTCAATCAGTACCCCGTTCCTGCCTTCTCCCCATACCCCCTGACTCCGCTATCCTTCAGAGCTCTATCTAGCTCTCTCTTGAATGCATTCAGAGAATTGGCCTCCACTGCCTTCTGAGGCAGAGAATTCCACAGATTTACAACTCTCTGACTGAAAACGTTTTTCCTCATCTCCATTCTAAATGGTCTACCACTTACTGTTAAACTGTGACCCCTGGTTCTGGACTCCCCCAACATTGAGAACATGTTTCCTGCCTCTAACGTGTCCAACCCCTTAATAATCTTATTTGTTTCGATAAGGTCCCCTCTCATCCTTCTAAATTCCAGTGTATACAAGACTAGTCGCTCCAGTCTTTCAACATATGACAGTCCCGCCATTCCAGGAATTAACCTAGTAAACCTACGCTGCACGCCCTCAATAGCAAGAATATCCTTCCTCAAATTTGGAGACCAAAACAGCACACAGTACTACAGGTGCAGTCTCACTAGGGCCCTGTACAACTGCAGAAGGACCTCTTTGCTCCTATACTCAACCCCTCTGGTATGAAGGCCAACATTCCATTGGCTTTCTTCACTGCCTGCTGTACCTGCATGCGTCCTTTCAGTGACTGATGCACTAGGACACCCAGATCTCGTTGTACGTCCCCTTTTCCTAACTTGACACCATTCAGATAATAATCTGCCTTCCTATTCTTACCACCAAAGTGGATAACCTCACACTTATCCACATTAAACTGCATCTGCCATGCATCTGCCCACTCACACAACCTGTCCAAGTCACCCTGCAACCTCATAGTATCTTCCTCACTGTTCACACTACCACGCACCTTAGTATCATCTGCAAATTTGCTAATGGTACTATTAATCCCTTCATCCAAGTCATTAATATATATTATAAATAGCTGCGGTCGCATCACCGAGCCTTGCGGTACCCCACTAGTCACTGCCTGCCATTCTGAAAGGGACCCATTTATCCCCACTCTTTGCTTTCTGTCTGTCAACCAATTTTCTATCCATGTCAGTATCCTACCTCCAATACCATGTGCTCTAATTTTGCCCACTAATCTCCTATGTGGGACCTTGTCGAAGGCTTTCTGAAAGTCGAGGTATACCACATCCACCGGCTCTCCCCTGTCAATTTTCATAGTTACATCCTCAAAGAATTCCAGAAGATTTGTCAAGCATGATTTCCCCTTCGTAAATCTATGCTGACTCGGAACGATCCTGTTACTACTATCCAAATGCTCTGCAATTTCGTCTTTTATAATTGACTCCAGCATCTTCCCCACCACTGATGTCAGACTAAGTGGTCTATAATTTCCTGTTTTCTCTCTCCCTCCTTTCTTAAAAAGTGGGACAACATTAGCTACCCTCCAATCCACAGGAACTGATCCTGAATCTATAGAACATTGGAAAATGTTCACCAATGCGTCCACAATTTCTAGCGCCACCTCCTTAACCCTGGGATGCAGACTATCAGGCCCTGGGGATTTATCGGCCTTCAGTCCCATCAGTCTACCTAACACAATTTCCTGCCTAATGTGGATTTCCTTCAGTTCCTCCGTCACCCTAGGATCTCTTGCCACTAGAACATCTGAGAGATTGCTTGTATCTTCCTTAGTGAAGACAGATCCAAAGTACCGGTTCAACTCGTCTGCCATTTCCTTGTTCCCTATAATAAATTCCCCTGCTTCTGTCTTCAAGGGACCCACATTTGCCTTGACTATTTTTTTCCTCTTTACATACCTAAAAAAGCTTTTACTATCCTCCTTTATATTATTGGCTAGTTTATCCTCATACCTCATCTTTTCTCCCCCTATTGCCTTCTTAGTTATCTTCTGTTGCTCTTTAAAAGAGTCCCAATCCTCTGGCTTCCCACTCTTCTTTGCTATGTTACACTTCTTCTCTTTTATTTTTATGCTGTCCTTGACTTCCCTTGTCAGCCACGGGTGCCTCTTACAACCCTTAGAATCTTTTCTCCTCTTTGGGATAAATTGATCCTGCAACTTCTGCATTATTCCCAGGAATACCTGCCATTGCTTTTCCACCGTCTTCCCTGCTCGGGCCTCCTTCCAGTCAATTTTGGCCAGCTCCTGCCTCATGCCTCTGTAATCCCCTTTGCTGTACTGTAATACTGACACTTCTGATTTTCCCTTCTCCCTCTCAATTTGTGGAGAAAACTTATCATATTGTGATCACTGGCTCCTAATGGCTCTTTTATCTCGAGTCCCCTTATCAGGTCAGGTTCATTACAAAACACTAAATCCAGAATTGCCTTCTCCTTGGTAGGCTCCTGAACAAGCTGTTCTAAGAATCCATCTCAGAGGCACTCCACAAACTCTCTTTCCTGGGGTCCATTACCAACCTGATTTTCCCAGTCTACCTGCATGTTGAAATCTCCCATAACTACCGTAGCATTACCTTTGCGACATGCCAATTTTAGCTCTTGATTCAACTTGTACCCTATGTCGAGGCTACTCTTTGAGGGCCTGTAGATAACTCCCATTAGGGTCTTCTTACCCTTACAATTCCTCATTTCTATCCATACTGATTCTACATTTCCTGATTCTATGTCACCCCTTGCAAGGGAGTGAATATCATTCCTTACCAGCAGAGCAACCCCACCCCCTCTGCCCACCTGTCTGTCTTTTCTATACGTTGTGTACCCCTGAATATTCAGTTCCCAGCCCTGGTCCTCTTGTAGCCATGTCTCTGTGATTCCCACAACATCATACTTGCCAATGTCTAACTGAGCCTCAAGCTCATCCACTTTATTTTTTATACTTCGTGCATTTAAATACAACACTTTAACTTCGGTATTCACCTCCCCTCGCACACCGGTCACAATTGGCTCTCTTAGTCTCTTATCCCATCTAGAACTCCCCTTCCCAATTATTCGAGAGTCCTTTGCAATTTCTATTATAAAACAAATAGAACTATGGTCACATGTGTTACACCAACTATGGTCAGTGCTCTCCCACTGACACCTCAATCACTTGCTCTGCCCTTTGAAAAGTTTAACTTTGTGGTGCGGTCCCAGGAAGGTATAAGATGTAACTACGTGGTGAAATCCCAGTGAAGTGTAAGATGTACCTGTGGTGCACTTCCCAGGAGTTGTAATGTTGAACAACATGGTGCGGTCCCAGATTAGTGTAAGGTGTAACTGTGTGGTGGGTTCCCAGGAAGTTATGAGGCTTAACTCTCTGGGTTTATTATTGTTACATATAATACCACATTGTAGCACATCTCGTCTATAGATAAATTTCAACGTCCTCACTGGGGTAGAGGTGAATTGGACAGCATCGTTGCATAATGACATTCGGCAAAATGGCGGCGCTGCCATAGCAGCTGCGGCTTACCTGCGGTCCATTTGTCTTTGTGTTTTTGTTGTTTTTTTGTCTTAATTGTAGTTGTGATGTCGTGTTTTTGTGTTTGTGTACTATGTGTGTATGTGGGGGGGAGGGGGGGAGGGGGGGAACTGTAAAATTGTAAATATGTGTCCCTTCCGAACGGAGACCCGACCTTTGTTTTCTGGGTGTTGTCTCCATTCCTGCTGCGGCCTACCATCGGCCCAACTCCTGGAGCTGGTGGCCTCCAGGGCTCTGGTTCGCAGAGCCCGCGGATCGGACTTACCATCAGCGGAGCCGGCCGTCCTCGGAGGCTGCGGGAGCGGCTGCGACTCGCCTTAGGCTCGGGCAGCTGCGGACCGTCCGGCGCGGCCTGCAACCACAACAACCTGACTGCGGGAGAAGACGGCAGGAGAAGCGAAAGACATTGTGGCCTTCCATCACAGTGAGGAGAGGACTGGAGGAGACTCACTGTGATGGATGTTTCTTTGATGGATGTTTCTTTTTTTGTGTGTTTTTGGGGTTGTGTAATTTTAATGCCTATTTAATGCTTTTATTGTTGGACTGTGGGTGACTGAATTTCGTCCAATATTGGATGACAAATAAAGCTATCTTTAATCTTGAATCTTGAATATGGAAGGACTGTTCAGAAGCCTGATAACAGAGGGAAAGAAGCTGCTCCTGAGTCTGCTGCTGTGCTCTTTCAAACTTCCATATCTTCTGCTGGTCGGCATCAGGGAGACGAAGAAGGAATGACGGGTGGAACAACGCTTTGATTACGTTGGCTGCCTTTCCAAGGAAGCATGAGGTATAGATGGAGTCAATGGTGGGAAGTCTTGTCTGTGGAATAAAATGAGATACATCTGCAGTTGTAAGTAATTTCTTGCGGTCTTGAGCAGAGCTCTTTGCAAACCAAGCTCTGATGCTAATTGGGGAATATACTCCCCAATTGGGGAATATACTCCCCATGCTTCTTGAAGTAAATAGAAACATAGAAACATAGAAAATAGGTGCAGGAGTAGGCCATTCGGCCCTTCGAGCCTGCACCGCCATTCAATATGATCATGGCTGATCATCCAGCTCAGTAGCCTGTACCTGCCTTCTCTCCATACCCCCTGATCCCTTTAGCAAAAAGGGCCACATCTAACTACCTCTTAAATATAGCCAATGAACTGGCCTCAACTGCCTTCTGTGGCAGAGAATTCCACAGACTCACCACTCTCTGTGTGAAGAAATGTTTTCTCATCTCGGTCCTAAAAGACTTCCCCCTTATCCTTAAGCTGTGACCCCTGGTTCTGGACTCCCCCACCATCGGGAACAATCTTCCCGCATCTAGCCTCTCCAACCCCTTAAGAATTTTATATGTTTCTATAAGATCCCCCCTCAGTCTTCTAAAAATTCCAGGGAGTACAAGCCCAGTCTATCCAGTCTTTCCTCATATGTAAGTCCCGCCATCCCAGGGATCAATCTGGTGAACCTTCTCTGTACTCCCTCTAAGGCAAGAACGTCTTTCCTCAGGTTAGGAGACCAAAACTGCACACAATACTCCAGGTGCGGTCTCACCAAGGCCCTGTACAACTGCAGCAGAACCTCCCTGCTCCTAAACTCAAATCCTCTTGCTATGAATGCCAACATACCATTCGCTTTCTTCACTGCCTGCTCGCCTGCATGCTTGCTTTCAATGACTGGTGCACCATGACACCCAGGTGTCATGATAACTAGCTCCTTCATCTTGCTGAGAGAGGTTATTGTCCAGACACTATATCATTACGTTTGCCAACTCATTCCTGTCCTCAACTGACCGAGGAAGGTGATGTGTATGGTCATTATCATACTAAAAGTGAGAAAAAGAAAGTTACTCCTTTCACTGTGGACATGTGTGTGGGGGGAAAGACTATCCCCATGCAAATCGACACCAGAGCTGGAGTTACGCTTATCAGTGAAGAGAGGTGGAAGGACCAGTGGCGAAAAGGTGAAAGGTTACGCCTTCGTGTTAGCACCGTGGTTCTCCGTACTTACACTGGAGAGATAGTGGAATTGTTGGGAGAATGTTCGGTGCCCGTCTCTCACAACCAGCAAACAGCAATGCTCAAGCTGCTGGTAGCGAAGGGGGCGGGACCAAGCCTACTTGGCCGTGAGTGGTTGAAAGTTCAACTGGCAGGAGGTGAACCAGGTCAACGTGAACGACCGCCTGCAGAGCCTCCTCTCCAAATACGGTGACCTCTTCAAAGCGAAACTCGGGACGCTCAAGGGCGTAAAAGTCGACATCGACATCGACCCGGCCCTACCGCTGAAATTCATCAAGGCTCGACCAGTGCTGCTAGCCCATCGCGATAGTGTTGATCATGAATTAGATCGCCTACAGGAGGAGAAAATCATGGAACCCATTCAACACTCGAAATGTGCAGCACCGATTGTCTCCATTGACAAGGCAGACGGTAGCGTGAGAATCTGTGGAGACTACAGGTTAACGGTGAATACAGCTGCTCGTTCTGTTACGTATCCGATACCTCGGATTGATGAGTTGTTTACAAAGCTGGTGAAGGGGAAGCAGTTCACCAATCTTGACTTGTCGCACGCTTATCAGCGTCCCCAGAACCCATGAAATGGTGACGATAAATACCCATCGCGGTTTGTTCCAATACACCAGAATGCCGTTTGGCATTTCAACAGCCAGAAATGGGTACCAGGACGCATCGCAAAGAAGCTAGGTCCTGTCTCGTACCAGGTCGAGGCTCAGGTCAACGGTATAGAAATCTGGAAACGTCACACAGACCAGATTCTGAAACGCGAAATCGACTCTCCCACAACCAATGAAACGGGAGATTCGATAGATTTCGATAGATTTCGACATGGGTACGCCCACAGTGCGCGATGAAGACGTCAACGAAAGAAGCGTTGCACATGAAAACTTCGACGAAAGCAACCACGATGACACCGTCGAGGACGCGACATCAGAGCGCAACGAAGAAAGCAATTCGGGGCGTAAGCAGTACCCAAAAACGAAATAGAAAGCGACCGGATTACTACAGATTCTGAAAACGGACGATTTTGACAACGGACTTGACTAGATGGACTCGGTTAAAAGGACAATATAAAGGCAACGAAAATTTGGTTATCATTAATGGAAAGGATAGTAGCATGAATACTCTTATTCGGCATTTTGGTTTGGTTAGGTTATTTGGTTGATAGAATTACATTGAAGATGATACTCACATTCTAAATAAGATTTGGATATGTAACCTTTGATTTGGATTTAATTGGATACAAAATGATGCATATTTTTGGACTTACTTAAATTGGGTTTTGTTATAGAAAAATATTTTGGAAACATAATGGATATAAAGATCATTGTGATATTGGATTGTTGTATACGTATTAGTATGCTTTAGATGGAAGAAAAGTATCACAATTCTAAGGGGGGAGATATGTGATGTATACATGCAACAATATGGTAAAGCTGCTCTGTGATGTATACATGCAACAATATAGTAAAGTTGCCTCCGCATTGCAAAAATACACAGAGTTAAAATGGCGATCTTCTGTCCAGACATGTGTTGTTTTGGTCTCCCACTCAATGCGTGCTTTTGAGAGTGATACTGAGTAGAACGTAACATCTCCAGTGATGTTACTGAGTTCTCCCATCTTCATATCTCTACAATAAAAACAGAGAATAATTGAGGAACTTTCACATTTCCTTCGGCTCCACGCACGTGTCCATTTAGGTTTTAGAAGCGCCTTATTCTCTCCCTGGTTGCCCTCTTAATTTTAATGTCTTTACAATATTTCTTTGGATTCTCCTTAACCTTCTCTGCCAAAGCTATCTCATGACCCTGTACTGTCCCCATGATTTCATTAGGAAGACTCCGGAATCCCCTGTGGTCCAGGGATTCCCTTGATCCTAGCTGACCTGTGTAACCCATGCCTCCTTTTTGTCCAGACCAGATCCTCAATATCTCTGTTTATCCAGTGTTCTTTACTCCCACCAGCCTTGCTTTTCACTCCAACAAGAACTTAAAGGCCTTGAACTCTTTGCATATTGCTTTTCAATGCCTCCCACTTGCTGGATGTCCCTTTGCCAGCAAATATGTAACCTTCTCCAACCAATTTCCCGGCACTTGGTTTAGACATGACATTTGCAATGCTCCTCCACATATCTTTAGAATGGTGCCACGAGACCTTCAGCTGCCAGATATTGCACCCGTGATAGCATTATATGTAACATAGATGTAGATAAGAATGACTTGAAATACGATGGTATATAGATTGTCTGTTTCCAGTGAGGTTCCATGGGGTACAGGACTTCATCGTTGTCTTTGGCGATTCAGATGTAAATGTTGATATTTGCAAATGTTATAAATCATGCCCATGTGGCTGATATTGAGGAGAAAAGCTTTAGACCACAGGAAGGGATCAATGGTGAGGAAAAGGACGAATGTAATTTGTCCAGAGATGTGCGAGGTGACGTGTATGAGGAGCTGTAAGAAGGCAAGGGAATGGCCAGTAAGTGCGAGGATGTTGAGTAGTAGGGAAATGACCACTGCAAGGTGGTGCCGGAGTGTGGTGACTCTCTGCATGCTCTTCCCAGACAGAGATCTACTACTATCTAATACAATCACTCTTCTCCTCCACAAATTTTTCCTAGCTGTAGGTAAGACCATTTCCAAATATTCTCTCTGTCCATGTGACAAATAGATTTATAATTTACAAGGATGTTGTCAGAACCTGAAGACTTGAGAAATAGGTAAATGTTGGGCAGGACAGAACTTTATTCCATGGAGTGCAGGAGGCTGAAGGATGCTCTGAGAGAGGTGTAGTGAAACATGAGGGAAATAAGTAGAGTGAACACAATGTCTTTTACTCAGAATATTCTAATCAAAAACCCGAGGACATGTTGAAAGTGAGAGAGGAAAAATTTAGTAGAAACCTGTGGGATACCTTTTCAACACAGATGGTGGTGGGTATGGAGCGAGCTGCCAGAGGAGGTGGTTAAGGCAGGTACAATAACAAGATTGAAAAAATATTTTGACAGGTATGTTGATAGGGAAGATTTAAAAGATAATGGGCCAACATTGGCTGGGGGAACTAGTTGTGTCAGGCCGACATCTGTATGATTCAGCACAGGGTGTGTGAGGTCCACAACTCACTGTCAGTGTGGTCTCCTTATCTCTGAAAGGATACACATGCCACAGCAGGGACTCAGCAAATGTTCACCAGACTGATTCCTGGGATGGTGGACCTGAATCTGAGAAGGGGCAAGGTTTTCCAGGCCTGTCTACTTTTGACGTTGGAAGTATGAACAGAAATGTTATTGAAACCCAGAGTCTCAGTGGGTGGTATGAGATATTAGTAATTTACTGCAGAAATATTTATCTATTCAGAGGTTGGTGAATGAGTGAATTTATCTCTCACACCAAGCAATGAAGGACAAGGTTCAGAATGCATGACAGAAGAAAGTGAAAAGGGCTCTAGCTACGTAAGGGGTTAAAATAATAGCATTAAAGATAAATCATCCACCAGCTCTTGCATCATGCAGACAGGAGCTGCTTTACTCGTCGAGGAGTTGTGAATGGAACTGTTCATTGTACAATCATCAGTGGACTTCCCACTTTCGGCCTTATGATGGGAGGAAGGTGACTGATGATGGTGTTGGAGACAGTTGGGTCCCATACGCTGCCCTGGGGAACTCTGGCAGTGATGTCCTGGGTCTTGGGTTGTTCATCTGTCAATGACCATGCCATCCTTCATTGTGCAAGTGATGACTCCAACCACTGAAGTGTTTCCTTTTGGTGCTCATTGGCTTCAGTTTTACCTCGACACCCTGTTGCCACAGTCAGTCAAATACGGCCTGACACAAATGACAGGCTCTCACCCTACTTCTGGAATTCAGCTCTGTGATCAATGTTGGGACCAAGGATTGGAAGATGTCTGAAGCCATGTGATTCCCAGAAAACCAAATGGACATTGATGAGGAGGTTATTGGTGAGCAAGTACTGTTTGATAGCATTGTGGAATGATAGATAGTGGAGAGGGTTTTTGGCAATGAGGTGTGGAGCGGGGGCAGGAGGGGAGGGGGGGGGGGTCATGTGTTGGTTGGGCACTTAGTAATGTGCTGGGTGGATAGTTAGGAAGTGGCATGGATGATATCTAGGTGTAGGTTTAAGTTTTCTATTATCGTATGTCCAGAGGACTGTGAAAAGCTTTGCTCTATACTGATCAGATATACTATACATAGATACAATCAGATCAAGCTCAAGTACAATGGATAAAGCAAAGGGGAAGGTACAGAGTACAGAATATAGTTCTCAGCATTGCAGCGCATTGTCGCTCATCAGTTCCTTAGACAAAGTCCAATGTCCTCAATGGGGTAGAGTTGAATCAAACAGTACCCTAGTTCATGGAAGGACCGTTAACAAGCCTGATAACAGAGAGGAAAAAGCAGATCCTGAGAATGGAGGTGTGTGCTTTCGAGCTTTTGAACCTTCTGCCAAAGGAAATAACCGGGTGGAACAAATCTATGACTATGTTGGAGTCAATGCTGGGATGACTGGTGTGTGTAAGGGCTACATCTACTATACATATGGGCACATTGTGGAGCAGGGTTAGACCTGCTGCCTTACAGCGCCAGAGACCTGGGTTAGTTCCTGACTACGTACTTGTTTGTCCAGAGTTTGCATGTTCTCCCTGTGAACTGCGTGGGTTTTCTGCACGATCATTGGTTTCTCCCACATTCCAAAGACGTACAGGTTTGTAGGATAATTGGCATGGTTTAAATGTGAATTGTCCCTAGTGTGTGTAGGATAGTGTTAGTATGCGGGGATCTCTCGATCATATGCGGTGGTCCGAAGGGCTGTTTCTGTGCCGTATCTCTAAACTAAACTCATCTAAACTACAATTCTCTGCAATTTTTGGGGTACATCTACAATATCCTGCAATTTCATGCCGTCTTGGGCAGAATTATTCCCAAACCAAGCTGTGATGTAACCCAACAGAATGTTTTCTGTGGTGCATCTGTAGAAGTTTGTAAGCATCACTGGAGACATACCATATTTTTTCAGTGTCCTCAGGAAGAAGCAGAGTTGGTGTGGGCTAGGTGTGGGATATAAAGAGAGGAGGGTGAAGGGCTGTGGTGAGGGGTGATCTCTGGATTACTACCTGTACCTTGTGCTGGTGAGGGCAGGAACAGAGAGATCGGGAATATGAATGTATTTATTCACAAAATGCTTGAGTAACTCAGCAGGTCAGGCAGCATCTCAGGAGAGAAGGAATGGGCGACGTTTCGGGTCGAGACCCTTCTTCAGACTGAGTATGGCTGAGGGGCTGGTGCAGGGAGCAGGGATTTAGATTTCTAGACCACTAGAAATCTCCTCTGGGGTAGGGGTGACCTGTACAAAAGTGATGGGTTACCATTAACAGCAAGGGGACCAACATTCTGGAAGGCAGATTTGCTAGTGCTACACGTGTGGGTTTAAACTAAGTAGTGGGGGGCAGGGGTTGACAAATTCGGAATATGAAGTTGGAGTTAAAGGGGAATACGGGAGAAATTGCAAAGGACTCTCGAATAAATGGGAAGGGAAGTTGTAGATGGGATAAAAGAATAAGGTCAGGGCCAATTGTGACCGGTGTGAGAGGGGAGGTGAATACCGAAGTTAAAGTGTTGTATTTAAATGCGCGAAGTATAAATACAAAGTGGATGAGCTTGAGGCTCAGTTAGACATTGGCAAGTATGATGTTGTGGGAATTACAGAGACATGGCTACAAGAGGACCAGGGCTATCAATTTATCCCAAAGAGGAGGAAAGATTCTAAGGGGAGTAAGAGGCACTTGTGGCTAACAAGGGAAGTCAAGGACAGCATAAAAATAAAAGAGAAGTATAACAGAGCAAAGAAGAGTGGGAAGCCAGAGGATTGGGACTCTTTTAAAGAGCAATAGAAGATAACTAAAAAGGCAATACGGGGAGAAAAGATGAGGTACGAGGGTAAGCTAGCCGATAATATAAAGGAGGATAGTAAAAGCTTTTTTAGATATGTGAAGAGGAAACAAATAGTCAAGGCAAATGTGGGTCCCTTGAAGACAGAAGCAGGGGAATTTATTATGGATTTAAAAGGAGTGAAATGGAAATTGTTGTTTTATGAAAAGGATATAATAGAGAAATGGAGGATATTTAAAGGTGAAATTTTGAGAGTACAGAGTCTTTATGTACAGAGTCTTTATGTCCCTGTTCGGTGGAAAGGAAAGAATAATAATTTGAAAGAGCCGTGGTTTTCCAGGGAAATTGGACACGGTTCGGAAAAAGAGGGAGATATACAATAAATATAAGCGGCAGGGAGTAAATGAGGTTCTTGAGGAATATAAAGAATGTAAAAGGAATCTTAAAAAGGAAATTAGAAAAGCGAAAAAAAGATATGAGGCTGCTTTGGCAAGTAATGTAAAAGTAAACCCCAAGGGGTTCTACAGATATGTCAATAGCAAAAGGATAGTGAGGGATAAAATTGGTCCATTAGAGAGTCAGAGTGGACAGCTATGTGCTGAGCCGGAAGAAATGGGGGAGATATTAAACAATTTATTTTCTTCGGTATTTACCGAGGAGAAGGATATTGAGGAGGAAAGATTCTAAGGGGAGTAAGAGGCACTTGTGGCTAACAAGGGAAGTCAAGGACAGCATAAAAATAAAAGAGAAGTATAACAGAGCAAAGAAGAGTGGGAAGCCAGAGGATTGGGACTCTTTTAAAGAGCAATAGAAGATAACTAAAAAGGCAATACGGGGAGAAAAATGAGGTACGAGGGTAAGCTAGCCGATAATATAAAGGAGGATAGTAAAAGCTTTTTTAGATATGTGAAGAGGAAACAAATAGTCAAGGCAAATGTGGGTCCCTTGAAGACAGAAGCAGGGGAATTTATTATGGGGAACAAGGAAATGGCAGACGAGTTGAACCGGTACTTTGGATCTGTCTTCACTAAGGAAGATACAAACAATCTCCCAAATGTTCTAATGGCCAGAGATCCTAGGGTGACGGAGGAACTGAAGGAAATTCACATTAGGCAGGAAATGGTGTTGGGTAGACTGATGGGACTGAAGGCTGATAAATCGCCAGGGCCTGATGGTCTGCATCCCAGGGTACTTAAGGGGGTGGCGCTAGAAATTGTGGACGCATTGGTGATCATTTTCCAATGTTCTATAGATTCAGGATCAGTTCCTGTGGATTGGAGGGTAGCTAATGTTATCCCACTTTTTACGAAAGGAGGGAGAGAAAAAACGGGAAATTATAGACCAGTTCATCTGACATCAGTGGTTGGGAAGATGCGGGAGTCAATTATAAAAGACAAAATTGCGGAGCATTTGGATAGCAGTAACAGAATCGTTCCGAGTCAGCATGGATTTACGAAGAGGAAATCATGTTTGACTAATCTTCTGGAATTTTTTGAGGATGTAACTAGGAAAATTGACAGGGGAGAGCTGGTGGATGTGGTGTACCTCGACTTTCAGAAAGCTTTCGACAAAGTCCCACATAGGAGATTAGTGGGCAAAATTAGAGCACATGATATTGGGGGTAGGGTACTGACATGAATAGAAAATTGGTTGACAGACAGAAAGCAAAGAGTGGGGATAAATGGGTCCCTTTCAGAATGGCCGGCAGTGACTAGTGGGGTACTGCAAGGCTCGGTGCTGGGACCGCAGCTATGTACAATATACATTAATGACTTGGATGAAGGGATTAAAAGTACCATTAGCAAATTTGCAGATGACACAAAGCTGGGTGGCAGTGTGAACTGTGAGGAAGATGCTATGAGGTTGCAGGGTGACTTGGACAGGTTGTGTGAGTGGGCGGATACATGGCAGATGCAGTTTAATGTAGATAAGTGTGAGGTTATTCACTTTGGAAGTAAGAATAGAAAGGCAGATTATTATCTGAATGGTGTCAAGTTAGGAAGAGGGGATGTTCAACGAGATCTGGGTGTCCTAGTGCATCAGTCACTGAAAGGAAGCATGCAGGTACAGCAGGCAGTGAAGAAAGCCAATGGAATGTTGGCCTTCATAACAAGAGGAGTTGAGTATAGGAGCAAAGAGGTCCTTCTACAGTTGTACCGGGCCCTGGTGAGACCGCACCTGGAGTACTGTGTGCAGTTTTGGTCTCCAAATTTGAGGAAGTATATTCTTGCTATTGAGGGCGTGCAGCGTAGGTTCACTAGGTTAATTCCCGGAATGGCGGGACTGTCATATGTTGAAAGACTGGAGCGACTAGGCTTGTATACACTGGAATTTAGAAGGATGAGAGGGGATCTTATCGAAACATACAAGATTATTAATGGGTTGGTCACGTTAGAGGCAGGAAACATGTTCCCAATGTTGGGGGAGTCCAGAACCAGGGGCCACAGTTTAAGAATAAGGGGTAGGCCATTTAGAACGGAGATGAGGAAAAACTTTTCAGTCAGAGAGTTGTAAATCTGTGGAATTCTCTGCCTCAGAAGGCAGTGGAGGCCAATTCTCTGAATGCATTTGAGAGAGCTAGATAGAGCTCTTAAGGATACTGTCTATAACGATGGCTGCACCTTTCTCAGTGCAGTACCTTGTCTTCAGCTTCTGGAAGCAAATGGACGCCATACGGTCAAATGTGAAGGCAACAGTGAGCCAGACGGAGCAAGTCATGGACATGTAACCCATGGCATATACGATGTTGCACACGGGAGAGTTAAATATAGAAATTATTTTGATGAGAATGATTTGGAAGACGACGACAAGTAGATCCGCTCCTGCCATTGCCACAAGGTACCAGGTGACACCTTTGGATAGTCCACACCGTCCACGTGATAGTGTTACAATTGCGACCACATTAGCTGTGAAGTTGAGAAAAACAAAAAATGTAAATTTGGCAAGTAAAGGGAACAGCTGGTCATTGTTAATTTGAGTCATCGAGTCATAGAGTGATACGGTGTGGAAACAGGCCTTTCAGCCCAACTTGCCCACACTGGCCAACATGTCTCAGCTACACTAGTCCCACCTGCCTGAGCTCCAAGGAATAGAGACCCAGCCTCCTCAACCTCCCTCTATATCTCACACCCTCTGGTCCTGGCAACAACCTCGTTAATCCTTCTCTGAAGCCTTTCAAGCTTGACACTATCTTTCCTACAACATGGAAACTGAACTGAACACAATATTCTAAATGCCAGTGGTGGGGTCCCGTTGTAGGTGACGGAAATGCTTTTTTTTTTAGGTCCAGAAACAGGAGGGAATTGTTGGAGATAGTCCAGGTATATTTAAGGGCAGGATGGAAATTGGAAGTGAAGTGTATGAAGTCAGTGAGTTCTGCATGGGTACAAGAGGTAGCACCAATGTACTCGTCGATGTAGCAGAGGTAGAATTCGGGGATGGGGCCGGTGTATTTGCTAGGTGTCCCTTTGCCAGCAAATAAACTTCTCCAACCTACTTCCTGGCACTTGGTTTAGACATGACATTTGAAATCCTCTTGCACATGTCTTTAGAATGGTGCCACGAGACCTTCAGCTGCCTGATATTGCACCTGCGATAGCATTACATGTAACATACATGCAGGTTAGAATGACTTGAAATTCAACGATAAGTAGATTGTCTACTACCTGTGAGGTTCCATGGGGTACAAGACTCCATCCATTGTCTTTGGTAATTCAGATAGAAATGTTAATATTTGCAAATGTAATAAATAATGCCCATGTGGCTGATATCGAGGAGAAAGGGTTTAGGCCACAGGAAGGGATCAATGGCAAGGAAAAGGACAAATGTAATTTGTCCAGACAAGTGTGAGGTGATGTGTATGGGGAGCTGTAAGAAGGCAAGTGAATGTCCAGTGTGTGGGAGGAAGTTGAGGAGTAGGGAAATGACCATTACAAGGTGGTGCCGGACAGTGGTGACTCTTCTCAATATTGCAATGTAACCTCTTGGCTGAACCAGCACAGGGTGTGTGGGGTCCACAACTCACTGTCAGTGTAGTCTTATTATCTCGGAAAGGATATACATGCCACAGCAGGGGCTCAGCAAAGGTTCACCACACTGATTCCTGGGATAGTGGTCCTGTATCTGAGATGGGGAAAAAAGTTGAACAGAAGTCGTGTTGTGAATTACAGTCAGAGTGGGGGAGATGAGTAATATGCGGTAGAAATATTTCTTCCTTCAGAGGTTGGTGAATGTGTGAAATTCTGTCTCACTCAAAGCAATGAAATACAAGGTTCAGAATGTATCACAGAAGAGAGGGCTCTCGATACATAAGGGACTAAAATAACAGCATTACAGATAAATCATCCACCAGCTCTTGCTTCATGCAGACAGGAGCTGCTTTACTTGTTGAGGAGTTGTGAATGGAACTGTTCATTGTGCAATCATCAGTGGACATCCCATTCAGGCCTTATGATGGGAGGAAGGTGCCTGATGAAGGTGTTGGAGATAGTTTGGTCCCAGACGCTGCCCTGGGGAACCCTGTCAGTGATTTCCTGGGTCGGGGCTGGTCATCCGTCAATGACCAAACCATACTTCATTGTGCAAGTGATGACTCCAACCACTGCCACAGTTAATCAAACACGGCCTGACACAAATGACAGGTTCTCACCCCACTTCCAGGATTCAGCTCTTTGATCCATGTTGAGACCAAGGCATGGAAATGGGCAAAGCCAGAATGTGAAACTGAAGTAAGAATCCAGCACTGTGTCTTCAACTCAGATAAGCTTTGTCTTTTTGGTTTAGAACACAAAATTCCTCAAAATGAAACCGTAAGCAGTTTGCAAAAGCTGTTGTGTTTTCTCCTCTTCTTTCTCTAGTCAATATCCTCCACTATTGACCCATTGTCCTTTCCATCGCTCCATTTCCTATCTGAGTCGCTCGTGCCCCAGATATCCCCCTCCCAATGATCAGGGTCCCAGTCTTCTGATAACATCATGGACATTGTTACTGAGATCACCTGCCACTCCTTCCTCTTTAATTTATTTTGCTGTTAAACAGTAGCTAACTTACAAATGGTATTAATTTGTTTCCATTTTGCATTTTCTCCCTTTTCCTGTGCAGCCTTTGCCATCAGTCAAGGTCACACAGTGTTTTTCCAGGGTGCTAACTACTTTTTAACCCTGAGATATAAGGAACAGCAGATGTTGATTTACATATAAAAAAGACAAAAAGTGCTGGAGTAACTAAGTGGGTCAGCTATCATCTCTGAGAACACAGGTAGGAAGAGATGTGGGGCAGAACAGCCTGGTGAGTGATAGGTACAGGTGATGGGGTTTTGATAGGCAGATGGATGGACAAAGGCTGGAGGTGAACATTCCAATAGTTGAGGTGAGGTTAGAAGAAGTGAAAATTGTGAAGCCAGAGGAAAGAATATCTAGAATGGGAGGGAGAAGAGAAATGAGTGCAAGTCCAGGTGGGACACAGGGAAGTGAGGGGAAGCAAATAAAAAGGAGGTTGTGTCTAGGTTAATAACTTAAAATTGTAAGATTTAATGTTCATTGCAAGCTACCCAGGTGGAATATGAGATGCTGTTCCTTCAGTTCCTCATGCTGGTGAGGCCCTGGATGGAACGATCAGTACGGGAATGGGAGGAGAGTTAAAATGATTCGCAACTAGGAGATCAAGTTGGCATCGGCGGACATTGCTTGTTCAGCGAAAAGGACTCCAAGTCTAGGCTTGGTCCTGTTGATTTAAAGGAGGTCACATCAGGACCTGAGATGAGATTAGTGGAGGTACATATTAATCTCACCTGGAAGGACTGCTGGGTTCCCTGGACGGATGCAAGGGATGAAGTATAGGAACAGGTGTTACAATTCCTGCAGTTGCTGGGGAAGGCACCTAGTGAAGGGGACGTTCAGATGGGAAGGGATGATGGAACCAATGAGTTGTGCAGCGAGTGGTCTCTGTGGAAGGCTGAATGGGGTGGGTGTGGGAAGATATGATTTGTGATGGGATCACGTTGAAGGTGGCAGTAATGACAGAGAATGATGTGTTGTCTGCACAAGATGGTGGGATGAAAGCTGAGCTTATAGTGGAATTTACCCTTGTTCCGTCTGTGGGAGGGGGTTATGAGCAGAACTGCGGGACAGTGGGGATACTCCTCTGTGATGGAGGCAGAGATCAAGAAAGGGGACAGAGGTGTCTGAGATAGTCCAAGTGAATTTCAGGACAAGGTGGAAGTTAACGGTAAAGTTAATGAAATTGATAAGTTCTGCAAGGGTGCAGGAGGCATCCAAGATGCAGTTGTCAATGTGACAGAGAAAGAGTTGGGGATGATGCCAGTGTATGCATGGAACAAGGACTTTTCAATTTAACCAACGAAAAGGCAGCAACAGCTGGGGCCCCGTGTGCATGCCCATGGCTGCATCTGTAACTTGGAGGAAGTGAGAGGAGACAAAAGTGAAGTAGTTGAGGGTGAGGATAGGTTCTGCCAGGCGGAGGAGTGTTTGCAGTGGGAAAATGATTTAGGACTCTGATCAAGGAAGAACCGGAGGAACTTGAGAACTTCCATGCAGGAGATGGAAGTGTAAAGGGACTGGACATATATGGTAACGATGAGACAATGGGGGCAATAAAATATACGATAGAGTTGTGTGAGGTGGGCACAGTGGTGTAATGTGTTACTGTGTAGTGTGGTCCCAGATTGGTATAAAATGTTACTATGCATTGTGGTCCCAGGAAATTGGTTCACCTCTTTGGGTCGGGCCCAGGCTTTGGGTTTTAGGTTTATTATTGTCACATATACCGAGGCATATGTGTCCAAACAAATCAGGTAAATCAGACATCAATAGAATCAGTTCAAACTCAAGGATGTTATTTTAGAAAGGAGATGAGAATTTATTTTGACAGAGGGTGATTAATCTGTGGAATTCTTTGCCAAAGAAGACCGTGGAGGTAAAGTCAGTGGATATATTTAAGGCAGAGATAGATTCTTGTTTGTACTGGTGTCAGAGGTTCTGGGGAGAAGGCAGGAGAATGGGGTTAAGAGGAAGAAATAGATCAGCCATGATTGAATGGCAGAGTAGACTTGATGAGTCGAATGGCCTAATTCTAGTCTCATCACTTAAGATCTTAAGATCTTATGATCTTAGTTACCAGGCTCAGAATAAACACATTACGCTTTGGCACCCTCTGAAACATCAATTAGCAAATGAACAACAGGCTCTGGCGCAATACACTTGGTGTACAAGCACTGGGATGGAAACACAAGGTCAATGAAGTGGAAACACAAAGGAAACTGCTCACTATATTCTACCTGCTATGTGCTTGTATCAGTTACCACTCACACTTTCATCCCTCTCCTGTCTGCACTAAATTAATCTCAATTTATCTCACTGAAGAAGTGTCCCGACCAGAAGCATCACCTCTCCAGGTTCTTCAGACTTGCTCTGCGACCCGCTGAGTTCTACCAGCATCTTGTTTCTCTTTATAAACCAGCATCTGCAGTTCCTTGTTTCTTCAAATGTGCCTTTTGTTGGGAACCTCTGTCAGAAAAAGTTACCACAGTTTAAACATTAAAAGAACATTTTATAAATATGAGGGAGGATAGAACAGAAGGAAAAGCTGCCTGGAGTCTCAGGTCCATTTGTTATCTCTTCACAATACATTTGGCACTTTATTTGGCTTTATTGTATTCACATATGGTATCATTTGTTAAAATTGGAAAGCATGCAAACAAAAGATTCTTAATGTACGTTTGACATCAATAAACATAAACCCCAAACCTAAATCTAAACCTACACATATTTCTGGCCTCTGAGCTGCTTTCCTTAATCCAGGCTTCTTTTATTCTAACCAGAGCCTCTATATCAATGGTTCGATGGCACTTTATTTGTTACATGTAAAGATGGACAGTGAAATTTATTTTTGTATACAATATAATACATATCGCTATACATAGGCTCTTAGATACATCTTGTATAAGAATCGCAGACACTGTACAATTGTACTTTAATTTCTAAAACCTCCACTTGCCGGGCACTCCTTTCCCTTGCAAACAACCTTCTTCAAACATCGGTTGCAAACTTGTGTCTACTTATGTCAAAATTCGTCTGACCCCAATTTGGAATTTCAAGATTAGTTCTGTCTTTTCTATAATAATAGACAATAGACAATAGGTGCAGGAGGAGGCCATTCGGCCCCTCGAGCCAGCACCACCATTCAACGTGATCATGGCTGATCATTCTCAATCAGTACCCCGTTCCTGCCTTCTCCCCATACCCCCTGACTCCGCTATCCTTCAGAGCTCTATCTAACTCTCTCTTGAATGCATTCAGAGAATTGGCCTCCACTGCCTTCTGAGGCAGAGAATTCCACAGATTTACAAGTCTCTGACTGAAAACGTTTTTCCTCATCTCCATTCTAAATGGTCTACCACTTATTCTTAACTGTGACCCCTGGTTCTGGACTCCCCCAACATTGAGAACATGTTTCCTGCCTCTAACGTGTCCAACCCCTTAATAATCTTATTTATTTCGATAAGATCCCCTCTCATCCTTCTAAATTCCAGTGTATACAAGACTAGTCGATCCAGTCTTTCAACATATGACAGTCCCGCCATTCCGGGAATTAACCTAGTAAACCTACGCTGCACGCCCTCAATAGCAAGAATATCCTTCCTCAAATTTGGAGACCAAAACTGCACACAGTACTCCAGGTGCAGTCTCACTAGGGCCCTGTACAACTGCAGAAGGACATCTTTGCTCCTATACTCAACCCCTCTGGTATGAAGGCCAACATTCCATTGGCTTTCTTCACTGCCTGCTGTACCTGCATGCTTCCTTTCAGTGACTGATGCACTAGGACACCCAGATCTCGTTGTACGTCCCCTTTTCCTAACTTGACACCATTCAGATAATAATCTGCCTTCCTATTCTTACCACCAAAGTGGATAACCTCACACTTATCCACATTAAACTGCATCTGCCATGCCATGCCATGCATCTGGAAAGCAGAGTATTACCTGAATGGTGACCGATTGGGAGAAGGGGAGATGCAACGTGACCTGGGTGTCATGGTGCACCAGTCATTGAAAGCAAGCATGCAGGTGCAGCAGGCAGTGAAGAAAGCGAATGGTATGTTGGCATTCATAGCAAAAGGATTTGAGTTTAGGAGCAGGGAGGTTCTGCTGCAGTTGTACAGGGCCTTGGTGAGACCGCACCTGGAGTATTGTGTGCAGTTTTGGTCTCCTAGCCTGAGGAAGGACGTTCTTGCCTTAGAGGGAGTACAGAGAAGGTTCACCAGATTGATCCCTGGGATGGCGGGACTTACATATGAGGAAAGACTGGATAGACTGGGCTTGTACCCGCTGGAATTTAGAAGACTGAGGGGGGATCTTATAGAAACATATAAAATTCTTAAGGGGTTGGAGAAGCTAGATGCGGGAAGATTGTTCCCGATGTTGCGGGAGTCCAGAACCAGTGGTCACAGCTTAAGGATAAGGGGGAAGTCTTTTAGGACCAAGATGAGAAAACATTTCTTCACACAGAGAGTGGTGAGTCTGTGGAATTCTCTGCCACAGAAGGTAGTTGAGGCCAGTTCATTGGCTATATTTAAGAGGGAGTTAGATGTGGCCCTTTTTGCTAAAGGGATCAGGGGGTATGGAGAGAAGGCAGGTACAGGCTACTGAGCTGAATGATCAGCCATGATCATATTGAATGGCGGTGCAGGCTCGAAGGGCCGAATGGCCTACTCCTGCACCTATTTTCTATGTTTCTATGTTTCTATCTGCCCACTCACACAACCTGTCCAAGTCACCCTGCAACCTCACAGTATCTTCCTCACTGTTCACACTACCACCCACCTTAGTATCATCTGCAAATTTGCTAATGGTACTATTAATCCCTTCATCCAAGTCATTAATGTATATTATAAATAGCTGCGGTCGCAGCACCGAGCCTTGCGGTACCCCACTAGGCACTGCCTGCCATTCTGAAAGGGACCCATGTATCCCCACTCTTTGCTTTCTGTCTGTCAACCAATTTTCTATCCATGCCAGTATCCTACCTCCAATACCATGTGCTCTAATTTTGCCCACTAATCTCCTATGTGGGACCTTGTCGAAGGCTTTCTGAAAGTCGAGGTATACCACATCCACCGGCTCTCCCCTGTCAATTTTCATAGTTACATCCTCAAAGAATTCCAGAAGATTTGTCAAGCATGATTTCCCCTTTGTAAATCTATGCTGATTCGGAATGATCCTGTTACTACTATCCAAATGCTCTGCAATTTCATCTTTTATCATTGACTCCAGCATCTTCCCCACCACTGATGTCAGACTAAGTGGTCTATAATTCCTGTTTTCTCTCTCCCTCCTTTCTTAAAAAGTGGGATAACATTAGCCACCCTCCAATCCACAGGAACTGATCCTCAATCAAAAGAACATTGGAAAATGATCACCAATGCGTCCACAATTTCTAGCACCACCTCCTTAAGTACCCTGGGATGCAGACTATCAGGCCCTGGGGATTTATCGGCCTTCAGTCCCATCAGTCTCCCTAACACCATTTCCTGCCTAATGTGGATTTCCTTCAGCTCCTCCGTCACCCTAGGATCTCTTGCCACTAGAACATCTGGGAGATTGCTTGTATCTTCCTTAGTGAAGACAGATCCAAAGTACCGGTTCAACTCGTCTGTCATTTCCTTGTTCCCTATAATAAATTCCCCTGCTTCTGTCTTCAAGGGACCCACATTTGCCTTGACTATTTTTTTCCTCTTTACATACCTAAAAAAGCTTTTACTATCCTCCTTTATATTATTGGCTAGTTTATCCTCATACCTCATCTTTTCCCTGCTCTCAAGATGGCCGTGCCGTTGTGTTTGGCTGCCTGTCGTCGCTCACCTAGAGATCGTCGTGTTCTTCGAGCCACTTTGGTTTACGACCGCCGAACCCTCCTGTTGATCTGACCCTCCGTCGTCGACTTCTTCAGTCCAGGTCCCGGACAAAGTTTCTTCCAACGATCGCTCCTCGATCAACTCCCGGTAGATGTGCGGGCCCAGCATTACATCCACCGCCGCACGCACCGCGCTAGGAGGCGGGGTAAATGCGCGGGAACATTTGAAAATTTAAAAAACCTCGCCAGCGCTCATCCAACAGCGGCCTACCTCGCCCAGCGCTGCAAAGTCGGACCTGGTCGACCTTACAGCTCCATCCACCGGCGCTCCCTCGAGCTCAGGTATGCCGCTCTTCGACCGAACATCCCGGTCCCTGGACTGCCAGCCCGCGAGCTCCCAGCAAGGCCATCTGTGAAGTGCAGCGGCGTGGTCCCCTGAACCTCCGCCCGCTGGCGTGGGAGCCGCTACCAGACCGAAGCTCACCTGCTGTCCCTGCTGTCCCTGCTAAAGTGGCCCTGATCAACGCAAGATCCCTACAGAACAAGACCTTCATCCTCAACGACTTCTTCACCACCCGTGGATTGGACTTCTTACTGCTCACAGAATCCGGGCTTAACCCTGGTGAGCTTGCTCCACTCGTGGAACTCTGTCCTGATGACTTTAACTTCTTCACCTCGCCTAGGCTATCCGGACGCGGTGGGGGCTTAGCCACTGTGTTTAAGAAACATTTCAACTGCCGCCTCCTGAACGCTGATCATTTCTCCAGTTTCGAGGTGCAACTAATTAAAGTAGGCCTAGCCTATCCCCTCTTAATTGTTCTTGTGTATCGCCCACCAAAAATGCATAAGGACTTCATCACCCAATTTGCTGATCTGATCTCTAGCATTTTGCCCAAATTTGACCGGATCATGATTCTTGGTGACTTTAATATTCATGTTTGCTGTCCCACTAAGCCTCTTGTGAGTGAATTTATGCACCTGGTTGAGTCCTTCAACCTGACTCTTCACACCACAGGACCCACTCACAAGTTAGGCCATACTCTCGACCGAGTGTTATCGTCCGGATTCCCAATCAACAACATTGAAACTACTGAAGCCTGTCTATCGGACCACAGCGCTATCATTTTTGACGCATCTCTGCCTTTATCTCCCGCAAAATCTCATCTCCCTGTTCGCTACTCCCGCGACATAAATTCATTGACTGCCAGTAAATTCTCCGAGGCTCTCACAGCTGCCCCCAACATCTGCACTATTGAGGCCTCTCCCCCCCATCTCAGCACTGAGGATCTCGCCTCTTTATTTAATATCACTTGCTCTTCCATCCTGGATTCTATCGCTCCCCTTAAAATGAAAAAGCCTAAGCCCGGCCGTGGCTCAATGACACCACCAAAGCCGTAAGAAGGGAGTGCAGAAAATCAGAAAGGAGGTGGAAATGTGGCAAGCTTCAAATTTC